>NW_026125059.1:2257500-2857500 GCF_943737965.1 Phodopus roborovskii | reverse complement strand
CTGGGGGATGCACGTGCACCTTTGAACAGCGAAGCCTGGGGATCACATCATCTGTAGCTCCTCAAATTGAGGATGGGCTCCTCCTCATACATGGGTGGCTAACCTAGAAACGATAGGTGCAAAGCAACCAGAGGTGCCATGGCAAATGTTCTACCATGGCTACAGCATCTGTGTTGCTCAAGACTGGAAGGCTGCAGTAGGTTCACAAGTGCTAGTCACGGTCTTGCTGGCCCTAGGATGGAGGCAGAGGCAGGGCTGAAAACCACCACCACTCGGGAGAGGAGAATTGCTCTGTTGTGAGGGATACAGAAGCTCACTAAATGTTAGTGCAGCAAGCCTTAGTGTCCTGATAGCCCAGGCACACATGGCTGTCCTGGTAAAACACACCACCCAGATGGAGTGTTTATGGCCCCCTGTGCTTTCCACCCTGGCTTAGCATCAGCCACCCATTCCGACCCAGAATGAAATTGCCATGATCACATTGGCTCCAGCACCAATTGCCAGTTTTCTTTTAAAGGCCCTGGCTATTTTAAATACCAATATTTAGATCCATAAATTAGTGTTGTGCTCAGCATTCATCAGAAATTCCTTATTGTATCAGGGAGAGGTGGTTGGATGTTCAATGCACATGCCTGTAATGCACCAGTAGAGTGGCACCCTCTCTGAGTCTTATCATGTGTCAAAGGGACCCTGTCCTTCTCCAGAGCAATCTATGGGACTCTGGATATGTGCTGCCTAGTTTTATGTTATCGACCCAAACTAGACTCATTTTGGAAAAGGGAATCTCAGTGGAGAAAAGATTTCCCCTCCAGATTGACCCGTGGACAAGACGATGGCACATTTTCCTGATTGATGATGTGTCAGAGTTCGGTTCACTGAAGACAATGCCGTCCCTGGCCTGATGGTCCTAGGCGCTATAAGAAAGCAGGCTGAGCAAGCCATGAGGCGCGAGCCAGTGAGCAGCACAACACTGTCAACTCTTCTTCAGCTCCTGCCTCCATGTTCCTTCCCTGTTTGAGTTCTTGCCCTGACTTCCCTCATTGGTGGACTATGATGTGGAACTGTAAGCTGAAATAAACTCTTCCATTCCCAAGCTTCTTTGGCTGTGATCTTCATCATAGCAATAGGAACCCACTAAGAGTAGATAGTGATACAAGGTCCCCGTGTATGTGTATGTGCCTTTGAACCAAGAGCCATCCTGACTCAGATGTCTACTCTGGAGCAATACCAAATGCTGTTCATAACTTAAAGATAAAAAATTAAGGATAAAAATAGTGATTGTCGAGAACTCAGCCGTAAACGGGACATCTATACAAACTCTGCCAAAGGTCAGGGGAAGTCACAGAAGTGGCCGCTCAAGAATATGAGAGCGGGGACAAGCGTGGAGCTGGTATGAGTCTGAATGTGACACAGCCATTGTTCTCACAACCTCGCCGCAGGTGTGGTTATCAGTACCGGGTCCAAATAAAATCACGTCAACAAGACGGGACAGCTTTCCAGCCGCCAGCCCAGAGTGGCCAAATGAAGGTGGGGAGGGCATGCTGAGAAAGTTGGGGGGGGGGGGAAGAGTTGGGGCTGATAAATCAACGTATGCACTTATAAAATTGCCAAAGAACAAATAAAATAAAAGCCGATGACCTTAGAGGCTGTAGCCAAGCTTTGCCTTCGACACAGAACAGCAGCATTAGGTGGTGCCTGGTATATATAACCTGCAGCCACCCGCCTCCTGCTGTGCACAATATCGAGGGCTCTTCCCGATCTGCCTTGCAAGGTCTGACATTCTCCCAAACACGCCACTGAGGTACCATGGTTGTTATCAAGCTCTTATTTTCATGCTTAAAGAAATATCGTGTGTCTCCTCCATCTTTAAAATAACTGCCTTTAAGGCATTTTCCAGAAGAAAGGTGAGGTTCGTTTTGAGCAAGAGATGCCTCAGTTTTAAGCCTTAGCTGCCAAGACACCTCTTCCTATTGACAGAGTATAATCACTCTTCAAAATAAATAAGGGAACACCCAGAACAATGACGAGAGAGCATGACCATTAGTGGGGAATAACGTCTCTCAGGGATAAGCAGATAAAACACCAAGGCCCTTTAAATGTATATTTATAGCAGGGAAGAAAATAGGAAAGTCTCCCTTGCAGCAGACCTCCTCCTCCATTTCCTGCATGCCTTGGCAAAGTCCCTTTTCTATTAGTGATGGGAGAAATGCAATACTAAATTGCTGTGTTTCTGAGATCAGTACACAGAATTCTGAAATGCCAAAATTCTGTTCTCTGACTCTCATCACGGGAACAGGGGCATGAAAAAAAAAAAAAAAAAAAAAAAACAGAATTGGGCTATCATCCCTCCCATCAGACAGAAAACACCAGAGAAGAGCTTGTACTAAGAGGAGTCTAAGTGGGGTTTGCACAACCCGGGAAGATTCTGAGGGATGATGTGTTGACCATCCAGTGTGGCGTGAGAGAGAACAGAGGCTGAGCTGTGGGGGAACGTCACCCATCACCTCCTCTTCCCCTTCCTCCTGCCGTGTCTGTAAGAGAAGTTACTTCACAAGGGAAGACGGCCTTCCATTCTAAAGCAAGGCCTCACATGAAAGTTTTGGATTCCCCAGCCATGCACATGAAAGCTACGCTCCCAGTGCACTGATATCTACTAAGCATTCAAAGGCACTGCCCATAAGTCTATGTGCTTTCACTTTGGAGGCTTCGTTGTCAACAGGGCCAACGGTGCTTAGGGGCTTCCATGAACTGTCTTCATCTTTATGCCGTGCCAGTCAAAGATAGGCATCCACTCTTGGAGACACAAAGGGCCTTATTGGGAGCCTGGGGGTTTGAAGTCCAAGGGGTGCTGAAAAGAGATGTTAGTGGGGTCCCAGACTCCTCTGAAGGAAAGCAAGGTGACGGTTAAGAAAGCCACTGTTACAAACGTCACTTTCAAAGAGTTGTAATCAAGCTGATAATCCCAACATGATCTTAGCTTCAGCTTATGGACAAGTTGGGTAGCCGAGCAGCTCCAAGAATGAAATTTAATGTTGTCTATAGGAAAACAGTGTGTTTCTACTGTAGGTAGGTCATTCCATAATGTCATAGCCGTGTAAGGTGTATGGTTTTTCCTCCCACCACTGGTCTTGTCCTGCCACCACACCAGCCCCAAATAATACACAGAGACTCTGTATTATATGATGCTATTGGCTAGGTGCTAGTTTCTTATCGGCTAGCTCTGTCTTAAGTATTAACCCATTTCTGCTGATCTATATTTTTCTTACCGGGGAGGCGGCCGGCATACTGCTCTCTCCAGACTCTCCATCTTGGCTCTCCTTACTACTTCCTCTTCCTCCTTGTCTCCTAGTCCCTCCTATCCTCCTTTCCTATTGGCCAACAGTGCTTTATTCATAACCAGTATGAGAAACATATATACATAATGGCATCTCCCATCATCTCCTCTTTTCTGTTTAAATAAAAAGAAGGGTTTTAACCTTAACATAGCAAAATATATCACATAACAGTTATCAAATAAGAATCACAGTTAACACTATTTAGTCCATTAACATTTAGTAAGATTTAAGAACATACTCAATCATCTATTCTATCTTATTGAGTCTAAAGTCCTATGTGCACCTTATCTTTAATCCTAAGGAAAACTATAACCATAACTATCTGTTTTCAACTCCTTCAAAGACCACAGAAGGATAATATATAAACTCTAGAAATGACAGAAACATCTTGCCTTGTCAGTCACCTGAAGTTCTGTAATCTTCCATCTTCAGCTGATAGGCCATAGTGTGTCTAGCAGACTCTTCAGCAAAGCAGGAAACTTTAAACTGTATTCTTTTATTGGCAGTTTGTCAGTCACTTTCCTCTGTGTCCTGCAGACTGTCTGGCAGACTCTTCCATGAAGCAGGAACTCTGTAGCAATGTCCATCTTGAATCAGCAGTCACTTTCCTGTGGGTCCTGCATGTCCAGTTTATATAGCACAAAGTCAAACAGTCCAGACAAGAGCAGTATCTTGTCCAAATGGCTAGTCTTGCCATATTGGAAGTAAACTCCATAATGAGTTTCTTCAATGTCCATTTTCCTTTCTGGTGCAGGTGGTATTGCCAAGAGCAATTATGTCTCACTGTCATGAAGACCCCAAACCATTTTAAATGCCATATTCTGTAGGTCTTTGAAAGGTTTGAAGAATGCCTATCTATCTCAAATACATCTCTGTGTATCTTGAAAACCTTAACTAACTTAACTCTAAGCTTTGACTATCATAGGTAATTATCTATAATCTGTACTACAGTATACATTACATTTCTAAATGAGCTATAAAAACAAAGTACCTAAACGAGGAGAAATATACACATCATAAAATTGACCTTAAATTGTATCTATAAATGAAAATCCATTCCAAAGCAAAGTAATCATATCTATACCATAATCCCCTTTTTATCTTTAAAAACATATTGGTTGTGATCATTAACCATTTATGACCAACCCCATTAAAATGTAAACAAACATTTATAAACAATATTTGGGAATTTGGGCGTCGTTCTTTCCAAACTACTTCCTGCTGATAGGAGGCGCTGTCATGGGGATCCTAAGAGGATGCAGAAATCCTGGCTGTAGTCTGCAAGGCTGCCTTGTTCAAGCTGTTTTGAATGTTGGATCAGCAGGAACGCTGTTTCAGGGGGTCTGGCTTGATCAAACCACATTAGTCTGGAAGGAATCCACAGCTTTTTATTTTCTGTGGAAACAAAAATAGAAATCCTTTTCCCCAGTAACTTGTCCTTAGACTTAAATTTTTGAGTCAAAGCATTTTTAAAATATATAAATTGAATTAATCCAGCAGCATTTCCTTTAACAGTTGTTGTTTCCTCAGCAGTCAAACAATACAAAGACAATATAATACTGTACAGTATCCAGATTCTCTCTGAGCTTTTCATCTTTAGGTGGCTTTATTTTACTCTGTTTCTTTTACTTTTTTTTTTTTTTTTTTTTTTTTTTTTTTTTTTGAGACAAGGTTTCTCTGTGTAACTCTTATC
This sequence comes from Phodopus roborovskii, assembly GCF_943737965.1. Lineage (NCBI taxonomy): Eukaryota > Metazoa > Chordata > Mammalia > Rodentia > Cricetidae > Phodopus > Phodopus roborovskii. The sequence goes on along the minus strand of NW_026125059.1, from coordinate 2,852,472 downwards.
TGTCCTGGAATTCACTCTGCATACCAGGTTTACTTTGAAATCACAAGAGAGCTGCTTGCCTCTGTCTCTCAAGTTCTGGAATTAAAGGCCTGTGCCACCACACCCAGTTCCTCTTTGTCTTTTTAAAACCATTTCATTTTTGTTCCATGTCTACGTATATTTTAAAACACAATGTAAACCTTTAGAGGTTTTTCTTAATATGAGTCTGTCTTTACTGTAAATGTTTATATTTTTCTGGCCACAAGTCTTTTATCTGGTAAACAACATTGCTGAAATGAAAGTCATATTTGTTCCTGCTGTGGTTTACCAAAGATGGCGGCAGGTACTTTTACCGCCAGCACTGAAAGCTGTGCCCACCGCCTTGGTCTGCGCTGCCATCCAGCAAGGATGCTGCTGGCTTGGAGATGTGGTCACTGCCATTGCCATCTCTCATACACACCAATAAATTGTTGGCAGATTTTCTTATGCTGAGTCAGGAACCTTCCCTTAAAGGAGCCGCGCGAATATCTGCTTGTCTCTTGCAAAGCAGAGTTCAACCAAGAAAAATGCTGCTACCAAGAAACCTTGCTTGTCTCTGTTCTTTTGTTTCTAAAACTCCTTTTTTAAGCTTTTGTTAAATTGTAAGTGGAAGTTCTTTTTAGCCACGTGGGCACCATTTGTAAGGTGTATGGTTTTTCTGCCTGCCGCCAGTCTTGCAGCCACCTCCCCAGTAAGAAAAATATAGATCAGCAGAAATGGGTTAATACTTAAGACAGAGCTAGCCAATAAGAAACTAGCACCTGGCCAATAGCATCATATAATACAGAGTCTCTGTGTATTATTTGGGGCTGGCATGGTGGCGGGACAAGACTGGCAGCAGGCAGAGAAACCATATACCTTACATAGCCGAGCAAGGTCTGCTGACTTATAGGAATGGCATTCCTGAAGGTGGGGAGTGGCTTTGGCGATGTCTCGATATATGAAGACAATGACATTTGCTTTGCCAATTACCTCTTCCAAATTCTCTGTAGAGGCAATGGCCCTATATTGCTGCCCGGTGGTCTCAGACCTTCTCTAAGAGTGATTCCTCCACCTCAGGAGATGACTCTCCACCTCTTTGCAAGAGTGGTTCCATTCTGCTCAAGTTCTGCTATGGGACTACAGTGAATTGGAGGCAACTCCATGCACCATTTCCAGGTCTGGCCTGCAGTCATATGCTTCTTCCAAACTACTGTTCATTCTTCTTGATGTTTCAAACTCTTCTCTGGTATCATGAGTGTCTCAGTGGCGCTTAGGGCAGAAAAATCCTTCCTGGGAAAGTTCTGCACACAGAATCACCACCAATGGCATTACCTATGATAGTCCTACAAAGAGTAGATCTAAATAATGAGGCTCCCTAACAAAAATCACTCAGTCCTCGAGTTAATGCCCCAGGAAGCAGGTAGGAAATTACCCCTGGTGGTTACAGAAGAGGCAGGCAGGAAAATAGGTTCAGTCTCCTTGTAGGATTCCACCGAGATCTTGTGTGATAAGTTCCATTGCTAATGGGTGTGGATACTGAGAATCTTTTCTGCCCCTGAGCAGCAGATCTCAACACCAGGATACAACTGTACCATAAACATCCAACTTCCTTGTTCACCGACAGCACAGGTTGGGTAGAGCTACTCTGGGGCCACTCAGACTTCTTTGGGACAGCAAAGAGCATGGACTTCGAATCCACCAACTGCACCAACCCCAACCAAGAAAGCTGGCCTGTGCTCTGAAGTCTTGAGGCTCAGCGTTGTCTTCTCCTTCCTATCTGTGACAGTCCTGGATGACAGCTCTGTGCAATGGGTAGCTGCTTCTTCTGTGTGGAAGATCTGCCAATGCTGTAGTGCTGCTGACATCAACAATGGTAGCAAGAGCTTTGAGAAACTTGCTACATGCAATGCCGGCATTGGCACTTGCCGCCTCACCAGCATCCGCGTGACAGAGACCTGTTTTCCCTTAAGCCCCATAAGCCAACTTCTGCTAGTTTTCATTCTTCTATCTACAGAATTCCTGCCCTCTTAGAGTGAAGGTCTTGTTCTGGACTAGGCTGTGGAGGAAGGGGATGTTTGGTCTACAGACCACTGAGGTTTTCTCCACATCATCAATGGCTACCTCTCTCACCATCCACTGTTCATGTGGATGTCTTGCATCCCCTTCCAGAACCTTCCCTGTTCATTAGGCTAGCTAATGGAGGAGAGGCCTTGGCTTTGCTCCATCTCCGCTGTGGAGTTATTTCTTCAGGGAGCAGACTCATTTCCAGATGTGGGTTAGAACAGAAGTTGTGAGAGTCCGTTCACCGAGCACATAAAGACCACAACCAGGAGGTTAACTCGACAGATTTCAGTACATAACAGGGCAGCCAGAGAAGGAAAAGATGAAGGCACAGCCGGGTTGCACAGTGACCAGAACTCAGATGGCATTTGCTAGTCCTCATGTGTTTTATCATACCTCAAACCCACGAAGACAACAGAGTCTCAGACCACCTGACAGGCAAGGGCACCATAATCTGCAAGAATTACCAAAATGTTATAGAAACACAGAATGAGAGCAGAGTTCCCTTGGACCTTGAGTTTGAGAACACTATATCAGCAAGACAAGGAAAAAAAAATAGAGGTAAAACTAAGAGTTTGTGTGCCCTACTTCCTGCCACACTGACTGCCGAGGGACTCTGAAAGCGTTCATTTTTTAACTTGCAGGGGTTTGTTTTTAGTAGGAAAAGCTTCCTCACAAGGGTTCATAAGTGCACCTCAGAATGAAGGGTTTGGAAAAGAGGGAAGGAGGCAGGTTGTGGTTGTACTTCCCCGCAAGGTAAAGAGAGTCATTAAGAATGCATTTGGTCCTGATAGGTTGAATTCATTTTAACTGGCATAAATAGGACACATGAGCTATTCAAATGTCTGAAGAGTGCCGTGGAATGAAATATTGATCATATTCCTTGGCTCTGGCAGGAGGGACCAATAATTTGTTTTCTCTAGGCATTAATGTTTGGTGGCACCAGTAATGAATTATAAATGGCCAGCTCATCTCCTGCACCCACTTTTATTTACCTATAGACTCTGGGATAAAATTTATCAAAGTTTAGAGGCAGAGAAGACTAAGCATTAACCTCATGAGCATTTAGGAGTTCTGAACTGATAGTATGTATTTTCAGGAGGGGGATATATTGGTCATTGACAAATTATTAGACTGGTTGGTTGAATAATTAATTACACTGAGCAGTGGCTTACATAGCCCAGGATAGCCTCTACATAGCTGAGGATGACCTTGAAATTCGGATTCCCCTGCTTCTAGCTCCTATGCCCTGGATTACAGGTGTGCTACCACACCCAACTCACAACCTGTGTTAGGAAACCTCCTAGGAGCTGGAACTGGTGGCTCAGACTTGTAGACCCAGCTACTCCAGATACTCAGGGAAGGAGAATGACAAGTTCAAGATCCGCATGATCTATAGAATGAGTCCAGGACTGGCCCAGGCAATTGCAAGAGACCCTGTTTCAAAATCAACAACAAAAAAGCCTAAAGGGGGTATGGGGAGCTTTTTCAGTGCTTGTCTGATGTGTGCTATGTTACAAGTTCACTCCCCGGTACCACTAAACACACACACACACACACACACACACACACACACACACACACACACACTTAAAAACAACTATTTCATGATCGTATTTTTTTTTCTTAAAGTCAATAATGTGTTATTTCTATCATTTACTTTTAAAATGGGTGTGGTCCCTGCTTGGGTAGAGTTGTGCTGTGGGAGTTCCTGCTGGAAAAAATGTCCAAGCCCTCCCCCCTGGAGAAAACAGTGCTGATGCGGACTTGGCCCGGTAGAATTTCCCTGGAGACCCTCAAATCAGTAGGACTTTCCTTTACTACAACGGAAAAAAAAAAAAAAAACCATCTTGGGAATGAGTGACATTCAGGATCCCCAAATTGTCACATGCAGATGTAGGTGGATTTGGTAACTTTCATCTCTAGAGAATTCTGAAGCCCCTTTTCCTGACACTGGATTTTCAATTCATGTAAAGGTGAATTCTCAAGTAACAGGACTGAAATCCCATCCAGGCAAGGTAATCCCACCCCGCTGACAGCTCCTTTATCCAGGCAGCTTCTATTAACGTCTCTGTGCCTTTCCCAGCGTCCTTCAGTGCCTCGTCCCCTCAGATACACACACTGGGTCTCTGGTGCTGGATCCACAGCTGTATGTGTTAATGCCCATGGCTCTGGGGCTAGCCGATTCCCTTGGCCTATGTTTAGCTTTTCCCGCCCATGGTATCCTCTAACCAGAACCTCAGTCTCATAAGCAACAATCTAATGGAGCCATTGCATCACGTGTCCGTACTGTCCTCCTCCAAAGTTTGAAGTCCTTACCAGGCTGCCTGCCCACCTGCCTGAGCTCATCTCCTAGATGGACTTCTCTTTGCTCAGCATCTCCATGGGGATCAGTCCCTTCCATCTAGAATGCCTTTCTCAGCACATTCACAAGCATCTTTACACTTGCCCTCAACATCCTCTCACACCACAAACCCATGTTTACACTTGCCTTCAGCCTCCACCAGCCTGGGGAGAACAGCTTTCTCTGAGTACCTGGTGCCCCTCTCTGGATGTCTCATTGGTCCTCATCCCCCCCCCCAGCAATGCTGTCCCTCATCTGGGCAATCTTCATTCTCTCCCTTCTGTGTGGTGTCTGGCCTGCACGCCAGGGCGATGGGCAATACAACTGGTACCCAGCTCACATGCTCTCCACAGGACACAGCCACTCCACGCTGGCCTCTGCTTGTTCCAGCTCCAAAGAAGCACCCTTAGGAAACGGGACGTGAGATTCTCGTCCGACTCCTCCCAACGTTCTACCGTGGATCTGCTCTGCATTACAATTCAGCAGTGAGTAGGTCTCCGCTCTTGGGTGCTGGTGTGGCCAGTGCCCTGTGGCAGGACAGAGTGGAACACACCTCTCACCTCACCCAGCAAACATGCACACACTGGAGTCCCACAATCCTTTGGAGACACCTTTGTGCCTTTGAAATGCCTCACCACTCCTCAATGGCATCACGCAGTGGCCACACTTCAGCCCACGGCATTGACAGGACACTCACTAAACCACAGGAGGGATGGGGCCATTGGAAAGGTAAATGGAGACCACGGCCCAGACCTCAGAGGAGCTCGGGTCCAAGGGACAAGTCCCTAACATAAGGCTGTCATCTGAAGGAGAGAAAGAAGAGCAGCAAGCAGGTGTGGCTGGCTGCAGCCCCAGCTCCCACTTATGTGTTCTGCGACGCTGGTGTCCCGGGTGCCCTGGTGACCCTGGGTTTTCCTCTCTGAGGACACTTTACCTGTGACATAGACCATGAAATACAAATGCAAGCAGCATTTGAGGGGAAATGTCTACACGGGGCTGCTCATACAAAGACACCTTTCATCTCCACCCCCTGACCCTGAGAACTGTGAGTGGGCACCACCACTCTGTGGGTGAGGAAGTCCAGGCTCGGAATTGAACAGGAGGGGAAATTTGCATTAATGCGCTTGCCTACTGAATCTAGCTGTTAGCTTCTACGTGGTGTCGCTCAAACACAGAGTACTAACTCTCACCCACAGCTGTAACCACTCTTCTGTGGCCCAGGGCTATCACCTGTCCCCAGGTGAGAGGCACAGAGCCAGCAGCAGGTGGTACTGTTCCCTATGGCTTCTCACCAACACATGAGAGGTGGGAGGTCTGGGTGGGAGGGGCGCCGGCTTAGGGATTCTCACCTGGGTGCAACAGAAGAAACAAAGCCCTGTGGACTTTAGGGGGACAGGCAGCGGGAAGTATAGGACACTCTGACACGATGCTGCATGTGGACCACGTTTTGCTAAGCTATTTTCTATTACAAACAAAAATCGGGGACAAGCTGCGGGCATAAAGAGGCGTTCCGAATGACGAATGACTTTGTAGACAGCCATGCTTTTCTTGATGCTCACATTCCACTCTACTGTTGGGTAGTCCAAGATTCCAGCTCTGACGTCTGCACTGACCTTTGGCCTCAGCCTTAGTCGCAGAGATGGTGACTGCCCTCTCTAGAACTAGATAAGGGGGAATGACCTCACTGTAACTGAAAACTAGAGGAGACAGTGTCCTGGGAAGTGGCAGCATCTCCATCCTGTAACCCCGGACTGCTTATTTTGTGACAGTCTTGACACTGAGTTAAGTTCCTTCTGAGAATGCCAATCGATTCATTGCAGGTCCAGGGTCTGGAGCAGGTACAAGGGACCAGGGATACCTAAGACAATCTCTAAATGCAAGTCGTAGGTAAGTTTCTTAGGAAGAGGCACAAAAATAACAAAGCCACCACTGTAACCCAAGGCCATTGTGGATCAGCAGCAAGCAAGGACAAGCCGGTGTCCTCACAGCAAGAGCAGCAGATGCAGAGCTGAGGAGCTGAGCCCAGCATGGGTAGACTTGCCTGAAGCTTAAGGAGGGGGTGAGAAAGGATCTTGTGACAGGGGCTCACCCGATGGCTTAGTTGCTAAAACGGCCTCCTATGCAAGTGTGAGCACATGGATTTGGTCCCCAGGACCCACACAAAATGGACCTGCTGATGCACTCTCATGACCCCAGAGCAGGAAGAGAAGGAGACAGAACATCGCAACCAGCGTCACCTGATCGATGATCCCCAGGCCAAGGAGAGACCTTATCTCATAGGGGGTGAAGTGCATTTCTAAGGATAACACCTAAGGATTCATATGTGGGCACACATACACACACACAGATGCACTCACACACACACACACACACACACACACACACACACACACAGAGCCATCCTCAGGAACCTGGAAAGACACACTGCCCCTTCAGATACTTCAAACCATTTCCACAGAAGGGGTTGAAGAAGACATCAATATGATAACATGCTCAGGCTGTAAAGGATATCCAAGGTTGAGCGGAGGAAGGACAGAATCTGCAGCCAGCAGCTACTCCCTGACCTAGGTTCTTGCTTAGAGATTCATTTAACACAACACTCTTCAACAACACCAAAGCCACAGCAAGATCACTTGTTGAGCAATGAGGGCTGAGCAAAGATCCACAGGTTATAGCCATCTCCAGAGGCAGAGAGACCAGCAGGAGGCAGTGACAGGAAGCCACCCTGTAGAGGGACCTGACTGGGGTGAGAAGAGCCAATGCAGCATCAGAAGCCAGGGGAGGTGAACGAAGGGTACCAGGGCTGCAACTCAGCCGAGACACAGCGGGGAGAGGAAAAGGAAATTTCAGAGCCATGAACTTTGCTCTTCATGGTGGCCTCTGTTTATTGAGGCCTGACTTGCTGCTTAGAATTCATTCCCAAATGCTGACCTGTAATGGTGGGGACACCAGGTGACAATAAACATCTTGCCAGGGAGCTTACACTCCAGGAGGGCATCAGAACTCTGAAGATGGTCCCCCAGGGCCATGCGAACTAGACCCGTCCTGTTTTCCTTTTCTCCATCCTGGAGGAAGACTTAGTAACAATGTTTCAAGTCCCCCTTACATTGGCTGTTAAAGACTTAACCACTAACAATAAAGTAATTTCTGACTTTAAATACACCCTTGTCTTGATTAAGGATATGCATACAATTATGGATTTGGCAATGATAGGTAAAACCTTTTACCTAATCAAGATTGTAATTGAGCTGAACATCTTTACTCAGACATTGCTTTATCAAATGCCATCCCACAAGAAACACATAGAACCGTCCCAGGCTGATGGAGGCAGAGGCCAACCCAGCCAGAAGCTAACGCTACCTCTTGCATTTGGGGGCAGGAAGCCAGGTGTATGCTCTGCTATAGAGCAGGCAAGCAAGCTACTTGGTCTTTCCAGTGCCTTCTAGGCATTCTGTTGGCCACAGATTTGTTTTCATTCTTGTTTCACATGCTACCCATTGATATGCTGGATGCCTGAGCCTGGACATGGTGCAGGTCTGGGCAGTCCCTGTACACAGTGGCTAGTCCACGGACTGTGACTGTCTCTGGCCACATCAGCCTTCAGTGGAGCTCCAGCATGGACAGTGGAAGAAGCCACATTCCATCCTGAAATTTTACCCAAAATGGCCCCCAAGCACCAGCTGCACCCTGACCTCCTTAACCTTCAGTAGAAAACCTGTCTCCCTTAAACTCAAAGTATTCCAAAATAGCATCAGTGAGCCTTTTCAGCGGCATGAAAATACCTTATCAACTGGGTCTCCTCGACCTACTTTGTATCTTTTACAGCACTGTTCCAGGACAGATAACATTTGTTTACTCAAAAGTACAAAGTATAATGTCTGAAGTATCAATACAAAACTCTGAGACTGAGGAGTCTCAGCTGTAAACAGGACTGTGGAGCCCTCAGCCGTACTAGCCAGAGAAAGGACCCAGAGTGACCAACTAGCATGAGAGTAGCAGCTGTAAATGTGTCCAGACTGGCTGGAGCAAAGATGAAGGCATATTTCTATAACGAGGGCACATGCCAGTTCATTTCATGAGCATGGTCTGAACTGAGAGGGCGGGGCTTCATGGAGCTGGGAGCTCTGGGGTTGGAGAATGGTCTGTATGGAGGCCCACGTTCTACATCCAGGTTGGTTGGCTTTGTTAGCAACGTGGGTGGAGTAGGGCACTTAGGATCAGTGATGGGTTTGAGTCAATGTTCTAACACTCATCCCTGAATCTGAGCAGTCTTTTGCTCAGTCCGCAGTTGGTCAGCTACTTAGCCTTCCCTCTCCACATTACCTTCACATCCCAAACATTGTCATATGTTCATGGCATTCCAGATTTTTGTGTTATTAATATTTTCATAGCAGCTTGAGCTATTTACAATGATTATGTTTAAAAAAAGAATTTATTATGGTTTATTATTTTTAATTATGTGTGTGTCTACGTTGAGTATAAGCACATGAATGAAGGTGCCCACAGAAGCCAGGAGAGGGTGTTGGATCCCTGGATGTGGAGTCATAGATGGTTGAGAATAGGAGCTGGGGTCTGTGGGAACTGAACACAGGGCTTTTCAGAGATGAGTAAGTGTCCTTAACCAGTGAGCCATTTTTCCAGATCCTACAATGAATTGTTTTCATTTTTGAAATTAATTTCCCCCTCACTTGCCTCCCTTCAACTCCTCCTGTGAATCCTCACCCCACCCCAGCCTTTTGACTAACACTGCGTGTATCCCTAAGGTACAACAGTGGCGACCGTGTCTTGGTGGCAGCCAATAACTCTCTAAGTGGACACACGGGTGACCTGAAAGGAAGGAATGTGTGTTCAGTACTAGAAGCCTAAACAACTATGTTTCCTTTTCCAGCAATAGAAGGATTTCTTACCACTGCATTCATATAGCTTTATATCCACAAGAGCCTTGATCTTGGCAGCCATTTGTTTTAGGAATGGCTTATCCCGGGTGTATGATGAGTGAGTTTCTTTAATACTGATGGGACCTGCAGCCTCTCATCTCTCTAAGAGAGTGACTCAGAGTTCCTGTTTAAGTGACTTCAAAACCAAGATGGGGACCGGGTACTTTTCTGTGACCATGAGCCATGTGGCATTACCTGGAGCATAACCCTCTCAAAAAGCAAATGCGATCTCCTCTGGGATGATCTCTAGGCTTCTTCCTGTGGGGAAGTATCAGTCTCCAAGTTCAATCACCATAACCCACATAGAAAATGCTGGGCACATGGTGTGAGCTTGCAGTCCAGCACTGGGCATGAAGGTGTGAGCAAGCTTGCAGTCCAACACTGGAAAGGTAGAGACAGGACAATCCCTGGGGCTCCCTGGCCCAACAGCTGAACCTGATCAGCAAGTCCCAGAACAATGAAGAGAACTCTCCTCAAAACAAAAAAAGAAAAACAACAACAACAACACACCCAAGGTGATGGCCGGAAGACTGGCACCCGAGGCTGTTCTCTACCCTCCACACACATGTGCGCGCGTGTGTGCGCGCGCGCACACACACACACACACACACACACAGAAGTTGTAAGAGTGAAAATGCAAGCCACCATGCTATAATGCTTGCAGAAGTGTGTAGCACACATAGAAACTTTCGGCAGAGTTCCTGTGGGAAGCAGAGAGTGCCTGACAACACAGCTCACTTAGGGGACTTGGGCTCCCTCAGCTCAGGAACCAAAGAACAAAAGTACAATGTTAGTCAACAGGGAACTCACATCTCTACCTATCACCAATGAAGTAAAAGAGATAAGCCTGCCTCATAAGAAAGGACAGACACATGTGCCTGAACATACATGCACATGCCAGCACACATTCACACACATACACCTGTGCACACACACGTACAAACATGCCTATGTAAAAAAAACACACACACACACAAGCATATGCCTGCACACTTGCACACATCTACACACATGCCTGTGCAAATATATACACACACACACACACCTGCACCTGCATGCATTGACAGGCCTGCCTGTTTGCATAGAGAAGAAACATTAACCTGTTGGGTGATTCTCTCATTCCCATCCTGACTGTGTTTCTACCCTGTGCTGAATTACTTCTGGCAACTCAGTGAGGTCATGATTATAAAAATAAACAGCCAAGATAAAATTCTTGATATTTATCTTTTAAAATATGCATGCCCATATATTCCAAAATTAGAAGCTAAAATATTTGGCTAACATAATGTTTTTAAAGTTGGGATTTAATGTTGCTTTTTAACTTGCATTTTTAATTAAAAATAAAAAATAGATGATATGCATTTGCTTCCCTCTTACATAAAAAAAAAGGAAAAAAGCCTTTCTAGGTAGTAAGCTTATACATAAACATCATTATGTGTGTACATGAGAAGCACAGATAATTTTATTTGAATTAATGCACTTTGGGAGTATCTTGCATGAGCAGCTATCACAGCACAGTGGAAATATTCACTGCATAAATAGCATAAATAAGCAAAATGAAAAAAATATTATTCTACTGTTTACCAACACATCTGTAATTACAAAATAAATTAACCATGAAATGAATCACTTCAGGTTCTCTGCAATATTGTTACCAGAGATTGGGTTTTTTTTTTTTCCAATTCCTGGAAAACTTGAAAGTGAAGGACTGCAAAGAGCATGACAGTATTTATTTTTAAAATATCAGAGCACATCGGAGAGCTTCACACACACGCTCTTCATTCACTCAGAGTCAAGCCTGCAAACTAGCTGTCAGTGGGCACTCTGAAGAGGAGGCTGGGGTGCAGAGGTGAGTATGCCAAGTGCAAAGTTCTACCCCCTCTCCCCTCCCCCTCCACCCTCCAGCCCCCACACTCCGACACTCCCACACCCCCACCCTCCACTCTACCCCACCCCCACCCCGGCAGTGACAGTTTTGGGTCATTCTCGTCATTCTACCTTGAAGACAGAATTTTAAAATCTTACTCTGGTTCCATAAAAACTAGGGAAACAGACTGACTGGCTCTCTCCTTCTACACTCTTGGCTTTTTTGTTTGTTTGTTCTCAGATTTCTGCAGCGATATCGCATCCATGATCAGGAAGAAAGGCAAACGTTTTTATTTGATATTATTTGGGTGTGTGTTCATGTTCACATGTTCTCCTAACTACTGTTGTGTTGCTGTGAAGAGACACTGTGACCAGGACAACTCTTATAAAGGAAAACTTTTAATTGGGGGCTGGCTTACAGTTTCAGAGGGTCAGTCCATTGTCATCATGGTGGGGGGCGTGGCGGCAGGCAGGAAGGCAGACACTGGAGCAGTAGCTGAGAGCTTTATATCCTGATCTGCAGGCAGAGAGGAGAGAGGGAGGAAGACACAGAGAGAGGGAGAGAGAGAGAGATGGAGACAGAGACAGAGACAGAGAGACAGAGAGACTGGGCCTGGTGTGGACTTTTGAAACCTCAAAGCCCACCCACAGTGACACACCTCCTCCAACAAGGCCACACCTCCTAATCCTTCCAAACAGTTCATCAGCTGGGGACTAAACATGCAAATGTATGAGTTTACGGGGACATTCTCATTCAAACCACCACACATGTCTGTTATGAGCAGTTTTCCCACCAGTCTGGCCCCACAGCCACATCAGCCCCAAATAACACACAGAGATACTGTATCAGATATAAAGCTGTTGTCCAGTGACTAGTGTTTCTTATTGGCTATCTCTGTCTTAAATATTAACCCATTTCTTGTAATTTTAGGTGTATCCACATGGTCTTATCTTACCTGAAAGAGGATCCGGACCTTCTTCTTAAGTCCCTACATCTTGACTCCTCCTACCTCTCCCAGAATCCTCCTTGTCTCCTAGTCCCGCCTATCTTGCTTTCCTATTGGCCAACAGGGCTTTTTTCATTAACCAATAAGAGAAACATATTTACAGAATGGCGTCTCCCATTATGTACTCCTATGTGGAAGCCAGAAGATAGCCTGGAATGCTGCAAAAAGTACTAACTACATTTTAATGAGACAGGGCTTCTCACTGGCCTGGAGGCATCAGATAGGCTGGGCTGGCTGTCCAGCGAGCTTCCGGGATCCACATCCTCGCCTGGCCTTATACATGATTCTAGGAAACCAACTGAGCTCCTCATGCTTACAGAACAGGCACTTGCTAGTTGAACTTTCTCCCTAGCCCCCAGAAAATAAACAAACAAGCAAAATCACTTTTTTAAAGTGACTGGATACATGTGAAGAAGAGTTTGAAGTTATTCCAAATTGCGATCTTTTCCTGGAGAATAAAACGTTTCAGTCACTCCAAGATGTGACCCTCTAGACTTCCGCTTAGACTCAAGTTTCCAACACGCTCTGAGCAGTCTTGGCATCGGGAGGAGAAGGCACTTTTTTCTTGTCAGGGTAGCGTAACAGAAACAATCAGTGTGGAGCTAGAGCGTGTGGGTGAGAGTACTTGGACAAATCGGATGCCATTTGCCCTCATGAGGTCCACAGACACAGTTAGGGACCAGGGGACTCACCGGGCTTTACCTGCAGAGGTTGGGTGACCCCAAAGCAGCGTCAATGGGAAGTCTTCCACTAGCAAGGATGATGGCGGCTTCCAACAGCTGGGTGAACAGGGCCCTTCCACTATCTCCTCTAGCCTGCACGTCCCAGTGCCTTTAGAGACCCCAGGCCACACAGTCAGAGCACATGAATGGAAGGAACCAGTGAGCCCTCCACATCCTCCCTGTGAGAGGACATCAGCCACCCCCAGGCCATCCCTGCCAGGGTTTTTCCAAGAGGGCAGTGCAATCTGATAAAGATGGAGGCTGCTTTGCTTGGAGGATTGAGCTCTACCAACTTAACAGTGAAACAAGGACATCTCACGATGAGCACACCATCCTTTCCACAAACGCCTCCTTACTCTGTTCCGCGCTGGCCACCCCTGGCAGCAGGTACCAACATAGGCAGACAGTCACAACCCAGAGTATCCACCCAGCCAGTGAGAACAGAAATGTCCTCAGATGCACAAAAATGAAAGCCCTGCTCTGACACACACAACAAATGAGAAGATAATTCCGAGAGAGCGAGTGGCAGGCTCCTGGCAACCCACCTAAGCCTACAAAGCCGTCTTTGACTCGCCACGCTGTCTGTCTCTTCGCCGAATCCCACCCATGTATCTCACACCTGGCTAATTTTCTCAATACTGGATGCCTTGAGCCAGGAATGAGTTTAAATCACCTTCATCCAAGGACTATCAGAATGAAGGCCAGTGATCGGCACCTGCCAGGGGCTGGCGAAGGATGGATTTGTTTCCTTCATCTGGGCACACTGAACACGTGGGGGCTGGATTCCAGGAGGCTCCTCCCTTGTGTGAGAGAGGTTCCGGAGCCAGACTGGACACAGGAAGACAACTAGCTGCGACTCAGTGTTCAGAGAAGAGCCTAGGTGATCAGGCATTGGCTGACACCTGTGCTGGGTCAAGTAAAATACTGACGTGTGTCTGAGTCAGTCAATTCATTGATTAAAGTATTCCAGGCATGGTGCTAAAACATAACTTGCACCCTAACAATCTCAGTTTGCAGAGAGAAAGAAAGAGGTGCAGCCCCGGTGCTGCTTAAAGAAGAGTGTGAATCCGTGCGGTGGGTGTGAGAGGGCACTCGTGTGGGCCGCAGGGGAAGAGCCTGGGAGCTAATCAGGGTGAGTGGAAATAGGAGCGGCCACTAGCCACTGGAAATGGGCTAGGAAACTGGGCTGCCCCCGCCTGGCTGCCTCAGCTTAGGCTGCCCTGTCTCCCAGTGATGGGTCACTGCTGGGCACCAGATCCCTGCTTATGGGTGGAGCTTATAGTGGGCGGTATTAAGGTCAAAGGGGATAGTATGACCCCAGGGCCTTACTCCTCCTTTCTTTCACATCTTGGCCATGAGGTCAGTCATTTTGCCCTTCAGTCTCTGTCACAAGGTGCTATGGGTCATAGCTCCAAAGCGACGGGGCAAGCTGATCATGGATAGCCCCTTCTGAAGCTCAAGCCAAAATAAAGCCTTTTTCAGAAGTTGACAGCTAAACCCCACACCAGCTAACTCCACCCACCGTGATGACATACACTCACCAGCTAGCCCCTCCCACCGTGATGACATGCACTCACCAGCTAGCCCCTCCCACTGTGATGACATGCACTCACCAGCTAGCCCCTCCCACCGTGATGACATGCACCAGCTAGCTCCTCCCACCGTGGTGACATGCATCTTGCCATCATGAAGTGTCACAGAGCTGGGAGATGGCTCAGCCACTGCTAACATACTTGCCATGTGGGCACCAAGACCTGAGTTCTCTCTCCAGCACTCACACAGAAAGCTAGCTCCACCTCTCCTCCAGGCAGGGCACAGGGAGACCAGGAGAGATGGCTCAGTTACATAACGTTATGTGTCAGTAACTCTGAACCTCTTGGGCGCAGCAAAAGGAAAGTTTACAACATGCCTCATTCCCAGGAATCATCCCCTTCAGTGACAGAGAACAGAAGGCGACTAAATTGGCGGTAAATTATTCAGTCTCTTCTCTGGTCCTTGGAGGGGTGTGTGCCCTGTGTGAAAAGCCTGTGCATTTGTCCCGAATTGCTGCCCGAGGCTATCTCCTCAGGCTGACTGACAGCCGTCTCACAAAGGCTGATCTAGAGGAACAGGCTGCTGGAGCCATGGACAGACAACTGAGCTTTGATTCGCATGCAGCTAACACATTCTAAGCTCCTCCAAGTGTCAGGCTGCCGAGCCCTTCACTGACAGGTGATGACATCCTCCGTGATCCCACAGAACAGAAACTCTGGCTAAGCTGACTGTTGGGGCCTGTGTGCTTGCCTGAGAATCTAATAATGAATCAGGCAGGAGAAAGCTCAAGGCCCACAAAAACCAGTAGTGTTGCTAAACTGGCAAACTATAGGAGTTTTCATTCTTCCCAGTTTCTGTGTTAAGATAAACCATGGTGAGATGGGTATGGAGACATCCCAGGACCCTTCAGGTAGCTGAACTCACAATGCAGACATCCTGTGTGGTAAGGACTTGGTCTCTCTGTTCTCCATCACTGATGTAAATGCTGCCTCAGGCTTGAAGAGCAGAAAGATTTAAAGGAGATGCAGACAGCATCACCTAAGAGGGTCCTGTATAGGAAAGTGCATTGTCCAATGGGAGGAAGAAGGCCCAGGAATCCTTGGAGGATATGCCACGTTCTCAGACCCTCCTGCATCTCACTCACTTATGGTCAAGTAGAAACTGAGGATCATGTATTGTAGGGACACTAGAGGCCTGTATGGCTTCCCGTGAGCAGTGCTTGTCTGATGTGCCTGTGGCCATCTGCAGCTGGGTCACAACCACTCCTGGAAAGCCACTTGGCTGCTGATGCTTGGCTGTGTGTGTGTGTGTGTGTGTGTGTGTGTGTGTGTGTGTGTGTGTACGCATACCTGTAGAAGGCAGAGGTCAACCTATTGTGCTATTCAGGAATCATCCACCTTAATTTTTGAGACAGGTCCTTTTCTGGTCTAAGGCTTTTCAGTTAGGTTCGCTGGCTGGCCAGTGAGCCCCAGGAACCTGCCTGGCTCTGTATACTCAACACTGGTTTTAAAGGCATCAGGTTTTTAATATGGGTGCTGGGGACCCAAACTTGGATCCTCCTGATTACATGGCACTGACCACACACACACACACACACACACACACACACACACACACACATTCACACATACTACCCTGGATCTTGTTATCTTGTTTTTTTGTTTGTTTGTTTGTTTTTGTTGTTGTTGTTCTTGTTCTTATTTATCCTTTGTTTTTTCCCATTGTTTCCTTAAAACATCTCCGTGTGCAAACACAAAGGGGCTCTCAGTGGACTCTGTCTGCCAGCCTGCACTTTGTGTCTTCTTTCTCCAGGTAGAGTCAAGAGCTCATTTTCGCTGGAGGTGTCTCTGTAGAAACCTCTGGAATAAAGAAGGCAGAGGACCTTCACAGCACGGAGGGTCACTTTGCTTTTCTCTGTCAGCTGGGCCCTTGTGTGTTGAGAATAGCCCTTGGGTAAAAGCCCAGGCATATTTTCCTAGGAAGAAAAGATCTCAGGGAGGAAACAGAAGGAGAATTGGTGAGCAGCTCCAGGTGGCGGTGACTCTCTGCCTCTGAGAGGCCCCCAGGACCTGCTGGAGAAGCAGGGAATCCATGCATAACTTTCCCAGCCCGAACCACAGCACGTGGCAACACCCAACCTGATTCCTGGCAAACAGCACCGGGCTGACGATCATGCAAGCAGTAAACAGAGCTCAGAGGAGCGGTGGCAGAGGACGAAAAATCCACACTGAGAGTGCCTAGCCTGGTGCCCAGCATCTTTAAGACCGCGGGCACTCCGGGGGAGGGGAAAGGACAGCTCCCTAGGCAGCCAGTAGAATGGACAAGCGGAGCACGGGCCGCCACCTACGAACTCATCAACTCCGTTTGCATGCTTGAACCCTGAGTGCCTGAACTGTTCACATCTGCATCTCCTAGATGAGAAAACGGGTCTGAGAGACAACCAGGAACCTCCACCAAGGTTATTGCCAGGGATCTTGAGCCAGGTGTGTTGGGCCTCAGAGCCTGGGGTTCCTGCCGATCTGTGTAATGCCTTCAAAGAGAAGCAGGGCATGTATGTACAGCATGGAGCACTAGAGATAAATCATGTCACCTCCCGTTCTTGCAGACGGTGAGTTGCAGATTGCAGGCGGCACTTCTGAAGTGACAATCCCCGCCATCGCCATCGTGGAACCAGATGTTCTAACATTGTCTGAAAAAAAAAATACGACAGTTATAAAAATTGTCCCCTAGACAAGATGTCCCTCCATCCGAAAGCCCAGTGCTAACTGTGTCCACAGATTGCCTTGGCTTAATGTGAGGTCCCAGAGACTGTCAGAAATCCTTGCTGACATTCTGCCTCCCTTTCATGACATCTTTATTCTTCTGAGGCTTGCAGACATTCTGCTCTTAAATTCTTCCCCATAAAATTATAAATATCCTGGAAAAGGACAAGACAGTGGCTTATGGCCCTGCTGGCAGCTAGGGTCAGTTAACTGTCCTAGGAGGCAGCAAAATCAGGTATGTATGGGTCCCTGGTGCCCGTCGGGGGCTCTGCACAACCCCCGGGGGAGGCCCACTTTCTTCTCTGCACACAGGTCTGGTGCACAGTTAGCACCCCTCTCCCCGGTGTGTGCTGAGTCCCTGTTGTGGAAGCAGCAGTGGTTGACACTGCAAAGTCATTGTCACATTGTCATATAGGTCGTGCCGGTTAGTGAGTTCCCATCAACGTGACGCCAACTAAAGTCATGCACTTGCTAGGAAGAGAGAACCTTAACTGGGAGGGTAATGTCCTCCATTGGACTGGCCCGTGGGCGTGTTTGTGGAGGGTTTTCGTGATTAATGTTTGATGTGTGAGGCGCAGTCAGTATGTGTGGTGCCATCTTGGGCGAGGGGCGGTGTTATGAGTAAGGATTTTCCACCAGCCCGCCGAATCCCAGAGCTGCGCCAGCTCCAAAATAACAATTGTATTAGATATAATTCTGTTACTCAGTTACTTGTTTATTATCGGCTAGCTCTATCTTAAATACTAACCCATTTCTATTAATCTAAGTATTTCCACGTTGTCTCATCTTACCGGAGAGAAGGGGTTGACGTTCTCTCTGTCAGTCCACCATCTTGACTCCTCCTTACTTCTTCCTTCCTCCTCCTTGTCTCCTAGTCCCGCCTATCTTCCTTTCCTATTGGCCAACAGTGCTTTATTCATTAACCAATAAGAGAAGCGTATTTACAGAAGGAGATCTCCATCAGGATGGGGCAGGAATGGTTCCAGGCTGTATAAGGAAGCAAGCCAGGAAGCCCCTGTCCTCCATGGCTGCTGTCTCTGTCCTGACTCTCCGCAGCTGAGGGCTGTGATCAAGATATATGTTGCTTTTGGTCAGTGTTTTATGAAGGAACGAAAGCCAGCCAGGACACAGCTGTGTGGTTCTGAAGGTCAGAAGGCTGAAGTGGGTCTTGCTGTGTTAAAAATCCTGCTTCTCTAGGAGCAGGCATGACCATGTGACCCAGAGCACACATTGGTCCAGATAGTAAGCTTGCTTTTGATCCTCTTTTTCTATATTACTTGAGGAAGAGTCGCTTAATGCTTGCCACTACATACATTAGGCTAGCTGGTGCAAACATCTTCTGGGATTTCTTCTGTCTCCAAAACCATCTCAGTAGAAGCTGCTGGGATTATAGACACACTCTGTGCATCCAGCTTTTAGATGGGTTCTGGAATCTGAACTCAGTCCCTCGTTCTTGCATAACAAGTTACTCACTGAGTCATCTCCCAGGTTTAGATGCAGGATTTGCTAGGTGTATACTCTGCCACCCCAGAGTGACTGACACAGGGCTATTTGGAAAAGTGCAGTTTCCAGCCCCTGCTCATTAGCATGGAGGTCAGCTTGACTCATTAGCATGGAGGTCAGCTTGCAGGTAGACTCCAGTACTGATCATTCAGGAGCATCGCTCTGAATCACATCCAACCTTTGAGTCGGGCAGTCACAAGAGCGAGCCAGCGGGGCTCACAAACGGGTTCCCCTTCCTGTGGGTGCTACACTGGCTTATGCCCACAGCAAAGGCCTGTGGGATAGATGACATAAGTGGGAACTGGCTGCAGAACCTTGCTGGTGGACTTGCCCCCGTCCCATAACTACGACCCTGTGACTGCTGATCATGTTCTTACTGAGAGAAGTGTTGTAAGGACCCTCATGTGCAGTAGGGAATCTCTCCAGCACTGGCCTTGGGGACATCAACAGCTTCTGTTTGGGACACCATCTGGGCACATTGTGCTTTCTGGATTCTCAGAGTCACAAGTTGATTGCTGTGATGGCCAGTCTTCATTGGAGGCAACTGAGAACCCCGAGAGACCATGGGAAGAAGCCACATGGTTCTCCTAACAGAAGCCCTGTCACTCAGCCCTGGTTCTCTCGTTGCATGGAGAAGACTCTGAGCACCCACACGCACACCTGTGCTACCTCAGCCACTGTTCGTTAAACAAACACTTACCCAAGCGATGGGCGCTCCTCTTCGCCGGAGACACGAAGCCCCACAGTGGAGCTTGCCCTTTGTGTGTCTAGCAGCTCTCTCTCTTCTGGCCTTTCTGTGTTTCTCTTTTCTGTGTGTGTTTTTTTATGACAGTTGTAACTTTAGGCATTCACTGTGCTCACACACATCATGATAGCTAGAGGTTCTTTGTTGCTTTTATTCCTGAATGTGTCCTCCAACACGGCTGGTTCTGATTACTACAGAGAAGGCCAACAGTAATCCGACAGCCCTCTCCTTATAACATGCCGTCACACTTTCCTGAGGACTTGAGCGAAGATGGCTGCCTGGCTAGAGAACTCCAAAAAAGAAAGATAGGAGGCCTTGGACCAAGCCAGATCTTCAAGGTAGACAAGCAGAAACCCAGTAGATTCTGGCAAGTCTCACAGGGAAATATGGATAAAACACTGTTGATTCAGTCAAGATCCCAAAGGCCTTGACACTCTGCAGATCATTAAAGCAGTCGTTTTAAACAACAAGTTAGCCACAGAGATTGGGGATGCCAGGAAGGTCCAGCTGATTCCATTCAGACGTGGAGCAGTTGTAACTCTGGAGCTGAGCACTTGCAGGTGCATTCCAAGCGTGTGATAGACAGGGACACTGACCTCACTGCCCAAGACCTGTGATGGGACATGCTTGGAGATGGTGGCTCCTTGCAGGGAGTGTGGAGAGCCACTTGTACCTTCTCCAGCTAATTTTCAGAAGTGGGATCTGTGCACAACAAGATGTGACAGCTCCTAATCCTCCCAATTACTCTGCTGAAGCTCGGAGAGTCCTCCACTTTGATCACACGAGCACTGTGCAGGGCTTCTGAAAATGAGCCTCCAAATCCCAGACACACATCAAGAAGAGAGAGGTTCAATATTTCAACAATGAAATTAAGGGAAATGGTGGGGATATGCTTGGGGCATGAGCCTGCTTTCCCAGCCTCGTTCTACAAGATGAACAGGTCTTCCACAGACCCAGCCTTTCCATATGTGACCTCATCCTCTCCTCCTGTGCGGGCACCTGTCACAGGCCCCCTCGTCAGAGACAGCTCTGTCTCCTACTCAGAAGTCTGGTTTTCTTCCAATCACAGTCCAGATAGTCTGCTTTCAGCTAGGGTTCAGTAGACAGCCTCACCCCCCATATAGTCCTGATGGCCTCAAGTGCTACTCTCTCACGGGATCTGCTTATTCTGAGGCCTGAACCCAACCACCCTGGTGATCAGAGCTCGGTCAGGAGTGATGGAGCAGAGCCCACTGTCCTGGTGACATGTTCTGTCGCTTAGTTTCACCTATCAGTGTTGACACAACGTAGAATCACCTGCAAAGAGTCTTAATGAGGAGACAGGGTCAACCTGTGGGCATGTCTGCTAGAGATGATTGTCTTCACTGTTGGTTGATGTGGGAAGACCCGGCCCATTGTGGGTGGTGCCATTCCCTAAGAAGAGGGTCCTGAACAGCACAGGAGAAAGTAAAGTTAACTGAGAGAAAGCAGGTAAGCATGAACATGCTCATCTCTCTCTGTGTCTCACTGTGGACATGTTGTGGCTAACTGCTAGAGTTCCTGCCTTGACTTACCCCACCCCACCTGCCAAAAAGAGAACTATTGGATTTGTAAGTCAAGCAAACCTGCTCTCCCACATGGCGTCTAGTCATGGCATCTGTCACGGCTGCAGATGAAACTAAGACTTACTGAAGAATGTCCCGGACTTCTCTGACCCGCCACTCTTGAGTCACTCAGAGAGTCTGACACAATGCAGGTTATATTTCAGTTCAGATGGTGGATGACAGCTTCTGGCTCTGCTAGTGGCCACATGTCACTGTCACATCTCAGAGCCACACCAGAGACCAAGTGAGCAGATGACTTCAGCTTCCTATAATGCTTACCTTTGCTCCCTCCTCTCTCTACATTTCAAGCTGTTTCTCCCAGCTCCTTCCCAAACCAGACTGTATTACTGTTCTACTGGCCTGGTGGTTCAGGACAGCCATCTTCCCTTCCTTCGCCCTCAGTCATTGCTAATCTGTCCTAATCCTAGACTGCAGACATAAACCCTCTTAGCAGAGCCTTCCACACAGCCCTTCCCATTTTGTCTGGCTTAACCCTTCCCATGACTGCCTGGCCTAAGCCCCACACTGTGAGGTCTGTCAAGGTGCTGCTGTTTACTGACCCAGACATGGCTTTGTGACACAGGTGACATTGCGTTCTGGCTGTGTGGCGTGTGATCACACACGTGTAGCTAAGTTCCAATCACTTTTCTGCATCTTGTAACTGAAAGACCCCCACTATGCTTATTGCCTGTTTAAATTGCTCTTGCTAATTTGCCAAGGTCAAGTTATGAGAAAAGTACAGGAGGGAACCAGGTGCTGCTCTCATCCAACGCCAACCAGATATCTGTGGTCTGCAGCTTGGACCAAAGCAAGGTCAGCAGGACAGTGTCCAGTATGTTGAGATAGTCATAACTGAATTCTTTGTATTCTTTGTGCCCAACCCGAATAACCAACTGTCCTTGGTTAACTACAACTGCAACATTTAGATGAAACAATGAAATCCCTGTAACCATGCTTCTGCTTCTGTAAGCCTGCTTCTTGCCACCCCAACCCTATATAAACTGCCTGAGTTTTAACCTCAGCACGCTCAGTCCCCCGAAAGACTGAAGCGTCCACAGGTACCTGTGTAAACAATAAACAACCTCTTGCACTTGCATCCAGTGGTCTGGTCTCGTCTCTTGGGGGCAAGGGCCTTCCCCCTGACAGGCTCCAAACTCTTGGGGTCTCTGGGGGGTCTTTCATAACCAGGTCCGGGTCCAGAGAATAGCGTGTCTCCCAGGTCTCAGAATGAGAAAGCTCTAACCCCTGACCTATCCACACACCAGAGATGAGTTGGTCGCACAGAGAGTGTGCTGACTACGGCAGATAGATTGACACAGTCCAGTCATGGGCCAGAGAGGTTAAAGGGCGGAGCCAAACCTTCGTTCCGCCTCTAAGTCACAGATGCTGGAGGGCGACATGGTGGAAACTGTGAGGCAGTAGCAGACATGCGGCTGGACTGAGGGCACAAGCCTTGGCAGGCTGCCACACACCATAGGTTGGGGACAATGATGTTGTACATTGGCTACATGTGGCTACAATGGGCACCAAAGCAGAGTTGGCGGACACCGACAATGTTCGGAAAGCCATATGGAGCTCACCTAGGGTGCCCCTCACTCCTCAGGCAAAGCTAATTAACCCTAGAGGTGAGAAAGACAGAAAATCCCGGGGAGACAGGGGGTAACCTTAAATGTGACTGAATGTTAAACCTGAATTAACTGAGACATTACAATATTAGACAAAACCCACTTACGGGTGACTCCACTAATTTCCCACTATTATAGGGAATGAGGGTTTTTGATAGACTCAAATTAAGTCACGGAGAATGTAGCGAGGTTGCACTTTGCACACACACAACTGGAGAGGGATTTTTTTCTCTGTGAATAACATCCCTGCCCAGGGCCCATGAAGGCATCGGCACGTTTTTAAAGCCTTTGCTCTCAGATATTGGGAAATTGAAGGCTGCAGAGAAAGGAAGGATTCCCACAGGAAATCGACACAGCATGTTTGAGGCAGAAATCACAGTGGTTCTTGGTTATACACGCTTCCTCAGCAGGTTTCCCGGCTCAGGGCTGAAGGGGCTGGGTGTCTCCATTCTCAGAGTAACCCTGGGCCTGACAGACACTGCCTTCTTATGATTGACTCCTGGGGACATGTGAGGAGCCCTCAGACTGAGCCTCTGAGAGCAGGTCAGACCCCAGGTAAAAGACAAACACACACAGAGACACACCACACATACACACACACCACACACACACACACACATACACATACACACACACATACACACACACCATACACACACACACACCACACACACATACACACATACACACACACACCACACACACACACACACCACACATACACATACACACATACACACACACCATATACACACACACCACACACACACACACCACACATACACACACCACACATACACACACACACCACACACACACATATACATACACACACACCACACATACACATACACACACAGACACACCACACACACACCACACACACACCACACATACATACACACACACACACCACACACACATACACACATACATACATACACACACACCACATACACACAGACACACCACACACACACACATACACACACGCACACACCGAGTCTTTGCTGCCCTCTGCCCAGCCCAGAGGGCTCTGGTCTCTGGAGCTGGCTGTGGGTATAGGGGGGGAAGGGGGGCATAGAATGAGTTTGTGAAGCAGTGCTGAATTCCGTGGTCCTTCAGATAAGTGATGTGTACATTTTAGCCTCCATGTACCAGCTCCCAAGGCTGCAGCCTGATCTCAGAGAACAGCTTCCTCGGAGTGGACACTAGCCTGTGGCCCAGACCACAAGACAGCATGTGACCTGCAGTGAGGAGATTCTGAGATGTCTCCAAAAGTCACCAGTGTCTTGGATCCAATTGCTGCCCGTAAATATTTAAGATTTAAAATCATTTGTTTCTTTTCTCGGTGACCAAGCTTTGTGGACCTGGGTGTTGGAGGAAGTTATTTCAAATGGAGTCCTACAATGCCCGGAAATGTCCCCCCGGGAACACACCCTGATGCAAGGGGACCATATTCAGAGTCGTGGTGTTCAGAACTAGCGTGGCCTGGCCACATGCTTCTCTGCCCTCTTCTTACTCTCTGGTCTTCAGTTTGCAGTTGGTACAGTCAATGCTCAAAGGAGAAGAGATATATCACAACTCCATTCCCCTGTTTTCTTACTGTGGGCAATATAACATAAAGAGAAAGATCTGGAACTTTAAAGAGCCAGAGGTGCTGTTAAAAGATCACCATGTTCTCAGTACGCTTGTGAGTTCTCCAGACTGACAGTCGGCCAAAGCTTTGTGGCTTGTCCTCTCCGTGAATGTCTTACCCAGTCATTTTGGACTTTCACAAGAATCCAGAAGGTTCAGGGGGAAGCATCTCACTCTATGTTAAGAGTACTGAATGCCCTCGCAGCACAGGCCACCGCTGGGAGTACAGTGTCCACAGCCACCTGGAATAATTTGAGTTGGTTTTTCTCTGTCCTTGGCTGTCGTTCTCACATGTGCTTTGCTCTCTCGGAGTCATTTGAGGCCAGCGGAAATATACGCTGCAGTCTACATCTGTAGTTTACTAGAGAAATTCAACAAACCCTGGACTTGGCAGCCCCTGCCTCAAACAGCTCAGTGAAATCCCCGTCAGAGGACATGCGTTCCTTCCATCCGCATTAGACACAGGTCTACCCTGCACTGCAGCCATCAGAGAGGATGTGAAAGGTCAGTGCTGGGACCTCACAAGACACCAGCGGGCAGACTTCCTTCCTGGAAGAACGCATCCCAGGCTCTGTGGCCAGGCCTCCCGGAACTGCATGACTGGAACCAGACAGATGAAATAAATTCCAGGGGACTCAACTCACTGTGAAAAGTTGGGACTTCTGTGACATTAAAACAAACCCTCCTCACGATCCTTGCTTCACCAGGAGAGTCTGTGGCTGATTACTTCAAAGTGCAAGTCCACAAGCCACGTCCGTGGCAGCAAAGGACCCCGGTCCATGTCTGGTCTTGTTTAGGAACCCACCTCAGACACACACACATAGTGGGCTCCCTGATGTCGGATGTGACGATGTCCTCTGTCCCTGTCAAGCACATTTCTGAAGTTGCTAATGAGCCCAAGCCCCAGAAAGGCCCTCTCTGTCTGCAAAGCACAGAGCAATCTCCAGACTCTTGACCAAGTGAGGACAGCCCAGCCTTGTGCCCACCAGTCTGCAGAACCCCTGCACCTGGACACCCCATGAGAGACAGATTAAAGGAGGATCTTTATAAAAGTATCTTTGTCCCAACAATGTCAGCTCTGGAGTGGATTTCTTCCTGCTAAGACCAATACCTATGCAAACGAACTATGCCTCTGTTTCCAGGCAACACCCAGTAAAGGTCACATTTCTCTTAAGGAAGCCATATAAACCCAGAGGGAGAAGCCAGGGCATACAAAGCTTCTGGCCATGACTAGAGACTCTTGCTGGCTCCGATGGGGCCATGTTTGTTAAAGGAGAGGGCCACGTCTTTGTCTGGGGTTAATAGGATTTACCCAAAGAAAGAACGGGGTGAAGAACCTGGTGGGCCTCAGGCCTGGTGGGAAAGTCCTGCTGTCTTGCTGCCACAGGAGCTGGGCTGCAGAAGGGCACCTGACTATGAGTGGCAGCAGGGACAGATTGAGGGAGACTTTGCTTTCCTTGGGGCAATTATAGAAGCGGTGAGGACGAAACGACTCAGCTCTTCTTCCTCGCAAACCCTCCCCTCCATGACCAGCACCAAGGCCGTCCATCTGCCCCACAATCAGCATCCTGCCTGTCCATCCTCCAGCCTCCACCACCCCCAGGGAACCCAGCTTCTGCCCCTTCTTCCCAGATTGGCCCTTTCCAACAACCCTTGCTTCAGGAGTGTCCATCAACACTTGAAGGTCTCCACACCCCTACTCTGAACCCCCATTTCTCACATTGGCTGAAAATATGCTGGCTCCTGAAATGGGGCTGCAGACTCCACACAACACCATCTCAGTCGGAAAGATGCCCAGAGAATCAGTTTTCTGTAAAACCCTGCCCCAGGTCACTCTCCTAAGGGATAGGGTTATGTCTTTAGATCCGACTCCTCCACAGCAGACATTCACTTGGGTATTGGAGATGCAAATGATCTAATGAACCTGTTTATGGGTTGAGTCATGCCTTGGATTTCTTCCTTCCCTGCCCTGGCAACACGTCTGAATTGCAGTGTACTTACCAGGTCTCTCTGTAATTACCCCTCCATGTAATGGCCAGATTTCCTCTAGGAAGGAGTCATCTTTCTCATTAACCACCCTTGGCAACCAACGCCACTACCAGCACAGAGCAGGTGCTCAAAAAATACAAATGTATTTCACTGTCACTAACCCCAGTGACAAGCAATTCAGCCCTCACACCTAAGCTTTCCAGAGGTCATTGTAGTTCACACTGGCAAGTGACTTACCCAGAGATCTCATCAGTAAGATGTGGTCCTGTGAACATGGTCCTGTGACCGTTGAGGGAGGCTAGACCTCCAAAGTCACAAAACCAGAACCCAGTGACAAAGCGCTCAGCATGGACCTTCCCCCAATGAAAGCCTGAACAAGCAATGATGGATGCTTGACAGAAAAAAAAGAGAGGCCATGCCTCTTCAATGAGTCTCAAAGGCAATAAAAGAGACCATTCAACACTTGATAGTACTCCTAAGGTACTGTAAGAAAAGCTGCATTATGCACACCGTGTACACATGTATCCATATGTATGGGCAGAATTTATTGATCACTTACCATATTCTTGGTACTCTGAAAAGCACATGAGGTTCATAATATAATTCGGCCATGATAATAGTAAGCCCTTCAGGAAGGCATTATGTATTAGTTTTTAGTAGAAACCAGGGCTGGAGATATCACATCTTGCCCTAGGTTGCACAGACAGCTTGTTATGGACCCGCGACCTGCATACAAATCAGAATTTGTCAGAATACAAAGTCTAGGCTCTTAACTACACTATCATCAGCTTGGTGGTGACAACGATGATAGTGACAGATGGCGATGAAGATAATGGTGAAGACTGTTGGTAAAGGAGAAGATAAAGGTGATGGTATTGGTGATGGTGATGATAATGATGGTAATAGGGTTGGTGCTAATCTGGGCATTGGTGGCACACACCTTTAATCCCAGTACTCGGGAGGCAGAGGCAGGCAGATCTCTATGAGTCCAAGGCCAGCCTAGTCTACAGAGCGAGTTTCAGGACAGGCTCCAAAACAATACGGAGAACCCTGCCTCGAAAAAAAGATAGTGTTGGTGCTGATGGTGGTGGTAACAATGATGGTAGTGATGGTGACAGCATTCGTGGTGATAATGGTAGTGATGACTGATAATGGCATTGGTCGTGGTTGTGATGGCAATTAATGGTAGTAGCATTGGTGATGGGGAAGGCATTTGTGGTGATAGCAGTTGTGGTGATTAACAAAGATGAAAATGGTAATGCAATAATGATGGTGGTGGTGAGGGTGATGCCGATCATGATGGTGATGCTAACAGAGGTGATGGTAATGGCAGTGGTGGTAATGGTGGATGGATGGTGATGGTGGTGACCGACATTGAGTGCTGATGGATGGTGGCATTGACAATGAGATGCTAAGGGTGGCAATATGGTGTTAGTGCTGGCAGCAATGAGGCTTTGAGATAACATTTGTGCTTACCATGTACTATGCATACTTGCGTGCACTTTAATACAATGACATTCCTTCTGCCTAGTGACTTGGTTTTGTTCCCAAGAGATAAGGAAACTGAGGTACATCTTTATGGCTTGCCATATTTCCATGGCGGATGAGTGACAGAACAGGTACTCAAACTAGACTGCTTGGCTTGAAGCCAGACCCAAATGCAATATGATGCCTCTCATTATGGATATAAGCTGACAGGTAATAGGGAAAGAAGAATTAAATTTTAAACACCCAGATAAAAGGTTGAGGGATGGAAGCAAGGCTAACATTGAGTTACACTGTTTGGTGATCAGGGTGGAACTTTCTGAGAACAGAGGGGCCTGGATTCTCTCCTGGGGAGGTCAGAATCTGCCTGCTGTCCATCAAAGGCTGTTGCTGACCAAGCAAGCACAGGAGGATAGGAGGCTAGCATGTAAAAGAATGTGTAAGTTCCCCAGAGGTGCCTTGAGATGAGCTCAGACTAGGTCATTATTCCTGCGGGGCTTCCCATATGGGTGAGGGTTAGGCAATGACAGTACCTGTTATGTAACCTCAGATTCAGCACCAGGCTGGTGATAGCTATGCTCTCCTCTCTGGCAAAGTTGGGCCATGCACACTTTACATCTGCCTGGTCCACTTATCCCTAGACATCCTGGGCAAGCATTAGAACATGTGTTTTGTCCCAAGGAAAGAGAAGCATGCTTCAATCATGCAGATATCAGGTGACAGAGCATGGAGAAATGGGGACGGGCAGAATTCATGAGGGGACAGTAGGTATAGCATCTGCCCAGAATAGACCCAAGCAACCTACTGAGTGAGGTCTGCATCAGGGAAAGCCTTGGAACTAGAGAACGTGTATGGCAATGATGGCAATGAAGGTGATAGCGACGGTGATTATGGCTATGAAGGTGATGGTTGTGATGGTGATAATACCGGTAATGGAGTTAGCTACTTACGATGGTAGTGGTGGCGGTGGTGATGGTGCTGGCTGTGTGATGTGTGTGTGTGTGTGTGTGTGAGAGAGAGAGAGAGAGATAGAGAGAGAGAGAGAGAGCACATGTGTGTGACCACATGTGTGTATCTTTGTTATGTGCATGCTACATGCTTTGCATGTATGTGAGCTGCTTCCCAAGTAGAGTCACACGATAACTGGATCTTCTTTCATTCTCTTGATCAGTCTTGGGTCCATGAGGGAAAACATGTAACTCTTAGCCAAAGAAAGACTTCCTTAGAAGATGCCTTAGACATTCTTTAAGGTCTTTAAGACACTTTTTGACACTTCAAACAATTGTAAAGATTATACAGAGTAAATGAATGAACACACTTTAGAAAAACAGAAGAAGACTAGAATGAAGAGGACGAAAAGCCATCCTGAGAACCAGCGATCTCACAGCAGACGTTTGCAGTACAGGGAGCAGGTTCGCGTGCTCTGTTTCCTGCTTGTGGGGCTTGTTCTGTTCTGTTTAGCCATGGCTGTGGTGGGAACACAGACACAGATCTGCAGCAGGTTCTTCCACTAACATACTCCAGGCATCCCCCTCTGTTGTTATGTGCTCCATAAAAAGTATTTTTAATACATTCCATTTTTTCATTATTATGCCCATAATTGTATATTAGCTCTGGAGAAAGTCGGAGGAAATGTTAAGTAAAAAGAAAAATAAAATTGAATTATAGTTTCCACACTTAAAAGGAAGCACGATTACCATTTGTGCGTGCATTCATTCAGCGATGCACACGTGTCCGTAGACAGAGGTGTGAGCGCCCACTCTCACATGCACCATACACAATTAGACACAGACTGAATACCGTCATGAGCTGTCTCCATTGCACTGTGGTGTCATTAGTGACCCAATTCACTTCTGTCCAAGAAAAAGCCAAAGGGTTAAATAGGGAGTGGCTCCTCTGCTGCCTTCAACTCATTCAGGCTCTGGGACTTTTAATTTGAAGATCAAACTCTTCCACTAATAAAGGAAGTCCACAGTTCCAGGTTAGAGCTGCCGCTGTCTACGCCAACCGTCCCACGGATATAAAAGGTCCGTGTCCCCTCACAGAACCATGCAGTGACCAAGCTGGACGACAGAGACATCGAAAGGCCCGTTTGGCCTGCAAAGCCTGGTTCCCCTGCACCCAGTTCTTCTCCATCCTGCTTCCATTGATTTCCCTTGCCCAGAGAAAATTGTTCACAATGTCTGGCATTTTATTATTTAATTTTACTTTCGAAAGCATTTTTGTAAAAACACATAAATAAATAACAAAAAAAAGTTATGTGTGTGTCTGTGTGTCTTTGTCTATGTATATGTTTTTCATGTGTGTGGCAGTGTTTGCAGTGGTCAGAATAGAGAATAAGATGCCCCGGAGTTGGGGTTATAGATAGTGTGAGCTGTCTGATGTGGGTGCTGGGAGCTGAACTGGGTTCTCTGCAGAGCAGCAAGTGGTTTAAGCCACTGAAGCATTTCTCTAGCCCCAAATATCTGTTTCTTAAAAACTGGTTATTAAGCTATCTCTACACGTTTATGGAAAGCAATGTGACCGTTCAGTCCCGACTGTGCACTCAGAAATCACAGTGCAGCATGAGCTCGACTTCAAGCCGCGCCTGTTGTGACCTTTACCCTTGATGGGCAAATGCACGACCCTGAAATTCACACTTCACCATCAACATGCTGACACTAACAACCCATAGCAAATTCCAGTAAGCCAGGAGAGAAAAGAGAGATAGCCAATGAGCAATGGGTGGTCACTAGAACAGACACCTGTTGGAGAACAAGTCATGGTTCCTGTGACCCGAAGAGCTACACATACAACAACCAAAGAAAAACTTTGGAACAACAATTTTATAGCCAACTGACAAAACATTAAGTTACATGGTTGTGAGAGCTGTGGAGAAACCATTCAGGAGCCTCCAGCCACACCCAGGACAGAAACCATCACCACATTTGCTCTGACGGAAAAGAGACTCTGATGGAGCCCTGAGCGCAGATGGACTTGGGGACATCCTTCACATCAGTTGACCAAGTCTCCCTGCTAGGAGTAGAGGGGTATAGTCATTAAAAGGAAAGATACACAAAAGCAGCCACTGGGCCAGTAACAAAGTAACAAAGTATGGATCAATCTCAGGGATGTAAAAGGCTCCTTGCATGAAAACCAGAGACGGAAACATGTGGCGGGACACACTCCGATGACACTTGCAGGGTCATGTGTGCCCAACCTGTGACCCACTGGTCACATACATCTAGGAAAGGTTAGAAATGTGACCCAACACATTGATGGAGGATGACCTCACTCTACAACATCTAAAGTTCAGACACTGTGGTTCTAGACCCTGAGGGAGGTGACTTCTTAGGAAGAAGGCTGGAGCAGAGAAACACAGGTAAAAAAAAAAACACACACACACAAATAAAAATAGTCTTTTGGAATGGTAAGTCCTGGGTGGCAAAGCAAGGCCTGGAGTCAATGCAGTTGATCCATGAGGATCAACTGATGGGTGGGGTATATAGGGCTTTCCCTGCTTCCAGCTGTGGAAGCCCACTGGCTTCATGAAAAGAAAGTGCAATGTTTTGTACATCCTTGCATGAAGAATTCCACTAAACTGCTATTTTCTCTTTTTTTTCATGATCCTGCTTGGAGCCCAGACTTCGCCTGCTGTGTTTCCAAAGGACAAGAAAGAGCAATGGCAGGTTGGCTGCGGCTTCTCCTGCAGCCCCTGGGAGCTCACTGTGAAGACCCTGGATGAGTGGTAGGAGACAGCACCGGGGACTAATGCCTTTAATTTGATCCAGCTCTGGCGGGAGCCTTGTATTGGAAGAATTCATCATGCATAGAAAGCTTTTGCCACTTAGCTGGAGGCCAAGTTCCCTGTTCTCGGCATTGAACAGCACTGGCCACCATTTCTACCCACTTACCCAGGAAATGGATGGTAGTGTTACTGGGATAGACACAGTCTGATTGCCGGCTTCCATATGGTTTTTAAATCGCTCAGAAAGCTCCAAAGACATGTTTTTATGATGCATAAAACACACAGAGGAGAGGAAGGGCCCAGACTCACACATTTGTTATTTCATTATGTGTGCTGCTGCCTTTATAAAAGAAAAATCATGGAGTCATTTCCCTCCAGTTCTTTTGACCCCTGAATACTCATCACAACCTCTTAGACCTATGCCTTCTTCCTAGATGTCCGCTCGGAAATTGCCCGATAATCCACTCGTTGGAAGACTCTGACAGGAAATAATAATATTTTTGTTTCAAATAGCTCAGGCTTTGGGGAGAGGCAACTTTCAGAGACCAGTGAGGAGTCAGTTTGGAGGAGTCGGTGTGGGATCCTGGCTAGCCCAGCGTTGTGCCCTGCCACAGAGAAGTGAACCCCGAATCCTCCAGCTGGCTCCACATGCTGAGTGTTTTCCTGGCCTTCGTTCCTCTGAGGATCTTCCTGGGCTGGGTTCACCCTCATTCTGCTGGCAGAGCTCTGACCAGTCAAGCAGAGTCATGGCTTCCAGGGTTCTTCAACACAAGTCTACAGAGCCCCTGCTCTGTGGGGAGTTAGCTCTTCCTGGAAGGTTCCAACTTTAGGCAAGGAAGCCATCAAGCTTCTGTTCTCAGAGGTTTTACCTCAGATAGAAAGAGAAGGCAAAGCATAAACTCAAATAACGAACAAGATGACGAGCCACCATTGCTAACACTATGGAGTGAATAAAGGAGACCGAGTGGCTGATGGACAGCAGCCGAAAGAAGTCGCCAAGACCAGGCAAAGGCAGTTGGACCGGCTATCAGGGAGGACCTGAAAGATGAGTAGAAGTCGGACTTGTGCAAACAAGAGGGGAGACAGATTCCAGCCCAGCAAGCAGCAAGTGCCCAGGGCTTGCTGTGGGAGTCATCCTAGTACATTCAAGCAAGAAGTCCAAAGCGTGGAGGTACGCCAAGTTCAGCACTGTCCCACGCAGTCTGCATATTCTTGCCATCTCTCATGGCTCTGGTGACCCAGACTCATGGCCCTACGCGCCTCAGGGTGCCTTATATACCTTTTCTGTGACTGTCACATTTTATCAAAACTTTGAACTCAAATGGGTTGAAGATGACTAGGCCTGCTTTAAAGTCTGACACCCTCCCCCCAGTTCCAGACGCAAAACCCAGCATACAGTAGGCCCTTCACACATGGTGAATGAACTAGAAAATACATCCCATAGTATCTGTCCACAGTCTTCCATTGCGACCAAAGGAGCAACAATAAAGTGTACACAGCAGGGCCCTGATTCTCCCAAGGATCCTGGGGCCCTCGGCGTTAAAGGAACTGGAACTGTTGCATCCTCTGAACCCTCCCAGCCACTGAACATCAGGGTTTCCTAAGGGTAATCGAGGTAGGCAGCACCTAGGCACCAGGCCCATCACATTCATCTCTGCTCTAAGCCTACTACCAGCAGCTTCCAGAAGAGTAACAAACAACCCCGAAATGCCAGCAATTGGCCCAAGGTTGTGATTGTTGTGTGACAGTTTGATCACATCTGACCATAAAGTTTGCTTTGAGTCAGAGGGCGGAGCTAGCCACTAGCTGAACAAAATTCACCATAGGACTGAGAACAGACAGGAGATGGAAATGGTAAAGAGATCTCAGCCCTTTTGGGTGAAGGGATGGAAGAGACAGGACTGGGTGCCTCTAACTTTAGTTCTTACTTAGTAACTATTTTCGTTGTATACCGTTGCAGTATAGTAAATGTAAAGCCGTTTTAATTAGACGAAAAGAGGGAAATGTGGAATATTCCTTTACACTGTGGCAATATATGCCATTGCGATTGGTTTAATAAGAAGCTGATTGGCCAATGGCTGGACAGGACAAGGTTAGGAGGGAGAACCAGACTAAGAACACTGGGAAAAAGAAGGAGGAGTCGCCAGCCAGATAGAAAGGCATCAGGCACATAAGAGATGAAGAAGCCAGGATATAGATGAATAGAAATGGGTTCGTTTGAGCTGTAAAAGATGGTTAGACACGCCTAAACTGTCAGCTAAACATTTATAATTATTAATAAGTCTCTGACTGGTGATTTGGGAAAAGCAGCTGCTGGGACACAGGAAAACGCTGCCTACAAAGTGCAGCTAGGGTGAGTTAGAGCCTGGGTACAATCCACATAGTCCTGGTTCCTCAGTGCACTGATGACCAATTACCCCCTTTGGGGTACCCTGCAGACACCCCAGTCTGAAGTGGGGACACATCAGGGAGCCCAGGCCCTGAAGACCAAGGTCATTAGCCAAGTTTCAGGTCAGGAAATGTGGGCAGGGTCTGGCTCCTCCATAGCTGTATTAGCAAGCCCGGCCCAGCTCTACCCAGAGAGCCCATGTCCTGTGTGAGCTCCAGATCTCCAGTGGACAAGAGGGCAAGTATCTCCCAGGGGGAAGCTTGGTCCCTCTTGCTCTGTGGCAGACAAATCAGTCACGGGGATAAGATAAAGGGCCGAGTAGCAGTGCTTTGCACCAGTCACCCTAACCCCCCAGTGGTTGCAAGAAAGCAGGGGAGGTAAACTTGGCTGTGTTCCAGCAGGGTTTTACTGCAAAGCCAACCTGTGGGTCACATTAGTCTTAGGTCATGATGTGCCAACCCTCTCATCCATCCACGAATCAGGACACCTAGATCTTGCATCCCAGAGACCCCAGGGGGAACGCCACCTTCTGATCACCTGTGCACAGCCACAGGTTCCTTTGATTGTCTGTGACACAGAAGGTCAGGGCCGTTTCTATGGACACAGTCTACCCTGGCTGGATTTTTCCTCCTTTGTGGCTCTTTGTACTGCTTATAGCTTTTCATTTATCTTTACACGCACCTTTTATTAGCTTTATCCCTTTGGATGTGATACTTTATGGAAAAAAAATGGCCTCCAGGTTAGACAATGCCATGTTAGTAACCCAGGCAGTGTTACCCTACAACCCATCTGTCTTAGCTAAGACCATCTATAAAAATCCCTCACTGCCATTGGCCATGTGAGCCTATCGCTGTCACTTGCAGCACTGTTATTATAATCAGGACTAACACATCCTGAACATTGTTCCAACTTTAATTAAATTTGAATTAAGTGAGCCTGTTTCCCGCAGAACTGTTCATTTTTACGGAGGGTGGGGAGTGTCTAACATGCAGAACTAATGAGGATCTGGGTAGTCCAGAGGGAAAATCCTGGGAGGTTTGGGGACCATTTCCACCAACTGTAAATATGTCTCCCAGTTTAAGAAGTAAATGATCATCCTCCAGGGTCCCTCCATGAACTTCAGGTAGGAAATGTGCTTCTATATGCAAAATACGATTAACTGCAGAAGATCTATCATGTGCTCCCTTCTCCAACTCAACCCCCAGAAGAAAACTGTGCAATTTATACAAGTTCCAACACAAGGACACACAGGGGCCCAGAAATGAAATGAGAAACTTGGCTTAGGAAAGCGATCCAGGGTTTGCAAGAAAGGCATTTCTGTGTTCTGCCTGTGGCCTTGGCCTCTTGTAGCCCCTAAGCCAAGGCTTCAGGGCTCACTCCCTCTCCAGCTCTTCCCATCCTGTCTCTGCAGAGCCAGCTCAGGCGGAGTCTACCCCACTCAGTATTTATGTAAGCAGAGGCCTGCAGCTCTCTATTTGAGATTGTTACACTTCTTTTTCCCCGAGGCAAATAGCTGCTGCCCCATGGTACCTTCCATCTCTGTCTCCAACTGCCACCTGTATTTCATTAATGACACCTCCTTCAAAGTGTCCCCATCGTAATCTCTGGAGCCTGGGCAGGTGACCTGATGTGACAAAATATCTAACTGGGTTAAAGGTGCCGAGACAGATATCACTGTGGTTGAAGTGAGTGGGCCCTGGCTGCTGTCACATGTTACGTACGGAGGAGATGATGAGAAGACGGAGGTTGGGATTGCATGATGGGAACCCACAAAGGGAACACACGGGGTGAATCGGGTCCACTTCAACCCCACCAATCTCAGGAAGTCACTGCAACCTGAGGGTGTCCAGAGGGCTTGGAGAGCAAGGGCAGCAGGGTATAGAGGGTGATAGTGCCTCAGGAAGGAAGAGATGGGAGGCTCATGCATTCAGTTCCATTCGGTGACGTGGCGGGGACCTGACCAGCCCTTGTTCAGCTTTGACAACACAGGAGAACCATGGTATCTGTTTCACACACTGCCACATGGATTTCCCAAGATAGGGTGTGAAAATATTCTACAATATTTCAGCTCTGTGTCTAGCCAGGGAGTGTCTGTTCCTTTTCTCTTCTGGGATTTCAGAGCATCTGATTAATTCCATCCACCCTTTCTTTGTAATTTTAATAGAGACTGGTTTCATTAATAAGTGTCTGACTAACTTAGATTCCCCAAACCACCTGTGACTGGTGAGGGAATCTCAAGGGAACAGAGACCCAATAATCCCTCATCATTGAGACTCATCCAGTTGCCATGGAAATCTAGAGTACTACCCACCCCTTTCAAAAAGGCATCGCCAACTTTGGTGAATATACAAAAATTAACCAGACACACCTTGTCAATGGCTGTGAGCCATATTGAGCCGAGGAGGGTGGGCAGTACCTATGTAAGGAAGGTCAAGTCTCTACAAGAAAGTGGAGGGAGATGGTTAACCAGAAATCACACACAAACTCACACACACCAAACAATCAGAGAAATGTATTATATGGCATGAAAACCTCTGCTTGATGAGTACCTAAAGGCACATAGTAAGGGAAGGTGATCATTCTAGAACAAATATTACTGCAGGTCTATGCAGCACGCTGTCCTGGAGGCCTCATGTAGTAGTGTTTGGTGACTTCTTCAGACCTGCATTGAAACTTCAGTTGTTAACTCAACTACAAGGAGCTACCCACCCCCAGAAATTCTGCCACTAGTCTACATCCTAAATCATCTGGGTCAAGCATTGTTTTATTCTAGGCAGTAAGTCACATAAAAATACTTCCATTTGATGTCTTAACCTATATTAACATAGTGCTTCAAAAGTAGAGGGATGTTGGATTAAAGCCATTGCCTTCATTAAAATGCATCCTCTCTGATGGCCTCAGGGCTGGGATGGAATTTGTAAGAGGCATGATGCTGTGTCTAGGAGTCCCCCTGAACAGTTCATCTAAGCTGGAAGAAAGTGTTGCAAAGGGCATGGGTAAGATTTTTTTGATCTTCAATGTTTTCTAGGTTAACTTTCATGGTCCTTCATGAAGTTGCCTGCCATTAGCAAGGAAAGTTATGCAACTGAAATACAACAACAAAGAAGGCAATCCAAAAGAGCAAGAAGGAAGTCCTAAGTGCAAAGAACGACTGTAAGCTCTATGCCAATTCTGTTGCAATTTCTACTGAACACAGGGAGGGTGATCCGGTGCTAATAATGACAGGGAAGATGGTGGTAGTCGGGGTGATGATGTTTGTGCTGGTGATGGAGACTCTGGTCATGATGGTAATGCTGGCAATGTTAACCATGGGGATTATGGTGGCAGTGTTGGTGATGATACTGTATTATAGTGGTGTATAAAATGTGTATAATGGTGATGATAGTGGTGATTATACTGATGGTGGTCATGATGATGGTAATGATATTGATGATTAGTGGTGATGGCGGTAGTGAGGGTGCTTGTGATGATGGTGAGGAATGGTGGTCATGGTGTAAAGGTGATGGTGATGGTGGTAGTGATGATGGTGGCAATGTATGATGGTAGTGGTGCTGGAGGTTGTGCTGAGTGGGGTGATCATGTTGTTGTTGGTGGTGATGATGGCTGGAGTGGCTGTGGTAATGATAACAGAAATTATGATGGTGGTAGTGGTGGTGACGGTGGTAATGATAATGGTGGTGATAATAAAAATCTTGATGGTAATTATGATCATTACAATGCTGATAATGATGTAAGGATGATAGCTTTCCACCCCCCGAACCACAAAAACAGACCATGATGAACCACCTGACCACGTGCTTTAGTTGGGAGCCATCCTTCACTAGATAATAAAGCAACAAATGTAGGTGTTTCCCTTAATGCCTGGTATTTAAGTGAGCCACCTTTGGGGATGTCTAAGCCTGAGAAAAGCGTCATGCGAACCCCAACGTGTAGCTGCTCAGCAACAGCCTGGAGCTTCTAATTGGCTCTTGGAGTAGAGGCAGCCTGCAGGGCCCAAGCCTTGGCTTTTGGATAAGCTCCCAACTGAACTAAGTTTAGGGCACGCAGCTGGCCTCAAAGAATTGTTAGTAGGAAAAAATTATCACGCATGCCTGGGCCCAGTAGTGAAGTGTGAGAGTGTGGAGAGGAAAAGATGGCTTTTCATCCCAGGGGATTGCTACAACTGGACTCCTGGGCAAGCAGTCTCCCAAGGATCCATTGGTAATCTCTTCCCAGGGCTCTTCAGAAAGTGCTTCTAATCCTCCAGGCTGTTTAATGAGGGTTGTGTTTCATCCAGAGCCATCAGAAACAGAACTGATGCAAAGTCTGTGCATTCTGGTATTACATAAATCCAAGCTTAATCCTCCTTAACAATTAAGCACTTCTGAGCTTCTCTTGCAGATGAAGATGGCATCTCCTAGGTTTGCTGGTCTGTAAGTAAGTAGACCCACTGGAGGGGGCTTGCCTTTGTCTTTGTGATTTATGGCTGCGATTTCGGGGAGAGCTGAAGTATTCTGTATTATCTTGGGGCAGTTAATTCTCCAATTCCAAAACACTCTTTCAAGGAACCACAATTTTCCATTTGCATTTCCCCTCTAGGATTTTTGAAGAAGATAGAGCCCAATTAAACTCTTCCTCATCCCTCCAACATGAGTTATGTCCTCAGTGCCATTCAACGGCTCTTCTGATCTATCATCATTTTTTTAAAAAATGGCCTAAAAGGCTTAATTTAGGTAAGAGATCCTTTACCTCAGTGTCCACCCTTCTGAATTAAGCTGCATCATTTGAGGCCACTGAAAGACAAGTTTTCTCGGAGTCAAGCAGGGTGGGGCCAGAGCTCTGCAAAGAGAGCCTAGCGTCTGAGCAGAGGCTGTGAAGTGGGCCGCTTGAAGTTGTGCTCAGCACCTCAGAATGGCATTTCATGTGAGAGGGGACTCTCCTGACACTCTCTGTGAAGCCAGGCAAGCTGTAGCAACCCCATTGTCCCCATCTTCTGCCATCCACTCTCCAGGTGAGGGGGGTTAGCAGGCTGCAGTAGCAGAGACACCAGAAAGAACAGAGGTCTCCCTGCAGATGTGGCATTGGAGCGGGGACACACCCGCATTTGACGAAGAGGTTTATGAAAACACAACTTAGTCCAGAGCAGACAGTATGTTCTAGAATGCTGTTTCCTGCTATTGAGCTCCTCTGAGTGTAGGGCTACCTGTACCCTCCGATCACATTTGGCGCTCTGCCTCCTCCCCCTCCATCTCTCCCGTCTCTGCCTCTCTCCCGTCTCATGTCATGCTTTGTTCTTTGGG
Organism: Phodopus roborovskii; assembly: GCF_943737965.1. NCBI lineage: Eukaryota > Metazoa > Chordata > Mammalia > Rodentia > Cricetidae > Phodopus > Phodopus roborovskii. The sequence continues at coordinate 2,813,277 of NW_026125059.1, read as the reverse complement.
ACAAACTCTCACTACATAACCCAGGCTGTCTTTGAACTCCCAATCATCTTTCTATGTGTGGGACTGCAGACCCCTACGAGGTCCCCCAACTGAAGCAAAAGCCCGAAGGAGGGCCATCAGAGGTGCTCAGGTCTCCAGCCTGTGCCTTCCATGCTGCCTTTGCATCTACTCCCCCGAAGCCCAAGAGTTGAAAGTGTGGTCAATTGGAAGGTCACAGAAACTTTAACGGTGGGACATAGTGGGAGGCCTTGGGTCTTTAGGGGTGTGACCTTAAAGGGAATATTGAGTCCCTGGGCCGTTCCGCTCCCCAGCTTCCCCCAGCTCCCCCTCCCCATCCGACACTATATTCTGCCTCAATACCCAGTGAAAGCATCGGAGTCAATCAACCCCAGACTGAAACCTTCAGAACCATTAGTCAAAGTAAACTTTCTTTCTGATTAAGTGCATGAGCTCAGGTATTTTGTCCCAGTAACAGAGCAGGGCATTGTGGGAGAGTTTGGCTGGTGCTTTTCTAGTTCATCTGCATTGTCCTGGCTGATGTCTCCTAGAATCCTGTTTTGGCCCGGTTCAGAGAAATGTCTCAAACATGGTATCAGCAGACGACTCTCGGCAGCTTTGCGGGTCAAGCAGGGAGCAGACAGGCTGCAGGTGAGCTGCCCCCTGACTGCTTCCGATCACACTGTGAACAGGGAAGCCTGGAGTCTGGGGTGTGCACACTCCTTATTTCCAAATGCCTGCAGATGCACAGATGAGGAGTCCCCAGGGCAGGAGGGCAGGAAGTGGCTACCACAGAGGAGGGTGTACACCCTCTCACGTGGCTCCTGGCCAACACTAATTCCCAGACAGCTGTGGGGGAGGGGCACCAATGAACTTGGGTCTGTAGAGATTGCTCGGCAGTTAGGACCCCTTGCTGCTATACAGAGAAACCTAGGTTAATGTTCCGGCACCCACACCGAGGCTTACAGCCAATTGTTAACCGTAGGGTCCAGGGCAACTTGGTACACACCTGCTGCTTGGCTGCCATACCAAGTCTCAATAAAGACCAACCAGAGAGTAGGCCTGAAGGCTCAGTTCACCCTAAAGCAACACCTGACTCCAGGAAACACCACCAACTCGGACCACTCAGGCGCCAGCCAGGAATGGACCAACCAGCATCCAAGGGGAAAGTACCTAATGTTCCAAAGGAAATACCTAATGTTCCAACCATTGTAGATAGGAGTACCAGATGTCCTTTAACCCAGAACACAGCCATACCCTTCCACCAAGACACCCCTAGACAAATGTCAGCCAATCAGGGTCCTGAACCTTAGAATCCCTTCACCCCAATCTCTGCTTTGGGCAATCCCCCACCCCAAATGAGCTTGAGGCTTTCTGATCTTGCCAATGCATTGGACATGTGGAGAGTTCAAGTTTGAACTCGAATAAAGGTGTTTTGCTTTTACATATGAGATTCAGACTCCTTGTTGGTTTTGGGGGAGGACTCTGTGATCTGGGCATAGCATTAACTCCAGTTTCAGGGGATCCAATGCCCCCTCCTGGCCTCTGTGAGCACCAGTCATGTATTTGGTGCCAGCAAAACACTCACACACAAGAAAATAAATAAATAAATCTTTTTTAAAAATGCTCTGGATGTACAGAAGTCCCTGGCAACTCTTCTGGGGCTGCCATGGTGAGTGATTGCTATGACAATTTGCAGACTGTGGGGAACCCACCTGGCTGTGCCTCCCGCACACTGTTGCCCCCTCCCAGCCCTGAAGCTCTCCGAAAAATGAGCTGGAGCAGGGACTGTGGTCCCCAGCAGAGCCCGGTACCCTAAGCCGCCTTCCAGAGCCATGTTGTGGGATAACGTCTGTATAAGGTTTGCAAACATCTCTTCTCGGCTGGAACCTGCGCATGTGGGGTACTCAAGGGGATGGCAGACACTCTAAATACCCATTTCTCTGCTTATCAGTGTCCTGGCATGTCTTTCCTGATGCCTTGGTACCCTGGGTACATCACAGGGACAGGGCCGTCCTGCCCCAATCCCATCTTGGAGCTCTCCATAGCATCCATAGCATCTTGCCCTGGTTGTTCCAAAGGGAGTTCTTAGACTTGCACCTGCTGTGTGTGGCGAGAAAGGAGGCAGGGAAAGGGTGTTGGGAGAATAGAGGCAGCCTAGCCTGTACACCTGTGTGATGAGATGCTCTCATCCGCATCCCAAGGAAAGATGGATGGGGCCAGGCACCAGCATCTGACACACAATTACCTGCAGCTCGCCCCATATGCAAACACCACAGGTGCACACTTTCATCCCAAGACAGCCCCTTAAATCACAGGGCCCCAAAGAGGCCAGTGGCCCTGGTGGCATAGAGGCTGTGGAGAGCAGAGACTCGGGCATGGCTTTCTCTCACATTCTTCACTGAGCGGAGAAATCAAGCTGGGTTCTGGATCCTTCCTCTAGCTTGGCTTCTTTTCTCGGACGCTGTAGGAGCTGAGGAGCAATGGGGCTTGGTGTGTCCTGAGCCTCACACTTAGACAACGGAGTTTCTGTGGGCCAGGCCTTCTCTGGACCCTCTGCGTCTTCCTTGGGCTCCAGATTCATCACACCCTTGCAGGAGGACGTCAGTGCTCTGCACTCGGGAAGCGCCTGCTCCCCAGCTCCCCTTCTGCTGTCTATCGCTTCCTTTCGGCTTCCAAAGAGGGAACATGGGCAGCTTCACCCTACCAGGGGTGTGCAAGCTTTTGCTTTCCTTGGGACCAGGGAAGAATTATCTCGGACCTCGGACTATGCATTAAAGATCAGAATATCTAACCCAAGCCCCACAGGTTATAAGAGCATACATACACTTATTTGTGTGACCTCAATTGGTCTCCTACAATGTTCACACCCCAGAAATGTGCAAACGAGTTACCAAAAAAAAGTCACCAAAGTAAAAGGTTCCACAATGTTTCGAGTTTGAGATTTTTGTGTTGGCCCACCCATAGCTGTCCTGTGATTCATGAAGCACAGAGGCCGTAGGATGGACACGACTGTGACCCAGACCATCTTGCCTCTGTCAGCCTTATGCACCTCCTCCATATATGAAGCTCAGTTGTCTAATCCGGTGTCCCTCTTTCCTCAGTTCACTTCAGTTGTGTGTTCCTCTTACCCACACTCATGGCAATAGCATGGGACAAACTGAGCCTCTGAGTTTCTCTTGGGAGCTGGGCTGGCAGCCTCCCTCGTCACACTTCACCCTTGTGTATGTGGAGGTGTGTGTGTGTGTGTGTGTGTGTGTGTGTGTGTGTGTGTGTGTGCGTGTGCACATGTGAAGACCAGAGGTTGATCTTGAGATGGCTTCCTTAATCCCTCCCCACCTTGTTCTTTGAGTCAGAGTCTCTCCGCCAGCCTGCGATCAATCTTGCCATGTCTGTTTGGACAGCAAACCTCTGGGGTGCTCCTGCCTTTGTCCCACAGTTCTAGGGTAACAGGTACCCACTACCATACCCAGATTTTATGTGGGCCAAGGGGATCTGCAACCAGTTCCTGGTACTTCAATAGCAAACACTAAAGTTCGGAGCCACCTAATTTAATCCTCATAATAACTACAAAGGAGACTCCAGGCAGCCATGAGCTCAAACAGAGCAGGTGAGAAGAACTGCTCAGAGACATGTAGCACCTCAGGAAAGGGAGAGCCACAGGAGAATGCTGAGGGCCAGTGTAGTAGTTTGAATGTAATTAGCCCTCCCATAAGTTCATAGGGACCGGCATTGCCGGGAGGTGTGGCCTTGTTGGAGGAAGTGTGTCCCTGTGGAGGCTGGTTTGAGGTCCCACATATGGTCAAGCCACGTCCAGTATCTTAGTACACTTAGTACACTTCCTGTTTGCCTACATGAGGTGTAGAGCTCTCATCTACCTCCACAGTACCGAGTCTGTCTGCACACTGCCATATCCCACCATGAAGCTAGCAAACTGAACCTCTGAAGTGTAAGCCAGCCCCAATTAAATGGTTTCCTTTGTAAGAGTTTCCGTGGTCACAACAGAGTACTACTCAGCAGTAAAAACACAAAAACAAACAAACACACAAAAAACCAATGACATCTTGAAATTGCACACAAATGGATGAAACTAGAAAAAAACAATCCTGGGTGAGGTAACCCAGACCCAGAAAAACAAACATGATATGTACTCACTCATAACTGGATATTAAAGGACTGCCAGCCAACAGTCCACAAACCCAGAGAAGCTAGGTGACAAGGAGGGCCACAGAGACACATGCATGGATCTCCTTGAGAAGGAGAAATAGATGAGTTCTCCTGGGTAAATCGGAAGTGGGGGGGGGGGAAGGATGAGAATGTGAGGGAACAGGGTGGTCAAGTTGGGACAAGGACGAGAGGGACAGCAAATAAGGAAAGAGGTACCTTGATAGAGGGAGCCATTATAGGGTTATTGAGAAACCTGGAATAGGAAAGTACTCAGGAATCCACGAGGATGACCCCAGCTAAGGCTCGATGCAACAGTGGAGAGAGAGGGTGCCTGAACTGGCCTTCCCCTGTAATCAGATTGATGAGTGCCTCAACTGTCATCACAGAGCCTCCATCCAGTAACTGATGGAAGCAGATGCAGAGATCCCAGAGTCCAGTAGAAGAGGGGAGGAGCCGTAACATGAGCAAAGGTGTAAAGACCATGATGGGGAAAATCACAGAGACCGGAGCTCGTGGGAGCTCACAGACCGCGAACTGAAAGCGGAGGACTAAACTAGGCCCCTTGAACATGGGTTACAGCAATGTGGCTTGGGCAGTCTATTGGGCCACTGGCAGTGGGACCAGAATTTATCCCTAGCGCATGAACTAGCTTTTTGGAGCCCATCCCTATGGAGGGATGGATACCTTGCTCAGCAGAGATACGGGGGGAGGGGCCTTGGTCCTATTGCTATGTGATGTGACAGACTTTGTTGACTCCCCATGGGGAGTGGATGGAGGGTGGGGTGGGGGGGTACAGGGAGCGGGAGGTGAGGAGCTGGACTGAGATTGGTAATGTAAAAGATTATTTTAAATATATTATAAAAAGGAGTTGCTGTGGTCATGGTATCTCTTCACAGCAATAGAAACCCTAAGACAGACAGACAGACAGACTTGGAGGCATATGGACCAGGGCTGATCATGGGGAGCAGGCAGGAGACCAAGGCAAAGTTTAGTGAGGACAGACAGACCCAGGCCCCTTGTGCAGTTGTTTAGACAAATCCTTGTTCACATCTACCATTAAACTCACGTTTCAGTTGAGGACTCCAGGGCAGGTGTGACCCTTGGCCTCTTATGCAGGGTCATGGTCACAGCCACCCCCATGACCGAGCAGGAGCCCTTGAACCTTGTGCAGACTGACCTGGCTTTACAAATGCATGGTGTCAGACGGTGGCAGACACACAGTTCAGGTCCTCACCCACTCTCTTTGCTGCCCTTCGTAGAGGAGAAGGAGGCAGCCCTTAACTCTGGCATCAGTGGTCCTCACCAAGGCTCCAGAGATAGGCCCAGGAGCGGCTGTCCAACCAGGCGCCCTGTGGCACCTGCAGATTGTGGCTTCAAGAAGGACATTCTGCAGACAAAGCAAGACCTTGTGAGGAGTGACCTAGAACAGGATGCCCTAGACAACAACATCCTCATTCCCAGGCTTCCCAGGGCAGGACAGCTGCAGCCAAGGCACCGCGCCCTTGCCCAATGGGCAATTTAGTCAGCTCTCCTGACACAGTCCAGGTCACCCCTGCGTTAGCATCGTGTGTCTCCAGCAATCCCAGCTGTCATGAGTAATAGGTATCAGGAGGGACGGGGCAAGGGTGAGGCCCGAGTTGTTCATGGAGGACTCTGTTGTCTCCAGACGCTTCAGAACTGAGGTGCCCCCGTCTCTCCTGACAACAGGAAAACGGAGGGGTCACACAATTATTAGATTTTATTTATGAGAGGAGCCTGTGTTTGCGGAGAGCTGACATTGTAGGGGCACAAGTGACAGCCGCATCAATCCAGGGCCACCCCTGAGATGCCGGGATGGAGGGCTAGGAAGACAATACTTGTATTATAAGATCTCACCATAAGGAGTCGGCAGGAGACGCTTCCCGGTTCCAGACCCCTGTGATCTGCTTGAAGCGTTTGAAGAATCAATTTATGCTAAAAAATAAAAGTGCTTTGGGGGTTATGGATGCAACTGTATTAATATTCGCTCCTACAAAGGGAGTGACAACTGTTTTCTCCTTTAAAGAAGCAACTTAAACTTTCTAAAGATCTCAGAACAGGAATGTGAATGGGTGCAAGTAGCAAGCTCGTGGGGGCCTGAGCTGGGATGAGCTGCTACCCCAACCCTGAGCTAATGCATTCTTCACTTCTGTGCCCAAGAGGAGCTGGGAGGCCTGCCATTCTAGGCTCAGCAACTGCAGGCCTGGCCACATAACGAGTAGTTGGCCACAGTTTAGTCAAGTGGGAGATGGGGGACGCATCAGCGGGAAAGGCATTCACGCAGAGCATGTGCTGGTCCCCAGCACCGATGTCAGGCAGCTCACAGCTGCCTGCAACCCCAACCCCTGGCCCTGAGTCACTGCACTACACATGCACACACACACAACTAGTTAAGAATAAAATTTACTCTTTCAAAAAAGATACCAGATGTGTTTCCAGCTGCAGCGGCACACATCGGTATCCCTAGCTCTTGGGAGCTGGAAGGAGGATTAGGGGTCAGCCTCAGCTACATAGACATTTTGAAGCTAACCTGAGCTACATGAAACCCTTTCCAAAAACGAAAAAGTATTAAACGCTTTGGGAGACCGCATGTTCAGTCCAGAGGAGACGTCACACACGTGTGCTTCCTCCCCTGTCCCCTGGTCGAGCAGGTGGTCAACACCCGGTTCACGGCTCTCTGTCTGCCACTGGAGCAAACAGCCCAGTGGTGAAATAGCATGGAACGTGTGTGTGTTCAGATGGGCCAGCTCATCTGCTTCCTCTACAAGACCGAGGGCAGAAGGCTGCTGCCATTTCCTGTGTCCTCTGCGTCCCAGTGTGCCCTAGCTTCATGTCCATCTGAGACACAACCCTTCCTTGTTAGGCTTGGCTAGATCCACATGTGTGGTTTGTAAGCAAAGATTCTCCAATTGCATGATTGCCCATATGTGATTACAGGCACACAGGAAGTTACAAAAGAATTTAGAGACCCCAAGGCACACATGCAGCTACCCTGAATGATGGCTAATCAATTAAACAACACCAAAAACATGTGGTATTGATGCATTGTATCTCTCTCTGTGTGTCTCGCTTCCTCCCCCCCCTCTCTCTCTCTCTCTGCATGTGTGTGTACATGTTCATGTATGTATGCAGGTGCACATGCATGGGGTTTCACACCAGTGTGTACATATGTATATGGAGGGCAGATATCTAGATATCTTCCTCAGTACTGTCCACATTGATTATTTTTTCTGAGTTTTCCAGTTTTACCCAGAACTAGCAACTGCACCAAACTAGCTGGGAGCTGCCTACCTTCTCCGCCTCGGTATGGGGATTACAGTCAGGAATTACTAGCACATGTTGCCAAGCCTGCTTGGACATATTGGTACTGGAGACCTGAGTTTAGGTCCTTATGCTTTCAAGTCAGTGACTTTGTCCAATGAGCTATCTCCCCAGCCCCACACAGGCCCTTTTCTATCACATTGCCACCAGTGGATAGATGCCTGCTCTTAAGTCTTTGCCAGGCACCTTTAACAGAGGCACATTTGCTGTTTCCAACCTCATTCCCAAGAAATGCAAGGACCCCAAAGGACTGGAAGGCCTTAATGAATTCAGCCAGTAGTAACTCTTCTCCTGTTGGATAAAGGTTCTGAATAAGCACAGAGAGCCTTTCTCGGGGCAGGAGGGCTGTTGGTGTCCTTCAGAGCAGACAGGCAGGTGTCTCTCCCAGCAGTGTGAGGGCACACTCAATCTCACTGAAGCCCATGCTTGATTATACTTCCCGTGAGAGGTTGCCCCGTCCATTCTCTGGCTCTCTGTAGACCTTGGCTATGGTCCTCTTTGTTTCTGAAAGAGAACTAACTGACATCCAGGTTAGTGTTGCCCATGAGAGTGGGACTAGAGGGAGTCATCCTTAAGGTACTTCTGCTCAGCAAAGACCACACCATGGCCTGCTTTGGAGCTGTCTGCATAAGCTCAGGGATTGGGGGAGTTGGGAGAGAACCTCTCCATTGTAGCAAGATCTCAGCTCCGGATTCCAGATCCCAACTGGTATGCAGAGCTGTGCAGATCTCGCTGGGATGAAGCCTGACCCTCAGCTAATCTCCCAGCAGGTGCTGATGGTGCTGGCTGAGGGATTTCAATGATCCCTGTGGTTCCAGGACCTTCTGTGAAAGCTTAGCATCCATGAGCTAAAGGTCTTCAATATAAGGCATGTTCTTGTGTTCTTTGTGAGGAAGACAAGTTCTTTCTTCCCACAGTAGAGTTAAAGTAGCAGATACCAGGAAACTGAAATCCTCCTCTGACCTGAGAAAGCAGCTTTGCCTTTAATGGCCACAGTGTACTCCTCTGTGGGAAGGAAACAACAAAAGCATGTGACTTACACTCCAGTCATCGAGCTGTGAGGTGTGGTGATATCTTGCTTGTACAAATAAAGCCAATCTGGAGGCCAGAGAATGGAGTTTGGCACTAGCTAACCATAGAGGTCCGGAGGTCTGTACAGACAGACAGGAAGTGAGCTAGCAGGGTGGAAACAGGCTATAAGCAGGGACACTAAGGAGGTAAGGTATGGCAGTGGCTTGCTCCTTCTTCTCTCTGATCCTTCAGCGTTTGCCTCTGTATCTGACTCCAGGTTTTTATTATCTAGATCAATTACTAACTCTATTTACATTTTGGCACCCAAAGTGGGGCATGAACCCATGACACCGAGGTTGAAAGTCTCATGCTCTACTGACTGAGCTAGCCGTGAAGAATGTCACACTCACAATAAGCACACATCTAAGAACAAGCGATTGGATGCTTGCTGATGAGAAAGGTAAAGGCAATGAGGGTAGGCGTGGTGCCAGTGGTGGTGAGGATAGTAAGGGCACGGTTGTAATACCAGTGATGATGGTGACAGGGTGTTGGTCTGGATGGCATCGATTATGATGGTGGTTGTGGTGGCAGTGATGAAAGTGGCCATGTCATGCTGTCACCATGGTGATGGTAACCCTAGAGCTGGTAACAGTGATGAGGAGGATAGTGGTGATAATGATGGTGCTGGTGGCAAATATGATGACGGTGACCATGTGATGTTGATGGCTCTGTTGGTAGCTTAAGAAGCCATAGTGATGGTGATGGTGGAGATGGTGGTGAAGATTATTTGGTAACTGCGACTCTGGTAGTTATCTACTCAGGAACAGTGTCAGGTGACACCGAGGAATGGGTAGTGGATGGACATGACCTGGAAAGAGACAAGAGGCGCACACACACAAGAAGCAGAACTCAGGAGCCACTCTAGGGAGAGCAGTAACATGTTTTACAAAAGGCTAACATCTTATGTAATGCCTGGCATTTGCCATTCTTCAAGACGCACTGCCGCAGGCCCAGCACCCCCAGGTGACCAAGATACAGAATGGCCTTTGTGTCATCCAGGCCTGTGGTTAGTGTCATTGTTCCAATCTCTCTGGACAGGAGCTGTCCCTAGAGCCTTGGAGGAGAAAGATGGGCTGGGATTTCTTCCCAGAGCCCTGGGGTTTGACGTATTGGTTTGACTCTCTGTGCACATTTCTGGGAGTTGATTTATTGAAGGTTATTTGTCCTGCTTTGTCACAGCAGGCCACTGTACAGCACGGTTCCCTCCTCGGCCATCCCAGTGCCCTTCAGCCCTGCAGATCATCTCTCCAGAAACCCAGATGCTCAGTAGCACACAGAGTTTTATTTTTCTTTCGGTTCCTCTTTGTTTCAACCTAGAGTGCCTTCAGATTAAAGACTAGGCGCGTCTCTTATACGAAAGAGGCTCAGAAAGTTGCACAGAAATGATTATCAGATTTTTTAAAAAGTGTTGTACTCAGGTAAAGTGGGAGGAATAAGTTATACACTGATACTCTCAGATCGTCTTGATGACTAAGTGCTGCCGGCAAAGTGCACATCAAGGTCTGTAGAGAGTAAAAAGGAGGGAGATAGATCATAAGGGACGTGCAGACTCAAAGGAACACGCACATCCTGTGTGAGACGCTAGAGAAAGAAGCAACACAAATTAGTTTGGATAAACACCTTTTGGGGTGCATGAGAAACACGTTCAGGTTGATTAAGATGGATTGAATGAACTGCATCATCGCTATAAACAGGTGTATCAATGTTTTGATTCTTATGCACGGACAGAGACTCATTTCCTTTGAAGGCTTCTGCCCCCTTTACAAGGAGGATGCCTTTCTTACTGTATCTTTCATTCTGCAGGTGCTGTGCTGGTTCAAACGAGAAAGGCACCCTTGTTTGTGTATTTGAGAACTTGGGTGCGTGCGGGCTGTGAGGGTTGTAACCTCCTCCACTTCCTGTTCCTGTTGCTTTCCACGTGTGCAGATTGAGTGTCATCAGCCAGCTCGAGCTCCCACCGCAGTGCGTGCTTTCCCTGCCTGCCCCCATGTGCTCCATGCTGTGGGGGACTCCCTCTCTGGAATTACAGGCAGACCAAACCCTTTCTTACAAAGTTGGTTTTTTTTTTTTTTTTTTTTTTTTTTTTTTTTGCTGTTCTTCGTATCTTATCACAACCAATACAGGCTCCACACTGAGAGCTGACAGAGTCCTGGGATCGGGAAACTTCTTTTGGCTCCTCCACCTTGCACATATACAGTATACAGGCCAGGCACCCCTGGGGTGGCATTTTGGAGGTAGGAACAGAATCAGGAAACAACTGGCATTTGAGGAAGAGAGGGCGGCCCAGCAGGAGGCTGGCCCTAGGAAGACTGAATGTCCCTGAAGTCCTCCACCTAAGCAGAGTAAGGTGACAGCATCTGTCACCTTGGAAACAAGGCCAGTGTCAGTCTTCTGTCACCAGAGTGATGTGGCAACTTCAGCAATGGACATTTGTGGCTGGTGTTCCTGGAGGCTAGACAACCAAGGTCAAGTGTCTGCCAGGTTGGTTTCTGTGAAAGACCGTGAGGGATGATCTGTGGAGATTCCGGTGGTTTTCCTTCAGCCTTTGATACCCTTGGCTTGTCAGAGTGTCTGCCTTCATCACCTATCATGTGGTCCCAGCGCTAAACTCTTCCTTTCAGAAGGACTCTGATCATGTGGGATTGGGGCTCATCCTACTGCAGTCCGATTCATCTGCACTAATTACACCCGACTTCAGCACACTATTGATCGGTATTGTGAGGCAAAGACTTATGAGGTGTGGTGAGGGTTTATGAAGTATGGATCTTTTGAGAACATTATTCATCTTGTGACAGAACCCTTCCAGAAGCCATCTAAGGACACTTTAAAGGCATATGCTCCATTCATCACAGGAAACCCAGAAACCCTGAGTGCGTACATACACCCAGGGCAGAGGAGGGCTTGATAAACATGAGTGAAACAAATCAATGAGCTCAAAGCAAACATAAAGACATATCACTTAGCATATACGAATGTATGATTACATACTGAGCTCTCTCGCGGATCGATAGTCAGATATTAGGAATACAGGGAAGAATCAGGCAGTTGGCCACATTTGACCTTCTGAGAGATGTGGGCAAGGAAAAAATAATCACAGAATATCTAAACATAGCAACACGCCGTTGATGGCTTAGTATGAAGACTGGGGATATCGTAGATTTGGCACACTAAATACTTTTGAAAAGTAACTTCAACCCGTTAGTTTATTCCCAAACTAATTTCTTAAGGTAATGTTTTCTGGGAAAGGCTTTAAAGAGCACTTCTACAATTCACTGGAAGAATTCTGAGCAGAAACGGAAACACTTTTGAAAAGATAAAATGAAAGTGTCTTGTCGGGTGTACTGTCATGTCACACGGCAGCTGAGTAATGTGGCTCTGCAGTGAGGGGGCCTGGCAGTGCTGTCAATCACACTTGTGTGAGTGGACCTTACACCTCAGAAGTGTTAATCCTTGTTAAGAAAGTCAGGGTTTTTTTTTCTAATGCCATTTATGCATTTTCTTACAGGAAAGAACAGCCGTGTCAAAGTTACAAAAGTAGACAGATCTGTGGAAAAAGTACACACCTTGGTATCAGACGAGTCAGCCAAATGGCTGAGCAGTTGCATTAATAGAGGAAAAGTCTTTCTGCGGAGATGGGTGATGGGATTGCTGGAGCATGTAAGAAAAAGGAAGAAGAACTCTCACTCCTTGCATAGGGCGAATACAGTGGCATAAAAATTAAATGTAGAGGGGACTATCAAAGTTTGAGAAAAGCTATTTACACTTAAATATAATGATGCAAAGAGGGGCAGTTTGTCAAACACAAAATACCGATCAATTTGTCTAAATGAAAATAAGGTCTTTTCCTCACAAACACACACACACATTCAAATCTACAAGCGCTAAAGGAATATATTTATGTTAAGCTTAGCAAAGGGTTGGCACCCTTAGCATATGTTTCCAACAGGAAACCCGGCAATAAACGCAGGCAGCTGTCTCACAAATGAAGAAACACACCTAGGCTATCAATCAAAACTGGTCAAGGAAAATGTAACTTCAAACCAAGTAATAAGACTATTTCACTCATCAGATTGGAAAAATTTTAAGTGGATGAAAATGGCATCTGGCAAACTTCCTTGGATGTAATTCTGATACATTATCAAAATGTAAAGACATGAGTTGATTTAAAAAACAGTAATTACACTGTCCATAGTCATTGAGGGGAACAAAAATGTCGGGAGATTAAGACTGACGAGTGCGAACATTCTGAAGGACCATATGGCACTGTGGATCTTAGAGATTTCCCCAGGAGAAAAGTACTTTTCCTGCAGGTGGCATGCCTCCACAGTGCTGTCTGTGCGCATGAGTGTGTGTGCGCGTAGGCAGACAGTGCTGTGCAATCCTCTGGTGGTGTCTGTGGACTCCTCTGCGTGTCTCAAAGAGGGAGGTGTGCATTCCAAACTTCACTTGTAGCATTGCCCCGAATGTGCCTGGCGGTTGTGACACGCTGTGTCTGCTGTCCTTCTTGGCTTCCATCCTTGTCAGGGTCTTGCAACTCCTTTTACATCTCTCCCCACCTGCTACTAAAGAGAAGCAGAGAAGCCTGCCTCTCAGTTCCCACACATCTGTAAGAGTAACGCTTCTGTTGTTGTTACCTACCCTGTGTAAATTAGTTCAGTGTCTGACACCCAGTCTGCTTTAAGTGACATCCTGTGCACTACAGCTTGCTCCAGGGTCTGACCCATCATTAGCCCTGAAGGGCACGCGATGGTGTAAGAATTCAGCCTAGACTGTGAGGTCCAGGTGGCTTACAGTGCTGACCAAGACCACAGCAACTTGGCTCAACATCTGTTCGACTTGGGTCACTCATTATCAAAGCTACTCCGTGACTGATTGTTGGGAGCCAGACAAGTCCAAGCCTTTCTAGGAGGTCCCAAGGAAAAGACGAAGAAAACACTGGTTCTGTGCCCAGGATCAGAACTGGCAAGGTCGGATCTGGAGCTGGAGCCATGGTCTTAAAGGACCTGAGGATCTGGGGATCCACCCCCCCCACACACACACCCAATGCCTATGCGGTAGCTGTTGATCATAAGGCAGCTGTGTTTGGGGTGTTCTGTGTTCTCTTTGCCAGCACTGTCTGACTTGGCTATCTGCTGACCTTGACCCATTCTCCCTCGACAAACAGTATATAAAATGCTGTACTTTCGTAATAGACTTGCTTGGCTTAAGTCATCAGCTTATGCATGACATCCTGGTCCGTTCCAGCTTTTGCTTTTTGTCTTCTTTGTTCCTCATCCCTGCTCCCCGCCCTTGGCACCCTACCATTTGGGACCCTCTATTTCTGTAGGCAAGGGTTAACTGAAGAATGGTCTGCTTCATAGTTCCTGCTTCTATAATATTTTTATTCACTTATATTTAAGTCGTTGGCTGACTGACTTCTCCAGATCCCGTCTCCTTCCGTGAGTCACTATCCAGTGTTGCTTACTGATCAGCCGTGATTTCAATATCTGAAAATAAGGCAGTGGCCACATTTTGCTAAAGGCTGGAAGTGTATGTCCGCATTGGGCACCTGTCTCTCTCTGCCACAGCTTCACCCCTGCCTTGCCTTGGCGTCCTCCTTTACGGAGTCCTTTCTAGACGCCAGGGAAAAGCAGAGCCCTCAAAGGTCTTTCTTGGGCACTTACACTGTGTTCCACAAACACTGGCCTTTCTACAGGTCCCATTCCAAAGCCCCCAATCGACCCCCCTCTCTAACCCATTCTTCAATGTCAAGCTCTTGTTTTCCAAGGGCTGTCACAAAGTCTCCAGGGGCTTCAGTGTTAACTACCTCCCACTAGGTAATTCAGCAAACACCTGGTGAGATCACCGAGGTTGGGTTCGGTCATGAGAGAGCCATCATATTTCTAGGACTGGTCATCTTACAGGAAGAGGGTGGGGGTGACCTCGGAATGCAAATGAGGCACCAAATATGGCAAGAAGGTGGGCATCTGCTAGCAAAGCAGGCACCCTTGATGCCAACAGTCAGCAGGCCTGTGTGTCCCTGTCAGAATCATGGGTAATGAGTATCTTTGTTTAGTACCTGATTTTCTCTTTCTTTGGAGACTTGGTCTCCTATGGCCCAGACTGGCCTTGAACCCACTGTGTAGCCAAGAATGACAGTGGGCACTGATCCTCTCTGCCTCTGAGTACTGGGATCCCAGACAGGAGCCACCACACCCAGTTTATAGAGTACTGGGTGCTGAACCCAGGGCTTTGTGCTGGGTGAACATTCTGTCTACTGAGATGTGGCCCCAGGATGTGTCTCATCATTTCCATGGGGAAAAAAAAAGAATCATGGTGGAACATGAATTTCCAAGTATTTTGTACAAATAGATCATATAAGATCTATTTAAACTTTGTGTTTTTAATTATAAACTCCATGACAAGAGTCCCACTTTATTTTTAATCCTACAGACATGAAAACACACAATGATAAACAGAAAAGATGCTTAGGGTAGACCCACTTAGGATGATCAAGGAGCCAGAAACAGGTCAAATAATGAAATGATTTAAAAACATGCCATGAAATATCAGGCAGTTATTAAAACAGTGAGTCAGGTCTGAGGCTCTTGGAAGACTGCCCGAGATGGGTTAGCTGAGTGTGAAGAGCAAATGGGAGCCTGGCAGAGAGTCTGTAAGACTCCAATAAAAGCAATCAGTTATACTACACTATGTGTGCGCGCCTTTGCACCAGGAGGCAGACCCATGGAAATGTCGTCAGGCTCTTACGGTAACGGCTATTGCACAGGCGCTGTGGGGAGCAGTAGTTTCAAAGTAGTCCAGGGAGCTGGAAAACCAGTGTAGCATTGTTCAGTGACATGTGCAATGTGAAAGCTCCCTATTAGACACCGCAGTTGTGAGTATTTGAGGCTGGAGAGATGGCTCGGGGGTTAAGAGGTGCTTCTGTGGGTAACGACCCACATCCTTGGCATAGAGATGAGGGTGAGGATGATGGAGCTGCCCTATCATCCTGTTTCCTGCTCCTAAAATCCACTCCTAGGTGCCCGTGACCTGGTAGACAGGCAGCCCAAGGCCAGGAAAGGCAGACATTCCTAAGGTTCAGCCCTGCAAGCTAGGACTGCCACGTTTGGGTTTTAATGGAATGAGCCTCAGTCCCCCATGTCTCTTCCTGGAAGAGAGAAATGCTCAGGCTTTTAGCTGGGAGCTGTGGGAATGTTCCCATCAAGACAGGGACAGCCTCCAACTCTTAAAGATGGCTTGTTCACAAAACGCCACGAAACAGCTCTTCATCTCTGAAACCGCCATAGCAAATGTCTCCCCGGTGGGTTAGGTGTTTGTGTGTGTTGCTGAACACGCTATCTTTTCTAAAAGATTACTACTAAATAAGAATGCTCTGGAGAGCCCAATACGGAAATAAAAGGATGGATCTGTCAGTTTTGGTGTCTCTTTCAAGGGAGAGAAATGCGATACTTTAGGCTTCAGCTCCTCCTGGAGTCCCTCCCTCCCCCTCCTTGTCCTCCTCCCCCCTCCCTCTCTCCCCTTCTCTGTCCCCCTCCAGTCTCTTTCTTTTCTGCCTCTTTCCCTCTACCTCCGTCTTCTCGACTCCTTTATTGCCTTCTCTGTCCTCTCGTCTGTCTGTCTGTCTCTGCCTACTCTCTTTCTTCTGTTTTCTCATATATTTTTGTCAAAAATCCTCAACCCTGAGCCTGAAGAGACACAGGCCTTGCAGCTACGCCTGCAGAGAAGCCGTGACATATTTATGTGTTTAAGGGGAATGAGCCCTGTGTGGTCACTATGGGGACAAGGTAGGGCTCGCACTTTCTATGACAACACAGGCTATGTCTGGAAACCATGCTCCACCCTGCCCCACCCCATCCCCCAGCTGTGGGGAAGGCAGCCTCTCACTGTGCGGAGAGCAAAGAAGGCAGAGGAAAGGCTGATAGGGGGGGGGGGCTCTCCACAGGCGGCTGCCAGCCTTCTGTCAGCAAGATGGACAGAAACCTAGGAAGAGCACGCAGTGTGATAACGCTGCGCATTAACTACAGTGTGAGGTGGTCAGGGCAGCCTGACCTGCAGCCTCCCACACAGGGACTGCATGGAGTCCCATGAAACAGGCTGGGAAACCATAGGGGGTTGTTGAGGTAGACTATTCTGTGGACCAAAATGGCCTTTCCCTTTAGGGCATCACCCAGGGAGTCTGGTAGAGGTGTGACATGCTGGCCTAGGAATTTGTGCCTGCTGATGGCTCCTCTCCAGGGGTTCTAGGCAGTCACCTGTTGGATGGCCTCTATGGGTCACGCAAGCTGCGGCTTCTTTATAAGAGCCACTAATTGTTCCTTCTGCAAACCAGTGGGCCATAAGCCCTGGAAGGTCTCCTCTGTACATCTGGGAGGTGAGTCCATGCCTCCTCCTTCCCAAGGCTCCTTCCTAGATGAAGTAGTCTAGGCTCTGGGGAGGTACATTCAGCAGCCCTGCTACAGGCAGAGGTTATTGCATAATTCTGGCTGTGTGGAGCGTGGCCACCATGGCCAGGCTGAGCTGAGAGTTCACGAGAGCCTGAACGTTTACTCCTTGGCCTCTACCCTGTGCCCAGTGTGGACACTGTTGCTTCGGAATCTGGAATGCTGTTCAGCCATGCAGGGTGCTGAACAGGACACCTGGGTCAAGTGCCTGCCTAAACCCTGCTTTCTCTGACGGTCGCCCTCTGGCGGCAGCTCTATGCATTCATTCGCCCACCCCCTGCCTGAGCTGCGCCTGATCCTCCTGACTGTGGCTTCAGGATAGAGGTTCCCTTCTCCCACTCTAGTCCAGCTCTATGTGCACCACCTCTTGCCCCAGCTTGGAAATGCTCTCAGGTCTGCTGTTTTGCTTTGAGCCAGGATCTCACTGTGTATCCTTGGTTGGCCTGGAACTTGTTCTGTATACCAGGCTGGCCTTGAACGCACAGAGATCTTCAAGCCTCTGCTTCCCAAGGGCTAGGATTAAAAGTGTGCACAATCACACCTGGACCACTTTCAGTTTTCATTGTCCTAGGCAAAGTGACTCTGTAAGTTTATGCAGTCTGTGGTGTTGCTACACAGCCACACAGCTCAGGGCTAGAGTGGACAGCAGGACAGCAGGCTGTTCCCGTCCCTCCCCCAGAGGGAAAGGACGTTATAGTTTAGATGAGGCTTGTCAGAGGGCCAGCCCGAACCCAAATAACAGCCAAAGGTCTGGTGCTAAAGGTGACATGGACTCTGGATGGACAGTGAGACATCCGATGGACTGAGTGAGAGAAGACACCACGATCGAGCTGGATCCCAGTGGGCAGAGAGAGGGGTGGATGGAGTGGGATTGAGTAGTACTCTGGAGACATGGAGTGTCATCCAGGGACAGGAATGTGAACAGAGAGAACATCCAAAGAGGATAAGTCAGTGATCACTGACATGAATGTGTATGTAAACGTGAATGTATACATGTGTATGAATGTATATGTATAAGTGGATGTACATGTGTACATGGATGTATATGTGCATATGAATGTATGCATGAATGTGTGTATATATGAATATGCATGTATGTGTATGAATTTATATATACATGAATGTGTATATATGAATGTATAGATATGAATATATATATGAATGTGTATGTAGATATGTAAATGCACATATATAAGCATATATAACTAGTAAGATTTGTTTTTTGGTTTATTCATTGATTTCTCACTTTCCCAGAAGGCAGAATTCTGCATAAAGGCAAAACTAGTGTCCTTCCTGTACCGTCACACACTAATGGACATTAGGGTTGACCTCAAGAAGCACTTCCTACAAGTGTAAGGACAGAAAACCACCAGGGCCCATCTGGTGAAGACAAAATCATGCTGGCCTGTGATCCAGTCATATAGTTGAAGTCAGGGCGCTGATTAACAGTGTTGGGCAGGAGAGCACACTGCATGCAAGTCTCTCAGCATCCCTCGGCCACAGCCCCTACCTGACCGG
The DNA here is from genome assembly GCF_943737965.1 of Phodopus roborovskii. Lineage (NCBI taxonomy): Eukaryota > Metazoa > Chordata > Mammalia > Rodentia > Cricetidae > Phodopus > Phodopus roborovskii. The sequence goes on along the minus strand of NW_026125059.1, from coordinate 2,794,744 downwards.
AAGAGCAGGGAAAGTCAAATCTGGGAGGATCTTCCTTCCCTTCCTGGCCTTTGTGAGGATCGCCAATAATTCGTGGCAATTTTTCTTCTGATTAGTGTGAGTTATTTATAACAACATCATTATCAGAACCATTCACTCTACTGGGGGGCCCAGCATATGCTGAATGCCTGATTGTTCAACCATAGAGATGGCTGCATGCATGCCATTACCAGGATGTGTGGTGCAAGAGTTCTCTAGAACTCTTGGTGGTCATCATACTTAATTAGCTGTGGCATGGTTCAAAGATATTGCTCATCTGTACATATGCTTCCATAAGAAGAAATCTAACTCCATCTCTGAGAGCCTCTGGCTGTGTGTCCTGACTAGGCCAAGTGCCCAGAACACATGGTGCCTAACAATACTCTGTTGAGGGAGGGGAGGAGTTTATCAGGTGTAGGCACTTTGTCAGGATCTGCACTGGGCACTGGGACTCCATGGCTGGACACAACCACCTGAGCACATTCAGATGGATCGCACAACTGGAGAAGAAGGCAGGACTTCGAGGCACAAACAAAGCACCTGAAAGAGAGCTCAGCAGGCCAGGCACCTGCCATGCAAGCAGGGAGATCTGAGTTTGGATATCTGGAACTTGCTAGGCATGATCTGTAACTCCAGCCTTAGAAAACACAGACAGGCAGATAAATAGAGAGATCTCTGAAGCCGGTTCATCGGTCAACCAGGCTGAATCGATGAGCTTCAGGTTCAAAAAATACAGGTGATGACCCACAGGTAAAGACTTCCTGAGTTTGAGCCCCAGAGCCCACAGGGCAGAAGGAGAGGATCTAGGTGTGTAATGTGTCCTGACCTCTACATATGTGTGGTGCCACATGTATAGAGAGGGAGAAGGAGAGGGGAGACAGAGAGAGCTGAAGGAACTTCACAAGTTTCTAAGAGGTGTGCAATTAAGTCTCTGTATCTGTAAGTCCTGTGTTCGTGTGTTTAACCAGACACGGCTCAAAGATAATTTGGTGGTTGGAGAACAAGATCATAGGTTAAGATCTCAGCTCCATCCCTAGCACCCACATAAAAATCAGGCATGGTGGCTCACACTCACAATCCCAGGAATGGGCAGAAGAGGTCACAAACCCCAGAGGCACACAGGCCAGCCAGTCTAGTTGTATCAGTGAGTTGCAGGTTCAGAGAGAGATTCTGCCTCAAAAACTAAGGTAGAGGGTGATCTGGGAAGACAGTGATCCGCCTCAGGTTCCCACAGGCATCCACACCCATGCTGGTTTCCACAGACTCCTGCAAACACAAATGAACACCCCAAAATACTTTGTAAGTGTGTTTCAGTAGCTGAGCATGGGTCTGAATCTTTTCACATTCTCTCCTCAGTTTACAGAGAAAATGTGTTGCGTGTATATGGCATTCTATACATATTCATTGCACGGATAATAACCATAATTTCCATGTGTAAAAAAACACCTGCAATGTTGAGCATAACTACCTAAGATAGATCAATTTTATAGACTAGACTTTCTTTGTTTTTAAAGAAAAGTTTTAGACTGTAATACACTGATATTCCTTTAAAATTGACACTTTATCCATTTCTTTAGTACACAAAGTCCTGTCCCTGCACCAGGCTCCTGCAAAGGCCACACACTGCCACACGCTCTGGGCCCTGTCCGCTTGAACCTTATCTCTGACCCTTTCACACACACAAATGGCTGTTATATGTATATGTGTTGGCTGGATACACGTAGGGTGGCCTTTTACTGACGTTGGTATAATAGTTGTTCTCATGGTTGGGTTGAGTGTCCAGTTTGGGGTCAAAGCTCACAAGTGCAAGATTCTCTTGTCATCATTTAGTTCCTAAGACACCATGACACCCACATGACCACTCTCTATGGTGACTGTGGGTGCCTGGCTGACATGGCTTCTGTCCTGCTTTTCTTTCATGGTATTGACTCCATTAACACCTAAGGAGTGAGGGTGTTTCCCTACAAACATTATTTGCCTTTTATCCTTTACTCATCCCTTCATTTACTAATTAGTGAATTCTCTGCAGCCATGGACACATCACTTGAGCTATGACTCAGTTCTCTTAGTCTGTCCTTCACTTTGGCTGTGAGATTATCCGTTGGCTCCTGTACCGTTGGCAAGCCCCATTCATCGATTTGTGTGTTGTTTTGGTAGGTTTTTGTGCCTCTGTTTTGAGGACCTCATTATTTTCTAGCATAGGATAGTCCAACCTCATTGTATTTGTTTTCTTCTCCAGACCCAGAATAAACATATTTCTTGAAGGACCCAGCCCTGGTCATTGGAGAATATTGGGAACTCAAGGAGCCAGGTTTGTTGTTGCTATCAAATTGACACTATTTTGAATCACCTAAGCTGACAAAGCATGCTGTGTATATTGACTCACACAGACAGGTATGTTTTAATGGTACCTGCATTGATCTATAATGAGTTGGCACTGATGTCACCAGATGCAGAGGACCATCCTCCAGACCAGCCTGGGGTGGGCCCATTCCTTCCCTCATTCTTGTTGGAGGTTTCAAGTTTAACTGTAGGTTGTGCTTGGATGCAATATTCTGAGACTAGCAACTGCTTAAGACGGGCCATTCTGTGCTGAGTGAAATGGTCAGGCCTTGGACAGCCCAGGCTCTGTACATATCTCCTAAGGCTGATGTGTTTGCACTGAGCTTGGTCAGGTGAGTCAGTCACCTTGCTCCTGAGACACACGTACTGAAACATTCTAGGTTCCTCTCATTGCTCACAGGTAGCCTAAGGAGCATTCTTCTTCCGTGATGTACTCCTCCGGTTTGTCCGACGGAACTGACTGAATGGGAAGATCCTGTCTGGTCTGGTGAGGACCTTCCAGCCCATTTACAAAATCTCTGACCATATGATGCCATCCTGGAATTTTTATATGTGGAAACTGTGTGTGTACCTTGCGTGCCAGGTACCCAATGTGAACCTTCTCCTGCACTTCAGGTGGGTTCTTTCTCGTTCTTTGCACATATCTGAGAGAAATTCCTTACCAGGGAAGGGCTCCAAGTGTGGCTGCTTTCATCTTCTGAACTTTCACTACTGAGAAACAAAGTCTCTTATTTCAGGGAAGTATAAATTACCTGTTATTGTATTTCATTGATCGTGCATTTGGTGTTGTATCAAAGCCCCCATTGCCAAACCCAAGAGCATCTTAATTTTATCCTTCATTCCTCTGTAGGATTTGTAGAAATGTCTTCATTTGTAACTCTAGGGTACACGTGGCATTAATATCATGAGGTGCGTTCTGTGTGTGTGGACACCTTTGGTATGTGGATATCCAGTTACTCCATTGCCACACGCTGAAGAGACTGTGGTTTGGCCATGGAATTAGCAAAGATGGCTTGACTGCTTGGTGGGGTGTATTTCTGGGCCCTCAATTCTGTTGCATTGATTTACACATCTACATCTCGTCAATATCTTCTATCGTGATTGTTGTGGCTTTAGAGTAAATCTTGAAGTTAGATATAGAATTTCAAATCAGTTTTCAATTTCAACAAAAGTAAGGTGTATGAATGGATGGTTAAGTAAATAACACAGAGAAGAAACAAAGCTATGTAGAAAAGAATATAAGCTAGATAATAAACAGATAAGAAAGTAAAAGCCAATTTTTAACTCTGTAGATGTGGGGTGTGTGGGCCAGTTCTTTCCAAAGAGTGTGAGGGACAAGGAAAAGCAACTGTGCAGTTAAAATAAAACATCTGTTCCAGCAGGTGATCCAGATCGAGACCGGCAGCAGCAAGCCAGGCCATTGCCAGGCACCTGAGGAGCCTAGATGAGCACCTCTTCTGTCTTCCTTCTGTCTTCCTTCTCTAGGCCTACAGTGCCAGCCCGAGCAGCAGAAAACAAGAACACGGAGTGGAATTGAAAGCCATTCTAAAACAGCACCTTCCCAGCACTTCTGCTGTGAGAGCCATCATAAATGAGGGAAGTCTGAGAAACCACATCAGCCCAAGAGGCAGGAGAGACATGATCAAATGCAGAGGCTTTCCCCAGACGAGGTCCCGAGGAAGCAAGGCCACACTGGGAGAAAGTGCTAACTTCAGTCACCAACTTCAGATCCAGAAGAGTGGCACATGCCTGGGATCCAGCACCCAGGACGCTGATGCAGAAGAACCACCATGAGTGTGAAGTCAGCCTCGGCTTATAGTGAGTTCCAGTCCAGCCTGAGTTACAGAGTGAGATCCCATCACCCAAACCAAAATAATACTAAAACCATTAATAATAATAACAACAATAATACAATGCTGCATCCATCTCAAACCATCAACTATGATGTATAAGCCTGAGAAACTGAAATATTAGGGAATGGCTGGGGGCACATGCAACACTTTATTATCTTTGAAATTTCTTCTTCCCATAAACCCCTGATAAATGTATTTAAATACAGACCTATGGGAAGCCACAACTCAGTCGCACTGCAGCCCCTGAGACATGGTGACAGGGGACCACTGTACACGCCTGCATGTGTGGGGGAGGGGACACCTGCATGTGTGGGGGGGGGGGGACACCTGCATGTGTGGGGGGAGGGGGACGCCTGCATGTGTGGGGGGGGGACCCGCTGTGGGGGGGGACACCTGCATCTGTGGGGGAGGGGACACCTGCATGTGTGGGGGGAGGGGATACCTGCATGTGTGGGGGGGGGACCTGTTTGTGGGGGGGGACACCTGCATCTGTGGGGGAGGGGGACACCTGCATGAGTGGGGGAGGGGGACACCTGCATGTGTGGGGGGAGGGGGACACCTGCATCTGTGGGGGAGGGGGACACCTGCATCTGTGGGGGGAGGGGGGACACCTGCATGTGTGGGGGTGGGGGACGCCTGCATGTGTGGGGGGTGGGGGGACGCCGCTGTGGGGGGTGGGGGACGCCTGCATGTGTGGGGGAGGGGGACGCCTGCATGAGTGAGAGGCACTGACTGCTGTGTCTCTGCCCCTCCTCATGCAGAGAAGGTTGGTTCTGTTTTCTGAAATATCCACAGGGAAGAGCTTTCAGAGAATAACCAGGCCATTTTTTTCTTTTTCTTTTTTACCCCGTACCAGCATACCCATTGAGAAAATGTGACCCGAATTACATCCTGTAGACACTGTGCTGTCATGTCCGTGACAAAACCCACACTGTTCAGCTCTCTCCCAGGGGTTTGAAAGAACCCTGAGCTCCAGTTACAGACAGCTGCCCTTGCCCTCGGCCCTTCCAACTCGGGCCTGGGGACAGGAGAGCCCCACCCATCAACACCTGCTCCCCCTCCCCAGGGACCTGTGCCCTGATTCCTTGTGGGAGTCAGGGAACGGCAGGGCCTCCCAGACTGATTACCACATCTTCCTGGAAGGCACCTCACCTCTTTGAGTTGTCCCTGCTCCTGTTTTACAGGGCCGAGTTGAAAGGCTTTTTCTACAGCAAACTGCAGTGACTCGACAATTGAAGGGTCACCCATGGGGTCTCAAGAGAGCCTGGCTGCACACTGGCTTCTTCTCAACAAGATGCCAAGTTCTCAGAAAGAAGAGAAATTTGGGGTGAAGGGGTGTATTTTCCAGAATAGCCATGTCTTCCTCTGACGTTCTGGATTCACACTGTATGGAGGCATGTTGTTCTAGCTGTCCAAAGCAAACTCTCAGAGAGCTTGCTCTCCACAACTCTTAAATCTTCCTACCTCCCTTTGGGAATGTGTCTACCTGGCCCCTTGCCTGGGTCTCCCTGGTTTGTCTTAAAGCTGTGCTACTGTGGTTTGGCTCTTTGGGGCTGTTATGGTCAGTACCTGTGTTCTGCCAACTGTACCTATCAGGGTGGGGCTCTAAGCAGTTGTTGTCTTTTGAGCATTTGCTCACTCTCTGGCAACCTTGGAGTCTTAGGCTCCTCTTACACATTCTCTGCCCTCACTCTAGTGTCTTCCATTATTCCTGCTTCCTTGTAATGGGGGCCCATTAATTATGGGTGTGTGGTAACTATCTGTCTAGTAGTAGCAATGCAGCTTATTCTTTCACATTTCTGTATGTGAATAGTTGGCTCTCACTATGTGAGTTCTTACTGGTGACCCTAGATCCATTCCAGCACTGTCTTAAGGTTCTGATCTCTCTGGCTTACTGCTCTGCAGAGCCTTGCTGTCAAATGTGAGCTCCAGGATGGAGCCACCCAGCCCGCATGCACTGTGCTCTCAAAAGTTAGCCCATCCTCCAAAGTCCACCGGCCTCCCTTACTGCCCTGCTCACTCCCTTCTGATGCCTCTCGGCCTTGCCTCTGTTGCCCCGAGAAGACTGTCAGCCCTCACATTCTGAACCAGAGCATCGTTCTAAGACAGCAAACTTCTGGGGCTGGCACAGTTTCCAGATCTCAAGGACAAGCCTAGGTTGTCTTTATCCCATTCCTGACCTTATCATGGACATTCTCCATCACCAGCTGTTTGGGAGTGGGCCTGGGAAGGGCTGATGAGCTCTGCTGGTGAGGTCTGGGAAGCAGTGGCTGGGTATGGGGCAGGTTGCCAGTATCAGCCTCCCTGTCTCTTTCTTCCTGCAGAGAGAGAATAGCGTGCCCAATAGTTGGCCTGTCTTCAGCACCATGGCCAGCGGCCTCTGGGCTTCCCCTAGTCTTCCTCCAGTGGGGTGGACTACCTATGGTGTCTCACCGCAGTCCCAATAAGCTCCTACAACTTCCCATCAGCCCCTGCAGCCCTGTGATTGCACATCCCCTAAGCCTGTGTGTCCTCCTCAAGCCTAGCTCCAGCTTCTGGTGTAAGTGTACAGCCTGCCACCAGTGCCAGAATCCTGTCACCCACAGGGAAAGGTCAGGGGTCTCCAGGGTCACTTGGCCAAGTGGAAGTGCACCACAGGTGTGTGAGCAGGTGAGGGGATCCAAACGGCCTGTGTCAGTCCTTCTCAAATTGCTCCAGGTGCCATTGCACCCCAACTGTCTTATTAAGCTGTACACTTACACTGGCTGCTCTCTGGGCCTGTTTTCCTGTTCTTTGTGCCTGACCCCATGCATCTAGACTGTTCTAGGTGGGAAATGATCTGCAACAGAGTTACTTTCAGTCTAGAATGAGTGGTTTTATTAAACACATAGTGAGCAAATGAAGATGACTATAAAGTAACAGAACCCACAGACAGAAATGCAAAACACCACCAAGTCAGGGGCTCACAGCACCCAGCAGGAATGGCTGGAAAGCCCCAATGGAAACGGTCCAGCTGGAGTTTGTGCCTCCATAGGCAAGCTCCTGGCCTCCAATCCCACTGCAGGCATTCTTATACTGTGGGATAAAGAACAGCTCTGTCTGGTGTGAATGGTTTACCTTTTAGCCATTCTCAAGGGTGCAATGTTTTTTTTTTTTTTTTTTTTTTTTTTTTTTTTTTTTTTTTTATGCCTTTAGCTGTATTCTGTTCTCCGTTTTTTCACACCACAGAGCCAGGGCCAGCCTGACCAGGACAGGGCTTTGGATGACACTTGAAATCAACGTGTTTGAGTCTGGGGGGCAGGGTGGAGACAGGCACATCTTGACCTCAGAGTCAGCCCTCAACAAGCACAAACAGTACAGGACAATTTATCAGTATAATTTATATTACACTGACTTGGATTCATTAATATGAGCATAGAGCTGAGTGACAAGGTTCTAATTGAGACACACATCTCCACAGGGAGCTGCATGAGCCTCACAAGTATCTGCACGTGTCTCCTGGTGTGTGCCTGTCAGCTGGGGTCTTAGTTAGACAGCCACCAGTGTGGCTAGGTGTATGGCCTTAGACCCTCCCCCCGCTCTGATGTCTGAGTTCTTGAGCAGGAAGGCCTTCATCCTTTTTCCTCTCTGCAACACCACACACTGGAGCATCAGCCTTCTAGACAACTTTCTCTAAAAACTGTAAAATACATCAAGAGGGAATAAGCTTGCAAACCTGATTCTTATGGGATGTCATTTTAGCAGGAGTTCCTAGTGAAAGGGAGCAACCAGCAGCAACCACAGCCCATGAGATGGGATGAGTTTTATGTCAAAGAAAAATGCAACCATTTAAAGGAAGGCTTTAGTGGATGGTAATAATAATAATAATAATAATAATAATAATAATAATAATACAGACACATTCTAAAGCCTCTACTGAACTTGTATTGTTGTTTGTAAAAATGTGATTCATGGTGCTATATTAAATATTAAAAGCAATGTAAGATTTAATCCAAATTTATAGGGCAGTTTTGCTTAATTTACCGTCTATCAAACAATTTCCTTTAGAGATAACTTTGAAAGTGGTACATAAATAATAAAGCAGGCCCATGCCCCCCCATATTTCACTGCAATGTTAAAATTGAACTTGATGACATCTAATTTTCTCTGGAATCTGTGTCACTTTCTCTCCTTCTCGACGACCTTCAGTGGGGTCAGCCCATGATTCCATGGTGACTTCCTGAGTTCCTTTCAAAGCTGAGACCGTTTTCAAGGATGTTTCACATAACCTTGAGAACTTTCTTCCTAGCAGTGGACCAGTGCTCAGCCAGATGACATTGCTAAGAACACTCAAATTAAAGATGTCAGGGAAGCCAGAATTTAGACCCTCTTCTCTGGCCTCTGCAAAAATCTCACTCTGTTAATGAACTGAAGTGCTACCACACTTCATCTCTTGTTTTCACACTGTGGCTGGTCCATCATCTTCCCAGATGGATGGGGGAGGAATGGTCACACAACAGAGAGTGTGTCACTCCAGCAGCTACAGACATGCCCCAATTGCGGCGCTCCAGTTGGGCCAATACAACATAAGGACAGACGCAAACTGTCACCTCAGGTGAAGTACTGTGAATCGAAATGCCCCTCCAAGGCCTCATTTATTTGAATATGAAGTGCTCAGACCTTGTTTTGGGATTATGGAGCCTTTGGAAGATGGAGCCTTGGTAGAGGAAGTGAGTCATTGGAGGCAGGCCTTGAGGTTGCATAGTCTGACTTCCCGTTTGTTCTCTGCTTCCTGAGTGCAAAGGCCATGTGGCCAGCCACCCACGCCCCTGATACCACACCTTCCCCACTATGATGGCTTATATTCTGCCAAACCGGGACCCAGAAAGAATTGCCTTCTACCTTAAGTTCCTTGACAGGTATTTATTTGGTCACAACAATGAAACAATGGAGGCAATTTGGTGGCATTCTTCAGAAAGGTGGTCCAGGGCTTGGGGATCGTTGACTGTTGTCTCAGTCAGCTCTGCGTACCACATGTTTGAAAACCACTGGATGCCAGTAGCTTTGCCAGCCAGCCCAAAGGCACTTCTGGGACTTCGCGTCAGAAGAGTGTGTCCTGTCCCCAGAGCCCTAGGTTTCTTGCAGAGAACTGGCAGTGTCATCACCAGACATCAGGTGCATTTTTGTTGATCCAACTCAAAGGATGTGCAGAACTACAAGGGCAATTCCTTTCTGTCTCCCATAGAAGCCAGGCTTACCTTTCAGCCTCATTAGGATTTGGCGCTCCATGGCCCTTGCAAGTGGCATCTTCCCCAAGTCTCAAGAGCAGTGAAGACCTCAAGTGCTTTCCCTCCATATTAACTTCTACAACGGATGCAGGAGAATCACCACAGATAGCATTTGCTGACCACTGACTGTCTTCAGGTCAGTAGGTGCTGGAAACTCAGTCCACCAAGTGCTGCCCTTGTTCTGGGAAAAGAGACACCTGATGAGTCCTTAAAGTGTGGCCTATGGCAGGGGCTGCTCCTCAATGTTCACTCAGTCCAGACACAAGTCAACAGGGAGAGGAGGAGGTAGCATGGGAAGAGGAAGAGATGGGGAAGGCCCTGGAATAGCATTGATACAAGAGAGCATCAAAGTCCAGAGGGGACGAAGGTCTCAAGTGTTTGCAGTGATTTCTTCTCAGGAGCAGCATCGGGGATTGCCTCCCTAAGCTGAGGATGTGGCTGTCCTGGAGACCATGGTCAAGCCCAGTAGGTTCCATAGCAGCAAGCGAGAGATAAGAACAGCAAGTAAACCGAGCTAAGGAGAGAGGGGTCTGGAGAGGGCAGAGTGAGGCTTCACACCCCCTGCCTACCCAGGAGCACCTCTGTCTCCAGCATATCCAAGACCTTGGCTTTGGGTGTCACAGGAGCTAGGGGTGGCCTCCTCTGCAGAACAGATGGCCAGGCACCTGTCTCCTTCGGAATTCCCAAATACCCAGAATGCAAAGTAGTAGCAAAAAAAAAAAATGTCCCCAGACAGGTCAGTGCTAAACTCTGCTGCAGTTTGGAGTGCCTTGGAACCAGCCCGAACCAGCTCCAAACAACTTGTCATTCAGGAGTTTCTCTGTCTCCTGCCCTGCTCTGAGCCTTCCCACTTCTCCTGAACCCAAGGTCAGGAGTTCTAAACCTGTTCCCAGCATCAATAGATCTATGATCCTGAGCAGACCTATGAAATAACGACGCTATCCCATCTTAGATTTATGTGGTATTTTGTGGTCTCCATTATGTTTGCATGCAGACTGGATGCTCTGACCATCACAACCCTCAGTCATCCATAAGGATCACATGACAAGGGCCCGGGCTCCAGACTATCACTCTGCATATCCAGGGTTCCATTCAGACCCCAGGCATGTCCCCAGTATACCGCGAATGCCCCTTTCATCCCCATGTCCTATTTCTTGGGGGAATGTAAGTGCCTCAGAGCCAAGTTAAATATGACAGAGGACAATGCATCCCAGGGGTCACACAATAACGAGCACACAAGCACAATGCTTCAAGACACCGTTGGACACAAATGGATCAGGAGGCTGTGGGCTGGGCGCACTGTCACAGAACTGATGGAAATCAGACGATTGATCATCTCTGCATGCTGGAAATGTCTCTTGAACTTGCATCCCCTGCCAAGCTCCCTAGGAAAAATACCTTCAGCAAAGCAATCCAAATCCAGGCAATTATCCAGAAGCCACAGGGGCTCCTTGGGCACATCACCTCCAACTCTTTGAGGCTGGGGACAACTGGGCTCTTCCATCCCCTCCATGTCTTCTCTCTCAGCTCTTTGCTGTTCAGGTCCCGGCTTAGCTTGAGAACATGGCTGCGATGAGGTTAAAGACAGATACCTTCTTCTGACCTGATGTTTAGCCTTCCAATGAGCACAGCTCAACACAAGCTCATGGCCTCCTTCCCTTCCTTTTCTCCCCCCTCTCATCCTCCTCCCTTCCCCTCTCTCCTTCAGTTCTTTCCTCTTAGGGGGACTCTTGAACCTCCTGCTACAGTCAGTCTGGATGGCTTCAGATGGTAATGGGGGCAGGGCACAGAGTATGACCAGCCACCACATTGCAATGTGTGTGATAAATCCTGAAGCGACACGATTAGACAGAGACAGGACAAAGGAACTGTCAGCCTCTACCCTCTCCCCAGACCCAGATCCTGGACACTCCAAAGCAGGACCATCAAGTAGCCTCTGGTCACTGCTAGGCAGCAATCGATGACAAAAGTTCCAAGTGCCTTACGGCTAGTGACACAGAGTTCTCCAGCACCCAACAGTCCCCAGTGAGGGCACACACTGTCCTCTCTAGCTCACCCACCCACACCAGCTTCCGGCTTCTTCTTGTCTCTTTTTCTACTATCAGCTGTTCCTAGATCACAACCAATCACATATACATACAAACATCACACACGGATCACATAAACACATTCACACAAACACACACTACACTCACATCACAAATACATACAACACAAACACACACGCACATACATAGCACACACATCACACACAGAGTGACACACAACAAACACATCAGATACACATCCATACACTGTACACACACACACACACACACACACACACACACACACACACACACACACCTCCAAGGCTACCTGCCTGAATATCTTTGCCTCACAGCCTGTTGTTTGAGACCCACTTGCTTCCTAAGGAAGCAGCTGCCCTGGAGATTGTGGGGAGCCCCACTACCATCAGCCCCCATTGCCAGCCTGCAGGAGGCCAGTCTCACAAGGCAGTCTGGGGAGTGGCATGTAGAGCTTATGTCCTCCCACACCAATTGTTCAGCCCGAGGAAGGGAAATGGGAGGAGCCACCATTTGGTGCAAAGTTCTATAAACCAGTCTCTAAGACAACTGGGGCAGTGGGCTGAATCCCCTTGGCACCCAGGGCTTTCAACCCTGACTTCAAAACCTTCTCAGAGTCTATACAGTCTCCACTTGGCTCCAGTGTGAACGTCAGGCCTGAAAATGGTTGCGCTTGAAGATGGGGAACCTTGTGATACCTTCAACCCAGTTTTGCATTCAGCTTGATTATGAAAACAGATTGTCAAATAACTCAGTGCCTTGTGAAGGATGGGAGCCCCAAGAAACGGGAACGAGGCAAGAAGCTTGTGACAGAGAGAAGGGCCTGGAGGAAGAGAGGAACAGAGCAGCACTCAGGCTCAGGGAGTCTGCACTAACCCTCCCAACATGTCTGGAGGTGATGTGTGGTTGTCCTAGGAGAGGGCAGCACCAGGCACTCTATGTCCTGAGCGTAAGATCACAGGGGCTTCTCTTGATTTAATTTACAGATTAAAACTGGTCCCCAAAGTAAATGTGCCTCGCAGGCTGGAAATGTTTCATTAACCAGGTTTCCTAATTGAGCCTGGTGTGAGCTTGGCTTCCTCCAGCGATTCCAGGAAACGGAGGGGCCTCCACTCTGCTCCGATTTCACCGAAAGAGAATGGCTTTCCTCTAACAGAAGTCACACTTTCCCAGGATCCCTTGTGAAGGTCTCTGTGTTCTAAAAGGTGGGCTGCAAAGATATGAGAGAATCCAAGTTTAAACTCACAAGGACCTATATGCCAGGTCACAACCTCGAGGAGTTTGGGTGTCAGTGACTTCTTGATGGTGTTTGACTATGAAGACAGACGGACAGACACTCTGCAGACCAACTCTCAATTCTCCACACAGACAGGCACCTCTCCTTGTGGTCCGACGGGGACTGAAGAGTTAAGTCCTCCACAAACTCAGTCCCATGCCCAGCCTGAGGGACTCCATGCTGTTCCTAAGCTCTGTCCCCATGTCTGCCTGCAGCTCTCTTCTGTTGAGAACTGTTCCCTGAGATGCCCTCACACCCAAGAGTGGCCACTTCAGCACATACGACTCCCTGTGGCAGCAAAGGACAGAGAGAAGCTGGCTGGCCATCTGACAAGTTCTGAACCTGACTTCCAGGTTGTGTCCATCGGGAAAATGGGGGTCCCCTGGTGCTAGGTGCTTGGTAATCATGACCCAGGTAAACACCAGGTGGCAAATGAATACGGTGTGACTACAGAGAGGCTAGTGACGTGACACCTGTTTGACTACAGAATACAGAGGTCATGTGGCTGCCTGGAGATATGGTTCTGAGCAAGCCACAGAGATGAGATATGTGGGACAGGACAGAGGCGGGTCAGATACAGGCAGGGTAAGCGGGTGAGGGGAAGGAAGGGAGACGGTAAGGATGAGGCACGCAGGTGGGATGAGATAGGATACAGACAGGATGTAAGTCAGCATCCAGGCATAGACATTGCCATACACACAGATGTCCGTGTGTGCCATGAGCGCTGAGTGTAGCTGCCATGTGCTGCGGGTCTGGAGGATTCCAGGCACAGTGAACGAGGAGCCAACTCTCCGTGTAGCCCATTCTTCCTCCCAAACCTTCCCCACTCAAACACCCAGTGCAGGAAAGACTATTTCTCCCTGCAGTCTGGGCTCTTCTCTGCATTTAGAGGGTGGAGGAGCAGAGCATCAGGGCAAGTGTCAGCAACACCCCCAAACCTGCCCAATCCTAAAAGCACCTGGGTGACTTATGCCGCAGAGTGATGCTTGGGGCCCAAGAGCTTGCTGACAACATCAGTCTCTGAGTCACCGGCCGGCCTGACTCCCGGGAGCATAAATGAACTTGGGCATTTGGTTCGGAGCTGAGGAACTGCTGGTGTTTGGGGGCTCCATGTCCCTCCTGTGGGATGTCTCGCTTCAGTGAGTACAGGAAACAGAAGAGCCAGGACTGCTCTTTGAACTTGAGACTCCTAGACTCCCTCTTTCCCCACAGTGAAGCCTGGTTTCTCAGGGACAGAGGCTGTAGGGCCACCATTACCAGGAGGAGAAGGAGCAGATGCCAGCTAAACCGCTGCCTTCAGCTCAGGGACTGTGCCTCCCTCCAGCTTCAAGTGGCTTCTCTGCACAAAGTATTGAAGTCATGCTGTCCCCACCCGATGTACTGCCGGTTCACTGGCCCAACGAGAGCCAACAAATATGAAACTTCCACGCAATTTCCTACAATTAGGAAGCTCAGTGGATGGAAATGTAGAGGGAGTCAAAGATGCTGCCTCATGGAGATGGGGTTCAGAGCACCCAGAGTTCCCTGGTTCTTCTGGAGCTCCACTAAGGCACAGGTGAGCTGCCCCAGACCCTCACTCCTCACCTACACCAAGTTCATGTTTGTAGCTGGAGAAATCACAAGGTAGGCAGAGCAGATGTGATCCGTGGTGGACAGGCATCTGAGAGGTAAGACGGAGAGACACTCTACCTGCTTGTAGAGAGTCCTGTATTGTCTCCCCTCTAGTCACTAGTCACTGTCCCCAAGCATTAGAGGTCATTGAGGGTAGTTTGCATTTGTCATGGGGATGTGACTCTCTGCTGTAGATGCCAGAGACAATAAATACCTCAGAACCAGATACCAGATGTTTTTATCACAGCTGTTCACCTTGGCCAATGCAGCCATAGGCATTCCTCAGTCAAAACACAATTTTATTTATAAGATGAGGTTGTGTGTCTGTGACCTACAGGCTGCAGTGTGCTGGACCGGGGTCTAGGGATCACTGGGAAAGTGTTTTGCACATAGATGATCATGTGGAGCAGGGAGACGTGGAGCCAAAGTGGGGCAGTGTAGCCTCTCAAAGTTGACCTCAGTGAAACAACGGGACCAAGTTACAGAGTCCCTCAGACCCATGTGTGAGTGCGGTAGTCAGGAGTCTCCAGAGAAATAGAACTGGTGGAGTGTGTGTGTGTGTCTGTGTGTCTGTGTATATGCACATGTGTGTGCATGCATGCATGTGTGTTAATGTGTGTGTGTGTGTGTGTGTGTGTGTGTGTGTGTATAGGCTGACAGGGTATGGGATGGGTAGACCAACAAGGGCTCTCTGTACACTGGAGAGACTGGGAAGCTGGTAGCTGCCCAGTCCATGAGGCTGGATGGGTCAGCAATCCCAATCAGCGATTAAGACCTGGGGGATTTCTGGAGAGCCTCTGGTCTTCAGTCCGTGTTCAAGGCTGAAGAAGTTGGGTTCTAATGCAGCAAAGGACAGCGGCAGCAACAATACAATAGATACACTCACCGGAGTGGTGTGAGGGGCAGAAGGCACACAGCACTGTTTTGTTCTTTCCTGAACCTCTTTGTATGTGGCCATGGACAGGAGGCACTGCCCACTCTAGGAGATAGTTTTCCTTACTCAGTCAACCCTTCTTGGAAACACTGTCATACACACCCACAAATGTGTCTCCTAGTTGATTCCAGACAGAACCAAGTTGACAATGTAAATTAAACCACCATGCTGAGCTAAGGCTGTCCTAAAGGGTCAAACCTCATCTTAACTAGTTCTGAAGGAGCCTCTGCACCAGAGAAAAGCCAGCAGGTTGCCCAGTATGTTGTCACTCTGCTGACTGGATGACAAGTATGCTCACTCTTAAACACTGATGCCAGATCTTCCCAGAGAAGGGAAGGTGTGGATGCTTCTCAGTGACCATGATCTTCTGCTCCGACTGGCAATGTGCCTGTGTGGGCCGAAGCTTTTGAAAACCACTATCACCGATTCAATCTGCCAGGTCCCTTTCCTGTTAACTCTGCAGATGCCACTGAGCACGGATTCTCCAGAAACACTGGCGTGGCAGCAAGCTGTCTGCACAGAGGCAGGGAGTCACTCATACACAGGAGAAATCAAGACAGATGGCAAACATCACCCTCACTTTAGGCTGCCACACAAGGGACCGGAGAGACCTCAGCTACTCTCCAGGGATGCTTAACACAAGAAGCCATGCTTCTGCTCTGTCCCAAGGCCCCACTGTCCTATAATTCTCTATGACGAGGCCAGGAAACGGTAACATGCTAGCTTTAACAGCTACAAACCCTGCTGTGGACTTTCCACATGCCACCCCTTTCTAGGAGAACCCAAGGGACTTAGTTGTTCGACAGACCATGGGTTTAGTCTTAGCAAATAGATTTAGTTTCCATGTCGATGGGACAGCAGCTGTGTTTCTGCAGCAATCTGATCGATGCTGGGATAGATTTCCTGTTCAATAAAGGAAGCTAAGTAGGAGGTGTTTAAGGGACTTGAGAAGTCGTCACAACCCAAAGCAAAGTGATCTCACTGCAGGCGAGTGGGCTGATGGTTCCTTTTTGTCTGTTTGTTGTGATTTGTTGAGACAAGCTGTTGCTTCCAACTCACAGCACAGCTCAGACTGGCCTCAACCTGTGATCCTCCTGCCTCCACTGCCCAGACGCTGGGACTCTGGATGTGGGCCTCCAGATGTGGCTGTATTGTGGCTCTTAAAGCACATGAATAAGGCATTCTGTGGCTGGCTGGAGAGATGACTCCACAGTTAAGAACATTTTGCTCTTATGGAGGAGGCCAGGCGACTCATGGTCTCCTGTAACTCTAGCTCCAGGGAGATCCAATGTCTGATGGGAGATATCATTCTGTATATGTTTCTCATACTGGTTAATGAATAAAGCACTGTTGGCCAATAGGAAAGGAAGATAGGAGGGACTAGGAGACAAGGAGGAAGAGGAAGTAATAAGGAGGAGTCAGGATGGAGAGCCTGGAGAGAACAGAACCGCCATTCCTCCGCTCTCCGGTAAGACCACGTGGAAATACATAGAAATGAGTTAATAATTAAGACAGAGCTAGCCGATAAGAAACTTGCACCTGGCCAACAGCATTGTATCAAATACAGAGTCTCTGTGCGTTATTTGGGGGCTGGTGTGGCAGCGGGAGGAAAAACCATACTCCTTACAAATGGTGCCCACGTGGCTAATAAGAACTTCCACTTAAAATTTAACAAAAGCTTAAAAAAGGGTTTTAGAAACAAAAGAACAGAGACAAGCAAGGTTTTTGGTAGCAGCATTTTTCTTGGTTGAACTCTGTAACTCTGCATTGCAAGAGACAAGCAGATATTCGCGCGGCTCCTTTAAGGGAGGATTCCTGACTTAGCATAAGTGGCAAAAAACTGCATGGCTTTTAAGAAGCACTGCTAACAATTTCTTGGTGTATATGAGAGCTGGTAGTGGCAGTGACCACATCTCCAACCCGGCAGCAAGCCTGCTGGATGGCAGCACTGACCAGGGCAGTGACCACAGCTCTCACTGCTGGCGGTAAAGGTACCTGCCGCCATCTTTAGTAATCCGCAGCAGAAACAACAAAGACTTTCATTTTTGCAGTGTTGTTGTTTACCAGATAAAAGACTCATGGCCAGAGAAAGATAAAGATTTACATGACAGATTCACATAAAAAAAAAAAACAAAGCTAAAGGTTTACAGTGTTTTAAAATATATGTAGACATGGTATTAAAAAGACAAAGAGGAACTGGGTGTGGTGGCACACACCTTTAATTCCAGCACTCAGGAGACAGAGGCAAGCAGATCTTTATGATTGCAAAGTAAACCTGGTATGCAGAGTGAATTCCAGGACAGATAAAAGTTACACAGTGCAACCCTGTCTCAAAAAATGAAATAATAGAAGAAAGAGTAATAATAAAGCCACTTAAAGATGGAAAGCTCAGAGAGAATCTGGTTACTGTATGGTATTACATTGTCTTTGTATTCTTTGACTGCTGAGGAGACAATTGTTAAAGGAAATACTGCTGGATTAATTCAATTTATATATTTTAAAAATGCTTTGACTCAAAAATTTAAGTCTAAGGACAAGTTACTGGGGAAAAGGATTTCTATTTTTGTTTCCACAGAAAATAAAAAGCTGTGGATTCCTTACAGACTAATGTGGTTTGATCAAGCCAGACCCCCTGAAACAGAGGCCCAGGTGATCCTACATTCAAAACAGCTGAACAAAGCAGCCTTGCAGACTACAGCCAGGATTTCATCTTCTTAGGCTCCCCATGACAGCGCCCCCTATAAGCAGGAAGTAGTTTGGAAAGAACGATGTCCAAATTCCCAAATATTGTTTATAAATGTTTGTTTTCATTTAAATGGGGTTGGTTATAAATGGTTAATGATCACAACCAATATCTTTTTAAAAGAAAAAAGGGGATTGTGGTATAGATATGAATACTTTCTCTTGGAATGGATTTTCATTTATTGATACAAATTTAAGGTCAATTTTGTGATATGTATATTTCTCTTCTTGTTTATGTATTGTGTTTATATAGCTCATTTAAAAATGTAATGTATAATTTAGTACAGATTTTAGATAATTACCTATAATAGTCAAAACTTATAGCTAGGTGAGTTAGATTTTCTAGATATGCAGAGATGTATTTGAGATAGATAGGCATTCTTCAAACCTTTCAAAGACCTACAGAATATGGCATTTAAAATGGTTTAGGGTTTTTCTTGACAATGAGACATAATTGTTCCTGGCAACACCACCTGCGTCAGAAAGGAAGATGGACATTGAAGGAACTCATTATAGAGTTTACTTCCAATATGGCAAGACTAGCCATTTGGACAAGATACTGCTCTTGTCTGGACTGTTTGACTTTATGCTGTATAAACTGGACATGCAGGACCCACAGAAAAGTGACTGCTGATTCAAGATGGACATTGCTTCAGAGTTCCTGCTTCATGAAAGAGTCTGCCAGACAGTCTGCAGGACACAGAGAAAAATGACTAACATCTGCCAATAAAAGAAGACAGTTTAAAGTTTCCTGCTTTGCTGAAGAGTCTGCCAGACACACTATGGCCTATGGGCTGAAGATGGAAGATTACAGAAGAACTTCAGGTGACTGAAAAGGGAAGATGTCGCTGTCATTTCTAGAGTTTATATACTATCCTTCTGTGGTCTTTAAAGGAGTTAAAGACAGATAGTTATGGTTATAGTTTTCCTTAGTTAGGATTCAATAATAAGGTACATATAGGACTTTAGACCCACAAAGATAGGATAGATGATGGAATATTTTCTTCAAATCTTACTAAATGTTAATGGACTAAATATTGTTAACTGTGATTCTTACTTGATAACTGTTGTGTTATATATTTTGCTATGTTAAGCTTAAAACCCTTCTTTTTATTTAGACAGAAAAGATGAGATGATGGGAGATGTCATTCTGTATATGTTTCTCATACTGGTTAATGAATAAAGCACTGTTGGCCAATAGGAAAGGAAGATAGGAGGGACTAGGAGACAAGGAGGAAGAGGAAGTAGTAAGGAGGAGTCAACATGGAGAGTCTGGAGAAGGCAGAACTGCCAAACGCCTCTCGCTGGTAAGATCATGTGGAAATACATAGAAATGGGTTAATAATTAAGACAGAGCTAGCTGATAAGAAACTAGCACCTGGCCAATAGCATTGTATCAAATACAGAGTCTCTGTGCATTATTTGGGGCTGGTGCGGCGGCGGGACAAGACCAGGAGACGGGCAGAAAAACCAAACTCCCTACACAATGTCGCTGGCCTCTGGTGGCACCTGCACTTACAATGTACACCCAAATGAAGACAGACAGAGACACAGACAGACAGCAGACACACATACACACACACACACACACACACACACTTAAACTAAAAAATAAATAAATATTTAAGAGCGAGGCCCATGGACTATGGGTGCTATTGAGGCTTCCACTGGTCCTCTTCTTTGGATTACTCTGCATTTCTTGCCTGGCATCTCAACAGTGTGTGAGCTGATTTCTCTGATGCAATGTTGGGAGTTTCTGGATGGATTGATGCGATGCCTGCCTCCAGACAAACCTAACAGCAAGATCTTTACCTGAAAAATACCTCTTCTGAGTTTACCCCAGTGACCTTAGCTACTCTGGAGCCAAAATTAGAGCAGGACTTGGAGAAGTCAGACCTCTGACAAATCAAGGCCAAGCTCTGCTTCATGAGGTAGTAGCCACCATAATTTCCTCCCCCCTCCTTCTTAAGCCCCATAATCTCTGTCACACCCTGCCTGTGATGCCAGCCTTCTGCTCCTACAGGCCTACTCCATACCTCAACATGCTGTCTCTCATATGCCTTTTTAAGCTGACATTACCTTCCCTATCTCTTTGCCAGCCCATTGGCTCATTTACAGTTGCCTCCCTTGAGTGTGTGTGGGAGGTGGGGAGTGTGTGCTTGTGTGTGTGCAGGTGCACATGTGTGCAAAGGAACATGTGCATGGAGGGAAGGGGACAGGTCCTGTCATTGTACCTCAGGAGCTGACCATCTTTTAAAGGTCTCTCATTGAACTTGAGCTTGCCAAACCAACTTGACTGGCTGGCAGGTCAGTGAACCCTGGGAGTGGTATTCTAAGCCTCACCACGCCCCTTTTTATCCCTGTGGGTTCTGTTCTAGAGGACTAAGGCCTTTATGCTTGTAAGGGCTGAACTATCATTCCAGTCCTTTGTCATATTTCTATGGCTGCCCCAATCCTCCCTCTCCCAAGGAGATCATTCCAGGCTCCACAATGTTCTGTCCCATGCAGAATTATTTCTAGGACTCACTTCCAACACTTAGTGTTAGAGCACATTTTTAATCTTCACTCCAAGTGTAGACTGGCTCTTGAGGCCAAAAGAGAACCTAGTGGGCATTATGTTTGCTTTGCCTGCGTTTTAGATAACAAGCATCACTGGTCAATACTTGTAATATCTATGCAATGGGATCATCCATGCAATTAAAACTCTACAGTCTTCACACAGATGGCAAAGTTTCCCAGACCAACAGGAATTTAGGTCCTAAAGGTGAGGGTCAAAACATAGGATCAAGGATGAAAAAGTAAAGAGAAATAAAGAAGATAAAAGCAATATCAGGGACCAGGAAGTCTTGGACAAACTGATAATTCATGCCAAGCAAGTGCAACATCATATAAATATATATATGTGCATGTGTGTGTGCGTGCGTGCGTGTGTGCGCATGGGTGTGTGTGTGTGTGTGTGTGTGTGTGTGTGTGTGTGTGTGTGTATGATTTGCAAAGGGGGAAATTGTCAAGATCAGATCAGCAGAGAGCTACATCAGACAATTATGGCACAAAGAGAGCGCAGGATTCCTCAGACGCATCCTGCTTTGTGAATGATAACCACAGCCCGTGGTGAAGAGTCAGGTTCCTAGAAGTCACAACCTTGACTCCTGCAGAGGCAATGGAGTCAGCATTACAAAGAACGGCCTTTCCGAATTCATTCCTGGACAGAAGTCACAGAAGGACAGTCGCCTCCGTCCTGTCACTGGTTCCTCTGAGAAAGCCTTGGGTCTGTCTGGTTGCTGATGCTGCCAGCTTCATCCTTTAAGCGTGAAAGCAGGGAGGAGATGAAGCTCAAAGCAGCCACCACTGGAGAGGTGCTGGTGGGAGTGAACCACAGGGCCCACTCCTGGAGTGGGATCGGCGATGACTGAAGTACAGCTGTACTGATTTCCCATAAAACCAAGCATCGATCAATCGGCAGGTACAAACGAGACTATCTGTGTACAGAAACGCAGACCACATGTCACGGGTGTGCCACTGAGTCTCGCCCCTGGGGAGTGGATAGACAGACTGATGACACATAGTAGTCTACAGTGGAAGGAGGGGGCGCCTGATTCAGGTGGGCGAGTCCCAGCAGTCTTTGCTACTGGCAGAAGCCGGGCTCTGGGCCTTGTGCACTGCAGCATTCTCTTTACCGGACATCCAAGAGCAGGCAAGATGGGGAAGGCAGGAACAGAGCCAAATTGCCAGGGGCTCAGGTGAGGAGAGGCTCTGAGTTCTTATGGTGATGGTGACATGACAGGTCGCATTTGTCAAAACTCAAACAGAACTGCATACTAACAAGGCTGAGTTTTTCCGCACTGAAATTATAGCTTTAAAAAAATATTATTTCTAAGCCAGCAGCTCCTCAGACATGCAGGCTCAGAACCTCACCAGGTCCTTCGGGAAACAATTTGGGGAATATGAGCCTAGCTTCTTGCCTGGTGTCTTCTGGATCATTCTCTTGCTCAGCCAGCCACCTTGGATAGTAGCAGCTGGTGGGCACAGTGACTTCCTCACATCGTGTGTGTGTGTGTGTGTGTGTGTGTGTGTGTACATGTGTCTGTATTTGTACATGCATAGTTGGTATACCAGTGCACACATGTAGATGCATGTAGAGACCAGAGGGAGACCTCTTATGTCATTGTCCTCAGAAACCTTATCCACCTCCTTTAAGAGAGTCTCTCATTGACCTGGAGCTCACCACTTATATTGTATTCGCTGTCCATTGAGCCCTGGACATCCGCCCATCACTGTCTCCCCAGCCCTGGGATGACAGGTGCTCACCACCACATCCACTATTCTGACATGGGTTATGCTCTAACTCGGGTCCTTCTGCTCAGAATACAAGCACTTTGCAGAACGCAGTATCATTCGGCCTCCTAAATACTCTTCTTGTACTGGTCTATCAGCGAAGTCATGTCCTGACTCCCTGTCCACTGGCCCTGACTCCCTGTCCACTTGTCCTGACTCCCTGTCCACTTGTCCTGACTCCATGTCCACTGGCCCTGACTTGTGCTCAAAGGCCTTTTTGTCCAGTTGGTTTTGGGCCTCCCAGGATGAGAACTTAAGTTCCCGTCAGAAGGACACCCAGGACTTGTCCCCCTGCCCATAGGTGGGGGGTGGGGTGGGAATTTTGTAGCATCACCAAATCTGTTCTGAACTTTCCTGGAAGTCTACACTCCTGCAAGAGAGAACTGCCTTAAGATTAAATTATCTATGCTGAGTATGATGTCTGAGAACATGCTGATTTGGGGTTCAGATTGAGGTTTTTTGTTTGTTTGTTTGTTTTTCTTCTGACTTTCCTTTCCCTTTAAAGCTTTGTCTTTAAAGTAATTGGCTGATAAAAGTGAGTTACTATTTTCCAGGCAGCATACAGAAAATATTTCTACCTGAGGAGGGGGAGTGGTAGCCATGGCAACGAGATACAAAGGTCCTCAGCATTTCATATTCTGCAGGGCACAACCAGAGCATTCTCGGCAGCTTGTTCCTATGAGGCATCTAATGAGAGCTCATCACAGACTTCTGAGGTCCCTGAGATACCTTGAGCTGGGACCTCACTCGTTCTTGGAAGGATTTTGTAGAATGGCTATGATTGCGGGCTCAGAGAGGGAATGTCTGAACTTGACCCCCGATCATTTACAGTGTGGGATGTTGAACGAGTTTCTCCCTCAGCTGAGTTATTCTCTGTAAACAGCGGGTTTTAGCCCCTGCTTCTTCAAAGTGTCCACATGGGTCCCCTAGAGAGAGCGTAGCTCTCAGAACACACAAGGCTTGTAGTGCGGTCCTAGCCTGTGGCAGGTATGACTAATTTCATACCAGTGGGCACTGAGTCCTATCAACAGTTAACTCCCAATACTTGAACTAGGGTGAGCCCTGCCCCCCCCACCTCTACCAATATTTAGGGCTCCTTGGCTGTGCCTGGTGTCTAGGCTTTAGAGATGGCACCTCAGAGGAGTAGCAAACAAGCAGATAAGAGCCTGCTTGGTATGCCTGCTTGGCATGCTGTCCCTCAAGAGTGCTCTGGGCACAGATCCTCCATCCTCTGTCACGCACCTTGATGGACTGGGCTTTCCTTCTTTTGTTGACTTTCCCAAGTCAGATGCATAACATCTGGGTCAGTGGTCCCTCAGGCTTGACTCTCTTAGGGTCCTGAATACTAAGTGCTTAGTATAACCAATGAAGAAAGGTGGGAATGTGGGACGGGAAAGGGACTCCACCCATCCATCCACCCACCCATCCATCCATCCATCCACCCATCCATCCATCCACCCATCCACCCCCCCCCCCACCCACCCCCCCCCATCCACCCATCCATCCATCCACCCATCCATCCATCCACCCATCCACCCATCCACCCATCCACCCATCCATCCATCCATCCACCCATCCATCCATCCACCCATCCATCCATCCATCCATCCATCCACCCATCCACCCATCCATCCATCCATCCACCCACCCATCCATCCACTCATCTATGCTCCTATTCCCCTATCTATCCACAAATGTCAGCTACATGCATTAGCATCAAAACATAATATACCTCCCACGCATCCATCCTTTTATCTGTCCCTCCATTCATCACCCATCTGCATCTCCACCAATGTATCATCAATGTGTCTCTCCACTTAGGCATTCCTCATTTTATCCACAAATCTACCCATTCAAATACCCATTCAGCTTCCCTTCTCTCCCTCTCATACCTACCTTGCCCTCAGTCTCCTGGTTCTCTCTCTCTCTCTCTCTCTCTCTCTCTCTCTCTCTCTCTCTCTCATCCAACATCCATTCTTTATTTTCTTTTTTGAGACAATGCCTCACTCTGTAGCCAAAGTTGACTTGGTAGCTACTATACAGTTCAAGATGGCCTCTACCAATGTCCGTCTGCCTGAGTCTCACAAGTGCTCAGAGGTGCCTGTAATCTTACCGCGTTCCGGGATTATTCTGCACCTTGGAAATGAACTCAAGAATTCCATCTCTGCCAACAGTCTCACTGTGTTACCTTCACAGAGACAGCAGATCTCATCACATAGTCGGGGAGCAATGCCAGATGCCTTAAAGCTTCATACCCGGTCTACGGTAGGCTGGGGCCTCAGCAGCCCAGAGTTCATTCCAAGATTCCGCTTTTCAAAATTCCAAGATTTCCTGCCTGCTTGTTTTTGTTTTATGTATTAAGCAGTGATCAATATGTCTCTGTAGGACGGCTTTAACGGTGGCAATTTTAAAACAGTTTTCTCTCAACGTTCATTTGCTCTGGACTGAAAAGATTTACATGCTTTTAGATTCAGGGCCCCAGACTCCAGGTGTCAAGTCTAGGGGTCTAATTAAGCCTGAGTCAATGAAATGATCACCATCCCCTGCAGCCTGGCAGGGCCCAGGAAGAGCCAGCCCCTTCAGAGGGCCTAGCTTGGCCAGGTAGAATTCCAGCCTTCATGAGGACAAGGCCTTGGCTCAGCTTTTATCCAGGGGCTGAGAAAGAAAACAATTTATTTAATTGGTAAGAACTTAAAATGTCATTTTGTATGAAGACAAAAAGTAAGTTTAATAGCATTTTTAAAGGGAAGCCTTTGGTGTTCTGGAATGTTCACCTTGACAGAGGCCATGTTTGCACTATTCTTAGCATACTGGAACCCTGAGCAATAGAAATGACCCTGTAACAAAATTCTTGCCACTGCAATTTCCAAGAGTTTTCTAGGGAAGAATCCCTTCTCTGGTAAAAGAAAAAAGATGTCATCAATCCTTGCCTGGCATGCAGAAGAGTGTCTACAGGTGGACAGAATTCTTGCTCTCCTTCCTAGAGAGGAAGGAGCAGAAGCTTGGAGACTTATGCCACTGCCCCAAACCTCCAATCCCAAACTGTCTAATAAGACACCTTAACCTGAATGGAGAGAGCACAGGTCAGAATGTGGGGGGTGAAACATGTCTGCTGTGACATGAGAACTCTTTGCCTGACCTCTCACAGGGGACAGGATGATGGAGTATCATTTTTATCCCATCAATCAGTCCTAGCATGTAGTTTTTGGTAGATGCTCACTTCCAAGTCTGTCACCCTTCCACAAGCCCCTACAGGACAGGCCTCAGGGTTCTAACATTGTAGCTGGAGTACAAGGCATTGACAACCTGAGCTGGCCAGAAACAGCCACAGTACAGAAGCCTCTCTCCCTCGCTTCCTGAAGAAGGTCCCCAAGTATTTGTGCATGCCCTCAAGGTTAGACACAAATGCTACAAATGCTCATTGTTTGCAATGACAAAAAAAAAAAAAAAAGCCCACTAGTGTTACACAGCTGTTCTCATTGCCGTCACCATCCGCAGCAGCAGGTGTGAGCTGAGCTCACTGCTGGCCCTCACAGATGAGCATCTCTGTCCTCTGAAAAGACTTTGGACTCTGCCCTCCTGCATGAACAGCCAGTAGATGGGCTCTAAGGCCCAAAGGGGTATCCTTGGTCTTGTTGCTCCTCTCAGCAAGAATCCCCTTCCTATCAGTCTGCAAGATGCCACGGGCATGGGCGCAGGGTCTCTTGATACCACGGGCATGGGCGCAGGGTCTCCTGACTCCATGGGCATGGGCGCAGGGTCTCCTGATACCAAGGGCATGGGCGCGGGGTCTCCTGATACCAAGGGCATGGGCGCGGGGTCTCCTGATACCACGGGCATGAGCACAGGGTCTCCTGATACCACGGGCATGGGCGCAGGGTCTCCTGATACCACGGGCATGAGCACAGGGTTTCCTGATACCACAGGCATGGGCACAGGGTCTCCTGATGCCACGGGCATGGGCGCAGGGTCTCCTGACTCCATGGGCATGGGCGCAGGGTCTCCTGATGCCACGGGCATGGGCGCAGGGTCTCCTGATACCACGGGCATGGGCGCAGGGTCTCCTGATACTAAGGGCATGGGTGCAGGGTCTCCTGATACCACAGGCATGGGCACAGGGTCTCCTGATACCACGGGCTTGGGCGCAGGGTCTCCTGACTCCATGGGCATGGGTGCAAGGTCTCCTGATACTAAGGGCATGGGTGCACAGTCTCCTTGCCAAGAGCATGAATGTCAGGTCATCTGGTGCCCAGGGCATGAGCACAGGGTCTCCTGAAGCTAATGGCGTGGGTTCAGGGTCTCCTGATTCCGGCTTTCTCCAGAAATTCCTTCTTTCTCCATAACACTCCTTGTAAAACCATCTTGGCTACTCTTTGTCCACATGTTTACAGTTCCGTGAAGGAAACAGACACCAAAGGAGAAAGTATAGAAGTCACACAGCTCAGATCTGGGTCCAGACCCTTCATCTGGATGTGAGCAAATCAAATCCAGGCCAGGGGAGGAGATGATGCCCCTGCTGGTGCTGGCACAGGAGTGGGCTCCAGGCCAGCTCTCATCTGCTCTGTTCTTTGTACAGCATTTCACCTTGGAGGACACTGGTGAGCACTCTTACCCTTACACAGCTACATCACATGTAAATTCACACACGTGAGGAGTGGGCACCTGTGCCAAAGCCCTTGGTCAGCCCAAGTTCACTGTGAGTTATGCTTTCTTCAACCACGCCATAGTTAAACTGATTATCTAGAATGAAAACTCATCAGCTTTGAATGTGCCCAGCCACACAATGCATCTCAAGTCCTCAGAAGGACACCTGTGCCTCCTTCTAGGACACTTACTGTCTCTTCCACACACACACACCTGTGCGTGCTCCCCCAAAGCACCTGCTGCCGCCTCACCCAGCTGCTTCCAGCATAGGGTCTTTGGTTCTGCATACTTGCATGTTTATTCATGTACTATTTGCATATTCTTGCTGCATATTTATCTTGAATTTGCATATTCTTATTACATGTGTATGTGCCTCTATTGCACGTTGAGCTGTATTGCTGTCAGTACCTGTTTTGTGGTTCTGGGGATAAGCCCCAGGGCTGTGTGTACGCTGTGTTTCCTGCTGGAAAGAGGGGAAGGGGCATTGTTCTGATAATGTACTATTAAAACAGTGGCAGACACTCTACTCCTACCTAACTCAGGTCAATGGGCATTTACTTATGAAGACACTTTGGCCAAGTGAGATGCCAGTCACCTGAGACCCTGTCCTACCTACTGGGACATCAGAATGAGACTAAAACAAGGCAGAATCAACAAACAAGAAAACATGGCTGGTAGATGACTGGCTAGTGAGCACTTGATTGCCACACCCAAGGTCTTGGATTCTATCCACCCAACACATACACAAACAGAGAGATAGGAGAGAAAGACATAGAGGTAACAGAAATACCATGTAAACATGTAATAGATATATGTAAACATAAATCAACATACATAAATATGTGTAATAATACATAAACATATAAATACATATGCTACTACCTATAACTATATGTGTGTACATGTAAATAAACATAGCTGCTGGAGAGCTAGATTAGTCAGTAAAAACATAAGGGTCTGAGTGTGAACTCCAACACACATGTAAAATGCCATGTGTGGTGAAGCCTGTAGTTCCATCACTGGGAATCACAGATGAGAGGATCCCCAGGGCTTTTTGGCCAGCTATGCTAGCCTAATTAGAGAGATTAGAGAGTTCCTGTTTAGTGAAAGATCCAATCACTCAAAAATAAATAAATAAATAAATAAAGGGGGGTTCTTGAGACATTAAGAGTGCTTGCTGTTCTTGCAGACAATTGGAGTTCCCAGCAACTGCACTGGGCTTCTCACATCCTCCAGCATTGTCAGAAGCTCCTGGGCACCCATATCATCTTCCTTGGGCACCTACACTCACATGTGCACATGCCTACACCCAGACACGCATGTGTACACATAATTGAAACCTCACCCAAATATGCAGGTGGCAACGGGAGCTGGGAGCAGGGTTTTAATTGACTTTGGGGATCTTTCCCATCATCATGGGAATTCTTTCTCAAGTGCACCCCAAACTCGGGTGGGGATTTCTTACAGGTTATATGACTGTAGGTGTAAACTTTCTTCCCTGAGCTTTTCCCACCATGTTAAATGAAAGCCTACAGGTTCACCTTGAACTGAAGCATCTCTTTGGTCCTTGCTGGCCATTTGGGAAACACTTGTCCACTAAATTATGCAGATTATCCATCATGGGACAACTATGGATCATGGGTTTCTAGAGCACACCTCATCAGGAGAGTCTGTGAGTTCTGGGGGGATGCCAAGCAAAACTAGTGCATAAATAAGTTTTCCAACTTCTATTCTGAAATTAGAAACATTTAAGCTTTGAGTGACAGGCTTACTTTGTAATTTGTTTATTTAATTCTTCACTTTCATTTTCCAAGGTGGTGGAGAATGAAACGAGGGTCTTGTGGGTACTAGGCAAGCACCTACCACTGAGCTACACCCTAATTTTTATTTATTGTTTTGAAACTTGTCTCATTATGCTGCCCAGGCTGGTCTCCAGCCCTTCAGCTCAGACAACCTTTCTGTCACAGCTTCCAAAGTAGCTGGGAATATTATACCTGGGTTCCCTTTTATATTTTTAATCCTTTTAATTCAGAAGCCCGATAGATACATGATATTGGTGGGTGTGAAGAGGACTTGGGACTCCACACCAGGCACAGAGTCCCCTTGATGCTGATATTTCTTGTTAGCAGGACAGTTAAAATCACACTGATACATTGTTCTAATTTAATCCAGCTTTACTTGGATACAGTTTTGTTTCATTTTGCTTGTTTTAAGATGGAGTCATGTTTTGTAGACTAGATTTGGTGTCTAACTTGACATCCCCTGTCTCTGTTTCCTAGTACTGGGTTACAAACATATACCATCACTCTCACCATTTAAATTGTTTATTATAAGTGTGTGTGTGTGTGTGTGTGTGTGTGTGTGTGTGTGTGTGTGTGGTGTATGCATGTGCAACACTGTATGTGTAGAAGTCAGAGGACAACTTGCAGGAGTCAATACTTTTCCTACATCATCTGGGACCAAGGATCAAACTCTGGTGGTCCGGGTTGTCCTACTCTTCAGTAGGCATCTTTACTGGCTCCCATCCTTTATTTTTATTAAGCCTCCACCCATATCCAGGAAACCATCCTCTGGCCTGGGGCTCCTGGTGGCTCTAACCTACTTCTTTCTCTTTTCTGTGGTGACCTGGACAGTTGGAGGGCATATCAGTCTGCTATTTTATAAATCCAATATTTCTCAAGATAGCTTTCCTGTGATTAGGCCTGGGGAATGGGTGTGGGGAAGGAGTTTCCCAGACACAAAGTGCTGTCCTAGCCTGCTCACGGCACAGGCAGTGCAACTCCCATCAGCCCTATAGTTGGCCCTGACCACCTGGCTCCAGTCGCTTCAGCACAATTCCCTGGCAAGTTCCTCTGCCATTTGCTCCCCCAAGAGAACTCCCTGCACACCAACATCTCTGCAGGCCTGAGCACAGAGCTCAGCTCTGTTCCCCTCCATGAGTCCTGGGAAATGCTTGCCTTGTTCAATGCTGTCTGTGAGGAAGACTTGACCTAATTCATTTCAGAGGAAAGACCAGTGAGTACTCAGGTCTGAATAACCATGGTTTAGGAATCATCCCTTCTTAGAGAGAACAGTCATTCTCAAACGCAGAGAGCTTCTTCTCATGGCTGCCCTCGCCCAGCTTTCCCCAGAACAGCCAACGTGGCATGCAGAGCACATGACTGATGGATGAACCTCTCCACTCAACAGTGAGTGTTCTCTGGGGGGGGGGGTGCCGGCCATGATTTTCTGTTGAGGACACTGGTGCAGGTGAAGAGCATGGTGGGGACAGTGGCCAGCACTGTTTCAAGGTCCCCACCCTCCAGAGCATGGCAGCCAGCTTTGCTCACCATGTGTTTGTCACATCAGCATAAACTTTAATCCAGTGAAGAAGGCAAGTCATGCCTTAGTGTGGCCATGAAAGGAGCTGCCACTTTGTGGGCCCCTTTCAGGAAACTCAGGGCCCCTGGAGTCCATGGGGTAGGTGCGTTCTGGTGACTACCACTGTAAGGAGACAAACTTCCCTTCCTCCTTATCCTCTGCCATAGGTCTCCACCCATGGAAGAAGGGAAAGAGACTCCTGCAGCCAGCCTGCTCTTTTGTGATCACTACAAATACACTGCCACGGCCGCCCCGTGCCCAGTGCCCTCCTGGACTAGAACAATGAATGCATTTGAAGGGTATCCCGAGAGTCCCAACATGCCCTAGGTTCACATTTAAATGTCTAGTCATCCTTTTGTATTAATTGCTCTCTAGAGTTTGAAGCAATCTTTTGTTTATCTGTGTCTGTTTGTGTCCGTGTGTGTGTGTGTGTGTGTGTGTGTGTGTGTGTGTGTGTATGTATGTATGTGCATGCACATACATGCATGTTCACACTGTGGGTGATTGACTATGTGTACATGTGTATGTGGAGGCCAGAGGTGGCCATCATGTGTTTTCCTGTGTCCTTTGTTTTTCTTACACAGTCTCTCAGTGAACCTGGAGCTTACTGATTCGGCTAGAGCAGATAGCAGTAAACTCCTGAGTTCTACACGTTTCTGTCCCCCCACGTCACCCCCTCCCCAAGAACTAGTGCCCTGGTCACGAACATCTTCTGTGCCTGGCTTCTGTGTGGGTGCAGGGAAATCCATGCTCAGGCCCGTTTGCTTGCACAGCAAGTAGTCACTCACTAATCCGTCTCCCCAGACCCGTTGTTATTTACTTATTGGATATTACTTAAGCACCCTCGAGTGCTGGCTCCCTAGGCCCCTCGCCTCCTAAGACACCAGCACACAGCCTTTCCAGACAAGCAAAAAATTAACCCTTCCTCCTGAATATCGTTTTCTGTTTTAAGCCAGAGCTTAAGGATTAGCAGTTTGGGGCACCATTATTAATTACATTATTTCTAATTAAGGAAGTTTCTAGGGTCAAGCTTCCCACCAAAGTTTCTAGGCAGTTTGCCCAAGAAAGGACTTCATTAAGAAGCAGGGCACACATGAAAACTAGAAAAGCACTCCAGGGCAGCAGGGATTGCCTGGGGAGCCTGGGAGCTGTGATTGCTTAATTTTCTCTCTCAGCCTGAGTCCCTTCAGCCTCCCTGGATCGGTCATTGTGAATGGAGAGACTCAATCATAGCTCTCTGGCTCTGAAAGGAGAGGCGTGTCAGGGGGTGGAGGGGAAATCCCCAAAGACAGGGTTGTCCCATTTGTCTGTGTAGTTCTTCCCGACAGGATTAACCGAGGAGAAGCAGTAGCAGAGAACGCACTGAACACAAGTCCGGCGTTATGAGGCCCCGCTGGAAGCGTGGATGCAGTCTTTGGGTCGCACAGTGGCCCAATAAAGGACCCATCTTTCCTCCACCGTGGCTCTGCCTTCTTCTGTAGGATGGAGGTCAGCCCTGAGCCTGTCTCATCTTCCATGCTCCCAGCATCCTCTGCTCAAACCTCATTCAAGACAGAGGGAGGCGGTCCATCTCCCCTGCTCTGCCCCTCCTTTCATACCGCTGATCAAAGCGGCCTCAGCATGCTTGCTGCTGCATACCCAGCTGCCACTAGTGTCCGGTTAGGTGTGCAGGGCCACCTCCCCTGCATCTGTGTGTGGAGAACAGGATGGAGCTTTTGGAATGGGAGGGGGTGACAAGGGCCACGGCGGTCATTACTTGGGGTAGGGTGAGGTCCTCAGGCCAATAGCCCACATCACAGTGGCTGCTTGGGGGTTGGTTGGCAGTCAGGTTTCCTTGGGGAGCACCACCTAAGAAACAGTCCCTGCACTGGCAACGTGGCAGGCCTTGCCCCAAATCCTCCTGACCAGGCCTCGGTTCTCAGCAGTATGGTGGGAAAACTGAGGAATCTTCTCCAGGGACACAGGAACGTGGACCTAGGTATTAGTGTTCAGGCAT
Organism: Phodopus roborovskii; assembly: GCF_943737965.1. Taxonomy (NCBI): domain Eukaryota; kingdom Metazoa; phylum Chordata; class Mammalia; order Rodentia; family Cricetidae; genus Phodopus; species Phodopus roborovskii. Next base: position 2,762,320 of record NW_026125059.1, on the reverse strand, counting down.
CTGTACTGGCCTGTCCTTGGGGTCCTAACAGGATCTGCCCTCAGCTGCAGCTACTAAGAGCACCACCTGCGCACATTCACTATGTTTGCTTTTAAAAGTGTCGTGCCCACCTCCGATCCTCTCCCTTTCTTTCTCTCCCTCTCTTTCCTCTCCCTCTCTCTGTATGTTCCCCTCTTTTCCCCTACCTCTTCTCTCTATCTCCTCTCTCTCCCCCTTTCCTTCGTCCCGTCTCCCTCTGCTCCTGTCTATGAAGGCCAGCCCCCCCCCTTTCCCTTTCCCTTTTGATGATCCTTTCCCCTACAAAACCCCTGTGCTTGAACTGTGTCACAAGGCTCCTTTCTCTGGGCCGCTGCTTTTCTCACATTACAACACCAGGACCCTCAGAGGGTTCCAGTTTGTTTCCCAAACTGGGTGGCAGGTAAGAAGGATTAAAAAAAAATATGGTGATAGGGACACATGAGTCTCTGATGCAGTGTTGTGTCTGCTGACCGCCAAAACCGAGTGAGAACGACATCTACTTGGGATCTGAATGCACCCTCGTCAAACGACTCAGGTGTCATCGGCAAGCCTGGGAGGGGTCTTCTCCTGAAGCTAAGTTGTAGTGAGATATTCACTTTGTCTCCTTCTGTGGCACTGACCACGCCCGTTGGGGGGTGGAGCCAGGGGCGGAGTGACCTGTGGAAGGAGGAGCCAGGGAAGGCTCTCTTGGTGACGGGGTGGACACAGAGGGGAGAGCATCCGGTGGAACTTGCTGGTGTTCATCTGTCTAGGTTGTGAGTTATTTCTCCCTGAATAAACGTCTATTCCGCCTATTTGTTTATCCTGATCCTTATTTAACCACAATACTGAATGACAGGACTCTGGGTCTCTTTCAGCACCCGACTCTCTGGGATAGCACCAAGGCAAGGGGCGGTGTGAGTCAGCACCCCACCCCACATGCCCGCATGCCCGCATGGTGTCCTCACTCTCACTCACGCCATTTCATCCCCCAGAGTGCACCACTGCTCGACCTCCACACCTGGCCATGCGGGCCTCAGTCTCCACACAGAGCTTTGCCGGGAAACCCAGCCCCTTGAGGAACTGTATCGGGGAGCAAGGGCCCAACTGACCCATGTCTGCACTTTGGGGACCAAGTATATCCCGAGAGAAAGGAACACAGGAGACAGAGGACCCAGTCCTCCAGGAAGAGACAGGAATCGGTTTTACTCACACAAACCAAAGCAAAGCCTGTGCTCTGGTTCCCAGCCTTCGGGATCCCCAGGACATGGCAAGGATCCTGGCTAGCCACAGGGCTGGCAGGTCTAGGTCTCCTTAACAGAAGCAGGAGGGTGGGTGGGAAGCTGGGGGCTCCAGAACCAACTTTTCGTGTGCCTTAAGAATTTTCTTATCAAGTATCAGTGCTTTGCCTTAAGGGGAGAACAGCTCGAAAATGTCACGTACGCTTTTGTCTCCCTGTGACTCTGACCCTGCCCCGATGCCACTTGGCAGTTCGTGTCCCCTGCGGATCCAGCTGTCTTGCTGCACTGGGGAACTCTGGAGCTGGTCACACTCCAGATTTGCCACAGTAACAGCCAAGCCTTGTTCTGGCAGCATTCAGGTACCTCCACTCCCAACACTCCCAAGAGTGTGGGATATCCATCACCTCTCTCTCTCTCTCTCTCTCTCTCTCTCTCTCTCTCTCTCTCTCCTCTCTCCTCCCCTCCAAAGTGCCATCGATAAAACCTGCCATGAACTGGTGATGTCATGTGACTGGTTGTACTCCCTTGACGACCCATGTGTATATCGGAGCAGGAATCCTCAGGGCCACCCACTGGTCCAAGCCCCAGGCCTGACCCATGGAAAGGAGGTAGGACTTCTGAACTACATTCTGAACTACATCCAGTCAATAGAACATGGTGGGCCTGTGTCGCAGCAGGCTTCCCTCGGGGAGTTCTTGTCTGGCCTCGAACAAGCCACCATGACAAGCAGGGTCCAAAGGATCAGCGTGTCTGAGACTCAGACCCACATCCTCCAGATGCAAGGAATTGATTTTCATCAACCCCAAAAAGAAACCCCAACACCCCAGGTGAATGCAACCTGGTGAGTCCCTGAGCAGATGGTATGGCTGAGATGAGATGCATCCCAAATTACAAGATAATAGATGGCCTGTTCAAGGCTCTGTGTTTATGGCAGCATATGGTAGAACAGAGACAGATACGGCACCAGCAACAGCCACAGAGACAGGCTGAGCAAACGGGGCTTTGTGTGTTCCTGAGACCAGCACCCGCAGCCTCCCCTGAGAGCTGCAGGCTGAACCTAACAACTTGTCTGCAGGGGCCCTGGATGAATGGGAGATGAATAGGCTAACAATGCCCAGATGCAGAGATAGGGATAGGAGCCAGCTGCTAAGCTGCTGGGTACAGCACAGGGAGTCTGCAGAGTCAGAGGACGGAAAACTGCCTGCAGGAGGGTTCTGCCTGCAGGTGCAGCTGGATCCAGCAATTAATCAGCCAGACCTCAGTGCTCACTGCTATCCTGAGGCACAAGAATCAGGGACACCCAGAGACAAGGCTAGTCAGGGTAGGGGAGACAACTGGAAAAATGGCATAAATTGCTGCCAGTCCCTACCCAAGGAAGAGCGATTATTGCCACCTCTCGGGGCTGAGTGAACAGAGGACACAGGAGGTAGGGAACTCTAAGAGCTTCCCAGACGGCGTGTGGCTAAGCAAAACTCAATCTATCAGCCATTTCTGAGTATCCATAGTGTCCTTTCTAGGGGTGTGCCCCTGGGCAAGAGTGTGCTGGAGGGAAGGCCACAGCAGAGCCTGGCACAGCTTCTGTCTTTCAAGGGGAACTGCTGGGTCCCTGGCTCCCCCCGACCCTGTGGAAAGGGGTTCTCTGATGGTGTACTTCTCAGTCCATGCATGTCCACACAGCCCCGTTCCCCAGAAGCCCAAAGGACTAGTCCATCTGTGGCACAGTCACCTACAGCTCAGAATCTCAGCCAGCGCTGCAGCTGTGGCAGCTTCTGTGAAAACAGCTTCCCAGCCCAGAAACCCACTGCTCAGCCCCCTCCTCCTTGCCTGCTCATGCTCATGGCTGGTGACCCTCTTAGAACCAGGGGTAAAAGCCGTCCTTTTCTTAAAGAGGGGGATCGTGGGAGCAAAGCTAAGATGGCCTCTCCCAGGAATAAGGGCAGAAAAGTAGCTGTGGTATCACTTGCAAGCTGAAGACAGCTTCCAATTAGCACCAGAGCTTCTTCGGAGCCAGGGTGCAGCCCCACACCGAGACTTCCGCAGACTCCTTGGGACTTGAAAGGATCTCCCTAAACACTAAGAAACTCTTTCGTCCTTCAGTCCCAGGTTCTCCACAGATGTATTTGTTTTCAGAACCAACTAACAAGATCAGTCTACAGGTCACCTATCAAGAAATCACTAGACTTCAGATATGAAAAGACACCTTTGGGTACAAGGAACTTAAAGTATTTTCAGATGGACTGCAACCCCTGAGAACCAGCCCCTGCAAAACCCCAGAACTGACTGGTGCAGAAGCCCAAGGAGACATACTTCACACCCCTAACGCCCTGTACCCCCACCCCTCCACCTCCCCATCCCAACAACCCTACCACCCACCCTCATTGGGAGGGAGAGAGCTTGATGTACCAAGAAGTCGTTACAACCTCTGGAGTTTTGTGGAATGAAATGAACCAGCGAGAGGCACCTCCAAGATGTCCATCCACAGACCAAGTGAACCCCTGGATTGTCTGCTTATATGCATATTTCTGGAAGAGCCATAAACAGTTTCACGCTTTTACATTTTTCTTCTCCTTAAATTAGTGGGGGACATGATGCATCCCTAGCTAGTTCTGGTACTGTGTTTAGATCCAAAGAATTACCCTCTAATGAGGAAACCTTTGCAGTGAAGACATTTATTGCAAAATTAAAATATGCCTGCCGCGTTTTCCTTGCTCAGGAACATGCATGGATTCCAAAATACTGTTTACCATGTGCAAGATGGATTGTGCAGTCTCCAGGCTGCCCCATGTGTTTAGATTTGTGTTTGTAGGTCTTGATGTTAGGGACTGGCTCAAGGCAAAGCAGGTCCCAGCCAGTTTCAAAGCACACACTTGAGCTAGACCAAGATGACCTTGCTTTTTACAACTCTGATTTTAGAACACCACTTGTAGGCAGGAACACCTCTGGTGTCCCCAGAGAGATTTTGAAAGTTCGCTCCCATCTCAAAGTAGCACTCATAGAACAATGACTTGGCTCTATTTTCTGCACAATGTCTAGTTATTACCAGAGGAACCATGGGCAAAATCCTTACGATCCTTTCCCGGGCTCCCGTGTGAGGCTGAGAAATTGAAACATTTGTTCCTGTGCTTCCCGGTGACTGCTTGGCACAAGCTCTCATTGGCGCCCTTGCCGAAGGAACACTGTGTTCTTGGATGCGGTGAGATGGGCCCCTGCACACATATCTCAATAAAAGGTTAAGCTTCTGATATGGAATTGTGCTGAGAATGAATTTGCTTTCACAGACACAGATGCAGTTTGGGGCTTTAGACAGAGCTCTGAGAAGCAAAGGTAAATACTTTGCAAACAGAAGTGGCAGCAGCACCCACCACCTGCTGGCCTTGCTGCCTCCCATCCCCCCCCCCCCCCCCCCCCCGCGCACATCCTCACCTGTGTACAGCTGTCACTCTGGTCCAGAGTCCAGTCAGGGTGGAGGTGATGTTTCCATAGGGCAGTGTCAGCAGCAATGGGCTTAGTCTGTCACCAAGTTCGTGCAATGACACATTAATACCGCTCTCTGGAGAGATGGTTTAATGGAGTGCAGGATTGTAGCTAGAGATCCACCCAGCCACACCTGTGGCACTGACCACGCCCAAATGGGCGTGGTCACAGGTGCCTAGGTGAGCCTGTGGTGTTTGGTCTGGGCTCCTGGACAGGCTTGCTCTCTCTTGCTCCCGATTGGGTCACGGAGGGCAGCTGGTGTGGATCTTCGGAGCAGGGATTTGCAGGGGTCATCTGCATCATATGTAAGTGATTTCTCCCAGAATAGAATTATATCAATCTATGTCTGAGTCAGTCCCGTGAATCGTGTGCCGTGCGCCAGGTATCTACTTCACAGGCTCTAGAAAACAGGTATTCCCTATAATGTCAGGGGTGCTTCTTGATTTATTTGTTAAACTTCAGGGAGACTGAAAATACTGCTGGTGAAGGCCGGCGTGCAAACACAGCCATGGTACTCTTCAGTGTCAGAAGTAGGGTTGGCAGCCTTGTGCCACGGCTGGCTGGTTCACATGAAGATACTTCTCCTTAAAGCTCCAGACCTGAGCATGCCAATCTTCTTCATTTTGATGGAAAATTGTTGTGACAATAGTTACTGGTCAACTTTTCTGATTCTAGCCACTGGAATTGGTCTCAAGGCAGTTTAGGAATGAGGGGGAAGCTTTGGATTCTAAGTCTCTCATCTGGCTGGAGCCATTTTCCTTTAGGTCAGATGGATCCAGGGGCTACAGAGATGGCTCGGTCTGTGTCTCCCCCCATCCGTATGGTAACAGAATGAGAAGTTGGGAGGGAGGCAGGATCTCCCCCTCATCATGCCGAAGGAAGCATCCAGAGGAAAGGAAGGGGCAGGCTCGGTGGTGTTCAACCAGGAGGATCGTGGAGGATTTTGAGTCTGTGTAAGTCGGACAATGCTGATGATGTTGGCAGCTAGTGGGGAAATGAGTATTACAGACACTGAACTACTTTTTACGGCTGATGGCAACTGGACCACTTTGCACAGCTGATGGCCACTGGACCACTTTGCACAGCTGATGGCCACTGGACCACTTTGCACAGCTGATGGCCACTGGACCACTTTGCACAGCTGATGGCCACTGGACCACTTTGCACAGCTGATGGCCACTGGACCACTTTGCATGGATGATGGGAACATCATTCAGACAGCAGGTCAGGGGAAGACTCTTCATTATCCATGTCTTAGCCCCAGAGCCTGTGCTGGCTTACAACTGCACACAAAGCCTTGCTGGGAACAGTGAGTTTGGAAGGACCTTTCCTCCATGTGGCCCTGATGTGGTGAGGGGACCATCCCAACAGCAGGGTCTAGCTCTGGAGAGTTACCTCTGGTGGAAGCTGCCTGGGAACATGTGCATCTGTATCTCTCCCTTCATCTATGAAGGCACCAAATACGCATTTCACCGAGTCTTCCAGGCCAGACCTTCCTGAGTCTTTGTGTTCTGAAATATGTATTTAACTTTAAATTGCTTTCCCTTCAAGTGACCTTCATATTATAGTTAGGGCATGAAATTGATTTCTGATTAAATTATGTGTGCGGGTAGGTTATGTTATTTCATTTCAGGGTAACACGTGGATCCTTGATGGATCGATGTACTTTGGGGCACTTGAGACAGGGGAGGGGTGGAGACAGACATCGAATATCACAGAAGGGACCGGGCTGATAGCGCACATCAGCCCCACACCTATTTCACAGGAAAGAAAGCAAGAGAAGTGTGTGCAAAATCAAACGTGAATGTGCAAATTAAAAATACATGTGTAGTGAGTGTGCTCAGGAAAGCGATGCCAGCAGTGTGTGTGTGTGTGTGTGTGTGTGTGTGTGCATGCGCGCGTGCATGTACAGAAGACTTTAGTGTGAGGGAATATGAGGATTTGGGCCAGTCCTGTGATCTGCAGTTGACCATCTAGAAGCCTGGAGAAAAGTGTGTGAGCTTCTCTCCCAAAACAGATCTGTTCAAGAGCGAGAGAAGTCAGGCTTCTGCTTAAGTCCACGTGGCAGTCAACAGCCCTTATTCAAGGGAAGTTCATGTGTGGGTTCTAGTCAGGCCTTTACTGTTGAGCAGAGGCCCACCTACCCACCATGGGGAGGGCCATCTGCTCTACCCTGCCTCCCACTTAAATGCCATCTCAGAAACCTCTCAAAGACATACCTAGAGTGACACTTGGCCGATGTCAGGTACCCCATGGCCCTGCCCTGTCAATCAACACATGGAATTAACCATAGCAACACATAAAACTGAGGTCAAAAATATGTAGACAGGAAAGGCTCCAGTGCAATGCCCAGGCAATTTCATGAGGTTCCCACGACGCCTGCCAGGTACATGGCTCTTAATTAGGCTTTCCCTGAGATCTCTTACACCTAGTGTCACAGATGTCCTGAAAGCATGGCTGGCATTTTCTTGATGAAGTGATTCCCAGCCCTGCCTGTGCCTGTCAGGGCAGATAGACTCAGAGTCACATCTGGTCCACTGTGAGGAGGGCACTTCCATGAGTCAGGATGGTTCACCTCTGCACCCTTAAGGGTTTGGGTCAAATAAATGTCTGGGAAAGGGGACTTTGTGTATCCCTGGTCTGGGCAGAAGGTGTTGGAAACTGCTGCAGCTTAGCTGTGACAGCCAAACCATCTCCAGACCTCTGCCACTCACTTATCCTCCAGGGAGCAAACATCCCCCAATTAATGGATGGGGAGGGGACAAGAAACAGCACCCAGTTCCACTTTGTCTTCCTCCTGTTTGGTTTTGGAGAATTGGGCTGCCTCAGCCTTTAGCGACAACCGGTGATGCCCAGAACGCCCCTGCCTGAGACTCCCCTGAGACCTGTGGCCCACTGGTTTGTAAGCATCTTTGGACAGAGGGCCAGGCCTAGATCCCCACCATGTTTCTCATCAGCAAGGATGGCAGCTGCCTGTCCTCTGGAGGCCAGGACTGGGCAGGAGCATGAAGGGACAGTGCACTACAGTACACCAGCTCGGTACCGTGTCAAAGAAGAGGGTACTGCAGACAGTTCCGACTTACAGAAGACGAAACAGCTCACCGTCGTAGAACCCACCTAAGGGTGTTCAACAGAGCTTCATGTTCACCGGGAGAGATTTAAGACTCATGATTGAATTAGATCATATTAAAAGATTAATGTGAAATTAGATTTAAAAATAGCTTGAAAGGACTTTCACATTCAAAGGAGCCGAGCAGAGCTTTCAAAGCAGGATTTGTTCCGAGGGGCACGGTGAGCTGTTTCTTCTTGGATAGCAGATTCGTCTAAAAGGGAGAAGCCATCCTCAGAAAATGCTGCAGAAATAGTGCAATGACGAATGAGACAAAGAATGGCTGGACAGGCTACCGAGGGCCACCACAGCATCTGGCCTGGGTGTTTTTAGTTCCTCTTACATGGGGCAAAGTCCTCGCAGGTGGCTCATGTGTGAAACTCTTGAGCCAGAGAGGCATGGGGGATCCTAGTCATCTGGGACTCCATTGGTTTGAGCTATACACACTCTCCTCTCTAACAGTGCACCCAGGACCCCATCCACGTCGAGCTGCTCACACACCCCTGCTCACACACACACACACATTCCTAGGGAGGATTGCCATTCCTCCACAGAAATCCTCCAGGGATCCCCCATTTCCCTGTAAACATGTCCAGGAACGTATTTGGAAAGCAGAGGTTGGGGAACAATACAGCATTAACTGGGTTCATACAGAGCAGCAGATCTTGGTTTTCAATTTCAACCTCAACTGAGGGATTGTCTTCCTGAGGCTGTGCTCATATCAGTGGAGCATTTCCTAACTGGTAATTGATGTAGCAGGGCCCAGCCCACCATGGGCGGTACCACCCTTGGGCAGGTGGACCAGGAATTTACAGGAAAGATAGCTGAGCATGAATTTAGGAGCAAGGCAGTAAGCCGTTCCAAAGCTTCAGTTCTTGCCTTGAGTTCCTGGGCCTTAAAAAAATAAACAAATCATGAATGTAAGCTGTAATAAATGCTTTCCTTCCGTGTTGCTCTTTGTCATGATGTTTATAATAGCCACAGAAAACAAAATTCCAGGACCAGAGGGTAGTGGTGCACAACTCTAACTCTAGAACTTGGGAGTCCGAAGCAGGCAGATCTCAGTGTTTAAGGCCAATGCGGTCTATGGACTGAGTTCCAGGACAGCCAGGGTCACACAGAAAAACCCTGTCTCTAAAATAAACTAAAAAACCAAAACAAAATGAAACAGACAACTAGAACAGGCACATTCAGTCAGCAAACTGTGTCCCCATCCACCCATCTTATGTCTGTGCATAACTGGGTATGCATATTATTAAAATCAGATGCATCCTGGGAAAGGACAATGAGCGGAAGCTTACATAACCCTAGCCTGTCAGTCAACCCAGAAAGACACACACTGACCCCTCAACACGGGCTCTTCCTGCTAGACCCAATAACCCAGACCTTCAAGCTCTCCAGCTCAGTTCACCCGCATCCCCTGACCTGTGAGTTAGTCTGCTTTGCTTCAGAGTATGGCTCATTTGCTCTTTAGTTGGCTGTGCACATTTCTTCAGTCCTTTTAAGAAGCCAAGCGTCAGAAACACCTGGCCAGGGCAGAGTGCTCACTATATGCCAGACTCCGATCAACACTCAGAGGAGGGGCAGAAAGGCTTCTGCTACCGTCCTGAGGAGGCATAACTGGGTGGCTGCTCCAACTCTGGACTCCAGCTCAGTCACTGCCCCCAGATCTGTGCCCTGCTCCTCACACTGCCTTGATCGTTACCTCGAAGACACCTTCCCAGCTTAGTGCTTTTGTGACACTGACACTATCTGGGAAGAGGGACTCTTGGTAGAGGAGCCGCCTGTATTAGACTGGCAAGTCCAGAGGAAATTTTCTTGACTAGTGATTGATGCTGAGTGGTCCTGGGTGCTATAAAAACAAGGAGGCTGATCAAGTCATGGGGTGTAGGCCAGTAAGAAGCATTCCTCATGGCCTCTGCTTCAGTTCCTGCCTGGCAGTCCCTGCCTGGAGCCCCTGCCCAGACGTCTCTCAATGATGGACTTTAAGCTGTAAGGTAAAACAAACCGTGCCCTCCCCAAGCTGCCTTTGGCCATGGTGTTCATAACAGCAGCAGAAGCCCTAAGTCACAACCAGACCAGGAGGCTCACGCTGCCCCCAGAGAGTGAGAGGACTGGAGTCCTCCCCTCTAACCTGAGTCCTCCTGGCTCTGCTACCTCCCTTCCTGCTCTGGCTGTGACTCTGAGTCCCACACACTGCACCTGTCTTTTATGATTTCAGTCAGATCACACCCGGACTGCTCAACACTTGCTTGAAGCAAAAGCCAGCTCCGTGTGAGACACAAGAGTAAATTAATCCTAGTGTAAACACACACACACACAAAAGGGAACCTACAAAGGGAAGACTCAAAATCAGAGGACTAGGAAGCAAGCAATAGAGAAAATTAAAAAGGCGCAAAACAGTGCTTCAAAAGGCTACACAAAATTAAACCAGCTACTGGCGAAGACGAAAAGATATTAAAAAGTGCCAGCATAGGAATGCAAGGGGGGTGGGGGGTGGGGGGAGGAGGGAGGGGGCTTCACTGAGACACTGTGGTTACGCAGAGATAAAGGAGTTAGGGAAGAATTAATGCCTGTCACTTTTTAAAATAGAGACAGAGCTAAAAGCCTTTGAAACATTTAACTTCTCAAAACTTGCACAAGGAGAAACGTAAACACGGTCAGAGAGACATAGGATCCTCTTGTCTTACCCCTTTTGTGGAAATTAATTGTTAGTAAGTGTCCCACAAGCAAAATTTAGGCGGCCCCAACCCTTCCCAATAGTGCATCCCTCACATCAGGGGTGGAACTTCATCCTTGGACAGGAAATGCCCAACAGGCATTAGCTTGCTCATAGTTCTAGAAGGTTCTACCCAGGACCTCTTAGGAACAAGAACTTGGGCTCATGCACTAGCCATCATGGTTCAGACAGCACACATCCTAGGGAGGGGAATGTGGGCAGCAGGTGGCACTGGGTTGGGGACGGCAGGTGGCACTGGGTTGGGGACGGCAGGTGGCGTCATGGGCTGGCCCTTCATTTCTCAGCAGATGGGAATTGGGGAGAGGAAGAACCTGGGCTGCTACAACAATCAGCTAGCGAGCCACTTCCTTCAGCTAGGACCCAGCTCCAGAACTTTCCACAGCTTCTCAAAGTGAGACCACCAGTTGGGGGCCAAGTGTTCAGAACAAGAAGCCGTGAGGGACTTTCATGTGAAACTATGGCATCTGGAGGGGCCGCCAACACTCCATCCGTCATTAGGCTGTGGTCAGAGCCAGGACTCCCAGTGTCTGAGTGCCAGGATCCTACTTAGTAGCCTCAATGGATCAGTTTTGGGATCAAACGCTACAGTACATTTTCAAAATTACTTGGGGGGGCTGCTGGGGAGGTCCGTGCAGCGCTCTTCTGGAAAGTTCTTTAGAATTTGACATAAATGTAGGTAAAGAGGAGATAGGGTCTGAGGAAAGAGGCACCCTGCAACTCTGCACATTCACAAAACCATTCTGCACCCCAACAAGGAGCTCCCTACACTTCTGGACCAGTCAGCTGTGATGCCTAAGGAAGATAACAGGAGGCTTAGCTTTGGCTAAGATGGTTCTTCTCAGGATAGGCACTTTCTCAAGAGGGACTAAACTGGACCATGTATGTTGCAAATGCACCACACACCCATGGTATTAGGACTTCAACTCTGACATGAGAGAGACGGAGGCAAACCTCAGCCTCTGCTACCATCAGCAAGAAATTGCCCAAACTTCCAAACCACATCAGTAAGCCCCTGGGTCATAAGTTATTGAAAATGCCCCTTACATAGTGGCATCAGTGAACATTGCACACTGGGGTATAAATCTAAACAAATGGTAGAGATTTCTGCTTTCAAAACTAGAGAACACAGCAGAGGGAAGCTCGGGAGGCCTAAGAAAAGGGGGGAACATGTTACAAGCATGGAGACTCTCTGCACTTCTATGCTGATGGCTTCCTCCAGAAGTCCCTTTAAAAACTCCAGCATGCTTCTTATAAATCAATAGCAATGAACATGGGACCTTTCGCTTGAGTAGACCCAAGTGTATTCATTATTTCTGTGGCAGCTGTGACACAAGCAACTTAGAAAGGAAGGGTGTCTGGGCATTCTGTACCATGAGGTCTTTTTGTTCCAGCTAGGCCCCTCACTGCTTCAGCCCCAAATGAACACAGGGACACCATATTAGTTATAAAGCTGTTGGCTAGCAACTAGAGTTTCTTACTGGCTAGCTCTGTCTTAATTATCAACCCATTTCTATTAATCCACATGTTTCCACATGGTCGCATCGTACTGGAAAACACCGGGCCTGCAACTCCTTTGCCTGCTACATGAAGACTGCTCAGTGTCTCCACAGAGAAGAGAGAGTCCCTGCTTGTCCCTGTTTATGTCCTGATTCTGCCCGGCTACATCACTTCCTGTCTGTCCCTGCCTGTCTGTACAGACATCCAGACCTCTATGGTTAGATAGTGGCAAGTTTCTGCTCAGCTATATCACTTCTTATCTGGCCAATCAGTCAGTGTTTTATTGATTAACCAATAAGAGAAACATATATACAGAAGAACATTCCCCATCAATCACAGTTCAAGAGCGCAGTCCATCATGGTGCCATGAGTCAGCCAAAGCAAGGAAGTTCATCTCTCTCCTTTTTATTCAGTCTGGGACCTGATCATCATCACCACCATCATCATCACCATCACCACTATCATCACCACCATCATCACCATCACCTTCATCACCACCATCATCATCACCTTCATCACCACTACCCACCACCACAAGCAGCAGCAGCAGGGCCAAAATATTTGAGGACCCAGCATGAGCCCCTGTGCCCTTACTGCAAGGTGACAGCCTCACCACTCTGGTGGGGCTGTGCTCGCTCATACTAGCCTCTTCCATGCCAGGGTAACTAGTACTAGACTGTGATTGAGGCATCACAGCCCTTTGTTTCACCCATGAACCTCCTGGGGCTTCTCAGAAGCAAATCCCCTAAAGACAGCAAAAGTTCCTTCCAGGCTGCCTGCTGCTCCACACTAAGCCCTGCTGATGGCCTTGGGGTGTCTTTGTTACCTGGCCACCAATGAAATCAGCTGAGATGAGACAGAGCTAAAAGGCAGGGAATCTCCCACCCCTGGGCAGCTTACTGAGGGGAGCAGCATACTGAGGGGGTAGACAGTTAGATAGGCATGAACTTTCCTATGATGTAAGCCAGTACATTTTCCTCTCCCCCCCCCAATAGCAGTGTCTCTCCATCTCGGAGCCCTGTTAGGTTCAATCATGGGGAACAGTGACTTCCTGGACCTGCTGTCCCCAGGTTTGTGTTAAATAGTGTCAACATGCTGACACTCGCCACTTCTCTGCCTTTGACGGGGAAGACATGAACACCAGTGGTCTGGGCACTTTCTGATAGGGAACAGTAACAGAGAGGAAGCCCCACTGGTTTGCACTCTGCTTTGTCACAGGAAGCTGATCCAGCCACCAGGGAGGCTGTGTGGGGACAGCTGCCTTGCTCCCCTCCCGCCAAATGAGGTTTGACTGCTCGCTTATTTTGGATGACCACCTGGGAGGCAGCCACCAGGCATGCTTTAGTCACAGTCTGCCAGAAAGACTCCAACTGCTTCCAATCTTTTGTAGGTGTTTGAAGACCCAGCCCACAGAACCCACAACAGATAGTGCACGGCTTCGCCTGGTGACAAAGCCTGGGGGCTGATACTGCCAAAGCTCATCTTGACAAGAAGGAGGCGTGAGAACCCAAGAAGGAGCATCCTCCCTGTTCCCACCTGCGGATGGCTACTATACCTGCCCACTGCCAGGATGTCTCCTCGCTGGGTCTTTCCAGCATTCTGCTTCCTGGAAAGTGTCTCAGACATACCACACAGAAGGAGAACTACGTCTTTTTTTTTTTTTTTTTTTTTTGAGAACTGTCACTGAATCCTGTTGGTGAACTGCCAATAGCTACTGTGCCTCGTTTTTAATGAGACTCTCCTCGCAAGACGAAACAGGGTCACTGGAATTTTTTAAGTGACTGTGTCCACATTTTGCATCTCAGATCACTCACCCATGCTGAGGCTACAGCTGGATGGCTGTCATTAACCCCTCTGAGTTCCCAGGACCTTGGGAACACGGACCTCCTGCTGCTTTTCAGAAGATGAGCTAGCAGAAGCCTCCCAAGAAGGCTGTGAGAGTCAGAGATTGCCAGCTCTACTCTGAGGGTCCCAAGTCTTCTGTGACTCATTCCAGCTGACACTGGCTGATGCTCTCACAAGCCAACACCAGGGCTGTAGCAGTGAGCAGGTCTGCCCTGGTCAGAAAGGCCCTCCCCACAGCTCCCTCCTCAATGCCCAATGCTCCACCCCATCTGACATGGGCTCTGTCTCCCTGTGCTTTGGCACTCAGACCTACCCATGGCCGCTCTTGCCATCGGTGAATAGTATTTCTCCATAATTCATAGATGAAGCTATCTATTCCCGAAAAGTGCTCTTCAGAATCCAGAACCAACATTCAAGATTCATGTTCTTGACTGAGGAAGGGCATTATTGTAATTTAAGAAAAGCTGCACACAGGGAAAGATGCCGTGTGATAGGGTTCAAGTAGAGGAGTTTTTTTTTTTGGGGGGGGAATGATCAAACAAAAGGAAAAGGGGAGAGGGGAGAGGGGAGACCAGTCTCCAGGGACAGGAGCAGCAAGAAAGAGGGGGGGGTGTTTGGATGACGGAGGAGAGGATGGGAGGGGGAAGGGCCCTTTTAAAAGGGAACGTAGTGAATGTGCACAGGTGTTGCTCTTAGTGGCTGCAGCTGAGGGCGTGTCCTGTCAGAACCCCAAGGCCAGGCCAGTACAGATGCCTGGACACTAACAGGCATGACTAAGATCCTGGCTTGTACCTGCAAAACCAGAGATAATGGAAGCCACCTCTGCGAGTTGCTGCACATCACCTTCCCGCCATGGAGGTAGCCTCCCAGCACACCAGCTTTCTTTGTTGATTGCTGGTCGGGCACCTGTGCCTTGTGGATTTGGAACCAACCTCTTCAGAGATGTCTGTTCTTTACAGCACGGGCATCTCCAGGTCAGTTGTGGCCCAGGACCTCGGGCTGCAGTGGAGTCAGACAGGGCCCCTGTGATCTGGGGGGGAGCAGCCAGGCCGTTCTGCCATCCAGAGGTGAACATCACAAACGCAACTTAATCCCGTGTGGCCTGGTTTCATCTCGATCTTCCGAATGCGATCTCCTCTGCACCGCGTGAGCACTTGGAGTCTGTGAAAGCTGGGAATCCCTCTCTGACCCTGCCTTCCTGTCCTCAGCTGCAGTTTGACGCTTCACGGGGATGACGGAATGTCTGGTGACAGATGTTGCAGGTGTTCCTACTGAGCATCACCCTCTACATCAGTGACCAGCAAGGGATGAGGAAGGACATCCACATCCAGGGTACTGTTGAGGCTCGTTTTTCCCAAGGTGGCTGACAGCTACGCCTGTGTCATAGCTAGAGAAGCAAATGCCCTATTTCCCTGTAGGGCTTGTGGACACTGCTTTCATCCCCCAGTACTATTCACCATTGCATCCATCCATCCATCCACCCATCCATCCACCCACCCACCCATCCATCCATCCATCCTTCCCATCCATCTTTCCACCCACCCACCCATCCATCCATCCCATCCATCCATCCCATCCATCCATCCCATCCATCCATCCCATCCATCCATCCATCCCATCCATCCATCCATCCACCCACCCACCCACCCATCCCATCCATCCCATCCATCCATCCATCCCATCCATCCCATCCATCCATCCACCCACCCACCCACCCATCCCATCCATCCCATCCATCCCATCCATCCACCCACCCATCCCATCCATCCCATCCATCCATCCATCCCATCCATCTATCCCATCCATCCATCCACCCACCCACCCATCCACCCACCCACCCACCCATCCCATCCATCCCATCCATCCATCCATCCTTGTGATCAATACAAACGTAGTAGAAGGAGCCTTCTCTATTCTCCTCTATACAGCGAGATAGGGACATGGGGGGGGGATTACAGAGACTCAAGACCTGTGAGATGGGATAGATGGAGACAAAAGAGACAGTAACCATAACAAGAGCTACTGAGGACCAGGGCATGCAGAACCAAGCTGACTGTGGTGGGGCCTGAGGAAGTCAGAGGGGAGGGATATAGGGCCTCCTGGAGGAGGAGGCCTCTGGTCTGATCCAGAAGAAGAAAATCGTGAGAACCCACTCAGTCCACGAAGCCCATTCCCTGTTCAAAGCCCCAGGTACGGTGGGCTGACAGAGGTAACTGTACAGGGTGCACATCCCTCCGAAAGAGCCGCACGCGCCTTTCTGTGGTTTTCCTTGCTCCTGCTGCATTGCTGATCTCCCAGGATGTGGCTCCTGGACTCTGTCACCTCATCTTACTGTCTGGTAGCGATGAACCGGTGAGCATGGTCAGCACACATGTGGATGTCTCTGTGTACAGCAAGTGTCTGTGCTGTGTTGGTGTGTGCTGTGGTTTGGACAGGCCTTCAGCGTGCCCTGCGAGGCTTCCCATGCCAGGCTTCAACCTTCATTGTGGACCCCTGAGGAGTGGGGGGAGACCGTAAGTGCAGAGACTGATAGTAGGGAGGTCAGGTTTCTAGGAATCTGCCCTCAGTGGAACTGAATGATTCCCCAGTACCTGATGCTGCCTGATGGTTCTCTGGCTGTTACCTGAGAGCAAACCTGGCCCTCCTCCTCACACCTCAGCTTCCGGTTTGGCCATGTGGTTTCTCCCTCCAAACACTGCCACCATGATCCTGCCCAGCAGAAGTCTTCAAAGACATCAAACAGATGGGACTGCCAATTCCTGGACTTCCAGGTCCCATCCTAGGCTCAGAACCCTTCTTTCTCATACATTACCTAGAAGATGTTCCTACGGACACCAACCCTCCCCTGACAGGAAGCAGAAAAGATTAGGGGTGGGAGAAGGCCTCAGAAAAGATGCCTGTCTGTTAGCCTTCTGCTGGAGGCTTTTATCTCAAAAATACAGTGTTTCTGCAAGGAGGTACACATTTTCACATCTATTAAATTGCTTTGCATGAAAGTGTACTTTCCCGGTGCCATGGCAACCTTGCTTCCTAATCTGATTTAATTTTTTTACCTAGTGCTACAAGAGCTAATGTCACACTCTCTGAAATCGGCAGCTATGCCAGGCACAAGAAGAAGTTTCGAGAAAAACTGAAAACCATCTCAGGCCAATAGCCCACAGCCCATACCCGTGGGTAAAGAGGCCCACACACTTCTACCGGTACTCGGCTGAGTGGCTGGTCAGTGCCCCCATCTGTGGGGCAGAATTACACTAATCTTGCTTCCCAGGGCTGTTGACCCTTAGCCTCATGCACCCCCTTCTGAGTCTTACATGGTTTTAGTTATTATCATCGGGAGTGTGGGTGCATGTGTGCTGGACACATATCCAGAGCACTGGTCAGGGGACAATTTTGTTGGATCAGCTTTCTACTATTTTTATGTGAGTTCTAGGGATTGAACCCATGTTGCCAAGCTTGTGTTGACCCATCTTACCAGCCCGGTCATGATGTTTGGAAGGCATCTCACTTTTCTTCAGAAAGCAAAGGAGTCCAAGTTGATGTCAGGACATGCCAGCAATCCTGTAGGATCCATCTTTGACTGGTTGGTCACCAGAATATTGCTGTCTGGTTTTCTGTGTTTGGCATTTCCATCAGCAGAGGTTTCTAGACCCCGAAATAGCAGCCCACAGAGCTAAGCATCTAAAGACACCCCAACCTTCAGCTCCAGAAGAAAATCTAGAACCTCTGGGTGTCCGAGAAGCAGGTTCAGTTATAAAAGCCTCCATTTCCTAAACACAGCAAGGGAGGGCTTATCTATTTCTCCTCCTTTGTCCTCATTTCTCCGCAGGTGACGCAATGGCTCAGTTCCCACTGGGAGACCATGCCTCCTAATGAGTCTGACTGATGCATGGCCACATTAGAGGTCCTGAAGACGACAAGCTGCAACTGGAAATCCAAGAGTGTTCTCCTTCTCCCCACTATGGGCCTCACCTCCAAGAGCATCTGGAGGTGGTGTGAAGACTGCAGTGCCCACTGGCTGGTGTGATGGGTGCAGTGCCCACTGGCTGGTGTGAAGGGTACAGTGCCCACTGCCTTGTGTGAGGACTGCAGTGCCCACTGGCTGGTGTGAAGGGTGCAGTGCCCACTGGCTGGTGTGAAGGGTGCAGTGCCCACTGGCTGGTGTGAAGGGTGCAGTGCCCGCTGGCTGGTGTGAAGGGTGCAGTGCCCACTGGCTGGTGTGAAGGGTGCAGTGCCCGCTGGCTGGTGTGAAGGCTGCAGTGCCCACTGGCTGGTGTGAAGGCTGCAGTGCCCACTGGCTGGTGTGAAGGCTGCAGTGCCCACTGGCTGGTGTGAAGGGTGCAGTGCCCACTGGCTGGTGTGAAGGCTGCAGTGCCCACTGGC
This sequence comes from Phodopus roborovskii, assembly GCF_943737965.1. Lineage (NCBI taxonomy): Eukaryota > Metazoa > Chordata > Mammalia > Rodentia > Cricetidae > Phodopus > Phodopus roborovskii. The sequence goes on along the minus strand of NW_026125059.1, from coordinate 2,744,037 downwards.
TGGTGTGAAGGGTGCAGTGACCACTGGCTGGTGTGAAGGGTGCAGTGCCCACTGGCTTGTGTGAAGGCTGCAGTGCCCACTGGCTGGTGTGAAGGCTGCAATGCCCACTGGCTGGTGTGAAGGCTGCAGTGCCCACTGGCTGGTGTGAAGGCTGCAGTATGTAACCCCACTTCCTCACTTACTCACAGGGGACCTCTCAGCATGAAGCTCCTGTGGCTTTGAGGCACACCCCCTGCATCACTTACAGAACTCTGAAACGATCTCTAAGAATGGGAAGAAAATGAGAATTAAATTTAGTTATTCGTCAGAGCTCAGTGTCAAGTTTCTTGGTCACTCTGCACCTTATTTTAAGGCAGGTTCTCCTCTCTCACTGAACGTCGAGCCTCTGCCTCCCCAGCATTAAGGTAGCCGACATCATTCCTGGCTTTTGCTTGGGTGCTGAGGAGCTCTGCTTGCACAGGAAATGTTTCACCAATATTGACTGGCCCATCCCCCAAACCTCTAAAGTTAAGTTTTATGACCAAAAATTAAGCCTCGAGGGGTGGGGACCATGATATAAGGTGGGCAGCCAGCCTGAAACTCAGGGGCTCACTGTCTTTGTGACCACAATGACACTCATTTGTTACTTAAACTTCAGCTTCCCTTGTGCAAAAAAAAAGGGTTGGGGTGCTTCAGGGATGATGGAGGGAGGGAGAAAACTCATGTACAGACCAACATGGCTCCTAATTAGCATTCATTGCAAGTGCTAATTCTTTTTCATATTTATAAGCACGTACACACAAACCCATAAGCATTGAAGTACACTTAGTCTCCCTCCCCACATCACTTCAGACCTCCCCACAATACATCCTCACACCTCCTTCCTCACCAAATGCACCCTCAGACCCACCCATGCCCAACACATCTTGGACAAAGCAGTATCCCATGAGAACCACTCCGGGCCATTCTTCCCCACAAGCAATGAGGTCCTTGGATACAGAGTGTGGGATTTGGTAACCAGGGGGACATTAAGAACACTTCCAGGCTTCCCACTGCAGTTAATAGGCTCCCTCCTCCCTTGAAGTTTCCACTGGATCCAGCCCTCCCACCTCTGCTCCCCGGGGGTCATGCTGGATTCTCCGCATCATCAGCTCCTCTCCCAGATCCTCCATGAGCTGGTGATGGTGGAGCCTCTCCACATGCACCTTGGCATCCCTCCCCACCTCCCTTAAAATCCTCATAAAACAAGGCTTTCTCCTCTTTGTAGATTACATCCTTTGCATACTTGTCCTTCTGCAGAAGCAAGTTCCCGTGTTCCAACCACAGCCTCCTCACTACAGTCTCCACGCCCATCCTCACACATTCTCATCCCATGAGGCTGTGAGCCCCCAAACAGGGGAGAAGATGTCTCCGGAACAGAGCCATCTCTCAAGTAGGCGAGGTGGGGCTGCAACCCGGAGCTCCCAGGGAACTGTTAAGACATTATCACTACCCGAGACATTGTCATAAACAGCAGGTAGGACTTGCAGAGGCCACTCAGCAGGCCACATAGGTGGCAGAAAGACAGACAAAACCTTGGCTATCTGAACATGTCCCCCACTCATTACAGAGCACACTCTTCCGAGATGAGTGTGCACATTCTCTACCCAGTGAGGCCTGCATGAGACATGAGCACAATGCCTGGCAAAGCTGTACCCTAAGGCTCAGACACCCACTCAGCCAGAAGTCCTCCACAGTCATCCCCCTGCAGCCTGTCTGTCCATCAGGGAGTCTGAGTCCTCCCATCTAAATCTCCACAGGAAGACTGAGTCCTCCCACCTGAGCATCCCACAGGAAGACTGAGTCCTCCCACATGAGCACCCCACAGGAAGACCGAGTCCTCCCACATGAGCACCCCACAGGAAGACCGAGTCCTCCCACATGAGCACCCCACAGGAAGACTGAGTCCTTCCACATGAGCACCCCACAGGAAGACTGAGTCCTCCCACATGAGCACCCCACAGGAAGACCGAGTCCTCCCACATGAGCACCTCACAGGAAGACTGAGTCCTCCCACATGAGCACCCCACAGGAAGACCGAGTCCTCCCACATGAGCACCCCACAGGAAGACTGAGTCCTTCCACATGAGCACCCCACAGGAAGACTGAGTCCTCCCACATGAGCACCCCACAGGAAGACCGAGTCCTCCCACATGAGCACCTCACAGGAAGACTGAGTCCTCCCACATGAGCACCCCACAGGAAGACCGAGTCCTCCCACATGAGCACCCCACAGGAAGACTGAGTCCTCCCACATGAGCACCCCACAGGAAGACTGAGTCCTCCCACATGAGCACCCCACAGGAAGACTGGCAGGGAGTCACCAGTGGCCTTAACTGGTTGGAAGAGTAAGATCCTGCGGTTCCTTTCTGTCATTCTGAGATAAACAAAGTAAAAGAAAGAACAGTTTGTTTTAGTTCATGTTTTCGGAGGTTTTAAATCCATGCTTTGCTGCCTGTATATTTCTTTGAGCAGAGATGAGGAAGGTTGTCATGGCAATGAGAAGTGCTGAAGAGGAACAGAAAATTTCACAATTGCCCACGAGCCAAAAGATTAAGAACACATGGAGAAATGATGTGTGGAGGAGGGTATACTCTATGGAGTTCTCCACCCAAGGGATCTCCTTGTCAGACCCCGTCATCTAAAGTGTCCACCTTCCCAGTAGCTCTTAGGAAAACCAATCAAATGGTAGACCAGCCTACCAGCATGAAAGGGTACCCATGATCCAGTCACATCCCACAGCCCATCTCAACACCGCTGCATCAGGAACCAAGCCTCCAGCATGCACCCCTCTGTCAGGCCGTGCGCCTCCCTGGGGTCAGGGCTCTCTGAAGAAAGAATGGTGTACAGGTGGCATTCAGCAGGGTAATTGGGAGCTGCTGTTAAGCCATCCATGCAGTGCATGTCCAGACAAGAACATGCTTCAAACATGCTAAAGAGGATTGTTTTTCCTGGATGGTGTTGCTCAAACCTGGGGACAAAGGGTCCAAATCCCCAAGGGGAGCAGTGGGAAGACAGGGTCTTCGAGCTATGGCCTTTCCCATACATCAGTGGTTCTCAACCTGTGTGCTAAGACCCCTCGGAGGGCTACATATCAGATACTTACATTATTATTCATATCAGTAGCAAAATTACAGTTAAGAAGTAATTTTATAGTTGGAGGGACTGTATATAAAGGCTGAGGAGCACTGCCAAGGATGATGCTTCCCTTGTAATGGGTGTAGCCCGGCTCCCACGGCCCATGTGTGAGTGGGGTCGGACTGCCCTGGTGCAGCTGTAAGATGGAAACGCATGGAGGCAGACTGGGAACTGCGGCTGCAACTGCAGGGAGCCAGCCCCTCCAAGTGTTCTTCCCCACAGTCAACTGTTGTGGCGCCTCTGTTCACATCCTATCAGCCAAACTGGGCGGCGCCTGAGTTGTCTGACTAAGGCAGGAGTCAGAAAGGAGGAATCGGCCCACCCGACCCTCCACTCTGGCACACAGTGAACACGCAACAGAAACCACGCTGGTTTCTCATCTTAGTCTTCCGACATATTTTCAATAAAATTGTAGAGAATTTAGTCCCAGATTGGAGACCGTTATTCCACTCTTAAATTGCGAGGTGGCCATGAATGGGGAGACTAGTCTCTGGGGACAGGAGCAGCGGAAGAGAAAAGAGAGAGGCAGGGAGGAGAGAGAGAGAGAGAGAGAGAGAGAGAGAGAGAGAGGACAGAGCAGACAGGCAGAGAAACACAGAGAGAGAGAAGGATGGGAGGTGGTCAGGACCCTTTAAAAAGGGAACGTAGTGAATGTAGTGAATGTGCACAGGGGGTGCCCTTAGTGGCTGCAGCTGAGGGTGTGGCCTGTCAGAACCCCAAGGGTAGGCCAGAACAGATGCCTGAGTACTAACCTCCCTTCCTGAGGAGAACCAGAAAAGCATGTCAAAACAGGGGTGGCTAACCGTTTGACATAGCAGTATGAGGCTATCATTGACCAAGTCCATGGTCCAGGATGGCACAACTGAGCTTTAAAAGATTAAAGGGCTCATAACTACTTAAGTAAATGTAAGAGTAAATGCTGGGCAGCCAAACACTCACCTCGTTCACTTCCCTTTCTTGGGCACAGAGAAATTATCAATAAATGCACATTGACAATCTTCAACACCCGAAGAACTGTGGGCCCCTGCACGGAAGTTTCCACAGACCATCACCGCAGCCCTTCGCCGTAAAAGCTGTACAGAGGACAAGAGCATGCCAGGCCCCAAATGTCTGCCTGATTTGATTGTTAAGACTCTGTTGTTTGCTTCTGATGCTTTTTGCTTAAGCGTTTTAAAAATAATTTCCTGGCTTTAAGACAGTTCAATTCTAGCTTAACGCTTCTGTATCTGTCTCCTAAATAAAAATACATTTACTTGTAAACCACAAAGCTATTATTAGACTTAACAAAATAAACATTCTCCCTTAATACTGTCTGACAGCAAGTCCACATCCAGGCTTCTCGGGAGCCTTGAAAATGTCTTTTTATAATTGCTGCAGTCAAACCAAACAGGCGGTGGGTACAGCTTGTCCACAGTTACTACAGCATCTTCTAGGAGAGCTTGTCTTTTAATTCATGCCATTGCTGAGTTAGGGGCCTGGGCGGTTTTACTGCACAGTAGCAGTAAAAACCGAGAGAAAGTGCCCCCCCCCCCCATGCACACTCTGCTTCTCTACCCTGTGGTCTGCTCTTCACCTGAAGCCACACCCAAAGGGGTGTGGCCACCAACACAAATTCACTGTCAAGGGGAGATTCTACTACATAGCTCTGCAATGTAACTGTGATTATCTTCCTTTTCCAATGAGAAAATGAAGAACTCCCAGAGAACTAGAGAGCTTCAGGTGGCGGCTGGGGCCTCAGCATGGCCAGTGTCCAAGTGGAGATTTGTTTTAGTTTTCCAGTCAAGTTCTCTGCTGCCCCTCGTGTTGTCAAGAGAGGGGGCAGAGGCAGGTGGGTGTCTTTGAGTTCAAGGCCAGCCAAGCCTACTTAGTGAGACTCTGTCTTAAAAACAAAGGAAGGAAGGAGGGAGGGAGGGAAGAGGAAGGAAGGAAGGAAGGAAGGAAGGAAGGAAGGAAGGAAGGAAGGAAGGACGGAAGGAAGGAAGGAGACACAATTGGGGAAGTATAATTGGACGTGGTGCATAAGCTACAACCCCAATCAAATGAAAATCCGACAGAAAGAAACACAGAGGCAGAGGAACTGAAGAGGCAAAACCATTAAAATTTTACTTTTAATTTTGAAAAACAAAATATACATTTGTTTTCAACAAACAAATAAATTAGGGGTAGCTCTACATGGAGCAGGATAAAGTGACAGCAGCCATCCATTCTGTGCCACCCTGAGTCTATCTAGGACACAGGAGCGGGAAGTCAAGGTCTCCAAAAGCACAGGTGCGCAGAGGCTTGCAGAAGACTCACAGAGGCCGCCCACAGCTTCTCCGAGAAGCACACACACTCCTGCAGCTCCTTGTGCAGTCAGTTTGTCTGGGACTGTCACCAGGAGAGGCTCATCCCTCCATCCAGTACTCTCAGGCCAGGTTGCGTTTCAGAGAAACTTGAACGGAGTTTCCCTGACGGCAAATGCCTGCAGATAAAAGTTCAATAGCTCCGAGAATTGAGTTAGAGGCTCTTCCCTCAGCACCCACCAAGGGTGCAATTGAGTTTCAAAATTCTATTTCTTGTGTATTGCTGAGACTTAGGAATTCCGTTTTGAAACCTTGAAGCCTGATGAAAATGTACTTTTAAAATTCACATCCCAAACCTATGGCTGTTTACCAGGAGAGACGAATACTCCTGAGGGCCTCAATGTTTTGTTTCAGATCTGGTGGCCTCCTGAAGTGAGCTCAGATTGCCACAAAGAACCCTACAACTCAGTCCTCCAGACAAGCAGGCAGAGGACACATGTCCCAAAGAGAAGGCTGCTGAGGGACATAAAAACCAAAGCCAGGACACGGGCTCCATTAATGGGGAAATATAAGCTGCCTGAAAGTCTGGAGAGAGAGGGGAATTCAAACATGCTCCTTCTCAAACAATGCTTGAAAGGAGTCTGGGTCTACATCTATGGCTGTGGCTGTGGCTGTGACTGCGGCTGCATCTGTGACTGCATCTGTGGCTGTGGCTGTGGCTGTGACTGCGGCTGCATCTGTGACTGCATCTGTGGCTGTGTCTGTGGCTGTGACTGCGGCTGCATCTGTGATTGCATCTGTGGCTGTGGCTGTGGCTGTGGCTGTGACTGCGGCTATGGCTGTGTCTGGATCTGGGTCTGTGGCTGTGGTTGTGGCTGGATCTGGGGCTGGAGATGGATCTGGGACTGTGGCTGAGCTGGTCTATTGTTTGCCTGACATGCACAGAGCCCTGGGTTTGATCCCCAGCACTGCATAATCTGGGTAGAATGAAATCCCAGCATTTGAGAGATAGATGCCAGTGGATAAGAAGTTCAAGATCATCTTCATCTATGTAGACAGTGAGTTCCGGGCAAGCCTGTGTGACAACCTGTCTCAAAATAAATAAATAAGTGTTTGGAACTAGAGGAATGGATTCTCAGTTTAGGTATGTACTGCTCTCCTGGAGATCCAAGTTCAGTTCCCCACACCCATATTGGATATTTCAAAACTGCTTATAACTCCAGCTACAAGGGATCTGATGCCCCCTTCTGGCTTCCATGAGCGCCTGAACTCATGTACACACACACATACACACACACACACACACACACACACACACACACACACACACACAGAGTACATAGACAAAAATAAATATTGTTGAAGTCCTCAATCATTAGGTTAATTTAAAAGATCTTCCAGTGAGTAAGATTTCGTTTCTGTAGTGCAGCTTGAGAACATGTGCCCCACCAGCACAGAAGAAAGTCATTCAGCATTTGATAAGCAAGGCCAGTTGTGAGAGATTTGATGAGAGAGCCGGAAGAAGGGGCCAAGGCGATTTTTCTCTCAAAAAGATGGCAAGTCATGTTGACTGATGGTGTCCTGAGTGCATCTGCAAGTCATGAGATGAGATCACATCTCCGTCTCCTCTCGCCCCCTCCCTGCATCTGCAGAGGCGAATCCATTCTTCCCCGGCATTCCAGGTCAACCCACTTCCAAGGAGAACACAAAAGTCAACCCAGACAAGAGGAGTAAAGTCTCCAGCTGAGATGGGTTTGGTCTCAGAGTCCCAGGAAAGGCAAGTCAACAGTTTAGGTTGCTCTGTGGATCTGGCGTTTCTACCCTGGCGGTTTTCACCCGTGAGGCCTCCATTTGGTTCTCAGTGAGATCAGAGCAAGCATCACCGGCGTCGATTGCTGTGATAGTCTCAGTGTGAACGGCTTCCCAACCAAAGATCCTGACTGAACACTTGGTCCACAGCAGGCCTCACTGCCTTGTGAGGGGGTAGGACCTTTGGGATGTCAGGACTAGCTGACACAACCACAGGGGAGGAAGACCACAGGGTCGCGGTCCAGCTCTGGGGGCATCTCTTCTCTGATCCGCTGGGCTGTGAAGGGAGGGATCCTCCACACACCCCTCTTTTCCCAGAGTATCACACCAACCAAATTCAGTCATCCCAAATGGTAACTGCTCTAACGCAAAAAGTGGCCCCCGAGCCTCCCCAGGTGGCCAAGACTTTTCCTTTCCCCTGACTTTCCATGGTGAAGACTGATCGCTGAAGATGCAGCCCCAAATTTGTCCATGGGGAAATCAATAACAAATCAAGCAGCTATTCACTCAGATTTATTGGCATAACCAGGTGAGGCAGCCAAAAATCCCCAAGAGTGGGTTGTTGATTAAGAGTCGGGCAGCCGGGAACAGGCTACAGGCGGATTTCACGCCTGTGTGATAAATTCAGCTGCCTACGGGAATCGGACAAGTGGTAACTCCAATGGATGGCTCCTGGAGACGTGGGGGCATATTTCATCCCACTTACAGCCTGATGCCACTAATCAGTCTTAATCTCGGTGTGACTCGCTAGTACGGAACAGCCTTTGGAAAGCTTCAGCATGAGGCTTTGTCCGTGGGCTTGTGGTTTCTGTGCACTGAAATCTTTGAGGGAATTTCCCTCAAGTTAGGGGTTTGAAAACCGGTTCTTTGGGTGGGTATATTCTGAGTCAGTCTTCGTGAGATCCAGCAGACACAGCCAGGTTGCCCACAGGGATGCTCTGGGCTCCAGGTAGAGCTGAAGGCCCACACTAGGCGGTCTGTGGTTTAGAATCTCCAGGCGCAGGAACAAGAGGCTTGATGTGAGCTAACGATCCCACCTTTGCAAATGCTAATGTTTCTTTAAAAAAAAATCCAAACCCTGCAATTAAAAAAGAAAGTGTGGAAATCAAGACAATGAAATCATTTCCTTTCTCTCCTGAAGATTCCAAATTCTCTGGCTTTTGTCTTTTAGTTCAGGAGGAACACAGCCTTTAACCTTGGCGGTACCTTAAGTCCTCGCTCCATCTCAAAACCATCTTGCATGTGAAAGGTTTTATATCTCCCCAACCATTTTCACAGCTGCATATGTTTATAAGAAATAATTGAAAATGACTGACGTGAGTCACACGGCACGCTCACGGGACCCCAGGGACCAGGATGTTGGGTGACTTGAATCAGGACACACAGGTGCACACTGCTGGCTAATGTCCAAGTCCTGTCAACACAAAGCAGGTTTCAGAGAGCAATCCGAGAACCCGAATCATCCTTGATTCAGAGAAAAATGAGTTATAATTCCAAACATCTGCTTCTTACAAATAGCGGTAAGCAGATGAGAAGCATGGAGTGACGAGCTGAGGTGAGGTCTGGAGCTTTCGCCTCCCGTTAGGCTCTCAAGCAAATGGTCACCAGTGACAATTTATTTACACCTCTCCAGGAGGGAAGGCGGAGTGCCTCAGGGACAGTGGAGGGTCAGGGGGACAGTGGCAGAGAGGAACGCACAGGCTGTTTGCAGAATGCCTCTGCCTCCCAAAGCAGTGTCAACCTTTTCTTCTACGCTTCTTCCTAATGAAGAGGTGGGATAGCCACCCTCAGCCCTGCATGGCTGTACCCATCTGAGGCTTGGAGACCTAAAGACACTGCCTGTGTTCTGGGATCCTGCACAGCCCTGCTGGCCGGCTGGAGGAGGGTCATAGCCTCACAGATTGAGAAAGGGTGAGGAAGAGCCCATCATGGCAGGAACTGGCAGCGGCAGGCGTGGTGGGCACTGAAGGCTTCCATCCTGAACTGTGAGCACAAAGCAGAGGGAGCAAACCGGGAGCAGAAGATGGCTGTAAGCTCTCACAGCCAACCACCACTTACCACTCCCTTCAGTGAGGGCTCGCCTCCTAAGCTGCCCCAGACAGTGCCACCAGCTGGGACAAAATACAGGGACATTTCTCACCAAAACAGCCAGGGTCAAGAGGACCATTCTCTTACCGTGCTAACTTACAAGTCAGAGTTCATAATAGGTACATAATTATAAGAAAAAATATATGTCTAGGGCTCGATGCAAAGCAAAGTTACAAACGTGTGTAGCCTGCCTTGTGTTCATGTGACCTTGAGTACTGAAACGTGTCACCTGATCTATTGCGGGCTCTGGAAAATTACTCTTTGCATTCCAAAAGTGGGAAAAATGAGCATACATGAACTTTACCGTCATTGCAAAATGGACACAGCCCTCATGGGCCCCCAGAAACCTCTGACCCAGGCTGAAATGAAAGCATCAGCCAGATCATTGTCTTCTGCCTTCCCACCCCCGAATACCACTTCTGAGCTTGGTGAGAGTTTGCTCATGAAAATAACAATCAGAACATAAACACGAAACGGCTTGCTCATTAGAAGGCCTGGGAATTTGCCACACAATAGTGAAATGCATATGGTTAATAATCACTCGTATAGAGTAAACACTCTAAGAATTATTATAATCATGCCATCTCCATGGTAATATTTATTTATAATGAATTATATGCTTACAAGGGAATTTATTGAGCTAAGTGGGGAACTAATTGCAGGCAGCCGATTCAGATCTTAAAGAAAGAGGCTTGGGCTCTTGCTGTGGGTGATGAGCTAGAGAAACACTCTTCACATGGAGGGCGATCCCTGGTGTCCTCCCAGAAGACCTCCTGTGCATCTGGCAAGCTAAACTGTTCTACAGCCCTCTGACCTTCCTTTCCCATTACCTTGTCTTGTTCAAGACGCCACCTCGGGCCTGCTCCAGCAGAAGAGCTGGGCTGTGATTTGGGCCTTGTCATCTCTTCTACAGATTAGGACACTGTCATCAAAGCCACTAAGAAACTTCTCAAAGGCAAACAGAAAGTGGCAGCATGCTTCAGGAGAGCATGCAAGCCTACTCCCAATGGTCACAATTGCTCCTAGACAGGGAAATGATTTAGTCTGTATTTGCAAGGCATAAGAAGAACATGCCTGGCCTGAGGTGGGGTCAGGAGGGAATGAGAAATGGCCTCAGGGGACAATCTACTGTTCATGGGTCATACCCATCACATGTGAGCCTCTCTCTCTCTCTCTCTCTCTCTCTCTCTCTGTCTCCCTCCCTCTCTCTCTCTCTCTCTCTCTGTCTCCCTCCCTTCCTCCCTCTCTCTCTCTCTCTCACAACACACATACACACACACACACACACACACACACACACACACACGCACGCGCACGCACGCACGCACGCACACCACATACAGGTTTGCATGGCTGACCTGGGAGCTTGTAAAAGAATGTCCTGGGAACACAGAACAATCGATCCTAATTTCTGGGATTCACTCAGTAGAATTAAGTTTTCCTTGTTGGCCGAAATTCTTCTTGCCTAATTGAAACAACAGCTCTCTGTTCAAGCTGAACCATATCCTTTGTCATTATCCCCAGACTTTGTCAGGGAGAGAGTACTGCTAACTCCAATGCCTGTCACAGTAAGATGTGTTCCTCCATAGTGAGGTGGCCTATGTTGTAATTTTAAAAAGTAGCACACAAGAGAAATGCCATGGGACAGAGTTTGGGTGGAGGGAATTTTTATTGGGGGGAAGTGAATGGAAAAAGGGCAAAGGGGAGCGGCGGATTTGCCTCTGGGGACAGGAACTACAAAGAAGAGGCAAATAGAGGAGAAAGAGAGGAGAGAGAGACTGAGAGACAGGCAGAGAAGCAGGGAGAGGGAGAGAGAGAGAGGGAGAGAGAGAAATGGGAGGTGGGCAGGTGATGCTCTTAGTGGCTGCAGCTGAGAGCACATACTGTCAGGACCCCAAGGTCAGGCCAGTACAGATCCCCAAATACTAACAGCCTGGGGACACAGACACTTCAGCCAACACAAAAGTGCTCACAAGCCACTTCATTGCATTTTCCGAGCTAGTCCTTAAGAGTCTCTCTGTGGCTCGTAAATTTAGCTGCTGGTGTAACGTTGAAACTTCCACGCCACCATAGTGGTTAAAGCCTGTCCCAGGAGAATGTACCTCAAGATCACATGACCTTAGCATGCTACCACCTGAAAAACAAAGCAGGTACCAATCTCCTGCAGCAGGCACAGGAGCTCACAGTGCCAGCACAGTGGATATGGCTGGTCCCCAGGATCCCGACTCGGATGTATATCCACAGCAGGAGAGAAATGGAAACTGATACAGGGCAAGACCCATGGAAACATCTGGAAACATCTGGAGTGAGGCGGAGACAGGGCTGACAGGGGTCTCAGAGCAGAATGCAGAGTCAGGGGCACTCGGAAGTAGTGTGGGCTGAGGATTACACACGGGTTCTGGAAAACCTGCCAGGTAATGAAAACACGTAAGCCCCGAGTTCCACGCAGAGGAGAGGGCTTCATGACGGCACACAGCTTCCCCGGAATGTGGTCTTTGAGATTCTCGGAGAAAACTTCTGCCTTTACTCATTTTGGGGATTGGCTATGTCTGCCTCCTTGCCGTGGGGACTCCCATCACTCAGACCCTGACATTTGGCCAGCAAGTTAATTATGATGGGTGTTGTAGCCAGTGAACGCAGGTGGGTACTCTGAGAGTCCAAAGAAAGGAGAAGTTGACCTGCTGGATGCCACCAGAACATGCCTGGTAGAGAGGAAAGGACAAGGTAGGCAAGGTCAGTGTGTGGCGTGGCTGGGGATCTAGGAAGGAATGACACAGTAAGGAGGAGGACTCACAGGAAGGAGGACTCGTGCAGGGGGAGGACTCATATAGAGGGAGGACTCATGAAGGACTATCACAGGAAGGAGGACTCGTGCAGGGGGAGGACTCATACAGAAGAAGGAGGACTCACAGGAAGGAGGACTCGTGCAGGGGGAGGACTCATACAGAAGGAGGAGGACTCACAGGAAGGAGGACTCGTGCAGGGGGAGGACTCATACAGGAAGAAGGAGGACTCATGGGAAGGAGGACTCATACAGGAGGAGGACTCATGCAGGGGGAGCACTCATGGGGAGGAGAGGACTCACACAGGAAGGAGGACTCGTGCAGGGGGAGGACTCATGCAGGGGGAGCACTCATGGGAAGGGGGAGGACTCACACAGGAAGGAGGAGGGCTCACACAGGAAGGAAGGGGTTAACAGTGCCTGGAGCAAGAGAAGGAGCCTCTCTGTGGGGGGGGGGGGATGCTTTAGGAGGCTGCTAAGTGGAGGGCACTCAGATCTCCAGGAAGAGTGGGCTACCTTTGGAAACAGTCAGGAGTCAATGGCCCCAAGGGTAAAAGGAAGGAAGGGCCAGAAGGAAAGGGAACAGACAGGACTGGGCCTGCCAAGCACTCAGTTTTGCTTTTGGCCCCATTCCAACTTCACACAAAGTGAAGACACAGGGCGGCTCTGAACACAGAGCCCACAGGCTGACCTCAACTCTTGGGAGGATCTCCAACCACTGTGGGGAACAGTCCTGTCAGTGCCAGAGTTGAGACCAGGAGAACTATGCTCACACAACACCCCTCGGTAATGACGGTGTCACCACATAGTGTAGACAGCAAGCATGACCATCTCATCATCATAAATGCCAGCGAGAAGGCTTCACTCACCACCAATGCAGAATAAATACCCTGGGAAGGAGCATCTCTAACTTCCATTTGTTCCGTGGAGGATTTATGTAGATGAGTTGGCCAGCTTTCAGGCTCAGGGTGTTATTTCCACATTGATCAACCTTTTGGCCAATGTTCAGATATTCCAGAATGACTTCCTATGCTGAGTGCATTAGCAGGACAGATCTACAGCTACAGGCCATAATGGTCAGGAAATAAGCTGTGGGCTGTGGAGACAGCTTAGATGGTAAAGTGCTTGCCTTGCAAGCCTAGGACCTAAGTCTGACCTCTTGAACCCACATACTTGTATAATCCTGGAGCTAGGGCCCATTGACAGGCATCACTCGAGGAGTAACACCTGAGGTTGTCCTCTGCTTTCATATGCACACACACACACACACAAGCACACACACACATGCATACATGCTCATACACGCACATGTACGTGGGTTCCATGACTGTTCATGCTAAGTTATGCCTGTTTGCTCCTCTGTAGCCCAGTAAGAGATCCTGCCTTGCTGAGGTGGGCAGGGCCCCAGAAAGCTCGTTATGTAATTTTCTTAGCATACAGAGGGGACTCAGTGAAGGCACAAACATTCACACTTCACTCCTAGGAAACTATATCATATGTCAGGGTCACATCCACAAAGCAAAGCGTTGTCCTTTAAGCATCAGGCACTGGGAGGTCCCCTTGGCTCCCAGGGCCCTGACTTTGTTAAGACAATAAATGTGGACACTAATTCTCACCTGAGACCAATCCATTTCCACAGCAATTCTATACCAAAGACGAAAGGTTCATGGCTCCATGCTCCCATTAGTTACAGCCATGCATAATCTGGATGTGAGAAACCCACTCTATCATTAGCTTTTATCATAGGTTTTTATCATCCCTCCCATCCACATTTCAATTAAGAAATTTCAAGTTTATAATAGATCAATGAGTGGGCACCACATCATTAATTTAATGAGAACATTTATTCAAGTATTCAATCCCTGTGTCAATTCCCTTTCACTTAATTAGTAAAATTATCGAAAAAGTGAAATTCAGATGGAGACAGAACATTTTAAAATGTGAAAAATGAAATGGCATAGGTAATAAACACAGGCACTTGCGTGCACACTCCCAAATGCCATCATGCAGTTCACACGCACACACACACACACACACACACACACATGAATCAGGAGAGCCACGCAGCCTGGTGCACTCGGTGTTCTCAGAAACTTCCTACAGACACTACCCCAAGTCAAGTGAGATGTCGCCACTGTCAACAGGTAGGTACATGGGAACCGTCATGTTAGATCTTACGGTTTCATATGGAAACATTTTAAAACATCTATATGAAATTGTGCATTTCTGGGAAAGGCTAATTCTTCAGTAACACAAAGCTAATAATTATGCTAAAATTCTCAACCTAGCTGACTCTGGTGGTCACGCTCTACAGACTGCCTTCTCCTTTAATTATATGGGTTTTACTCTTGATTTTCTTCCCATCATGCTCCTCTGAGGGTCTTCTCACCCACATTCCTTGCTCCCTCGCACTCAGATTGCAAATTCTGAATGAACCACTTTGACCTCACACCTTAAGCTTCTCCTACATGTATCTGCTTGTGGTGGCTTGATGTGATGACCCCCACAATCTCATAGGGAGTGGCACTATAGGAGGGGTGGCTTTGTTGGAGCAGGTGTGATCATCTTGGAGGAAGTGTGTCACTATGGGGGTGGACTTTGAAGTCTCATATATGTTTAAGCCACACCCAGAGTCTCAGTTCACTTTCTGTTGCCTTTGGATCAATATGAAAGAGCTCTCAGCTCCTTCTCCAGCACCATGTCTGCCTGCACGCTGTCTTTCTTCAAGCCATGGTGATGATGGACTGAACCTCAGAACTGTAAACCAGTCCCAACCGTGTTCCCCTTTATATAAGAGCTGCCATGATCATTAGCTCTCTTCACAACAATAAAAACCCTGAGACAACACTTCTGCCTAACAAGGAACCTATATAACCGCATATGCACAAAGGTACAGACACACAGAGAGATGCAGGTACAGAAAAAGAGAGACACAGATGCAGAGAGAAACACACATCCAGAGAGAGAGGCAGACGCAGAGACCACACAAGCAGATAGAAACACATGTTTGCATTGTAGATAGACTCTAAATTTCTCTAGTTTACAGATTAACACTACCACCACCACCAACAGCAACAACATCACCCATACTAAATCCTGAAACTTAGAACTTCACTACTGGGTAGCTTGTTTTTGTTGGTGGTGGTAGTGGTGATGGTGGTGGTGGTGGTGATGGTGATGATGGTGGTGATGGTGGTGGTGATGGTGATGTTGATGGTGGTGGTGATGGTGTTGATGGTGATGGTGGTGGTGATGGTGATGATGGTGGTGGTGATGGTGATGATGGTGGTGGTAATGGTGGTAGTAATGATGGTGGTGATGGTGGTGGTGGTGATGGTGATGGTGGTGGTTGTGGTGGTGGTGATGGTGGTGATGATGGTGGTGGTGTTGATGGTGATGGTGGTGATGATGGTGGTGGTGTTGATGGTGATAATGGTGGTGATGGTGGTAGTAATGATGGCAGTGGTGGTGATGGTGATGGTGTGATGGTGAAAGTGGTGATGATGATGGTGGTGATGGTGTGATGGTGAAGGTGGTGATGGTGGTGATGATGATGGTGGTGATGGTGGTGGTGGTGGTGGTGGTGAAGGTGGTGATGATGGTGGTGATGATGGTGGTGGTGGTGATGGTGGTGGTGATGGTGA
The DNA here is from genome assembly GCF_943737965.1 of Phodopus roborovskii. NCBI lineage: Eukaryota > Metazoa > Chordata > Mammalia > Rodentia > Cricetidae > Phodopus > Phodopus roborovskii. The sequence goes on along the minus strand of NW_026125059.1, from coordinate 2,728,276 downwards.
TGGTGGTGATGGTGGTGGTGGTGGTGATGGTGATGATGGTGGTGGTGGTGATGGTGTTGATGGTGATGGTGGTGGTGATGGTGATGATGGTGGTGATGATGGTGGTGATGGTGGTGATAGTGGTAATGGTGGTAGTAATGATGGTGGTGATGGTGGTGGTGGTGATGGTGATGATGGTGGTGGTAATGGTGGTAGTAATGATGGTGGTGATGGTGGTGGTGGTGATGGTGATGGTGGTGGTTGTGGTGGTGGTGATGGTGGTGATGATGGTGGTGGTGATGGTGTGATGGTGAAGGTGGTGATGGTGATGGTGGTGATGGTGATGGTGATGGTGAAGACGGTGATGGTGGTGGTGGTGATGGTAGTGATGGTGAAGGTGGTGGTGGTGGTGGTGGTGATGATGGTGGTGATGGTGTGATGGTGAAGGTGGTGGTGGTGGTGGTGGTGATGGTGATGGTGATGGTGAAGACGGTGATGGTGGTGGTGGTGATGGTAGTGATGGTGAAGGTGGTGGTGGTGGTGGTGGTGATGGTGATGGTGATGGTGAAGACGGTGATGGTGGTGGTGGTGATGGTAGTGATGGTGGTGGTGATGGTGGTGGTGGTGGTGATGGTGATGGTGATGGTGGTGATGATGGTGGTGATGGTGTGATGGTGAAGGTGGTGGTGGTGGTGGTGGTGATGGTGATGGTGATGGTGAAGACGGTGGTGATGATGATGGTGGTGATGGTGTGATGGTGAAGGTGGTGGTGGTGGTGGTGGTGATGGTGATGGTGATGGTGAAGACGGTGATGGTGGTGGTGGTGATGGTAGTGATGGTGGTGGTGATGGTGGTGGTGGTGGTGATGGTGGTGATGATGGTGGTGTTGATGGTGATGATGGTGGTGGTGATGGTGGTGATGGTGGTGGTGGTGGTGGTGATGGTGGTGATGGTGGTGATGATGGTGATGATGATGGTGGTATTGATGGTGTTGATGGTGGTAGTAATGTTGATGGTTGTAGGTGTTAATATGTAAACTAGGGAAATTGGGAGTCTATAATACAAACATGAAAAAAGAAATATACAATTATTCATGTTTGGAGTGGTTATTTCTACTTGAACAGAACACAGAAGAATCTTTTCCAAGTCCTGCCCACTGAACAGCACATGCCCTGCGTCCCCATGTGGCGGTGCCTAACTGAGTGCCAACCCCGTGTTGTCTTTCCTTCCTCTTGAATGTCAGCGTTTGCTGTCACTGGGTGAGAGGTGCACTCATGCCCAGTGCAAAAGAGGCTTCCCCACTGGTGCCTGGAGGTCTGCCCTCCAGGGAGAAGAGACTTACAGAAAGAGAAGCTCCAGGCCCTTTCTGGATGCTTCTTTTCCCACTCTACAGAGATCGCAGATGTGAAATACATAAGACAGGTGACAGTCATTGAGCTTTCATCCCATCCAGGAATACAAAATACTCTGGGGCTCTGGCTGAAGCATGCAGGGGAGCCAACAAGCTTGGGAGCCCTGCTGCAGCACCCATAGCTGAGCAGCCTGGTGCGTTTGAAATAACCACCTTCATCTCGGGGTCAATGGCTGGCTACACTGTGTCTCCTTTCTGTGTCTACTGCAAGCAGGGGCAGACCTGGATCTGCGTGTTTTATCATGTGTCAACCTGGATCCCTGTTATTGATCACACCCATTATGAGAGGCTCTGGGCTACTCTTGGGCAACACTTCCTCATTCTGAGCCCTAAGGGTGGGGCTCAGAGAAAAGCCCCATTGTCTAATTTCTAGTAGCCATGGGGAAATTTGGAGGATAAAGACAGTTAAGACGTGGACACGGGAATGGCAGGGCACTGTGACCCCTTCAGGGCTCAGTTATATTGGCACAGGGTAGTTGTACTGTTTTCTTATTCATCATCTTTGCATCCAGCTCAGGGACTGGGGAACCCGTTTGTTGGGCTTCTCTGCTGGCTGGAGCAGCCTGGAGAACAAAGCTCCCCAGAAAGATGGGCACCCTCTCCTGAGAGCGGTGAGAAATCCTCGGGTGTAGATAATGAAGTTAAAAAAGGAAAAACCAGGGGGACAGAAGGGAGGCAGGGCTCCAGACACAGCAGGGAGCCACCGTGCCTACCCTCACCACTGCTGTCCTTAGGAAACGTGTCATTCTTAAAAATCACTTAAGGTTGCCTTACATCACACAACCTTTATTTTAGATTTTATAAAAGTGCACCAGTTTTTAAATTAAATCAAAATAGGATAATGTTTGCAAGCAACTGATTGTCCACCTCTGTGAGATCTCACTGCTTATAAAGAAGAATTCCAGGGCAGAATTATTGAAAATGCACATCTCCTACATCCCCAAACAGAAGCACCAGCACGCCCTGTTCCTTGGCCTGATCTTGGCTGACCTCATTTCGCAGCAAACCAATGCCCCAGGCGCTCTAACACCCTTCCTCCTCACAGACTGCTCAGCAGGCAGAAAGCTAAGGGGACAGAGAGCAGTGGTCGGCCTTCTCTGCCTCTGTTGATTGATTACACACTGCCCCCAACATAGTAATAACCCCAGCCCTCCAGGAGTCAAGGGGTGTTAATGAGTACTTTTCCCACCAGCCTGGTCCCACAGCCTCGTCAGCCCCAAATAACACACAGAGATGCTGTATCAGATATAAAGATGTTGCCTGTTACTAGCATTTCTTATTGGCTAGCTCTGTCTTAAATATTAACCTATTCCTATTAATCTAAGTGTTTCCATGTGGCCTTATCTTACCGGAGAGAAGGTCCTGACTCCTTACTTCTCTCACATCCTACATCTTGACTCTCCTCTGCTACATCTCCCAGAATCCTCCTTGTCTCCTAGTCCCACCTATCTTGCCTTCCTATTGGCCAACAGGGCTTCATTCATAAACCAATAAGAGAGACATATTTACAGAATGACATCTCCCGTCAAAGGGGGCATTTAAGGGTGCGGGATCATGGCTGCTATCCCTGTTTTCTCAGTACAGTGGTTTGACGAGTGTGTGCTCAGTTCCCAGGTCAGACGAAATTCACGAGGGTCAGTGGCATGGTTCCATAAGAGCCCCTTCACAGTGACATTCCTGAGAGGAGTTACTAAGCCAAAGGAGAGGCCCAGGCCCCCATACATGGATGGCTCCTTTGAAAAAGCTGTTTAGGCTAAGAGAGGACAGTAAAGGCCAGTGCATCGCAAACTCCCTGGCTACACCCTCCTGAAGCCAGGAGCCACCCTCAATCCCACTTCTCCAGTCTGAGGGTGGTTCCCCAGGAACGGCCTCTTTCTGTCTCTTAAGTGTGTGGTCTCTGAGCATCATTCCCTTGTGTGTGACAGCCAGCTCTCATTTGGTGTTCTTGGCACTAATCTAAATTCCCTACAAGTACCATATAATGCAAGGGCATCTCATCTCATTGATGGGAGCTGTGTTTACTGGTCAACCTTATGCCCCCCCCCCTCTCTCTCTCTCTCTCTCTATCTATCTATCTATCTATCTATCTATCTATCTCTCACTCTTGCTCTCTCTTACTTGTTTTTGGTTTAATTTCTCTGCCTTTACACTCTTGAGTGTATCCCTGAAGAGTCCTAGAACAAGGAGTTGCCACACTGTATCAGCATCTTATCTGCACTAAGCAGTTTCATCTCTGGCTTGGAGGGTTATTTATCTAGCACTGGAGTCCCCTGATTGAAGAACAAGTCCAAGGAGGCTACCCAGAACCCAACAGGCCTTCTCCAAGGAGGGGGCTCCCAGCTCCTCCTCTGTGTCCTCGGCCCTTTATTGTAGTGAGATTGCCACAACCACGGCTACCACCACCACCCCGTACACCCAATGTGGTCAAAGCAACTGGGACGGGCACCTCACCACACTTTCCACCACAGTTTGCACATTTTAAAAAATTTCTATGTGCAGCCAAGAGCTATTGTGTAAAAAATATTAGTTTCGTACATCCCCTGGGGCGAGCATTCAATCTGGGGAAATCTGGGCACTTCTGGCCCCTGGCTTGGGGCTTGGCAATGCACAGGAGATTAATTCCTCCTAGTGGTCCCTGAGGCCACCCCTCCAGGACCACCCTGCTGAGGGTATCCCTGCACTATTAACTGAAGATTCACAGCCCAGCCCCCAGTCAGGCCTCACCACACGAGGGACAGGGAGTCGGAACTGTTGAGAACCCAACCAGTTCTCAGCTGTCTAGCGGCAGTGGGCAGTTGAGGGGCAAATGTCTTGAGAAGCTCTGGTCTAAAGGACTGTGGGAGCCTCTTGTTTGGGGCAGGTACTGGTACCTCTGTGAGGGTTGGTTTGTTTGTTTTTATCTGTCACTTACTGCACGCTCCTTGGTGTGTGTTCACTGAACCCCTTCCGGGAGCCAAAGCCAGGGAAAGGAGGATTCAGACAGTGGAGCAGATAGCTGGTCCTGTGGGTGTGCGAACATCAGATGCATCCCGTCAAGTCCAAACCACCACTGGCCTGGGCATGGGCAGGTACACCGTGACTCAGTGGTCACTGGCATGGGGTCTACATCCATGTGCCTCCCATTGTAACTATGGCATCTACTCTCCACTCCAGCTCTTTCACCGGGAGAGTGGGTCCTATGACGGCAGCACCACCTTGTAGGCTGCTGTGAAGGAGGCTCGGAGAGCTAAGGGTGATCCAGCAGCCCCTGCCAGGTTTATTGTGGCTACCCTTCACGGGACATGCTCACTGCTCCACAGTACAGAAGAACCAGAAAGAAAATGAAAGACTTCACACGTCTTCTAACCAGCGTGAGAGCCCCACGCAGTGAGGCAGTTCACTGTAGGAGGAGCTCCCATATCCTCAGAAGGGCAGCAGGTACCTGGAGGATTATGAAATTCCATGGACCTCCACAGGCTCCAGATGAGAAGCCCACAATGTTGGGGATAACTGCGGCCCAACCCTCAGGCAGGTCCAAGAACAGAAATCAAGCACCTTCTACTGTAGTGGGAATGCACGACCTCTTCCCTACCCTGAGCCTCACTTTTGCTTTTCAGAAATGTCACCAGGGACAGGTGCCCCTACCAGGGACAACTCCATTGGAGTTCAGAGCTGCTGTGCTGCTATCCCCTGGGGCTGACGGAGGGCATCTCCTTCTCTCAGTCCTCGGCAAACCCCGGTGGAAACAGGCATTGGTTTTGTTGCCCTGCCATGGTCATTTATTTGTGGAGCCACAGTTTCAGGAGGTGGGGGTCAACACTTTCCTAAAACTGAAAACTGAATGCTGTACTCAAATACCTTATTGCACACTATCTAAAATTCAATGTGTCTTTTTCCTAAGCAGAGCTCCTGGCTCCTGTTGTTTGGGTATACCATCTCTAGGGGAAGGGACCTGAGCAGCTTTGGGTTGAGTCTTAGCTTACTGATAACACCATGACCCTGAAAATCAGGCACTCTTGTAGTTGCTTTAGAAACACGATACAAAACTGCCCTACTTCTCCTCAGCATCAGAGCTGCCTGGCTGTCCAGTCTCATTAAACACAGCACTTAGACTCAACATGGAGTGTAACCCCTTCATCCGCTCCTGGTCCTAAAGGCACTCTTGAAGAGGTTTGCTCCCTGTTCAAAGGTTTTACACATTTGGTAATAAAAGGTGAGATTCTCCGCTGCCTACATTGTTTGCCTCTTGATAAAATTCCCAGCCTTTATCTCCTTCTCAAAGGAACATAATTTAAATATGAATGATGAAAAATAGTTGGGGAATGTAAACGCAGAGACGCTTCCTGAGGTGTGAACTGACTTGGATGCCAGACAAAAGGCTGCATGTTAGCATAGCTCTGCCTCTCCCTTGGCACGATGCCCACACGCATGGGCTTGCCAGCTTGTGGGGACAGCAGACACAATGCAAGCAGCGTCATGTTTAGGGTCTCTCTGTGGCAGTGAGCAGGATCAAGCCACTCCAGCAAGACTTGGAGATGGAAATGGCTGACCTGATGGCCATGGCCACATGCTCTGAAGTTCCTTACATCCCTCCTGTCCTACACAGATGAATCTGGAGGTAACATGAGCATGAAAGTCAAACCGTGTCTGTTCTCTCTATGAAAATCATAAATTGATCTGGGGAGGTGGCTCAGTCAGTAAAGCCATGCCCTGTAGATGTAGAGACCTGAGTGCAGTCCCCAATTGCCCCTGTAAAAAGCTGAGTGTGGTGGCATCTGCAAGCAAGCGCCAGGCCAGTGTCTCAAAAGAACAAGGTGTGTGGTGCCCGAGGACCCGAGGAAAGTCATCTGATGTTGACTTCTGGTTCTCTCTCTCTCCCTCTCTCTCTCTCCTTCACCTAAGAAACCTCTCATTTGATTCTACATGGAACTAAGTCTTCGGTTCCGCACTTGCTTTGAGCTGGGTGATGACGGTGAGCATGGAACACAGAAACCTCCCAAGTCTCTTTATGGTGTGTGGGGGCTAAGGGGCATCGTATATATGGCAGAAAAATGGAAGGGCACTCTTTGGGAAGAGAGAAGGGACCAGCATTAGGGGCTGGGGAAACACACAAGAGAAATAGCGGTTAATCCAGTGAAAGCCCCTGATGCACTTGAATTAAAATCTCACTATGAACTTAAACGGGGAAATTAGAAGACATGTAAAGCAGAGCATTTGTGGAGAGCCAGGGAGAGGATCAGTGCTCACTGCAGCTAAGCCTGTGCCAGAGCGCCTTTCTCCTGGCTCCTCCCCAGCTCTGTGTGCAGCCCAATACACTGAATCACATTGTTTGTGGTAACAGCTATGAGAAAGGGAATTTGTTTAGCACTAAATGCTTCACACCTTGAGTGAGGCTGTTCTTGCTCAAACTCTAGTTGGAGCTTTCTTTATGAATCTGTAGCTTTGAAAGACTATGGGGGGGGGGTAAGGAGGCAGCCATGTGCCTCTCTGTAAAACGACAAGGCTATCGTTGATAACAATGGTATACTGAGTGCATACCATTCAATTGTACCTCTTCTAGATCAGGGGCAGCAAATAAACCAGGCTCCCAGTCTGTACCAAAAGCAAAACAAAGAAAGATGGCACTATCAGTAGCAGATGTCAGCTGGCAAGATGGACAAACAGTGAGATGGAATGTCATGGTCAAAACTGTTCAGACAGATTCAGGGAAAAGACTAGATGTCCCTGCTCTGCAGAAGACAGCCATGATCCAACCATGGCAACTGTCTGTACATCAGGTCAGAACCTGTTGGCACTGCTCTGAGAGGGATATCACCAAGCCAGGGGCACATCAGCCAGGGGCACATCAGCCAGCAAGGACACCAGGCAGCAGGGACACTTTTAGCATTATTGTATCATATCCTATCAGATACACATGGAATTTTCAAAAGCAGCCATGTCTAGGCCTCCATTCAAGCACTTGTCATTTAGAAGTCAAGGGGAATCCTCAAAACCAAAGACAAGGGAGAAATAAACATCCCTCCAAGTCTGTATGGATCATGGCAGACAACTACTTTTCTGGGCCAGCACATATAGCACCATGGCTCCTGCTTCTTCGCGGTCTAGGGGACTTGGGTGCAGGATGGGTACCATAATCCCAGGGGCCGCTCACAACCACAGATGCTGCTGGGAACCTGCAGCCCAGGATTAGGGACCCCCGCCCTCCTTTCCCACTGACTTTCCACACCCTGTCCCCTACTGCCTGCCTTCCTGTTTCCCCTCCATTTTCCTCTGGCCTTGAGCAATCTCCCCCTCTCTAGGCTACCCTCAGCATCTAGGCAGCTGCTGACTTCCCGGATACAGCAGAATCAAGCTGTACTTAGGTGCTCCTTCCGATGGCTTGCACAAGTCCCTGGGAGAAAATGTCAGATTCCTGCAGTCTTCAAGGCTCGCCTGCATGATGTCCACATCCAGCCACACCAGACAAGTTATATTCTTAGGCGACACTGGGAACCTTGGAACCTCCTGGGAGGAGGGTGATGGAAAAGCCTTGTGGAGGAAGGAGGGATGGATGACACTTTTCCTGGGGAGACATGGGTGACAGCTCACAAAAGTGGGGGCCCTAGAGCTCCCTGCACAACTTGCAGGCAGCCAGAGAGCCTCTTCCAGGCAGCTCTACGGATGTGTGTCTCTTCAGCCATCCTTACTGTTTATACGACTTGGGAAGACAGGGGGTTTATGCATCTGTTCAGTTTCAGAGACTTCCTAAGACTTAAGAGTTGTTTACTTCTTGGGATTTAAGTGAAGTCCCTTTAGGATTTTCTGAGCCTCCCTCTAGGAATGGGATATTTGGAGCCAGAAGAGATTGCTACATAACAGGTTGAAGGCTGCAGAAATAGGTTTCTCAGGGTAAGGCTGATGGGATGGTGCCAAAGCTGGGCCAAAGGAAGAGGGTCCCATTACAGCATATTACCATAGGGCCTAAGGAGGATGGTCAACTATAGCACATATAGTGTAGGGCCTAAGGAAGGGGGCAGATCGCAGCATCTGCACTGTAGGGCCTAAGGAAGGGGGTCCCATTACAGCATACACACTGTAAAATAAGGAGAGCAAGGCAGGGACCTCAATAAATAGTTCATCTATGTGGCAGACTAACTGAAGCCTGGAATGTGGTTCCTAAGGAGCTCTGGTCCATCATGGCATGGTTACCCTCCTTCTGGACCCATTCCTCCAGACCACTTACATCCTCTGGAGCAAAGGTCACCGTGGCTCAGTCATCAGCATCAACAGTTTGTCAGAACACAGGGATGTCAGCATCATCCAGAGGCCTAAGCTGGATACTGGCTTTTTTTTTTTTTATTTAAGAAGGAAATTTAGAATATTAAACATAATTCTACATACCATTAAGATTTGTCATGGTGTGGAGTTGTCTTGCAAGTTGAAGACCAGGCATTGCCCCCTTCACTTCCCTACCATCATTGGGTAAGCATCACACTTGGGCCTGGGATCTGCCTGAGCTGGTCTTAAGGAAGGATGTGAGGTCTGGGTCTAAGGTCTTTGATGACATTGTTTGCCCAGCTGTTTCAGCACTGGTTAAGATGTGTCATTCTCCGGCTTCCCACCATTGTCACAGATCAGCTGACTAGCTGTGCACATTTCCCCTGGGTCTCTCATCTGTCTACTGATCAGCTGACTAGCTGTGCGCATTTCCCCTGGGTCTCTCTTCTGTCTACTGATCAGCTGACTCGCTGTGCGCATTTCCCCTGGGTCTCTCATCTGTCTGCTGATCAGTCCGACCTCTCTCCTGCCCCACACTGTCTTGACCACACTAGCTTTGTCGCCAGCCCTGAGCTCAGCCCTCCAGCTTTGCTTTTCAGAACTGTATTAGGTGTTTGTTCCAGAATGGGTGTTGGGTTTTGAAACCTGTGTTCTCTGAGCCTACTGCTGTGATCATGCGGTTTTGTTTTCTTCCTTACGCTTTTGACTTGAGTGTTGAGTACACCTTGTACAGCTCTAATGTATAATTATTTTTATACATTTTGTATTAGATTTTCTAGCATTGTATTCTAGTATTATATCTAAATTCACAAAAGAGATGCGTCTATAGTTTGCCTTCTTGAAACGTCTGATTCTGGCTTTGGTATCAGGGGGTTGCTGGCCATGTGGTAAGAATGGAGATGTTCCCTTCTACTTATAGAAGATAGTATAGATGGCTAGAACCGTTTCCTCCTTGAGCATTGAACGGAATACTCTACTGACTCCATCTTAGACTTGAACATAGTATTTCTGCAGGTAATTAATAATAGTCAACAGAGCAGTATTAATTTTATGAATATATTGTTTAATCATATTTAGTTCTCCTTGTGTGCTCCATGGCTTTGTCTCTGGAGTTAACTCACTCAGTTTTCCTACAGTGATGGGAGCCACAGGCAGGAATGGCAAGATTGTTGTCATCCTTTTCCTTCTGTGGGAATCAGTGGTGCTGCTGCATCTTTTCTTTCTGATACTTAATGTTTTAATTTATCTGTTGCTGGTTTCATTAACCTTTACAAAGAAATCTCTCTGTTTTTCTGCCTTTCTTTTTTTACTTTAAATTTCATTCATATATGCTGCAGTGCTCATTATTTATTCTGCTTTATCTGGGCTTAACTTACTCCTCTTTCTCTCATAGTACTTGGTTATTGATTTTTCTCTTTCCCAACATATGCATCTACAGCTACAAATCTCCATTCAGCTCCTGCCTTCATGGCGCTTGGCTTTTTACTTTCATTTATTCAAAACAATTAATTTCCCCTGAGACTCATTCTTCTACCTTTGTATTATTTTATTTAAAGATGTGTTGGGTCATCCCCCAAAATTTAAGGAGTGGCCTATGGGCCTTCCTGTGGTGACTGTTAGTTCCTTTGCAACCTGTGAACATATCCCATGTGGGTCCTGTGATGTAAGTGGCATTGTGAGCCTCAAGCTGAGGTTGTCTTGGTGAGTCATCCATATCACTGGAGAAGGATGCGTTCACTGCTTTTATTAGATGGAGAATTCCCTAAATGTCAATTAGATCAACTTGATGGATGGTGCTATTCAGTTCAACAATATCCTTACTGATTTTCTGCCTGCTTAATCAATCAGTTACCAAGAGAAGATGTTGAAGAGGCTAACCATAGGAGTGGATTTATCTATTTCTCTTTGCAGTTCTATTAGGGGTGTTTTGCCCCCACTTACATCAATGCTTCCCCTGCTGAATATCTGGCATTTCAGGGCATCACTCAGTGATTTCTCTCTAACTCATGTTCACTTGTGCTCTGGTGCACACGTGTCTGAATTGTCATGGACATTCATGTTGTTCTGTTTTTCTCCATCCTTTACGAAAGCTGTCTGAATTGTATATAAGTTTGATTTCTACCATCATTCTGTCACTGCCCTTTTGTTGGTGTATTTAAACAATTTGCTTTTAAAAAGTGACTGTTAAGGGCTGGAAAGATGGCTCGGAGGTTAAGAACATTTGCTGCTATTGCAGAACACGGGGGTTTAGTTCCCAGTACCCACTCACAACCTCCTTTGACCAGGGATCCTGATGTCATCTTCTGTGCCTGAGCACATAAACCCACACAAAGGTCACACACATACACCTAAATAAATAAAAATTGAAAGTAATTGTTGATAGATTTATTTGTGTTGCTATCTGTCACACCTGTAAAATTTTTCTATTGTTCTCATTAATTCTTTCTTCCATTTTATTTCCGTTTTCTACTCAACTTTTCTATTCACCAATGACTTCAATTTCTCTCGTTTACTAATATATAATCATATCGTCTTGGTTACTTAACACAAGGTTTTACTATGTAGCTTACGCTGGTCTTGAACTCATGGACTCATGGTCCTCCTGTCTCAACTTCCAACAAGCTATAATTAATTGTTTGTAATATCATGTTTGCTATCCATCTCTATAATATCTTAGTGGCTACCTTAGTGTTTTAATGATACACATCTGTAACTGGTAAGTCTTCTGTAAGGATGATTCTATGAGACTCAAGGTAGAGTGATTTATTTACGGTCTAGTATCCTCCTCAGTAGCATTACCCTGATACTTTAAACACCCCACCCCAAGGCATTGCTGCTTGCTTCATCTCACCTAGGGGTGAGAGAGGCAAGCATCTTTTGCTCACTCTGTTCTCCCTGACTCTGACCCTGTGCTTGTTTACACACATTCCATGGCTCTCTCTGAGGAACCCTCTCCCAACATTCGGAATTGGCAAGAGATAGATTGCCATGATTCACTTTTATTTTTAACTTGACACAAACCAGAATCACATGGAAAGAGTGAACCTTGGTTGAAAACTTGCCTTTTGATTGGCTTCTGGCCATGTCAATTGAAAACTTGCCTTTTGATTGGCCTGTGAGGATTGTCTTGACTGATGATTGATGTGGGTGGTCCCGGCCTACTGGGGAAAGCACCATCCATAGGCAGGTGGGCCTGGGCTGCATAAGAAAGTAGCAGAACAAGGCTTTGGTTTCTACCTCAGCTCCTGCCCTGACTCGCTTCTGTGATAGACTCTGACCTGAATTTGCATAATTAAATAAACCCTTTCCTGCCCCAAGTTGCCTCTGGTAATTGGTAAGAGCAACAGAAAAGGATGGCACTTGGGGGACACTTCGTTCAGCTGGTGGGGGACTCACATGGTCTTTGCTTGATTGGGGGAGTCTGTCTCCCACTTTTCAGGACGAATTTCACCCCTGAGTACAGGACTTGTGTTTGGCAGAGGTGAAGCTCCCCAGCATTTGCCTGCTCCTCTCTCCTCCTCTCTTCCTTACCTAGTTGCTGATGAAAAGTCTACTGGATGTCTGCCTCTCTTCTCTGTGTGTGACGGCGCCTCTTCTATGTTTTTTCAAGTGTCTCCTTTGGTCTGTTTCTGGCAGTTTGGGTGTGATGTGCCCAGAGACAGGTGGCTTTTTGGTTTGGTTGTGTGATTTTTTTTTTCATGGTTACTTTCTCCCAGTTTCTTATCATTAGTCGAGTGAGCCCCCAGCCACCATGACATCAAATGTTTGCTCCACTCCTTACTTTACACGGCTTCTGGCTTTTAACACCTTCTGGCACTGCCCTGTTCTTCCCAAGCACTCTGCTGTGCATTCCTCACTGTGTTGTAGTGTGCAGGGTCCCTCTTCACACCTCCTCTAACTCGAGGACCCAACACAGGGTGTTCTCCCTGTCTGCTGGAGTTCCTGGAGGTCCTTGTTCCCTATCCATCCCTCCTCTGACTCCTCCTTGGAGCTCTCTGCTTACATCACCTGTTTGACACGCAACCTGCCTGTCCACGAGTCTCCACACATTAACCATAGCTGTCTACCTCCCCGACTGATAACTCCGGGTCCATGCTGTGTCTCAGTGTTGCTCTGCATCTGTCCCCAGACCTCGGTTGCTTTTTGTTTTTGTTGTTGTTTTGTTTGTTTGTTGTGGTTTTGTTTGTCTTGAATTTTGGCCTGTCTCAGTTTGCTTGTGCTGCAGGAGATGAGGTCTGTGTTAGGACCAGCAAGCAAACACGCCTTTGGTGTGAGGAAGAGTGATGCAGGCTCTGTCTAATGCGACCATAAGTGAGGGGCTGGGATTGTTCAATCCCCCCAGTCTCCTATAGAATCCTTGTTCACAATATTAAGACTCCCCATGCTGTACCCATTGAGCTCAAAGCTCAGCATAAAACTTTTATGAATGCAGAGTCCTGTGAGACCCAAGGAGTCACTCGCCACACAGCTGGCCTAACAAACTGTTGGAATCTAGTCTTCATTGCAGAAAGGGATCACAGCTCATGCCAGTCTGGTCTGAGAAGATCCTCCCTTGGACTCACTTCATTAAACCAGAAGAAAACCTGACTGTAAATGTGTTCCATGCATCGTAAATGAATTGAGTTCCAGAGGTGTCTGCATAGTAAGTATTATGGGCTTTAAGTCAAGATATGAATAGCTTCGTTGGCATCCTGGAAGTGGGTATGGTATTGATAATCCAAATCCAGTGTGCTTTAACTGGTATTTCTAGCTGAGGTAGGATTGATTTTTCTGAACCCTTGAAGACACTGTCTTATGTACAGGCAGATTTTAATTTTGACACAGCTACCCAGAGCATCACACGCCTCTGTGTTTGCATCCTGGCCTTAGCGCTGGGTGTAGTCTCCAGCACCCCAGAGTCCTGGAGCATTTCCCAAAGCCGGGAGCTTGGCCGAGAGCCTCTTGACTTAAGCAAGCACAGCAGCCAGGTTCCTGAGGATTTTCTCAAAGCCCCATACCCTAGATTCATTTCTGTCACCGCGATAAAATACTCTGACAAAAAGCAACTTAGGCAAGAAAGGAGAAGTCAAGTCAGGGACCTGAAGAGGCAAATCACAGCCATCTCAAGAACACAGAGAAAACCGATGTCTGCCAGTTTTCCCTCGGCTCCATTTCTCTGTTCCTGTACAACTCAGGCCCCAAACCTAGGAAAAGCTGTGCCACCCATAGTGGACTGAGTCTTCCCATGTCGATTAATGTAATCAAGAAAATCCCCCAGATACCCACAGAGCAGCCTGGTCTAGACAAATCCCCACTGGATTCCTCCCTCACAATGCTAGGGTGTGTCAAGCTGACACCCCCAGATCAGTGTGTGTGTGTGCAAAGTTAAGCTTCCTGTCAGTTTGACTGGATTAAGAAACACCTATCAGCAAAGCACAGCCATGACTGGGCCTGTGAGGACATTTCCAGAAACCACCAGGCCTCTAACCAAAGAGACAAGCCCTAGGTAGGTATCAGCAGGCTGGTGTTACTGGCAGGCGGTCAGGGTGGGAGGAGCCTGCCTGGAGGAAGAGTCACCAGGAGAGTGAGCGGTCTCCAACTCCGCCCTTTCATCTTCCTGTACCTTCTCTGTGCTTCCTGTTAAAGAGCTGGCACACGATGCTCCTACCATCATGATGCTCTAGACAATGACATGGATCAAATGACTGTGGACTGAACCCTCTGAAAGGGTGAGCAAGGCACGCACCTCCTCCCTTTTAAGTATTTAGCGGTAGAAATGATGAGAGTGACCCTGTGGTTCCAGCCTTTGAGCCATCAGCTAAGTCTACTCTAACCCACCTGTCACATACAATGCTTGGGTGTATGACTGTTTCTCAGTATTGGGACTCCCCTCTGCATGGAACACGGCGGTGGCTAGGGAGCCTGTAGCAGAGTCCCTGTGAGGACTAGACTGCATTGTCTGGGACTTAGGAGAGAGGTGGCTCTGCCTAGGCTCAGCCCAAGGGCCCATAGACATCAGCTGTTAGGGTTTCGATGGAAGATTGCCCCAGAACCACAATGCGACACTGTGTTGGTGGAGCATTAAGTGCTTGTAGCTCTAAGGGTTCTAAGCCACTCAATCTAGTGCACCATGCAGATCACACAGGCTCACAAGACTCACATCATGTCCATTCATTCTCGTATGTGTTCATACATGCTTACATTCATTCATATGCAAGCTCACACAGTCTTACAGATATCAGGCTCTGCGTGAAGCTCTCAGGATGCTGATCAGGAAAGCGAAGTCTCTGCTTCATTTAAAGGCATTACTCTCCTGATGGGGAGTGTTCTTCTGTGTATATGTTTCTCTTATTGGTTGATGAATAAAACACTGTTTGGCCAGTAGAGGCAGGAGGATAGGCGGGGCTAGGAGATGAGGAGAAGGCTGGGGAAGAGGCGCCAAACAGAGATGCTATGTAGCTGCTAAAAGGAGTAATAAATCCGGGCATTCTCCGGTAAGCAAAGACAATGTGGAAATACATAGATTTATAGAAATGGAATAATAATTAGACAGAGCTAGCCAATAAGAAGCCTGAGCCATCGGCCAAGAGTTTTGTTATTAATATAGTGTCTCTGTGTTCGTTTGGGGCTGAAGTGGCGGGACCTGGCAAGAAACCCCAGCCACCCTCCTTGTCAAGGTGCCTGTTTCTTGATGAGGATAATCTCAGCCCAGTGACTGGAGGGATCAGCACACAGCACTTCAGATACTCGTGTATCACCATCATTCCACTCAGACTGAGAGATGCTGGGGCACAGACAGGGCAGGCGACCTGCTCAGGAAAAAGCCATGTTCCACCACGCTCAGTGCATTCCTTGCCACAATGAACCTTCCATGAGACTCACAGATTGCTACCTGTCAAGGTCACAAACCCCCTCCCTCCTTTTGGATGGGCCAGCCACCAGTTTCCAAGGCCCAAGCAGGCACCTAGCTTCAGCCTCTGGCTCCCAGTGAGCAGGCAGTGAACTCTTCAAGGCATCTTTTCAGATTTCATCTTTGACCTCTGAGCATCACGTTGACCCCTGGCCTGGATGTTCCATCCCACTCCATGCAGAACACTCACATGCAGTTCCCATGTAAATCACTCCGGTTTCCTGGGGACTTCCCGGCGTAGATCATCAACGGGGACTTGGCACCAGGAGGGTGAGCTCATGTTGGAGCCTTTTGCTGAGAATATTGAGATCAGACTGTGAGGTTCTTTGTCGAAAGAGGACAAATCAGGGCTCATTTACCCTCTAACACCAAGAGACTGTGTTGAGCCAGCATATTCATATGCAGATTCCTTCCTTCTCAGCGAGCTCCAGTTCAATAAAACAAACCCAGAAGCCAGAGAGGGAGAACACACATGCACACACCTGTGGGAGAGGCAGAAGACATCTGCCGCCACCCAGCTTACCCCAGTGCCAACCCAGCCCAGGCAGAGCACAGGGCTCTTCTGAAGCTCCTCAACCTCAACACCGGGCAAGAATGGCTGCACCCTTTAGCCCTTCCAAGAACCTGTCCATGTCCATGGCATTCAAGCCAGGCTGTGACCACCTTGCTTGAGATGCTCAGGAGTCCGGGACCAGCAGCTGCCTTCTAACGGGGTGAAGACATCCATGGACTGTGGATCCTCCTGGGTCTCCAATCCCGACAATTAGCAGTGACAGAGGAGAGGAGAGAAATGCCTTGGGCATCTCACGCAAATGAACAACCCCATTTCACGAGTATTTACTGCACTGCTTCTCTAGGCTAGCGCCAAACTCCGACCCTGTTCTGGGAGTGACAAGGACAGAAATCCCATGACATTTCCTGTAACGAGTACGGTTTTTCCGCCTGCTGCCCGGTCTTGTCCTGCTACCACGCCACCAGCCCCAAATAACACACAGAGACTCTGTATTTGATACAATACTGTTGGCCCGGTTACTTGTTACTTATCGGCTAGCTCTGCCTTTAATTATTAACCCATTTCTATGTATCTTCACATGGCCTTCTCTTACCGGGGAGGCGGCTGGCGTCCAGCTCTCTCCAGACTCTCCATCTTGACTCCTCCTTCCTACTTCCTATTTCCTCCTTGTCTCCTAGTCCCTCCTATCTTCTTTTCCTATTGGCCAACAGTGCTTTATTATTAACCAGTATGAGAAACATACAGAATGACATCTCCCATCATCTCCTCTTTTCTGTCTAAATAAAAAGAAGCGTTTTAACCTTAACATAGCAAAATATATTATACAACAGTTATCAAGTAAGAATCACAGTTAACAATATTTAGTCCATTAACATTTAGCAAGATTTGAAGAAAATATTTCATCATCTATTCTATCTTTGTGTGTCTAAAGTCTAAGTAACTTATCTTTAATCCTAACTAATGAAAACTATAACCATAACTACCTGTCTTCAACTCCTTCAAAGACCACAGAAGGATAATATATAAGCTCTAGAAATGACAGAGACGTCTTGCCTTTTCAGTCACCCGAAGTTCTTGTGTAATCTTCCATCTTCAGCCCATAGGCCATAGTGTGTCTGACAGACTCTTCAGCAAAGCAGGAAACTTTAAACTTTCTTCTTGTATTGGCAGTTTATCAGTCATTTTTCTCTATATCCTGCAGACTGTCTGGCAGATTCTTCCATGAAGCAGGAACTCTGTAGCAATGTCCATCTTGAGTCAGCAGTCAATTTTCTGTGGGTCCTGCATGTCCAGTTTATACAGCACAAAGTCAAACAGTCCAGACAAGAACAGTATCTTGTCCAAATGGCTAGTCTTGACATATTGGAAGTAAACTCCATAACGTGTTTCTTTAATGTCCATCTTCCTTTTTGACGCAGGTGGTATTACCAGGAGCAATTATGTCTCACTGTCACGAAAACCCTAAACCACTTTAAATGCCATATTCTGTAGGTCTCTGAAAGGTTTGAAGAATGACTATCTATCTCAAATACATCTCTGTGTATCTTGAAAAACCTAACTAACTTAACTCTAAGCTTTGACTATCATAGGTAATTATCTATAATCTGTACTACATTATATTTCTATATAAACACAATACCTAAACAAGAGGAGAAATACACATCTCACAAAATTGACATTAAATTGTATCAATAAATGAAAATCGATTCCAAAACAAAGTAATCATATCAATACCATAATTCCCTTTTTACCTTTAAAAATAATTGGCTGTGATCATTACCCATTTATAACCAAGTCCATTTAAATGAAACCAAACATTTATAAACAATATTTGGGAATTTGGGCGTCATTCTTTCCAAACTACTTCCTGTTGACAGGGGGCGCTGTCATGGGGGATCATGAGAAGACACAGAAATCTTGGCTGTAGTCTGCAAGGCTGTTTTGTTTAGCTATTTTGAATGTAGGATCACCTGGTCCTCTGTTTCAGGGGGTCTGGCTTGATCAAACCACACAAGTCTGGAAGGAATCCACAGCTTTTTATTTTCTGTGGAAACAAAAATAGAAATCCTTTTCCCCAGTAACTTGTCCTTAAACTTAAATGTTGGAGTCAAAGCATTTTTAAAATATATAAATTTAATTAATCCAGCAGCATTTCCTTTATCAGTTGTTATTTTTTCAGCAGTCAAACAATGTAGAGACAACACAATAGCATATAATAACCAGATTTTCTCTGAGCTTTTCATCTTTACGTGCCTTTATTACTCTGTTTATTTTACTTTTATTTTTTTTTTATTTTTTGACATAGGGTTTCACTGTGTAACTCTTATCTGTCCTGGAATTTACTCTGCATACCAGGTTTACTTTGTAAATCACAGAGATCTGCTTGCCTCTGTCTCCTGAGTGTTGGGATTAAAGGCGTGTGCTACAACACCCAGTTTCTCTTTGTCTCTTTAAAACCATTTTTTTTCATGTCTACGTATATTCTAAAACACACTGTAAACCTTTAGAGGTTTTTCTTAATATGAATCTGTCTTTACTGTAAATCTTTATCTTCGTCTGGCCACAAGTCTTTTATCTGGTAAACAACAACATTGCTAAAATGAAAGTCTTTGTTGTTTCTGCCGAGGTTTATAAAAGTTGGCGGCTGCTATTTTACCGCCAGCACTGAAAGCTGCGCTCACTGCCTTGGTCTGCATGCTGCCGGCTTGAAGATGTGGTCACTGCCATTGCCATCTCTCATACACACCAATAAATTGTTAGCAGAGTTTCTTAAAAGATGTGTGGCTTTTTGTTCCTTATGATGAGTCAGGAACCTTCTCTTAAAGGAGTCCTGCGAATATCTGCTTGTCTCTTGCAAAACAGAGTCCAACCGAGAAAAATGCTGTTACCAAGAAACCTTGATTGTCTCTGTTCTTTTGTTTGTACAACCATTTTTTAACCTTTTGTTAAATTTTAAGTGTCAGTTCTTAGTAGCCACGTGGGCGCCATCTGTAACGAGTACGGTTTTTCCGCCTGCTGCCCGGTCTTGTCCTGCTACCACGCCACCAGCCCCAAATAACACACAGAGACTCTGTATTTGATACAATACTGTTGGCCCGGTTACTTGTTACTTATCGGCTAGCTCTGCCTTTAATTATTAACCCATTTCTATGTATCTTCACATGGCCTTCTCTTACCGGGAGGCGGCTGGCGTCCAGCTCTCTCCAGACTCTCCATCTTGACTCCTCCTTCCTACTTCCTATTTCCTCCTTGTCTCCTAGTCCCTCCTATCTTCTTTTCCTATTGGCCAACAGTGCTTTATTATTAACCAGTATGAGAAACATACAGAATGACATCTCCCATCAATTTCCAACACACAATGGCTCCTTGACAGCCATGCCACCTGCTTATGGTAGCCCGAGCAGACTGACAGTGCCTCTTTTCCTGGTATCTAGCCCAGATGTTTCCCCCAATGGGCTAGGGCTGTATGTGTCTGGCCAGACTACTGGGATTTAGAGTGGTTGATTCACAATGTCCAAGGGCAGGACCTCTGGCCTCTGCTGACTCGGGTTCATTCAGTTAATCTCTACAGAAACAGTTACTGAGTGTCCAGACAGTCTTAACCTTTGACCCAGATATTGGGGTACCTATCATCCTGTACAGAAATGACCAGGCCTGGAAGGAAGGGCAAAGCCTGAATTCCTCCTTCCAATCATATTCAGGGAATTTGAACTCTACTGCAATACTTCACATTCTCCAAACACAAGCCACTATTTCTGTGTGGACCTGGCTACCAGGAACTTTTCCTTTCTGTCAGTCTCGCCTCGTGGCTGAAAACAAAAGCCACCGGTACCGTGGATGTTAGCCAGTCTGTGTTTTCCATTCTCCAGCCTCCCATGTGGCTCTGTAGCCCCCTCCCATGGCTTTTGCTCCCCTATTGATATTGGTTCTTGGGTTGTCCCTTGCCCCAGGACTTTCCTAAGTGTATCCGGGGGCTCCGATGTGAATATCAAAGTCTGGATCACAGGCACGCTCAGCTTACAGCAGAGCTCAGGCAACACAGCTCTGCCATCCTGTGCCCTGGCATGACTGGAGACAACACACTCATGGTAGTTCTCTGTGGGTTGCTTACATTCATTCTCTGTCCTGGGGTGACCTGAGCCCCGCTCCTGACAGACCCTAAATCAGAAGTAGGAAGATCCACATGAGGAATGTCTGCTGCCTCCTGGGGAAGAAGCTGGAGGATTCAGGGCACAGACTGCAGTCTGCAAGAAGAGAAAGGGTCTTGGGGATCCAGGCGCATTTGTACAAGATCTGAGAAAGTCACAGACACGTGGTAGGCAGGACATGGGGCAGTGTGATAGGCTCGAGCTATGGCACACCCATGCAAGGGTGTCAATCAAGCAGTTTCACAAGCTGACCCCACCCCAACGGAGGTACACCTGTGCACGCCTGAAAGCAAAGCAGGCGTGTGTTAGGAGCCAGCGTGTCAGGTCACCCAGCATGCAACAGCTTTCTTCCTTTTGGCATCTCACCACTCGCCCAAGACTGGCGGACGGGGATTCAAAGTCCTCTCGCCCTGGCCAAGGATCACAGAGCCAGCAACCAACTGCGCATCCCTGCCTGGTTCCTGACCTTGGCATGGAGGTGCAGGAGCCCAGCGGGGTTCCTCCTCATGTCTGTGTGAAGCGTGCACACTGATCTGATCAAAAGGCCTGCTCCTCAAAGGCCTGTGAAGTGGGATGAGACAAAGAAGGGCAGAAGTTGCTAAGAGCTTAGGACCATCAAAGCCCCTGAGATGCCTGGAGAGGGATGCAGGGGTGGAGGGCATCCCTGGGACAGGCATGTATATCCTGCCCAGGTCTCCAGGGGCTGCCCATGCCCTGACACCCTTGTGGCTCCTGTGCACAGATGGATAATGGCAGTGTGAAACCCCATTCCTCCCCTCCTGGTCTCATTGTGTTTCCCTAGGATCTGGAGGCACCCCAAAGGATGTGGAAGGAACTCAGAGATGCTCATGACTGCTGGGAGCTCACAACAAACTAGCCACATAGCCTTTTCCAAAGAGTAGAAAAACATCTCAGACCCTTTTATCAAATCCTGGGCCTCCCTCAGCCTCTCTGGGCCTCCCTGGGCTTCCTTGAGCCTCCCTAGGCCCCCCAGACCTCTTGGATGCCCTGTCCACCCCTTGGACCTCCCTGGGGCTCCCTGGGCCTCCCTGGGCTACAGTAGATAATGCTTGATAGGATCAACCCAGCCCCTGCCTGCCTTTGTACTCACATTGATTGCTCATTGTCCACTCACTTGCAGACATCATCTTCCACTGCTTCCCGTGAATAAGAGCTCCAGCCTCCTGGCCTCTACCCGACAGGCCTCCGTCCCACACAGAGAACATGCATCTTTGGAAACACTTTTTGAGTAGGTAGGGTGTTTCATTGGGGCAGCTCCATGTCCACGGTAGAGCTGGGGGCAGGCTAAGCCTCATGGCTCCTTGAGCTTCCCCATGAAGTGTCCCTGCTAACCCTAAAGCACATCAACATTTGTCCCCAAAAAAGAGCCCATGTAAATGTCAGTTCCAGTGCTGGCCAGGTCTTTCTCACAGAACCAGGTCACCGGCCTTGCCGCAGGCACAGCTACAAAGAGGTTTTTGCGGGGGAACTGTGTGCCTGGCCACACTCCCTGAGTGAGTCTAGTATGACAATGTCCCTTCCTGCCAATAGAGCTTGTTATGTCTTCCTAACTCCCTCGCCCATGCAAATCACCCACTTATAGACTCTCACAAAATTCAATTGCCAATTTGTCTTTTTATTTCCTACACTTAAAGCGATTTGCCTTCAAATAATCTTCGATGAATTGTTCATTTTACAACCACAGGAAGAGATTGGAACATGGAAGCATTGCCTTCATCATCACAGAGTTTGGGTTCCTCCTGCTTTCCCAGCCAGCCACCAGGAAGATTCCCTAGGGTGTTCTCAGCCAGACTCCTACAGTCTGCCAGTAGCTCAAGAACTGGGTGGGGCAAGGTGGGCTTCCATAGTGCCCTGGGCAGCTGGACTGTCTCTAGGAAGTCATTACTTAGCATCGGACACTTCACTGGCCCTGGCATACAGCTTTGATGGAGATGGACTCTGCTGTTTAGTCCCCCATTATCCACGTGAATGACTTCCAGAGTAGAGCTGGCTCACACATGCCCAAGCCCTCCACACTGACCCTTCATCTGCATCCACAGATCCCATCACCCTTGATGTCACCCAAGGATCCAACTCAGGCCATCCTCTTTCACAGCTTTAACCACCAAGCCTGCCTGCATTCACACAGATCTTTGTCTTGCAGACCCCCAGAGAGTGCAAGACCCTGCTCTGTCACACGAGTCCCTCTGTTCTGGCTTTTACCCCTCTTCCTGCCACTTGGGGAAGCACATATGTAGGTTTAAAGGACAGGCCGGAAACTCACAGACATTCTCAGACTCCATGAACTTGGACATCTTTCTGAACAACAGATACCAACCTTGGTTTTGTTTGCCTTAAAAATCTGAGAAACTCGGCCTCAGAAAGTAGCGGGAGGTTAAGGTCTTGTGATGCAGTGGCCTGACTCCCAGGAGGAGACTCCGTCAGGGACACATGTGTGCAAGCAAAGGCTGGAAGCCCTGCACACCTGCAGTTCTCTCCTGTGCCTTTATCGCCCAGCAGCTTGGGATCCTATCTGCTCCTCTGAAAACCATGCCTTTCCCTGTTTATGGGGACCCAGGAGGTGGAGGAAAAGGGGGTTCTAAGGTGGAAACACTGTGAGCCCCTCTGGCTGAGACATCGCCCCCATCTACCTGCTGACAGAGGTCTCTGAAGTGAAGACAGGAGAGCCCACACTGGGGAGTTTAATTGGCAATTAGAAACAGTGGCCTCCAGTGGGCCATCGTGACGCCGTCTTCAGAAAGAGAAAATTGACTGTGACTCTGAAAGCAGGAAAGCTAAGGGAAAGAGACCAGCTCAAACCCGTGAGGCCAGTCCGGGGCCCGCACAGCACGGGAACACTGGGAAGCACAATGCATTATTTATTGCCATAAAGGCAGGACTGGAGTTTTATCATAGAACCCGTGTCTGCATAAAAGAACCTGACAGGGCAGATCAATAAACAAGGGAATTGCTTGTCTGGAATGGGCCTTTTTATTGTTTTTGTTTTCTTTCTTTCTTTTTTTTTTTTTTTTTTTTTTTTTTATCAGAATGCTGCTCAAAGACAGAATGATGACCTCCCCATCAGGTAGTTAAGGGAAGATGGCCTGATGTGCTGAGTATGATGTACTGAGAAGGAAGGAAGGTGAGGACAGTTCATCAAATTAAAGAGTAAAAGGCGTGTGTGTGTGTGTGTGTGTGTGTGGTGTGTGTGCGTGTGTGTGCATGTGTGTGTGAATGTGTGTGCCCATATGTGTGTATGTGAATGTGTGTGTCGTGTGTGCACATATGAGTGCATGTGAATGTGTGTGTGCATGTGTGTGTGTATACATGTGTGTGAGCTACCTCTCCCTAGTGTTGGTGAAAAGACAGAAGAGCACTGTTACTTGCTGCATGGTAGACACTGGTTACCACTCTTGCAGGGACCATGTCTGTCTGCAGATGTGCGGCAGGGTAGGGCCTTGTGTCCCGCCTTAGGTGTGCAAAAGCAGTGAACGGGGCCTGCATGTGTGGGAGCGGTGGGGTGGGTCAGCCTCTCAGTGCCACTGTCAAGTCTGATGACCTCAGTTGGATACTGTGAACACAAGACAGAAAAAGAAAGCTGATTCCCACAAGCTGACCTCTGACCTCCACATGTGCACAGTGACATTCCCCGCATGTGTGCACAAATAATGACTTAGTTGTAAATTTAAACACATACACTTTCATGAGAAACTACTTGGACCTAGCCTGTGTCTCTGGCCATTCCCGGGACAGCCACAACATGCCTTCTCTGGTGATGTCCAGAGATAAATGTGTGATGGTCACATGACAAGCAAAAGATCTGGTCATGAGCTCACCAGAGAAGACTGATCATGAACACCCATTTCTGTCATCTCAGGAGGGTAACAAGTACAAAGGAATCTCTGTAAGGAGTGAGGTTTTCCTCCCGCCGCTGGTCTGGTCCTGCCGCCGCCGCCGCCGCACCTGCCACAATTAACACACCGAGACTCTGTATTTGATATAATGCTGTTGGCCAGGTACTAGTTTCTTATTGGCTAGCTCTGTCTCAAGTATTAACCCATTTCTATTCATCTCCATGTGGCCTTATCTTACAGGAGAGAGAGCCCACCAGCCTTCTGCTCTCTCCGTCTTCCATCTTGACTCCTCCTTACTCCTTCCTCTTTCCTCCTTGTCTCCTAGTCTCTCCTATCTTCCTTTCCTATTGGCAAACAGTGCTTTATTCATTAACCAGCATGAGAAACATATTTACAGAATAACATCTCCCATCAGAACTCTTCTTCATCCCAAGACATCACAGCTCACGGCCTCTGCTAAGTCAGCCCAGCCCAGTCCTAAGGCTGCACCTGAGGTGGCTCTACAGGTAGTCAGGCTTATTTAGGATCATGTTTTCTGTACCATGAGCTAGGTCAATAGTAGCCTCCTCAGCCTCAAGGTCCCATCTTGGAGAATGCATAGAGCCACAAGAACTGTGTGAGCACCAACCAGATCAAGTTCACAAAACATTGAGTAACTGTCACATCAGCCATCACCTTAGAGCCTTATGTGGCCTCCGCATCGCCAGGTCTGAGGTCCAATCCTCAGGTACACATTCACCAGCAATTTGAGAAGGAAGTAGACACAGGGCCGTACATGGTCTGAGGGTTCTGTTCTGCAGTCCTCATAACTAGCATGTTTATTTTCATGCATTGGTTATCACCTCTAAATTATTTCTGCTCTTGTCCACGAAGGAACCTGGAAATGAATAACATTTGTGTTGAATATAGTTTCATGGGTGGATGGGCTTGTGGAATGGGTAGATGACCCTCTTCTACTTCTTTCCCGCATTTCACAGCCATTCTCAGCCACCATGATGCCCTCACCACCACAGAGATCCAAGCACAGTGAGTATGCTCTGAGGACAGTGCCAGGTATTTTGACAGTTCGGCAGTATCTCTTGCCCAAGAGGAAGAAGCCTGATTCCCGGCGGTCTGTCACTAATGATCATCTAATACTGTTTGGTATCAGTTTTGTGTACACATCTCCTAATAGAGTAAATTGCATGTGGGTGTTTACATTTAAGATGAGTGTGTGTGTTGTAATTGATGGAACTCTAATCTCCATGTGGCTCCAGCAGGAGACATGCAAATGCCTCTTTCCACCATCACCAAGCCTTCTCTAATTTTAGGGAAGCAGAATGCTTTACATGAGCCCCAGATAGAACAGGCTAGGGTAGATCCCAGCTGGAGCCAATATAGAGAGATGGTCCTGTGACGGAGGAGTACATATCTCATTCTCCTTCGACTCTGGTTAGTGTTTTGTTTTTTGTTTTTGTCAAATCAACACAGTGATTTGACATCTACGAAGAGGCAACCTCAACTGAGGAGCGGATGTGGTAATGTATTATTTGTGATCTAATGAAGCTTGACTGAAGATCAGAGTGCAAAGCTAGTCACAGCCACAGAGGACAGGCGGTGGCGGTACACACCTTTAATCCCAACAACAGCCACACTTAGTGCCACAGAGGCTGGACAGTGGTGGTGTATATCTTTAATCCCGGCACTAGAGAGGTATGTAAGGCAGGAGCTCAGGGGCTCATTCATGTATTCAATCTTGGGCATTCAGCCTCCAGCCATGCTGAGGACAGGATCATCCCAGCCTTGGTAGAGGTAAGAATCCTCTAGTGGTTGGCTGCTTGCTTTTCTGATCTTCAGCTTGAAACCCTAATTGAAAACTCTGGGGTTTTTATTATTCACACTACAGAATGGCCTCCCTCAGGGCTGCCTGTGTGCAAATCTGTGGGGGGTATTTTCTTGATTAACAATGGATATGGGTGGGCCCAGCCCACTGTGAGTGTTGCCACTGATGGGTAGATGACCCTGAGTATAAGGTAGCTGAGTGAGCCATGGAACAAGCCAGGCTTGTCCTCCATGTCCTCTACTTCAGTTCCTGCTTGGCTTCCCTGGATGATATAACCAAAAGGCCAAATAAACCCTTTCTTCCCTCGTTTGCTTTTGATCATGGTCTTTGTCATAGCCACAGAGAAGCAAACTGGGGTATGTCCCCTACTTCCAAGGTGCCCTGGCCACTGATTGAGAGAAATAAAAAGAGAAAGATGCATCTCATGCAAAAGGACTTAAGACAGCCATCATAGGGAAGGGAAGCATGGAGACTTTGACCGGATCATGCCTCTGAACCTGCATGAGACCAGCAGGACACATGCACACACCTGCTCTGCAGGAACAGTTAACACATCTCCAACGTAATCAGCCGGGTAGAGGCTGACCTCTGCACACAGTGCCTGGACTCGGGACTCTGAGTTCCTGACCAGGTTCCTACCCACTCTTATAAAGAATGGAGAATATAAGGGTTTTGAATACAATGCTTGTTGTTGCAAATACAAAAGGAGATGGTGAGCTGAGCCATCCACACCAGTGCTACATCCCCAGCCATGGATACCACAAGGAAACATGCAACAACATCCGGACATACTGTGTTATCTGTTCACACTGGGGTGAGGCCCCAGATGATGCTGATCACATTACCTTACGAGTGCAGAGTGTGCTCAGGTGAGGGGTCTCTGCTCCAAATGCCCACAGCACCTGGTGAGGGCCTGCTCTGCAGAGTACAACTCTACAGACACATTATCAGGGCTTTCCAACAAGCCCCTCCATGGGAAGGCAGAGCTCTGGGGGGGGTCCCATAGTCTCTATCTGCGTGATCTCAGAAGCCCCTGGGCTGCACCTGGAAAACAGTGGACCCCATTTTACCCTCTGCACACCCCTTTACAATAAAGGCAACTAATAGACCTGCCCCACAGTGTGGGAACCCTTGCTCTAAGCCCCCTTTGTCCAGGATCCCATGGTTGGGCCCACTAACTGGGGTCTAAACTCTAACCCAGTAGCAGAGCTGTCTTTAGTTGACACACATTTCCTACCCTGTGCTGACCCGTATGAAAATAGTCTCTCTACAGGTGGAACACTAAGGGCATATCACACCCCTCCCTCAGATGTGGTCAACCACATGGAAGTTGAAGAATCAGCCTAAAGAGGGAAGAGAGTAGTTAGGGTGCTCAGTGACCCCTTACCTACTCTCCTGAAAGTAACCCAATAAACCCATCAATTAATGAAGCTAGACTTGGGTGGAGTCTATATATGCTGTAGGTGCTCTAGTTGAGGTGAATGGCCACTTACGCACATCTACCCAGAAAATGTCACACAGATGGGTATCAGGTCTCAGGTGAAGGATAGTGGCTGACTTCCTAAACATGTATCCCACAGAGGTCCCTGGTGCTGAGACACTGGACTTGGGCTCAGCCCAAGTTCAGCCTGGCCAAGACAGAAAATCTCAGGTGTCCTTGTCCTGCCTAGAATAAGTCATACTATATGGTTTAAACTTTCTGTAAAACACGTCAAGTTTTTAACATATCTGCAGTGAACTTTAATGAGATTCCATAAAAAGTGAGCAGACCTCTCAGAACTAGCTGGGAGAGCCAGTGAATGACCTTGGCAGTTTCAATTAAATCCAAAGTAGAACTGCAAGAATTTGCAGTTTTCTGTGTCCAAATAACTCAGGATGGGGAGGGATTGAAGGGATGAGCCATGGGGAGGGATGTGGAGGGATGAGCCATGGGGAGGGATTGAAGGGATGAGCCATGGGGAGGATGTGGAGGGATGAGCCATCTTTCTGTGAGTCCATTCAGCTCTTGTCTTTCTCAGTATGGTGTCCTGATCCCTAGAGCCTCCACGATGGTACGTTTATGTAAGAGACTCTCTGGGATCTGTGGGAACAAGAATGCCTTCTCATCTCTCCTATGTCCTTGGACCACCAAGCTCTTAACACACATGAATTTCTAAGTCGTTAAAGTCATCAGGACAGACCTAGGCTCCTTCCAACCCAGGCTCTGGAGTAGATACATAACAGAGCTCAGACCCCACCATTCGGGAATTCCATAGCGCCCACGCTCATCTGGCTTTGACGGGCACTGGAGATGGATCACAGTGAAGACCTCTACCTTGGTTGAAAGAATTCTTAGAACACTTCTGGAACTTCAGTGAAGTTCTAGAGTGGCTGACATAAGAGTTCACGGGCAAAGGTAGGCTTATTGAAGATAGGCAAAAGCAAACATGGCCGCTGGTGAAACAGGAGTTTGAGGTTGCTATGGTGACGAGAGGAGTGGCCCTTGTGGCCACTGTGGTGGGCAGCTGATGTGGACACAGTCCAGGGTTTCTGTTTGCTCGGCTTTTATTTTGTTTTGTTTTCCTTGCATAAGCTTCTGCCAAGTCACTTTGGTATCGGGGGAGCTGGTTGCTTTGTGTGGTGAAGGGAAAAGGAGTAGTTTAAGAAGATAATAAAACTGATTGTGTCTGCTTAGTCACCTTAAGAAAGTGGGTGCATTGATCCCAGCTGTGGACTTTTGAGGGGAGGGAAAATGGCCCTTTTGTCTGTGCTAGGAGGACCTGTACCTACTCTCGGAGGAGGCAGCTGAGCCCCAGATTTCTGTGCCTCCCCCAAGGGACCCACAGGTCACCTGGGATTCAGGAAACAGGTGACACCATGGAAGAGGGAGTCTGACATCAGCAAAAGCCCACTTTCCTGGGGGTCAAGGGTTGTAAGAGAGAAGCCACTGGGACGGTGGTGGTTAAGTCAGAACCACATGCAGTGGCCGGAGGCTCCACACACTCACACCCCAGCCTGAGAAGGTTCTCATGCATAGGGGCAGTGAGAGAAGGAGACAAGAGGGACAGAATCTGGTAGAGCAGAGCCCATCACAAAACAGTGCTGGCCAGCCTGGCAGGGAAGTTCTTACCAAAGCCAGCCTGCCTGTCAACTGTGCCACACAGAGCCCAAGGCTTTCGGTATTAAAGGACAAGATGGCCACAAGTAGTAATCAGATATAGGTCTCATCTCCAGACGCCATCATCTTCTAGAGATGCCTGACTCATTTCACGTGGCATGTCCCTACTGCCAGGTTCCTCCAGGAGACGCTCACCTTGTCCCCTACACACACTAGGCCAGTCCAAGCAAAGCTTTCTTCTTGAGCCACAGTGGTCTTTGCCCTGGTCAAATAATAAACACCTGCTTGTTGCCCTCAAAGAAGAAGAGTTGGGCAGGTGAGCCTTTGTTGAACCCACCGACACAAGCCATGCCATGGCAGCTTGCTGTGTGAGGTGGCCCAGACCCAAGGTATCATCCTTACCATCTGGAACTTCAAAGGGAGAAGCCAGAGCCTGGGTGTCCTGAAGCCCCCCAAAGCGTTATGTTCTGACTTTTGTACACATCATCCCTAAAGCCCAGCAGTACATATGCACAGCCTCAAGACACACATGCACAGCCTACACACACACACACACACACACACACACACACACACACAGAGCCACATGTCAGCTCCTTGCCTCCATCTGAATGAGGAGCCTGGGTTTGTCAGCAGCCACCACAGTCCTGCAGATTCCCAGCATGATTTATGGCATGTGTTAGCGCAATATCTGTGTGCATCGCCAGAGGAAACTTAATTGATGAGAGGATTGTCAGAAATGATTCTGGGTGTGGGGTGGGGTGTGTTGAACAGCAGATCGAAAGGGAAGGCAGCCTTTCTTTGAAATAAAGTGTTCTTGCATTACGATTAGAATATCTCCTAAAGAAACAATCCCTCTAATTTTTCCGTCTGAGACTGTAGATTTATTTCTCCATTCGGTGATGAGGCTGTTCTCAGCAAGTAAGATGCAGAAAGAATTGCATGTGCCTAACACGCAGAGACAAGGTCCCCAGTGAGAGACCTCAAGGGCATCAGGTCACAAGTCACAGTGAGTTCCATGTTGGGGAAGGCAGCCCACAGGCTTGGGCCTCATCCATGCAGTGAGGGCTGCCTGGAGGAAGGGACTTGGGACTGGGGTTCAAGGTGGGAAGGGTGAGGTAGGCTATGGTGGAGGCACACAGGCTGTTGGCATTTAGAAACAAATGAATCTGTCTAGATACCTGTCCATGACGACATGTAGTCATTTTGCACCATTGGTCTGGACTCCAAAACTTGCCAGACAAATGTCCTTGCTATGGATAAGCCTGACTACAGGAGGCCACTGCTTTAGGGAACAGGCATGGGACCAGGTCTCTATGTCAGAGAACAGTGTCTTGGTGCAGGGACTCTCAGTCTAGAGCTCAGACACACCCAGGAGGTTTCCAATTTTCCCCAGGCTCTATATTGCCCAAGTCTATTCCCAGGGCCATATCGGCTCATTCCTGAGGCTTTTGGCAGGTGAGGCCCTGCTGATAGCAGAAGGTGGCTATCCAAGAAACTGTCCTACGTAGCAAGGGAGACAGAGACCTTGGCACACTGCCCCGCACCTGCTTTGAACACAGAATGAGGCACTGCCTCCAGCAACGGATGGTGTCCTGACACTGGAATGATGGAGGGTGGCAGGTACCTATGGAGATCTGTCCTGTCTCCCTCCACCTGTCCTTCCACGAAGCTCAAGTCAGAGTGACTGGAAATTGAGGGGTGCTGAGTTCTCACTCAATTCTGAGACCCCATCTGGGATTTGGTTCCCCCAGGACTTAGTAGGGCTGGCTTTATGGAGGACCAGGGCTGGGTGTGAGAGAGGTAGGAAGAGACTGGAGGTGCAGAACATTCCTTTCTCGCCCAGTGTTGAACACTGGAAACAAATGCCTCAGAACTGGGCAGAGGGCTCATTTCCTATGCACATAGTAATGGTGTGCTTGGAGAGTGTGGCTAACCCATGAATATTAAAAATAAAATACGCCTGATCAATGAGGGCTTTGTTTGCGATAGAACCATCCTGGGTTCAAACGGACAAGCCCCCACAGCTTAATCACTGTCGCCCAAGTGTGGTTTGCAGAAGAATCCAGGTGTTCCGACACGTATTGATCTAACATCGCCGTCCCAGGCAGTCAGGGATGAGGAACCGGCCATCGCCCTTCTGCTCCGTATCGAGAATACGTCAAGGCCATCTACGTTAAAACCACCTCGTATCGATAAGCCTGCACGCTAAAAAACACCCGCCATGGCGTG
This sequence comes from Phodopus roborovskii, assembly GCF_943737965.1. Lineage (NCBI taxonomy): Eukaryota > Metazoa > Chordata > Mammalia > Rodentia > Cricetidae > Phodopus > Phodopus roborovskii. The sequence continues at coordinate 2,697,094 of NW_026125059.1, read as the reverse complement.
ATTGATCGCTGCGTATTAACCGAGGTTATTAGAGCAGGGAAATATGACGCTTCCATCGGGGCCTCGCAGCGCACAATTTAACAATCCATCTTCATTTCCCTTGTGTTTTTCTTCTTCTCCTAGGCCCATTTTGTTGGGGTTTTTCCCTCAATTAATTACATTTAATTAGATGCTGAACACAATGACTTTATGTTGTACCCAAGGAGACATAGGAGGGTAGCATTACATTCTGGGTGGTGTTACAGTTAGTCCTTTGTGCTCCAAGGATCCTTAGCAAGGGGCTCATCAGGTGCCTCACCCATGGATGCCAGAAGTTGACAGATGCCCGTGCACTAGCAGTTTCTAAGAGTCAGCCTTGTTGGGACGTTGCACTGGCCAACACAAGGTGGAGGACGGCTAGCCCTATTTGATTTTTAGCAAAGAAAGGCTATGTCGTGGGTTGCAAGATCATAACATTCCTCTGAGGTTGTGGGATGGAGTTTTCCAGGGTCCTAAGGGAAGCATGGGGGTGGGGGCAGAACAAACATTGAAACCCCTGTGTCTACAGGGAACATCTAAATCCCCCAGTGTTTGCATTTGGACTCTGTGTTCCACTTAGGTCTCCTTTGGGGTTGGCTTCCTCTTGCCTCCTAGGATGCAAAGCCAAAGAGTCCCAGCCTGGGGCCGCTCCTTCACTCTGCTCTTTTGTGTGCCTGACACTTGCACAAAGCTGTAGGGGAAGGGTGCAGAGGAGCCAGAGGACCCCTCCCTCAGTAGAGCAGTGGCTTGGGGCATCTCATCATGAAGCATCTCCAAGCTCATTTCCCTCAGCTGCAATGTGGAGCAGGCACAGTTTTTGTCTGTCACTGTGTGCAGACCCAATGACATCATCCTGAATAACATGCTGACTCTAAGCTGGGGAAGGGGCAGGGGCCAGCTCTGTTTCCCTGAGGCGGGGCTGCTTTGCCACCTCAACAGAGGCTTTGTGTCTTTGTGTTGGACTTAGTCAGGTCCACTTATGCCACCTGGGCATCCCATGGGTATTACCTCCATTGACAACAGGCACAGCTCACAACGGCTATGTAGAAAGACCAGATTCTACATACACACACATGCACACACGCATAGGCGCACACACATGCACACACGCATGTACACATGTGCACACACAGGCACACACAAATGCACACGTGAACACACGCACGCACACACATGCACACACACGCACAAGAGAACACATACACACACACAGACATGCGCGCGCGCACACACACACACATCTTGGGCACACTACAACAGAAGTACACAGCCTCCTGTCAGCTTCTATTGAGCCTACAGTGACTCTGTGTCAAGAAAACTCTTCTCTCATTGGTAGTCAGTGAACCTGAGTTCCCTGTGAACGTGGCCCAGCCTGGGTGAATGAGAGTCCCTCTCAGCCCAGCCCCTGAAGACTGGACCATGGACAAGCTTCTTCTAGGCACTTTAGCATGAAGTTGTTGGTTTAATTTATCTGCAAAAGGAAGGAAAAGGCAGGGGTGTGTTACAGAGAAAATGGGACACACCAAGAAGAGCAATTGTCATTCCGCAGTGGCTAGGCAGTACACAGAAGCTTCTAGAACATTTTGACAAGTGGCTCCTCTTCAAGGGTCACCTAAGGGAACAGTGCATGCTGGAATCAGTCTGCAAATGGGCACCACTGCTTTTGTTAAAGCCACATTTTTAAAAAGTGGTCCTATTCCTGGTTTTCCAGTATGCCCAGCTGGGTAGTGGGTCCAGGCTCCCAATGACCTCTGTCCAGAGAATTTTCACCAGGTGACTTGCCTCAAACCCTGCCATTTCTGAGGCTCTTCGCTATCCCCACGAGGCTCCCATCAGCCCCGCTTGAGTGTTGTTTATCTCGCACTCTTCCTGCCTGACAGAGAGTGTTGATTATTCTCTGGCAGGTAAAGATGACCTGTGTTATTCCCGGAGTTCACACATGGATACCTGACTATGTATGGGGTGCCTGCTCCTGGTTCATGTCTACCTGCACTCCTGTGTGGTACAGCGTGGTGCTGATATTTCTCTCCTATGATTGTGTAGAGGACTAAAGAGGAGGAGGCCCCAGGTAGGGGTCCATCCTGCACTCCTGTAGATGTGCCAGTCAATGATCATGCTCCCAGAACAGAGCCACAGTCTGCATGCCTCCCTTTAGGAGAAGCCTCCCTTGACAGATACCAACAACCAGAGAGCTTAAAAAAGAGACAAAGCAAAGGCCAAGTCTCAACGGCCTCAGAGACATCTGTTGTGGTCATCTACCAGGCTTAGGGTAGCCACTAACCCAAAGATGAGAAGAGACACCTACAGCAGGTCTAGAATTTGAAGCTTGGATCCAAGAAAGAGCTGAATGCATTCTTATGTGGTCAAGGTACTGTTCATGCACCTTGCCTGCCTCCTGACCCATGGTGGGAAATGCCACTAATCATTTGAAACCTCATGGGAAGGCTTGTTACTCTGCATCACTGTGGCATTGCTGACTCAGTTTAGCTGTCAGTAAGTACTGAATGCATCTAATGAATGACCTTATCGTACTAAGTATCTTCTGATCTGGAGACAGAACACAACAAAGGACTCAACGGGGCCCCATGCAAGTGACATCAGCACTCAGGGTCCAAGAGCCCGACCTCAGGCTGATCACAACGTAAAGTGGCTGGAGTGTTTTTGTTCGAGAGACCCACAGAGGCGCTTTATCTCACAGCTTTGCTGGACTGTTTAAAGGCCATTGTTTCTATTTACCACAAATCTGAAGCTATGTTGCCCATGTTACAACCTAGCACATTCCACAGAGAGGAATGCTCAATTTACAAAGGCCATTTGTTGGCAGACACAGGCTTCAAGTTGACCACCATGGGAACCCTCCGTCTTCAACCACCTGTGTCCTTTCTACACTTTACACCTAGTCAACTTCTTCCTTATAATAAAATAATTAAAGTGGTTTTTTTTTCTGTCCCAGTTGTATTCTTTCCAAAGTGGTATCTTCATTAAAAATCATCAATATTTTTCTGTTCTCTAACCCACTATTTTCAACTTCTGTATTTACTCTCTCTTCTTGTCTCCTGTCAATACTTCTCATTTAATCCTGCTTTTGTTCTTTTGTTATGATGGCTTATATACTTTTTTTTGGTCCTAAAACAGGCTTTGAACTTAAGAACCTTAGGACTGTTTTCTGCGGGTGGAATGAGCCTGTCAGCTCACACGCTTGTGGGTGGATGTGTGCTTTCCTGTGTTTTAATTTCTCAGTATGATTGTTTATGAACGGGGTCTTTTGTTTCTTCAGGGTTGGTCTAGTCTAAGCACATGTTCTTCATAGGAAACGATAATCCTCAAATAGCATAATCATCACCATAGCAACCTCAGGCGACATCACAGGCAGGATTAAGGCTTCAAGAGCCAGGATCTGCATCCTTCTCTTCCTCTTTACACACCAGGTACCTCTGCTGACTGCACTTCACAGCCCCCAGTGTCAAGAGGCACACAAGGGTGGCTGAGTGGCTGCCAAGCTGAGCACAAGAAGCTGGAAGTATGCTGGCAAAGACTGAGCCCGTGGGATGCCTCAGCATAGTCATGAACACACACACACACACACGCATACATACACAGAGAGTGAGCACGTAACACACACAGGAAGTAAGCACATAACACATACACACACACATATATATAAATATACATACATAATACATACATACACAGGGAGTGAGCATGTAAAACACATATGCATACTCAGGGAGTATGCACTTAACACACACACACAGGAAGTGAGCACGTAACACACACATACACACTTACCTCTTACTGAGCCAACACATCTCAAGCCATAAGCAACACTCCATCTCCCTCTGGGTCAATCTGTCTAGCAAATGTGTTTATGAAATCATGTAAGGATGGGTGGGTTTCCAAAGAGAGACAGAACTTCAATCAACACAGTTCTGAGATGTAGATTTTCCTTTAGGAGTCTAAATACTAAGGGCTGAGAGACAGCCACATAAGTCTAAGGACCTGAATTCTGATCTTCAACATTCTTGTTCAAAAGCCAAAAGGCAAGGCATAGCTACACATACCTGTACTCTCAGTTCTGGGGAGGTAGAGTCAGGAGGACCCTTGCAGTACACTGGCCAGCTGGTCTAGTTGGTGAGCTTCAGGTTCAGTGAGAGATCCCACCCCCAAAAGTAAGTGTAATTCAGAAGACACATGGCATGATCTCTAGCCTGCACACAGACGTATACACACATTTACCTGTACCGCTGCACACACACGTGTGGTAACCAGGTCTTTCCTTCTGTTCCTTCCCCTGCAGTCTTTGACCTCTTAACACTCTACAATACTAGCTACAGTGAAGAAGACGCTGCTCAGTGCTTTATTTTACTCCAAATAAATGACTTTGATGTATCCCTAAGTCAGTGACGGGGGCACAGGCAGAGTTTGTTATCAACACTCTGAGTCACAGAAGATTGTTGGGTCCCCAGACGCTCTGGATACTCTGAGAGTCACATTCTGGCCCTTACAGGTATCCACTGTGGGTTTGCTGAAGCAAGCTGTCTGCCTGGTCTACAGATGGCAAAACCGAAGTGGCCTCCAGACAGCAAAATCTGAAAGAGCTGAGACTGGCCTAGATACTCCGACCAACGCCCGGTCTCTGACAGCCATGCCACCCACCAAAGGATGGCACAGCTCCATGGGAACAGAATATGGCAATCCCGGACGCCTCCGAAGGCTACAGAAGGAAAGAAAGGAGCTCCTCCACCTGGGCCCTTTCTGCATCCAAAGTCCCCCCTGTGTAGGGCTTGTTCTTGGTGTAAGAGACATTGATCCTTCCTGGGAACACTGTAACAAAAGCAAGCAGATACAGTCCAGCTTTGCAGGAGACAGGCATCAGTCTACACAAAAGGCAAGGATGGCTGGCACATCAGTTTGGCACAAAACAGTGGCTTTTATATTCCTGGATGCATTGCCCTGCCCTCTGAGGTCCCCTCAGATGAGTTCTCAAGGAGATAGAATCCTTCGCTTTCATCCGGTGTAGTCTTTACCCCAAATTCTCTTTCCTCACAGCTGCAGACACCCACCTTCTTGATGTGTGGGCTGGATCATGTAGGAGACTTAGTAACTTTTCAAATCTAAGGCAAAGTAAAAGGTGCCCAAGCAAGTAAATGTCAGCTGCCAGCTATGGAAGACATGGTCTTGTACCTCCTGCTTGTATGTGATTCACCAATGAGCTATGAACGTACCTTATGCTGAAAATGGGCCACAACAGTTTATTACTTATGTTGGGACCAAGTGGCACTGGGCGGGCAGGCTTCCCTGCTGCTGGCTGCTCAGCGATTGCTAGCTACTGATTTTCTCTGCTCTTTACAAAATTTAAAGACTGTAATCAGGTCTGGCTCAACAGGGGAATCCCCGCAGACTTTAAAACATGCAAAATAAAAATAAATTAATTACTCCATCAGCATCTTATGGTGCATTTATAATTTTTATTCAAACATTTAATCTCATAAAGCAAGTTTTCCATGCAGAGAACACTTGGTTTCATCAGAAGAAATTGCTGCCTTTATGTGAAAGAAAACACAAGCCAGGGATTCCCCGGAGTAAAATGAAAAGGAAGAGCTCCCAGCCAGCTGACTCTGACAATGAATCCCACGAAGGCTCTCCATGCAATGACAGCATTCAGTTCCAAAAATGATTGGTGGGGCTGGGGCAGGGGCTAGCACAAACCATAGTCCCAGAAGTGAGTCTCAATAAAGCGCCCCCTAAAAGAATAGAGGCTGGAAAGGGAGAGGACCAGGAGGCCCCGGGGCCCAGGCTAGTTCTGAGCAGGACTCTGCTCTCTGTCACACTACTCCTTGAGGTCCTATGCTTTCTGTGTGTATATGTGCATGTGTACATATGCTCATGCATGCTACGTGTAGGTGCATGTAGAGGTTGAATGTCAACCCTTTCATTTCCCCAGATGCTGTTCACCTTAGTTTATTTTTGTTTAGACAGAGTTTCACTGATATGGAGCTTGCCATGTAGGCCTAAGCCAGCCATCCAGGGAGCCTCAAGCAGCCTCTTATCTCTGCCTTTCTAGTGCTTAGTGACAGGCACACGTCACTAAGGGTGGCCATGTCACTGTGATTTTCTTAACTTCCTCTTCCTTTTAATTCCTTGATGACCTCACATTTGAATAGAATATGCTTCAGCCACTTTTACCTTTCATGACCCTCTACTGACCACCATCTTTCTCCCACGGGAACCCCTCTCCCCCCCAGGAAGCCCTACCCCTCTCCTGTGGTTTTGTGAGTATGTGAACCACTGAGTCTGATTCCAGTGCCCACACAAGCACAGCCCAGGGGTTATTGACTGCAGCACGGCACACCCAACTTTCTCACACGATGTCTGGGGAACCCGACCAAGCCTCCCCCCCCACACTGCCTCTGCTCTTAGTGTGATTCACTACTGCCTCATTCTCTGCTGAGCCAGTGCTGGGGGAGGTGGGCTGCCCATGTAGATCAGTTGTTCTGACCCTGAGTGAAGGAAATAGGGCGGTTAACATGGCGGCGGTGGGCAGAATTAATCATGTGTGCCCGTTTCTACTCATGCTTTTCCCCCAGAGGCAGCATGGGAGAGCATTGATTAGCACAAAGGACTGTCTCTCAACTACAAACACTCAATTATTCTGATGTTTACTCCTGTGAAAACAGCAGAAGAATGTGTGCATCCAACAGGCACCTTCTGCAAGGACCAGGGGCAAGGTTTCTGTGCGTCCAAGCATCCATGGACTGTGGTCATTGCAGCCTACACTTCCAGTGCTAGATCCCTCTTGTGTCTTCTGCCTCCATGCTGTGGTCTCCTGTCCAGTCAGTCACCATGCTAGTATTGTTGATGGAGACAGTGCCTGAAATACGCTGGTCTTGAACTCAGAGTCTCCCTGTTTCAACCTCCTGAGAACTGGGGTTATAACTGTATATTACCTGCCTAGCTTTGTGTAGTCATCGTCTTAAGTCCAGCTTTGTTGTATCTCTTTGTGTCTGAGTTGCGCAGTCCCTCAGGTCAGAATAAAGGGAGTTAGTACTAGGATCCCAGGCCTTCAGATTCAGAGTCCTCTCTCCTGGACAAGTGCACACATGGCTGATCAAAAGACTCCCTACCTCCCACATATTTCCTCTAGTGTCCCTGCCCTCAACCAAGGGACATGCCTTGGCCAGTGAATAGACATGAGCAGGGACCTGGAAAGATGCCCTCTCTTTTCCCTTTAGTCTCTGACCTTTGCATCATTAAAGGACCGACTCAGGGACTCCTGGCAGAAAACAAGTGAGGAGATCCTTGGAGAGCAGAGCCTGCTCACAAACAGGATGCAGGAGCCAGGGACACCTGCGGCCATGAACACCAGTGAGCACATCCACAGAGCCTCTGGCGTGAGAAGGCAGGAGCTCTCATCCTAAGAGGGAAGCAAAAGCCTTACTCACTCCCTCTCCTTTCCAGACTGCAGGCTTCACTGGAAGCCATGGTGTGGACAGTCATTCATTCAGAGCTCAGCTCTGTCTTGCTGCTCTGGTCAGGTTGTCAGCCAACCTGAGACTTTATGTCCGCTTCCAGGCACTGCCTCCCAGGAACCACACACAGGGTAGAAGCTCACAGACTTCTGACCACAGTGCCTGCAGATCCCAGCATGGTAATAAATAGGGTAAATCAATATCTGCTGGAGGAGAAATTAAAAATGTACAGCTAGGGAGCTTCCCCAGCGATGGCGCCCCTGTGGAAGCTGGCAGCCCCAATGCACAACAACAAAAAACCACTGTGGGTGGCGTCTGGGACCCACTTCTGCTTCTCCAGGCATAGTCCACGCATGATTTCAGCCAGTTCCTTTCTAACCCCCATAATGGACACCATCTACTCAGGGTGGTCGGCCCTGTTCCCAGCACAGCCTCCTCTGAGAGGCTACCCCCATCTCCCTAACTACACCTTCAGTTGCATGGGGTCCTGTCATCCCTGACACCTGTCACAGCCATTGTAACTGCCAGGATAATGCACAGGCAGAAGCTTGGAGAGGGAATTTCCCAAGTCACCCCCTAGCTGGGCTAGCTCAGCCCCCCCCCCCACATTGGAGTGCCTCCATGGTACCTCACTGTCATTCTCCAAAGCCAAGGCAGGCAGATCCTGGCAGCAGGCTAGCCCACCCAGACCTCCAACCTCCTCCAGAGACACAGCCCTTCGGGATTGAGGAACAAAGGCACTGGCCGTGGGACGTACTAGAAGTCGAGGGCAATTACGGAGGCGGTTCCCTTCCACCTAGTTAAGGAAGCATCATACTTCTGTCATCTTTTGTGACAGGAGGTGAGTGAGACTGAGCCCGGGAGTGATACTGGGTTGGAGCAGCTGCCTTGTATAGATCAGGAATGGGAACGGGTGGCTTTCTCCTTTAAAAACCAGAGGGCTCTACCCTTGACCCAGGCCAGGATCTAAAGCCACCTTAGTTATGGGAGTATCCTGAAACACTTGATCCAGGGACCAGGGACTTCAAAAATGAGCCAACTTCCCCAGAAGGCTCAAGATTCAGGCTATGCTGCTGAACTACATTAACCACGAGTGTGTAACTGTTGAACCACACACCACCATTACAGAAGAACTTCAGGTGACTGACCAGGCAAGTTGTCCCTGTCATTTCTAGAGTTTATATATCATCCTTTATTATCCTTTTGTGGTCTTTGAAGGAGTTGAAGACAGATAGTTATGGTTATAGTTTTCCTTAGTTAGGATTAAAGATAAGTTACATATAACTTATCTTTACACAAAGATAGGATAGATGATTGAATTTTTCTTTAAATCTTGGTAAATGTTAGTGGACTAAATATTGTTAACTATAGTTCTTATTTGATAATTGTTTTGTTATATATTTCGGTAAGTTAAGGTTAAAATCCTTTTTATTTTAGACAGAAAAGAGGAGATGATGGGAGATGTCGTTCTGTAAATATGTTTCTCTTATTGGTTAATGACTAAAGCCCTGTTGGCCAATAGGAAAGGAAGGTAGATGGGAGGAGGTTTCAGGGAGAGGGAGGAGAGGATTCAACATGCATGACCAAGAGAACAGAGGTCCCAAACCTCTTTCCAGTAAGATAAGACCACGTGAAAATACTTAGATTAATAAAAAATGGGCTAATATTTAAGACACAGCTAGCCAATAAGAAACTAGTAACTGGCCAACAACTTTATATCTAATACAGCATCTCTGTGTGTTATTTGGGGCTGGCGTGGCTGTGGGAAACCCTGCTCACAACAGTGGTGTAGTACCCACAGGCACTATGAGCTCAGTCAGGGAGGGCACTTTGTGACATCCTTCAGAACATGGGTCCTTTTGGGTGAGCATGCTCAAAACTGAACCAAACCTCAGGCCTGCCTTCTAGCCCAAGACAGGATGCTGGCTCGCCAGGCTGCAGCTGGCTCTCACACAATATACATGCCTCCTTATTTCTTTCCACATGTGTTGTGCTCCCAAGTTTGCACTGTGGCAACTGGACTATTGGGCAACGAACTGCCCTAGCCTCAATGGCTTGACAGCACACTGTCCAAACTGGACAAGCAGATTACAAAGGAAAGTGACTGCTGAACTTGCCAAGGGACAGGACGGTCCTTCAAGGTTCCTGCTTCATCAAAGAGCCTGCCAGACACTGTGGGCCTATAGGCTGAATAGGGATGCCCCAACATTACAGAGGAAATTTGGGTGACTGTCCAGGCAGCAAGATGTCTCTATCAAATCTAGAGTTTATATATTATCTTTCTGAGGTCTTTGATGGAGTTGAAGATAGATAGTTGTGGCTATGGTTTTCCTTAGTTATGATAAGAGGCAAGTTACATATAAAATTTTAGACTCACAAAGATAGGATAAATGATAAAATATTTTTTTTCTATCTTGCCAAAGGTAAATGGAGTAAATATTGCTAACTACAGTTCTTGATTGGTAACTGTTTTGTTATACATAATTTTGCTATGTTAAAGTTAAAACATTCCTTTTTATTTAGGCAGAAAAGAGATGATGGGGGATGTCCTTCTGTATGCTGTGAACATATGTTTCTTGTATTGGTTGTTTCAGCCAATGGACAGGCAGGATGTAGCCAGGCAGAAAGTAGAGGTGGAGCTTCCAGATAAGAGAATGCTGGGAAGAAGAAGACAGAGTGAGTTTCGAGGAGATGCCAAGTATTTGCCAAGAAAGCAAGAGGCTTGGGAATAACCAGCAAACCAAGATTATGTGGAGATGCTCAGAACAATAGAAATGGGTTAATAATTAAGAGAGCTAGCCAATAAGATGCCGGAACCACTGACCAAACAGTTTATAATTCAAATAAGCCTCTGTGTGTTTATTTGGTATTAAACAGCTGCAGGACTGGGTGGGGAAGAGACTTCTGTCCACAATATTTCCTCTAGCCTGAAGATTTTTCTTGCCGCATTCCTTGGGCAGCTTTTCCAAGTAAAACATCTGGGGCTCACTGATACCCCAGGTCATCTCCCAACTGGGCCTCTGTGGGGGCATGGTCATGGTTTTATTTAATGTCTATTTACTCAGCTTGACTCTTAAGTAAAGAGTGTGTGTCCCGTGAGCCTATAATTGTGTCTGGGAATGACTACGTCTAAACACCTTATCTGCATCAGCTTCTAAGTCAATACACTGCCTGTGCTAGAGTACATGGGAAGGTTCTGTTTTCATAACATAAATTAATGCTAATTTGTGCAAAGAAAATATGTATAACCCTGAAAAGATGCTGATAAAGGCCACGTCCCCATTCGAAGGTCTGAGTGGTGAAACAGCAAACCATGATTTTATGTTTCTTAGGGGATAAAAATATTAACCTTTCAGTAATTCAACAGGCCCCACCTGCCGGGATCTGTGAGAAAAGACGTTCCCATGAGGCCAATGGAGCTTGAGCCTCCTGGGAAATTACTGGCGGGGCCTGTCTTGGTATAGAATGCAGCGCTTGGGAGGCTGTGAATACTGGGATGTTTCTTTACTCATGTCCTCCAAGGTGTCCGATGAGATAGACCATATACCACCCTCCCAAGCCGTAACTATGGAGGGACTTCAGGTATGCTCGGGTCTGCCCAAGCCACTTGAGCATTTGGACTAAAGCAAGTTGATCAGCAGAAGCAAAAGATGAAGATGGCTGCTAAGGCAGGTCTCCTCAGGACAGCAGGGCAGCCCTTGCTGGTACAGGTCTGACCTGCCATTCCTTGGAAAGAAGCAAGCCTGGGCCACATCTGAGAAGCCCATGATGCTACAGGGGCTCCAAAGATTAGGATTTTCCATGTCAGCAAATGATACTCTTCTTTATTTTGTGAGAAACAGAGTGATGACTCAGTTCTGGGGGTGCTAGTTTGTGTGCGGCTAGGGGTGGGGTTGATAAGACAGGAGCATCGCAAGTTTAGTGACTTTAAATCCAACCTGAGCAATTTACCAAGATCCCATATCAAAATTAAAAGAAAATAGAGGGCAGGAGCTGGGGCTCAGTGACAGAATGCTTCTCTGGCCATATATGTACGGGGCCCAGAGTTAATTCTCAGTACAAAAAAGGAAAGGTGGGCTTTGCCTTACATGGAATAGAGTGTATGAAATTCAACAGCGAACCTCACCCCACACCCCTGCACCACCCTCACGGGAACAGTTTCCCCACCCACCCCCAAATGCTACTGTTGCTGCTTTGTGGCTATAGGGAGCAAACGTTGAGCCTGACGCTTGCACACTCACTCACGGTGCACACTCCTGGCTGAACTATTTTGTTCCTGGGTACCTGGCTTATCTCATTTCACAGTGTATGGCTTTTGAAGAGGTAACTGATGCTCCGTGGGCTTTTGTTTTTGACTCTGGCATGTGGAGCTGGAGAAAATAAGAAGGGCAATGAACAAATAACCACAGTCGGAGGGAGAGACTGTTCCAGAAGGAAGAGTCTGGTGGCTGAGATCAAAAAGCATGACATGTGTGAGTCAAGACAGACCTTCCTCCCTGAAAAGTCGCAGAAATCAGCCTACACACAAAGTTTCAGGAGTGCTGGGCAGCGTGTGGCAAACTCCTGTGACTTTATCCCGTAGAATGTTACATTAGAATGAGGAGCTAGGCTGTTGGAACCCTTCAACATGCACCTTCCGGTGCCAGCTAGTAGATTCAAGTAAGCTCAGTACCCCTGGGCCCACTCCAGCAGTCGTCACGCTGGGGCTTGGGTTATGCCCAGTCCCAAGGCCACCATGTACCCCTTCTGCTGCTTTTGGTGATGAAGGCCAATCTCAGAGGCAGACAAATGTCTACAGAAGCCTGGCCCCTCTGCTTAGTGGTGACTGATACATATGTTTGTTAACTTATTTTAGCCTCTGGGTCTCACTGCACAGAGCTAGCCACAGCCAGAAGAGCTGTCAGTGCACAGTGAGGTGTGGTGAGCAGATGGTGACTGATATGTATGTTTGTTAACTTATTTTAGCCTCTGGGTCTCACTGCACAGAGTTAGCCACAGCCAGAAGAGCTGTCAGTGCACAGTGAGGTGTGGTGAGCAGATAGATAGGATCCATGCTAGTCACTCTCCAGTGCCCACCACTGGAGGCCGGAGGTTGCTTGGTAACGATGTTGAGATGCTCATGGTTGCATTAAGAGGTGCATTCTGAAAAGAGGGTTGCTTAAAACCTGACAGCAATTACAGGGAAAGCAGGTTTCTTTCATCTCCAAAAGCAAAACACAAATGGACCTTCCCATTCAGTTGGTATTTTATTATTATTTAAATCGGCTTCCACTGAACTTGAGGCCTGGCTTTGTGTCAACGCAGTTAGAGGCCAGCTCCCCCTTGGCCTGTGAGCCCCTTCAGTGAAGGAATGGAGAGATCGAACTGGCCTTTGACATCCTCTTAGCCTCGGAATTGGTGATGAACAGGAAAGAGGGAACTCTACGATCAAAGCCCAGTCCAGCTGTGTGTTGAGCCTGTTCCTTGAGCCAGGGGCCTGAAACCTCTCTTTAAACAATTGGTAAACCAACCAGACAGGGACCTTCAGCTTAACAGACTCATGCATAAATATCTTTTACTAAAATGAGAGTCCTTAACGTTGGCAACACTATGCAAATTGTTTGTGTTTCCAGGAAGCCCAGTACAGTGTGGGGCCCATCGGGAAATCTGAAGAAAATGCCCCATCCTCTCCTGACAGCATAATCTTTCATCACACAGTTTGGTCACAGGTTCGGCTGCCTTCAGCCTGTGAAATGGAATGTGTTGATAAAACAGCTAAGCTTGCAGGAAGGACCTGAGAGCATCCAGCTTGTTCAGAAGTCTCTGTCCCATCCCCCATACATTTATCTGTTAAGTCCATCCTCAGTGTTGTGGAGCCTACTTTATGCTTGGCACAAATGTTCGGCAGCACCAAGTGCCCTGGGAGGATCCCACTATACTTCTTCAACCTGGACACCCCTTACTGTGTGGACCAGAGTGGAGGCTGCTCACCAAAGTTCCTACCTCTGACTGCCCAGATGCAGTAGCAGCAGTCCTAACCACGAGAGTGAAAGGTATCTCCAGACAATCAATGAATGTCCCCAGAGAAGGAGACAACAAATAGGCTGACTGTAGGTGAGGCCTGTGAACTCTCACAAGTAACCTCCATAAAGCAGGGTTAGTGAACACCATTCAGGACCTACCCACCTCCTTAGCAGTCCAGTCACCCCTTGTCCACACTTTATCCAGTTCCTTTGCCACAGCATGAACCTACTCTATCCTACTTAGGTGAGCAAGGACCACTGTCTTACCCAGGGCCCCAGGCACACAGAGGACACTCCCACTGCTCACTCTATGGCAACGGCATCCTCTACTCAGTGAGGTGTGCTGTCTTCCCTGGCCTAGTGCTATCGTAAGGCAGCTTCTAGGAAGTATTGATGCACAGTCAGAACCCACGGCCATGATCCTGAAGACAGGCAAAATCACACAGGGGTAACCAACAGACACATGTCCCAGCTTCATCCAGGGCCCGGCCTTCAGGAAAGCCTCAGTGTGCAATTCTGGAGCACCGGAGTGGTACTTTGGACTTAGCCTACACCCTTCAGTTGCAGGACATTATCCTGCAGAAAGGAGAGAGATAGAATAAATTCGATGTTGACCCAAGAAATCCCTGAGAATGCCTTCCAAGACTACACAATTTTGATGGAGATTAATGTTCTCAGCAGGTTGAGGGACAGGAATCGGCACAGGATTCTGGGTGCCTGGGACTCATGGGTACCACAGAAGAGGGAGGAAAACATACAGGCAAGGTTTTCAGGTATGTGCATATTTACCAGCTGATGCGTACTAAGCTGAACCAAAGTTTCCACACCTTGCAGAAGACTGTGGACAGAGATCTGGACACCAGGGTCGCAGCTGTGGTGAGGTGGCCAGACAGAGGGCGTGCATCCAAGAGCCTGAAAACAGTGAGCTGAGACTTCACAGATGCTGCCTTTGGAGCACTCACTCATGCCCCATGCCCTTCCCCATAAAAACCCCACCTAGCAAAGCTCAACAGCTAACCATCTGCTGGAGTAGGACTCTTCTCTTCAGAGGGAGACCATATAGCCAGGGTTCATCAACGTCAGTGTCCAGCATACAGCAAAGTAACTTCTTAGAATCCAGAAAGAAATCAGAAGCCATGATCCATGGAAAACAAGCTCAGAGCAAGTTACAAGGTAGCAAATGCTGAACTCCTGACCCGAGGATCCAGAACCAACACTCTAAACAGTGCCAAGTATTTAAACTTACCGTAGATGCCATGAGAGTGCCCATCCAGATTCTCAGCAGATGAATGGCCGTTCTAAGGGAAAAATAACCTTGCTGTGTAAAGAGCAACATTTGAGATGAAAGTTTACCTATGCCAACAGCAGATACAGTAGCAGAGGCAGAAGTCAGTAATAGAACAAAAAGATGAAAGCTTGGTGTGGTGAGACCAAGCTTAAGACTTGTGGGACAATGTCCAGCCAGATGATATACCTAACTGGAATCCCCGGATGGTGAGAGAGGGAGGAGGGATGGGAATAAGGGCAAAGGTTTGCCCAAAAGTTAGGGTGGGGATAAAAACCAATGGATCCAAGGTGCCCCATGGGCTTCGAACAGAGAGCACAAATCTAGCACCCACTTATCACTGAGTCTGTACAGTGAAAAACGAAGGTGACAGTGGCATTTTAGAGGTGACCAGCAAAAGAAACTCACATTCTTCTCATAACTCAACTGGGGTAGCAGCCACTCATGGGACCCAACAGTGATGCCGGCAGAAGGAGGTCCCTTTAGTTCTAATTGTTTGTTTTTTTGTTGGGGTTTGAGACAAGGTCTTGCTGTATAGCCCAGGCTTGTCTTAAACTCAGAGCAACCCTCCAGCCTCAGCTGAGGCAAGTCAACATGGACAGCTGGAAAAGACGTCCTAAAGTGCTGGTGGTGCCCTTGCAGGAGAGGGATGAAAGAGTGTTTGAGAATCCCATATCCAGCAGAAAATCCTCCAAAGTAAGAGCACTCTGAGGCAACCCAAGGAGGAACTGATCTCTCAAGTGTAGAACTGGGCTGGAACTGTTCTAGGAACCTCTTAGACCTGGAGATAAATGAGAGAGGGTGGAACCCAGACCTAAAGAAACGGGTGACAGCCATCGGAACTGGCGGCTACTGGGCAACATAATCTCTTTGCCTTTCCTGATGATAATGGACAATAGATCACTTCTGAGAAAAGTAGCCTCAGGGTTTCTAAGAGATACAGGTGTGAAACATACGATGATCCCGTCAAGGACAAGAAGGCAGAGCTGAGCACTGGTTTGATTCTCGAATCCTGTGTATATTGTGCACACAGGATGTAGTACAGGGTAAGTTATGGTGAAATCCTTGTGTACAGAATATGGCACATGGTAAGTTATGATGAATCCTGTGTACACAGGATGTGACACATGGTGAATCATAGTGAATACTGTGTACATGGGATATGGCACATGATGAATTATGGTGAATACTGTGTACATGGGATATGGCACATGGTGAATTATGGTGAATACTGTGTACATGGGATATGGCACATGGTGAATTATGGTGAATACTGTATACATGGGATATGACATATAGTAAACCCAGAGCAATAGGTAAGAGCCACTGTGTCAAAAAAATGCAATAATAAAGTAGGACCAAAGGGCTAAGGGACAACTCAGTCAGGCTGGCCGGGGCACGGCTTCCCCTAAAAGCAACTGGAAATGAGTTCAAAACAAAGAAAAAGAAATAAAAGCTGGGCATAGTCATGTGTGCTTGTAATTTCAGGGCCAGGAAGAGTCAGGCAGACCCCCCGACATTCAGGGTGTGCCTACATAGCCTGTGTGGTGCATTCCAGGCCAATGAGAGGCCCTGACTTCCAAAATGCCATTAATATGAATAGCTTCTTTAAGTTTTACTTAAGCAATTAATAATAATGAAACCTAATTGCGAAGAAAATTTAAATTTAAAAACCTCAAAAACAATGGGTAGTTCCTGAGGAACACCACCTTAGGCTAGTCTTCAACCTATACACAAGAGTATACACATGTGCACGCGTGCACACCACACACACACACACACACACACACACACAAAAAGAACAACTGAAAAATGACAGAATAGGGGAACAATAACTGGGAGAAATGAAAATTAAAATTGGAATTGAATGTGTAAACTCGGGTGCGTTTAAGTCACTGATTGGCCTTGGCAGGTGATGGTTAATATTCATTTCCAACTTGATGGGAATCGCCCAGGAGACAAGTCACAGGGCATGCATGTGAGACATTATCTCAATATATTAGCCTCTGTCCATGCTTACTGAGTGGGGGTGGGGCATGTATCTTGGCTAGGTTAATTGGGGTGGGACAGCCCATCCCAAAAGTGGCTGTCTGGACTGTAGAAAACGGAGAAAGTAAGCTGAGTGCCAGCACTCATCGCTCTCTGCTTCCTGGCTTGTGGAGACAATGTGACCTGCTGCCTCATGCCTGCTGCTGCTAGGACCTCCCTCCACAGCTGACTATTCCCTGCAAGGGTCAAGCAAAAACATGCTTTCCCCATCAAGCTGCATGGCATCAGGGTATTTTGTCACATCAGTGGGGGAAGTAACTAAGCCGCTATGGAGTGACATCTCAGGAAGATGTGGGCTTCATGGGGTGGAGTGTAGTCTACAAACAAGACAAGGGAAACTTGGAGCCGGGTGTGTGCTGGTGACCACATCCAAGGATTCCAGACCCAGAGCTGTTGCTCAGATACAGGCACCCAATCCTGGTCCAGGACGCAGGAGGCTGGGAACCAGCATGGCCGTCTCTGTCTCAGAATGTTACCTCCTAGCAGCATTATCGGTGAATAATGTGCAATCATTTTAAATATCTGATTCAGTGGTTTACGTTAGATCTGCAGCTGTGCAACCAGTGCCGGCGTAGTACATTTTCCCAAGGGTGCCCTTCTACAACATTCCTTTCCCATGCATTCAAGTTCTCACGACAAGAAAGCCAGGATTCACAATTCCTGTGCACATATTTGAGAAAGAACAAGCCGCACCCGGATTTTTTGCACCTAGCCAAGAATTGCCGCCATTTCAAAACAGGAACCATGTGCCGTTTTCATGTTGGCCCTGCATGTATAGTAGAAGACTGCACAGCTCAGTTTAGGACATGTCTGGGCCTGCCTCTCCAAGTTCTTTCCCATTCTTTCCAATATCCCTGCCTTCCTAAAAGAGAGGATTTTCCCTTGAATCACTTGAATCTCAGGAACTCTGAGAACTCTTCACTAGCTGCATCATGAGCCAGAGGGTTCCAGAGAAAATATTTCTCTGTACAAATAATTGCATGAAATTTGAAAAGCCTGAGTGTTTTGAGGGGTGCTGATTGGGATAATTTTGACTGTCCACTCTGATGTCTCCTTCCACAATGAGGCCACCATGCCAGCCAAGGCGCGGTTCCTCCTGCCTTGTCCCACATCTGCTCGTTAAGAAGTTATGTTACGAAGCAAACATCTACCACAGTGTCAGATAACAGAAGAATGCTGATGATGGGTGTGAAATATAAGGAGCCAGTTCTTAAGGGAAAACTTTCTAAGGCACATAGTTCTTTAAAGTGAACTTGATCAAAGGTCCCTTGAGTTTCAAAAGGATCCAAAGTTTCCATTTGACATTATAAGAACACTTTATGATATAAAAGGAAGTTCTCCATCCACAGAGAACTGATTTTTGATCAGTGTCTGGGCTAGCAGCATTCTGCAGAGGAACAGAACCAGTGGAATGAATATGTACTAGCTTGGCTTACCCAATATGGGTTGGATAGCCCAGTAGTGGCCATCTACATGCTGATGCTAAAGGTCTGGAAGACTTCCAAAGAGCTTCTGGTCTTCAGTCCATGTTGGAAGGCAGAAGAAGTCTGTTCTCAAGTTGGCATCAATAGAGTAGGTACAACTTCCACCAGGAAGAAGTTACAGACAACAGCTGTAGCTTTCCCTCAGTCTCTTCATATCTAGACTGCCAGAAGATGTTACCCATGCTCATGGAGGTCTCCCGCCAAACTTAATCATTCCAAGAAATATCTTCCCAGACAGGCCTACAAGTGTGCCTTTTATTTGATCCCAGACTCAGTCAAGTTGACAACCACAATTAGCAGTGACAATGTTGATAAAAATCAATCCAGTGTCGTCATGCAACCAATGAAGCCAGCCATTTCTCCCCCTGCCCCCCACCCCAGAAATGAGCCTGTTGTGAACACGTGGAGCAACAGACAGGGAATGTGGCAGAGCTCTGCATTACACTGTCCTATCTGAACAGCAGCCGTTATTATCATCCCCTTTGTTGGTATTAATGTGAAACAATATTCTTTAATTGTTGCTTTTGGGGACTTTATAATCGACCTATTCACAGTGGAAATTACTTGCCTCAGCATGCCAGCCTAGTTGGGAGTGGAAGATGTTTCCCAGTGAGGTCTTAGTAATTAGGGAAATTCTGGCTTTCTCTTTTGCTTCTTTGCTGTGAGTGAATACTCCTTCCTGCTTATTGTCCACTGAGCCTGATTCCTCTGGAATTGCATTCGTTACCTAAAGGTGGCTGCTTTGTTGGTTGTAGTTCAGGTTGCATCAAACCACACGGCCTCTGCCATGGAGCCTGTCGTTCCCAGTGCCCACACCAAATTCCCTAGGTTAAAAGGAGAAACCCCTGATCCTGGAGTACCCTTCCAATGGGCTGAGCAGAGAGTGAAGGCTGCCTTCCCCACCTTATTTGTTTCTACATTTTTCTACTCAGTGGCTATCACTACTTCCTATTTCAGAGAATGAATTACTTGAAACTGCCAGAAATGCCGTCAGATCTCACAGCAGTTGCCACTGCCCATCAGTGGGAAAGTGCCTGCAATCACTCTGCCAGGGACTACTGTGCTGGGGTTAGGGTGGCGCCATTAACACACTCTGTAGATAATTATGTAATTTTCCCAGTATCCCTGGGGATTTGCTTCACGGGTGATCTTTGACAATAGAAAACTGTGGGTAATTTCTGTTTGTTTGGGTGCCATTTCTATAGTAATAGGAGTAATTTTTAATAAATGGAGAAAGTTGTGCATTTTGATCAATAAATAACTCTGGTTTTATTCTTTTTCTTTTTTAAAAAAAAATATGTGTTCACCATAGATATCTGAAACAAAAACAAGTGAGCAAGAACCATCCCAGTGTTCCTTTGTGGCTGGTATTGCCGGTCTGATAGCATTTCCAGTCTGAGCACAGCCAACAGCAGGCTGTGTATGATCTCAATGAGGCTGTGGATCTCCCTGGCAGGAGAAGAGTGGAGACATCCATGTGACTTGGGGACAAACACCTACCGGTTCCCCACCCACCCCCATCAACGGAGAGGACCCAACAGACCCTCACACATCACATGACCAGGAAGACAGAGGACGTGGACTCTCGTACACAGTTGCTCAGCTTCCCTCTGGGGTTAGTGGCCATGATGAGTCCTTGGGTATCTACACCAATGGGTGCCTCTAAACCTGCGAGTGGCCTCCTTTTCCAGCTACTAAACAATCAATGGATCATTGTGTCTCTTTCATTCACCCACTGCTTTTATTAAGACCATGTCATACATCAGACAGAAGGCCTTACCACTACTGGAGGCGGCATTCCCTAGGCAGAGGGTCCTGGGCTGCATAAGAATGGAGAAATTAAGTTGAGGACAACCAAATGGCAGCTGAGCATGGGTGCATTCACTCCTTGACTGTGGATGTGGTGTCATTGGCTGTTTGAAGCCCCTGCCTTTACTTCCACCAGTGATAGACTGTGATCAGAAGTGTAAGCCGAAATAAATTCCTTTCTCTGTAAGTTGCTTTTTGTTGGGGGTCACAGCAACAGAAATGAAGCTAGGACAAATGAAAACTAGGAGTGGGAATGTCAATAACCTGCCCAGGGTCCTGGTGTTAATCTGGGCTCCTCCAGGAACAGAACCAAGGCAGGGATTCCAGTGCAAGCCCTTGCTGCGGGACCAAGTCCCAGGATGCTCCTGTGCAGTGATGGAGTAGGGAGATTCCCAAGAAGGAAAGGCAGTCAGCGAGAATGTGGGAAGGGGATAAGCCTTCTAAGGAATTAGGGAGCCCTAATGTGTTTCTCAAAATTCTCTCTCTTGAGGTAAATGAGCCTGGATAGTCACATACTAACTCCAGGGTCCGTGTTTACTCCTGTGTTATGTTAATTCTGTATTTCTGTCCTGCGTTATTGAGTAGGTTGGGATGGTTGTGCAGGGAAGAATAACTTGAACAATCAGAGAAAGCACTTGACAAAGAGGAACACATGCTTATGCTGGAGCTCAGTGCTGCACACTGTTCTTAGCACATCAGGCAGGTGTTGGGGACACGCCTGTAAGATGGAGAAGATGGGACGCACTGTATTCATAGTCCCAGAGGAAAAACAAAGGGTGGTCCCTGAGACTTGCGAAGTGTAATCTCTCTGGAACGGAGGTCGGGCATGAGCACTTGGTTTGGGAAGGCAACCAAGATAACAGGGGTTCTACTAACAGCTAGGGTGCCAGAGAGGGGTCTTTCCGAAGAGTGTCAGGCTACGTCATTGACTTGGAAAGATGCCTCTACGTGCTGTATAGAAAGGAGTAGGATGCAGAAAAAGGCCAGGAGGCTGTTTCAGAAGCTTACAGGAAATGATGGGTGGTGAGCCAGGCAGAGGCAGCAGTCTGGAGAAAGGAGTTAGTTAGGAAGGGAAATTCTAGGTGCCATAGCCATGTCGCCAACTTCAGAGCCTAGAATTTCAAATATTGGAAGTCCAGTAATACCCTCGGGGGAGATGAGTGTAAAACCAGGCAATCTGATGACCAATTCCACTATGAAGCCAGGAACCTCCAGGACACTCAGACATGTCTGTCCCAGCCCCAGAGCCCTCTATAAGGGAGGGTGTGGTTTGCAGCCTTAGCTCAAGGCAAGCATGAAATTCTTTACTGTTGCTATTCCTTGGGCAACATCACCAGACTTGGAGGCCAGACAGCTGATCCACCTTTCCAGCACACTAAGCTCTCAAGGGAGCTGCTGGCATGGGTCCCTCCAGATGTACCTCTGCCTCCATGGCACTGATTTTAGTCTAGAATGACAGCCAGTATAGGATGTGACTCACCACTCTGTTAAAAGCATGTAGAATCTTTGGTATACAGCTCTGTATTTTTCTGTGACTATTCAAACCACCCAACTAACCAGACCCCTTAGCTTTCCTTCTGGATGCTTCTATCTGAGAATTAGCCCCAAGTGTCCTCCAGAAAGAGTTGCACCAGGAATCAGGAATTGGTTCACAGATTTCACAAAACGTTCTCCTGGTGGATGGGTAGGAAACCAAGGTCCCCTCTCCACCAGCAATGCAGGCAAGATGCCACAGCAAGACCCTTCTTTCTATCAAGTGAGACAAAAAGAGTAGAAAGCCTGTGTGCAACAGCTGTGTGCAACAGCCTGTGTGCAACAGCCTGTGTATAACAGCCTGTGTGCAACAGCCTGTGTGCAAAGCCTGTGCATAACAGCCTGTGTGTAACAGCCTGTGTGTAACAGCTGTGTGTAACAGCTGTGCGTAACAGCCTGTGTGTAACAGCCTGTGTGCAACATCTGTGTGCAACAGCCTGTGCATAACAGCCTGTGTGCAACAGCTGTGCATAACAGCCTGTGTGCAACAGCCTGTGTGTAACAGCTGTGTGTAACAGCTGTGTGTAACAGCCTGTGTGTAACAGCTATGCATCACAGCCTATGTACAACAGCCTGTGTGCAACAGCTGTGTGCAACAGCCTGTGTGCAACAGCTGTGTGCAACAGCTGTGCATAACAGCCTGTGTGTAACAGCCTGTGCGTAACAGCCTGTGTGTAACAGCCTGTGCGTAACAGCCTGTGTGTAACAGCCTGTGCGTAACAGCCTGTGTGTAACAGCCTGTGTGCAACATCTGTGTGCAACAGCCTGTGCATAACAGCCTGTGTGCAACAGCTGTGCATAACAGCCTGTGTGCAACACTGGGTGCTGTGGGCCTTGTAGAAGCGATTTTCCATTTTCCTCACTTCTCCTGAAACAGGGTGCCCCCAGTCACACAGACGGCTGAGTGAGTGACTTCAGAGTTCAGTGAGGATGCCATAAGGGTCTAAGCACTTTGGCCCTGCATGTTGGGTGGGACCTGTCTTAGAGTTTCTACTGATGTGATGAAATTCTCTTTTTCTTCCTTCCAACCCAACTTAAATTCTTCCTACTTATTCTCTCTGCCCAGAAGTCCCGACTATACCTCCTTCATCATTATTTGCTCTTCAGCTTTTTATTAGGCCAGTTGGGTTCCTTTGGCAGGCAAGGTAAAACAGCAGCATATTTTTACATAGTTAAACAAATGCATCACATCTTTACATAGTTAAACATACCACATCATAAGAAGATGCAACACATCTCCTTTTGGGTTTTTTTTTTTTTTTTTTTTTTTTTTTTTGAGACAGGGTTTCTCTGTATTGTTTTGGAACCTCTCCTGGAACTAGGTCTGTAGAGCAGGCTGGCCTTGAACTCACAAAGATCTGCTTGCCTCTGCCTCCCAAGTGTGGGATTAAAGGTGTATTTTATGGTGTTATTTTCTCAATTGAGTTTCCTTACTTTCAGATGATTCTAGCTTATTTCACCTTGAGACAACGATAGTCAGGACAATTGAGCCCCTGTCAGCTTGACGAATAGACATTACTGTTAAGCTGCAGCCTCTCCTTTATTGTTCTCGTCCAAGACCACACACTAATATCAACATCACAACACAAAACCTTTTACCCACTTTAAAATTTGTAAGCAACCTTTACAAATTCAACCACTTTAAAATGTAGTCTCCTTTTTTTAAAAAAAAAAAAATCCAAAATCTCTTTTTAAACCTAAAAAAATCTCTTTTAATATTCTGTCTCTCAGAATAAGATAAAAGAAAAATGGGTTAAATACTTTCTTACTTCAAGAAGGAAGGGCCAGGGCATGATCACAATCTGAATGAAGCAACACCGTCAGAAACTCCAACAGTGTAAATAACTCAACATCCTTCTATCCAGGATTGACTCACCGTCCTCTGGGCTCCTTCAAAAGGCTTGGACCACTTCTCCAGTTCTATCCTCCGCAACACACGGCCTGTCTTCTAAGGGTGGGCAGGCTGCATTCCATGCCTGCTGCTGTCCGTGACCATGGCCACCTCTGGAACACAGCTCTTGTGTGTGTTCACAAAACATTCCTCAGAAGATTTCACTTCAGTGATCCCTGCTAATTTCCTCAGCTCTAGCTGATCAGCAGCCATCTTCCCAGCAAAGCAAGGGTTTTACTTCAGTGGTTTCCGTCTCTTATTAAATCACAGTTTACTCCAGCTCCAGATGACCAGACACCATGGGTTCTTCACACAAAAGGCCCGGTAGAGTCATGGCTTCCCTCTGAAACTTCACAAGCCAGGTCTCCGTAGTCCTCACTGCTCTCAACATAATCTTCCAAGCTCCTACAGAACAGCTCACCAAGCTGTCAACATTTAATGGCTTCTCTTGCCCAAAATGCCAAAGTCCTTCCACAATCCTCTCTCACACACAGTCAGGCCTGTCACAACAATACCCCACTGTCCCGGTACTAACTTGCCTCAGGGTTTCTGTGGCTGTAGCAATGGAAGGAGGAAATGGTTCATTTGGCTTAGGCTTCCGCATCGCATCACTGTTCATCACTGAAGGAAGTCAGGACAGGAATTAAAGCAGGACAGGAACCTGGAGACAACAGCTGATTCACAACTCACCTCACCGGGAGGTGCTTGCTCCTCGTGGCTTGCTCAACCTGCTTTCTTATAGAACCTAAGACCATCAGCCCAGGGATGGCTCCACCTACACTGCAGTGGGCCTTCCCCCATCATCAATCACTAATTACGAAAATGCCTTACAGCTGGATCTTACAGAGGCATTGTCTTGATTGAGGTCCTCTCCTTTCAGGTGCCTCCAGCTTACGTAAGAGGAGCCGGGACAGAACCCTGGCTCTAATGCAAACTACAGAGAGGAGAGATATTGTCATTATCTGCAAACGGCAGGGAGGAGAAAGCATGTAGGCTGCTCTGGGGCTCTAAGAGCTGCAGGAGCTGATCAACCAGGTCTCAGGTGAAGCACAGAGCCCGGCACCTGGGGATCGCATGGCCTGAGGTACCCAGGGGAGTCTGCACCCCCAGCCACGCTGTGTTCACACAGCAGGGAGACAGTGACCTTGGGGGGGCTGAGTCCCCAGACAGCTGGGACCTGCTGTCCCCTTCGGTCGCTCTGGCTCCTCTGCTGTGTGACCTGTCTTCTCATTCTCAGCGTCTCTCCTAAAGCGATCCCGAGACTACGACATAGCCTGTGATCGCAGTTGCTCCAGGCGCTGATACGTAAGGACAAGGAGTTTGGAGGCTACCCTGAGCTACAGAGTGAGCTCAAAGCCGGAATGAGCAGTGAAGAGAGACCCTGTCTCAAGAGGAAGAGAAGAGACAGTTGTGGGTGGCAAAAAAAAAAAAAAAAAAAAAAAAAAAAAAAAATAGTGTGAGGCCCTAACATAGGATCTAGCAATCTATAGCCTCCAAAAATGAATGTTCGCTTCAGCTCTCATGAATAAAGTTTTATTAGCACCCACTGGGTCTGTTCATTCACATCTAAGCTGCTCTCTCCATCTCCACGGTAGCTGAACTGAATCATATAGACCAACTGATCTTCAAAATGGAAGACCTTTCCCATCAGGTCCTTCACAGCTAAGGCACTTGCTCTGACCCTTGATTGGGATGAAACGCAAAAACACACAGTTGCACTACTGTAGTTTTAAGTTACAGACCATCCGGGCACACATGTGAGGAGGCTGGGGACAGCAAGGCAATCTCCTCAGCACCTGGAGGCTGAGGTGTGTGGCTGCACTCCAGAGGCAATCATAGAGCCCAGAAGTCCCTTCCGTCCCACAGTAAGGGGAACACGACAGGCTCATTTTACAACTCTCTGGGAAATATCCATATCCAAGAACACAGGTTGTCTGTGGCTGGAGACGGAGAAGCTCGCCAATGGCCTCCTGGCCTCCATTTTCCAACCTGAAAAGCCTGGGCATCAGAATCTGTGTCTGGTGGGAGCCACTGTCAGACTTGAATGCCTGAAGGTAGGTCTCATGAGTGACCACTGCCAACCCAACCCAACCCAGCCCTGCTCCAGCAGCGAAAGCTCCAGTGGTCTCTGTGACATGGGGTTGGGACTGCCTTTTCAGGGTGTTCATGACAGGGCACCTTCTCTGTCTCTGTAGAGCTCGGCCATTGGCAGACTCTGTGCTCCTTCTGATTCACTCAGACCAGAGCCCAGAGCCCAGCCAACCAGTAAATACCTCCCACCCAGCCTAGCCAGGTCTCCACACATGGATTCCAGCAGCCAGATCTCCACACATGGACACTGGCACAGGATCTGCTTCCCAGTCCCTTTGTCTTAAATTGAGCCAGAATTTCAATTTGATGCTTTGGGTAGCAAGCCTTGCTCAGTTTGATTCTGAGACACAGGGCAAAGCCCATATCCTGGTACTAACTTTCCTTAGTTAGGGCGAGTACGGGAGCAAAGGCAATGTGTGCAAGCAGGCTGCTGTCCTTCCTCACACTTACACTCCCTACTGGGCGGATGGCACCTAGTGAACCCAGAACCATAGGTCTCGTGCACACCGCTCTAATGAAGGTCTTGCCTATCTCTTGCTAGAACCGTCCGTTGTCTTCTCAGCTTTCCTCACGTAAAGCCCTGTCTTCCTGGGTCAGGTGGCCTGTATTTAATTATCACTAGAGAGAAGGGCACATCCCTACCTGTACACCGTGCTGGCTGACCCGCCCCCTCCCAAAGTGCCAAGGAACACCAGGGAGACAGCAGAGCATGCGGGCGGGCTATGTTCATAAGCCCCTTGGGTCCCCTCACCAAGGATACTTTGCCCTCTACAAACCTGGGTCCATCTCAGAGTGTTTTCTCTATGCAAACTTGAAAAGGGAATATTAGGCTGTAATTTACCGTATAGCACTGCACATTAGCCTCATTCCAGGTAGCCGCATTTCTGCTCTCCGTTTTGAAACTTATCCTTCAAAGCTGCTCTGCCATAGCAGCTGCCTCCACAGATTGGCACCTGTGGCGGGGAACTGCAATGCCACCAGCTTCCAGAGATGCCAAGCTGGGACCACTCTGTGTGACCCACCTTGAGGGGGGGAGACGGAGACGATGCCTCCGAGAAGCAGGAACAGATGAGGCTGTGGTTGGTGGTAATTTTCTAAGGAATGGCGATGGCGTTGCCAGGACGCTAATGAATTCTGGCTTCTTCCTTCCCTCTACAGCCTGCACTCACAGGGTTGGCAGGGAGCACTCCACCATTGTTGGTCTGTATGGACACAGCTGGTGTCCAGCACTGCTGGACGCCTGGGAATGGGACTATGACTGAATGAGCAGTTGGAGAGCAACCACACTTAGGGCTTCCTTTAGCAAACGACACACACATACGTGGGCATAGTCAAAGAGCCTCTGGAGGCCGGGGAACAAAGATCAGAGAGCTGCAAGAAGCTGCTGGGGCAATATTTTCCAATAACCTCTTGAACTTATTCTTTGGGAATGCCACACATGTATCAAGTGTATCTTGATCATGTTCACCCCCTCCCCGTCATCCCCAACTCCTCCTGGCCCTCCAACACTTCCCTCTCCCTACCTCACTCCCCCTTTATCTTTTTTTAATTATGATCAATGGAATCCGACTAGTATGCAGATACCTTACCAGTGGCTGCTCCTCAGAGCAAAGTGACTCGGTTCCTTAGACACACTTTGGAGAAAAGCATGACTGAGCTACCAATGTCTGTTGCAGCTGACCCAGCAGATGGAACCCATGGCCTGTGTCTGCCTGATGGCTGGTTTCCACTCTCCAAGCGTGCTGTTTGCCCCTCCCCTGCCCTGATGGACTGCAATCCTCTGAACCATGAGCCAAATAAACTCTTCCTCCTCTGGGCCACTTATGCCCGTTACCCCCTCGCATCCATAAGGAAGTCACTAACATAGAGAGCCACCTTGTCCAAGCCAAGGCCATGCACACGTGTCTCCATAGAGCAAGAAATCGAGTCAACGTGTGTGCTCGCAGTCTGCCAAGTCACTTGATCTGGTGGCTGATGGAGAAGAAACGGTTAAACCGATTACATTTGTCCCTGAACACGTGGGAAAGCAGGGGGATGCCTCGGTGAGGGTAATGGTGAGTCATGCTGCAGTGCCAGCACAATTCCGCTGAATCCAACAGCAGAGAGGGATACAGGTCCCCATGGCATCTGCTTGGGTCCTTGCTATAAACTTGCCCTTCGTGCCTGAGCCAATCGGACAGTGTGTCCTAACCCGAGGGATGGGTCCTAGTGAAATCAGCTGAACGATGTTGCCTTGGCAGGAAGTCACTCACAGGGAGCCCTCCACCAAGGTTTAATACTGAGCCATTCAACCTTCTTCCGACACAGTATTTCTGTCAAGGACCATACCCTGAGATTCCAGGGTCAAAATACATGAGCCATGACATTTGTCCTCTCGGACACTAAATGAATGATCAGTTTCCCTCTTCCAGGGCTGGCAGGAGCCTGCACCACTCTCTGCTGAGTCAGACAGCCTGGCTCTGGAGTCCTCTTCCCCTACCAGGGCTGGCAGGAGCCTGCACCACACTCTGCTGAGTCGGGCAGGCTGGCGCTGGGGTCCTCTTCCCCTACCAGGGCTGGCAGGAGCCTGCACCACACTCTGCTGAGTCGGGCAGGCTGGCGCTGGGGTCCCAGGTGGAACATTTGGGGCATCCATCCACAGGGGCCCCTCAGGGTTTTACCTTGGCTTGCTCTAGCCTCTGCTGTCCGCAATACACACCACAAAGAGAAAGCATCAGCATTTGCAGTGGTAGAGGTTGTGTTCGAGGTTGTTTTGTTCTTTTCACTTAGAAATCAATGGCGCCATTCCTAACCTCTTCTTAAGATCTGCATCACTAGAAAAGCCTGTATTGATTTGGAAGCCAATGCCACACTCATCCCTCAGGGCATGTTGTAAAAGCAGGCAGTGTGGAGTCTTTCCCTGTGCAGCCTCATTGGTGGGCCAAGCCACAGCCCTGCCCCGCCTCCAGGAAGCAAGAAGCCCTTACAGGACTGGCTATGCTTGTCTGAACAGACAGTTCAGGTCATGCTGCCCAAGGCACAGGCTCTGAGAGCAGAGACACCCCTGCCACTCTGCCTGGGACATCACTGGGCTTGTGAAATGGAGTAAGCCAGAACCAGTACCAAAATGTATGCCACCACACAATCAATCGCCCCACACACACAAAAACAAAGTTCTATCTCCAGAACCTTCTACACTAAGGGACCAGTGGCAAAACAGTATGTTTAAAGCCATAGGAGGAAGTATGATGCACAATCATGGAGTTGGGAAGGAGGCCTTGTTTGGCCCGAGGATGCCAAATTTCAAAATCCAGTGAAGCCTGCGTTCATCCACCAGTTTTTAAGCTCATGCATGCGTTACCTTCCTCTGTGTGCAGTTCCAACGTCACAGGAGTACCAGTCTCCCACAGCATTCAGGATTATGATCCAAGTGACAATCCTTTGACTCCCTACAGAAGATGTCTGGGCTTAGAGTCTTGCTACAAAAGCCTAATCCAGGCAGGATGGCAAACGGCACAGACCCAGCCCTTCAGGAACGAAGCATGGGTCATCCTCCAGGAAACAAGGCAAGACCTGCTTGAGGTGCTTGCTTGAGGGTGGAGAGAATACAGACTGTGCAGTAGAGGAAGGTAGTTAAAAATGCCAGCTGAAGCCACGTGACCAGCTATAGGAACGAGGATTATAGTTAACATGTGTGCTTTTGTCATTTTTTGTTAAGAATGTGTTTGTACGGGTATTTGTGATTTCTTTCTTCAATTTCTATATCATGTGATATAACATCAATTAAGAGAAGATCAATGGTTATGATATTTAATTTTGAGATAGTAAAATAAATGTCCCTCAGAGGACATTGCCACCTAGTTTATTTATAATGCATTTGTGGTTGTATGAGGGATAGTTACATCATATTAGGCATTAGTGTGACCTGGCTATTGTTTTCATTCCTGTATTAATTGTGACATAAGGAGATATGGTTGTGTGTCAAGTTGACAAGGATGTGATGGCGACCCTTGGTTGAAAACTTGACTACATCTGGAATTAACTGAAATCCAAAAACAGAAGGCACACCTGTGAGGGATTTTTGCTTCATTTGATGTAGGAAGGCTCACTTATAATCTGGATCTTTGAGACAGGAAGACACCTTTAATCCAGATCTCGAGGCAAACAGACACACTTCTAATCTGGGTCACACCTTCTGCTGGGACCTGTGTCAGGGCATGGAAGAAGGAAGCGTTTGCCTTTTGCCTGCTTGCCCTCACCTTCTTCACTGGCATTGGAGCCTACTTCTTCATGATTCTAGCATCTATTTAAGATCAGTTAAGACATCTAGCTTTGTGGATTGAGCAGCTTCTGGATTCTTCGACTTTCCTTTAACAGCCAGTCATTGTTGGATTAGCTATTAGCTGGAGTACAGTCTGTAGGTCTTTCTAATGTATGGAGAGAAAGAGATGGAGAGAGAAAGAGAGAGGTTCGTTCTATAAATTCTATCACTCTAGAGAATTCTGACAAATACATATTTTGGTACCAGGATTGGGGTATTACTGTGACAGACCTCACCATGTTCTTTTGGGCAGATTGTGGAAGTACTTTGGAACTTTGGGCTATGAAACTCATTGAGCGCTGAGAGCTCAGTGAGCTCCAGGAGCCTGGAAGATAAGGATGTTGAATTGTCAGAGGGAAGCAAAGACTATTGGGACTTCTGTTTGGAGAAGCTATGGTTCTACTTAGCTGGGGCTGAGGAATTAGCTGCAATTAACAAGATACCAGAACGACTAAAGTAAAACCTTTGCTTTGTTATTGGATGCTGGTCGGCTGAAGCTGAGAAGTAAGTGATGGAGGCCAGCATTGTTGAAGTGAAACCTTCTGGTGTTTCCTGAGCGTCAGCACCATGAAGCTGTGCTGCAGACATGGCCAAGGTCGTACCTTGTGCTGACAGCTGAACTTGGTAATGTCACCAGGACCTGCTGGTTTTGAAGGTGTGAAGCGATCATGGAGAGTGGCTGGGGCTTGCCTCTGCATGGTAGGGCTGGTGTCCCTGAAAACAGCCTACCAGAGGCTACTGGTCACAGTATCACCCAGTTGCAGCATGAAAGCCCAGCAGTTTTGGAGATGCCAGCACCGTGGTGAGCAGAGCAGCAGGGGAGGGGAGCCTGGAAGCCAGCTGTGTGTACTACAGAGGGCAGAGCTGGAGAAGTGACCCAGGCCCCAGAAGACCACAAGTGAACCGGGTGAACCACAGACAATTGGCCATTGAGTTGTTTACACTGTTGCAGCTTGGTTTTGCTTTGTTCAAACTTAGTTCTTCTCTTTTAAGGAAAGTATTTGACTTGATTTTTATTTTTACAGAAACCTGCAGCACAAAAACTTTGAACTTTCTGAATTTTAAAAGGGATTGGATATTTTAAAGAGGGTAAATTTTTAGTGTGTTTAAATTTGTAAGGACTGTGGGGCTTAAAGTTATTTATGTTTTGCATTGTGATATTATAATGTCAATATTTTATCTTGGGGATAAATGAGAAAGGAGAGGTTCTAATTAAAAAGTGTTGTGTTTGGGTGTCAATCTGACATCAGCTGTACTGGATAGTTTTATGTCCAATTGACATAAGTTAGAATCATTAAGAAAGAAGGGAGACTCAATTGAGGAAATTCCTCCCTAAGATCCAGCTGCAAGGCATTTCTTAATTAGTGCTCAATGGAGGAATGCCCAGTCCGTTGTGGGTGGTACCATTTCTGGGCTGGTGGCCCTGGGTTCTATAAAACATCAAGTCCAACAAAGCAGTACACAACATCTCACCATGGCCTCTGCATCAGCTCCTGACTTCAGGTTCCTACCCTGTTTGAGTTCCTTCCCTGACTTTCTTGAGGGATGAGCTGTTGTCTGGAAGGGTATGCTGAAATAAATCCTGTCCCTCACAAGTTGCTTTAATCATGGAGTTTCATCGCAGCAATAGTAACCCTAACTAGGACAGAATCCCACAAGGACAAACTCGGAATGGCTGGTGTGACATAGAATGTCATCTCCCTCAAGGTCTCCTAGGAAAGACAGTCTCCTAGTTGGAGGCCTTGCTTTGGGAAGATCCAGATCTCCTTCAGATCACCTCAGGCACTGAAGAGCACTGTTTAAGCACCTTGAGGGACATGAGAACATGGGTTTACAAGTCATGAGACAGAGGTATACAGGAACATTCTAGCCTCTTTTCTGTTAATGGGATAAAATGCCACGGCAAATGGTAATTTGGAGGGAGAAGGGTTTATTCCATCTTATAATTCCAGGTTTCTGTTCACCGTTGAGTGATGTCAAGACAGAACTTCAGTTAGTGACCTCACATCCACAGTCAAGAGCAGAAACAAATAAACTTAACCTTTCTCTCCTGCTTCCCTGTGCTCGACTTCTCCACCCCACCCCACCTCCAGTTTAGGGACCTTTGCCTAGTGCCTGGTTGTACTCACAATAAGCTTTTCTTATGTCAATTAACTTTATTAAGACAATCCCTCTCTGGGATGCCACAGGCCAACACAATTGTAACTCTTCACAGATGAAAGCCGATACCATCTGAGAAATGGCCTCCCGTGGAGAGGAGTTCTGAGGAAGCCTGTCATGTCCACAGAGACACGTGCCTACAACATTGGCACCAACAGTGAGCCCATTCCTCGAAGTATGATAGTTGATATTGTCAACCTGACAGGGGTCAGAGTCACCTATGAGATCAGCCTCTGGGTGTGGCTAGAAGGGATTTCCAGATCTGGTTAACTCAGATGGAAATACCCACTCAAACATTGGCAGCATCATTCCATGGTCTGAGTTCCTTGGTTGAATGAAAAGAGAGAAGCAAGCTGGGCAGCAGCGTTCATCCCTCCCTGCTTCCTAACTGTGGGCACCATGTGACCAGCTGCCCCTTATTCCTGTCGCCATGATCTTCCAGATGTGATGGATTGTGCACTGCAGCTGTGAATCAAAATAGACTCTTCCTCTCTTCCTCCCTCCTGCCCTCCCTTCCTTTCTCAAGGGTTTTTTTTTTTTTTTTTTTTTTTTTTTTCTCAAGCATTTGGTACCAAGAATGAGAAAAATTTCAGGTTAGGGTTACAAATGATGCCGTGACACAGACTCTGGATCACAAATCCCTTGTATCCCTTTGGTCTTTCACTGCTAAGGTGTCATTGACTCAAAAAGAGTGCATCTATCTTGAAAGCGTAGGTTCCATTTTATTTTTGTCGTTGTTGTTGTTTGTTTGTTTTTGCTTGACCTGATTTTAATTCCATCTCTTCTGGCAAAAACTACTTTCCTAAGTTCCCTACTCCCCACAGCCTGTATCTCCTTGTGGCGTGGGAAGACACCCATCCTAGGTTCTTTGGACTCCTAGAAGTCTGTGAAAGCCACCATACCTGCCCATTCTCAAACCAAAAGTATTTCCTCATTATGGCAAACTAGGAAAATAAATGGCTTGAGGAAAACATTCTCAAACCTCTACTGCTGTAACTGAACACAGTTCCACGAATCTGGTTGAGGAGTCTCATTTCTTCTTTTTCTCTTAAGCGTTTTGGTTCTTAATAGAGTCACTGCCTCACAGAAAATCAGGTTCTCCTTGGATTAATATCTTTGAAAATTAAGTTGATTTATAACCAATTTTCTCCTCATTTAAACAGCGACCCGCAAGGGTTTCCCAGGGGAGCCAACAGGATCTGGGAAATGATGTGTGGTTGAGACTGCTCAGTGAAGCAGAATCTTCACAAACATGGGCATATGGCAGCCTTGCTTATGGAGCAAGGTAATGTGTTTCCTTGTTTTACATCCCTTCCCTCGTTTTGGAGGTATGGGCAGTTTGATGGGGATGAGGAAACACTAATCGGATAATTATCAAACAACCCCATCTGATCTCTTACTTTCAAAAGGTTAATCAAGACAAAGGGGGCCTGAGGAGACTACTCAGAAACACTATCTGGTACCCAGCTGTAGAACATTCGAGAGTGGACAGGCAGATAGATGCCCTGTGTGAGTACACGGTAACAGACCTGGAACAAACAGGCCACCAAACGAAAGATCCAGTACCAGGTATGGGATACCTCTGTAGGGTCCTACAGGACCCTAGAACAATTCAGGCTCTTGGCATTACCTTTACTTGCCCATGGGAACTATTTCATAAGAAGACACCATACACTTTGGTTGCAAGAGTGAAAAACCAAGTTGGAGCCACACTGGAAGATTCCTCCAAATTGGCCAACTTTCACAGTGCCAGGTGGTGTTACGGAGGCTGCCGAGGATGGGTGAGTTCAAAGAAAACCATCACTGTCTCCGCCCAGCTGGAAAGTCTATACACTGTAATACCAACCTGCCAGGCATGAGGTGCCCATTGGTGCATGCAACAATGACAGAACTGTTATAAATCCATGGCTGGGTTTAATGCCTACTCCACAGGAGGAAGCCTATGCTTAGCACTGAGGTCTCAGTCCATGGCTAAAGTGGCCTCAGACCCTGGAGGGACAGAATACTGCTGCTTAGATGAATCGGCATAGCATCAAATCACCTTTGGAATATCTGTGTTTTTACCCACAGACAGGCTACTCTCCACCTTAGTCAGACATGCCTCTCTTTGCAGTGAGCTGGGTGATTGCAGAGATCCACAGCTGCACAGGATGCTGGGAAAAGGGATGGTTGAGGGCTCGACCCTAAATAAGATACGTATGCTGCCCAGGGAGCATAAGCATTGTGGAACAGGGGTCAGAAAGGGAGAACGTCATCTGGCACGCAGGACATGGCCATGGCAAACATGAGACACAGCAGCTGAGTCCTTGGAAGAAGACCCACACAGGTCAGGCCCACCTAGCAATCAGCTAGGAAGAGAGAAAGGGCTTACAAGGCCCAAGCACTCACTGCTGGTTTGTTGGCAGCGAACAGATTCTGGGAGAGATGGGGGCGCAGTATCCAGGTGTTCACCCGTTGATGAGCCCAGCAGGTTAGTTCCAAACCCAGGGTCCCACAGATGACCCTAGTTAGACTCTGCGGGACACTAAACAACGCAGAACCCGTACATACGGGAGGGAGATGTGTAAGGGAGAAGTGAGCTCGCAAGGATGAGGAGGGAAGTACCCAGAGTGCATATACTTGAATGCAATTGCCTATCCCTTCTGTACAAGAGATCAAATTTATTAGTAAGACATATATATACTTTTTAATTGGTCAACTAAAAAATGAAAAAAAAATAACTGTTTCTCTCTGATCAGGCCTGAATATACCTTGGGCACTGTGGTCATGGATCAGAAACTTCAGTCTGTTGCAAATTCACCTTTGGCATCGAGTGGGCACTGGATGCCCACTCCCAGAGCTTTATGGGAACAGAATACTGTATCGTGTATGCAGAAGGAGCAAAGTGTTCCATCGCATTAAGAATACTCAGGCCCAATGTGTGGATTGGGTATGCACACAAGTCCGTGGTGGGGACAGAAAGCAGGCAGGTGGATGTCCTCAGTGTGACCCCCTAAGGTCATTCTTTAAGCTCCATTGTAGCAACACATTTTCACAATGTGCAAAAGGCGATCCTACAGAACTTGGTATTTATGGTAAGGAAACCAAGAGCTCAGGGCCACACTTTAATCAGCTAACGGGGTACTCGTGGGAGCATTTTGGCTTTTGTTTCCAGGGGAACATTTGGTTTTCAGTACTGGGGATTAGACTGACATGTTAAGCCAGCATTCTAACCACTGAGCTGACTGTAAGGGTCAGCACTTACTTCAAACCATGGTCTCTTGACCTGATTAGTGGAGTTAAAACTAAGTCAGGTTGGAGGGATCTCGGCAAAGCTGAGGATAGTTCAAATTTATTTCAATCAACCAGACTTTTACATTTACTTACCAAGACAGATTACAATGGTGGTTGCCATCATATAAGGGCAGCTGCAAACTAGACTTCAAGATTAATGTCTATCAATACCAATTGTTTAGCCAAGCTTCTACGTGTCTGGCTGACTGCTGGGGAACACAGAGAAACATG
Source organism: Phodopus roborovskii (assembly GCF_943737965.1). Classification (NCBI taxonomy): domain Eukaryota; kingdom Metazoa; phylum Chordata; class Mammalia; order Rodentia; family Cricetidae; genus Phodopus; species Phodopus roborovskii. Next base: position 2,661,499 of record NW_026125059.1, on the reverse strand, counting down.
GGTGATCTGAATGCTTCACTGTCTGAGGGAGTGCCTCAGTTTACCAAGAACCGAAAGGCACACAGTGACCCAGGAACTATGGACTCAAACCTTAGGAACTCATGATGCACGGCTCTCAAGGCAGCTAAGCCAGGTCAACCCCATGACTCCTGGCATCTCACTGACTTGTCCAGTCTGGTGTTGAACTCACGCTTCAGCCCAGTTTGTCTTGGACATGTGATCCTCCTGCTGCCAGGAGTGGAAGAATGTTCTCTCTCACTCAATTCAACAGGGGCTCTCAATTCACTGAGTCAGCCAGGCTAGCCTCCAACTCCTGGCCGGCCTGCCTCAGCCTCTTCTGTAGCTGGGATTACTGGTCTACACTACTAGGCCAGTCTGTGAGAACATGTTTTAATCCTATACCCAACTGAGTCTATGTCACCCAATCTCTATGTTACTATCGGTTCTCTTCCCTGCCATAAGTCCCTTTAGGAAGATGATTTTTTTTTTTCTCTGCTATTGTTCACAAGCTATCACAACCCTCCTCCCAATAGAGCTCAATAAATATTTACATTTGCATAATGACTGCATGCATGCTCAGATTACTCTAGGCTCAGAGAACTTTTCCTAGCCATGTTTGGCTTCCCTCTCAGATTGCACTGGTGTTCAGCTAGCCAGCGCCTTTCCTTATAGGGTGGTTCTGTAGGCAACTTCCTGGGCACCTAACTGCTGGGGTCTCCTCAGGTCAAAGCTTCTCTCCATCCCAGAGAATCACTGGCTGAGTGTGGCCTGGCCCACGAACAGCCTGGAGCCAGACTGCCCGGCCATCCCATATCGACAAGTGCTTTGAAAGGACAAACCCACTGGCCCTGGCTCCCCTGGGGTCCCCTCTCTGCCTCAGCTCAGCAATCAAAGGAAAAGTAGACTTTGGAAGTCATTTTGATCCGTTGGATTTTGTTTTTCCGATGCTCAAATTCCAGAGTCCTGGTCTTAGAGTTCATTTTAATGATCACAGGGGTAATTAAAAATTAATACTAGGAGCCATAATTTACAGCATGCTTTCAATTGGCTAGGGAGTCCCCTAAGAACTCAGATACCACACAACTCCTTGAATCATAGCTTGTGAACCAGCTGTGGTTTTTATTCTGTTTTCCAAAGGAAAGAAACAAATGCTTTCAGAGCTTAGGAAAGCTGTGTCTTTTCTCCGCAAATATGGTCACAAAATGTTTTTTTCTGGTCTCCAGGAGCTAGGCTTCTCAAGGTTTCCAGCATTGTTCTTCCAACAGGAACTTCCCACCGCTCAGTCCTGCAGGGCTGGGAAAGGGAGGAGAGAATCTACCACAGGGCCCTGTCCAATTCAGCTATCCTGTGACGGCAGACCAAAAACCAAGCAGAGGGCACTGGCTAAGGAGCAAGCCACATGCTCAGACACAACCAATACACATGCTTTCGGGAGGGACAGGGTTGCCCTCTGACCCACCCTGATACTCTCTGAGCCCAGGGCTCCTTCCTTTTCCCCTGCTCAGGTTTGACCTCTTGGGAACCCACGAATGTGACGGAATTATCACCTGGCAGGCCGTCCGAGTGAGTTCAAGGCCTGGCTCAGATCCTGGGTAATAGTAGAGAAATAACTGACCATCTCTGAGTCTCTACTTCGCCCCACTGACACTGTATAGCTGGCGACTGGGCCCTGTGGGGATGGTGGGAGGGCAGTCAGGGAACACTGGGCTCTCCTGACAGATGGCTGAGCACTGAAAAGCCGTGAGAACCGAGCAGCTTGTGGGTCCCGCTCACACCCCGGGATCGTGCCTTTGTTTGTGGTACCACAAGGCGAGCGCTGTCGGGCCTTGCTTCCTCCTGGACTCCTCGGGACATCAGTGTCTTCCAGTGTGCAGAGCCCACAAAATGACCTGGAGGGGTCTCACCCAGCTCTTCATGACAAACAACTCAGCAAGCTCTTCTGGGACTTGCTCGCTAGGGCTCATGGCAGCCTGTCCCCACAATCAACCCCACGGCTTCAGAAATCAAGGTGCCAGTATAAGGGCTGTGTGGCAACCTAAAGGGCCGAGCAGACGCTGAAACAGGCTGCTCAGAGAACAGGCCTCCATTTCAGCTTCCTGAGACAAGCAAGCAGTTCCTGAGGGACAGCCTCGAACAAAGGAGAATCGATCTCTAACACCCCAACAGCAAAGAGGGGGAGACCTGAGCCAGCCCCCACAGTCCATAGGTACGAGGCCAGCCAGCCTCCACAACCAATAAGCTCAGGGTAATGACTGATTCAATGAGGACAATCCAGGCTTGCCCAAAATGGAAAACTACAGCTCCAACCAGCCCCTAACTCGTCCTAGCCAATTAGAACATAGAAATATATGATTGACATTTGTTTAAGCCAACTGTAGATAGAATGACCTAACTGCCGTAGGACCTCCCATTGGCTATAATTAAAAGCATCCTGTGAGCCCCTCTCGGGGTCTTCACCATCTTGCCTTTGTGTGGGGTGGTCAACCCCATTATGTTGGAATAAAAAAAATGCTTTTGTGGATTGCATACGTGAATGGTGGTCTTTTGTGGGACTTCTCAAATTTCCATAGTTTATGCGGCAAGCTCTCAGGGTGAATCTGCAGTAGAAACATGCAGACGTCTTACCATTAAGGCATGCACTGCTACGAAAAGTGGTAAAGTAATTTGCAAGTTATGTATTTTAAGTTTTTAAGACCTTTCCCAACACAGTTTGCTAAACTGTAATTTATATAATTTAGTATTTACGGAAGCTATATTTAATAACAACTCCTTCAATTACTGAAATGTTAAATTTGGCTCCTGAGAATGTGTCTGTAAGAACCCTGAACAGAAGCCGGGCATTAGTGGCGCATGCCTTTAATCCCAGGGCTCGGGAGGCAGAGGTAGGTGGATCTCTGTGAGTTCGAGGCCAGCTTGGTCTGCAGGAAAAGAACAGAAAAAGAACCCTGCACAGGCTGAGTCCATTTCACCTCCCCTGACTTGGCTTTCGGCCCCTGACTGACTCTTCCCTCTGCAGCGCGCAGCGCAGCAGCCCTGGTTAGAGGGAGAGTCTACTGAAGCTGCCTCCCTCACCCTGCTCAGCCCCTCTGCCTGTGGTGTCCCCGTGCCTGGTGCCTGTGCCCTGTGTGCTCTGCTCAGAAATACTTCATCTCTGTTATGATATGAAAGCAAACAGGAACAGTGAGATTAAAAAAAAAAAAACCTACAAGAGGGCTAGAAGCCTGGCAAAGAGAACCCTGTCTGGGCCCCAGCCCTCCCTGCAAGAGCTCACACACCCAGCATCTGTGGGCACATTAAGGACAGGGGCCTGCAAGATGTCTAAATCCATGCAAAGGGCATTAACTGAGTTTTGTCACTGAATATGTTCCTTATAATAAGCCAGGTGTGGTGGTACGTATCCACTGACTGTGCTAGGTAAATCAGGTATTGCAACAAATTATCAAACACACCATAGCTATGCACAAAAGCAAAACTCCATTCTTGTCTGTGTCGGGTGCATGCGTGCATGGAGGCTGGAGATCAGCATTGAGAGTGATTCTTCAGGATCTGTCTATCTTACTTTTTGAGACTGGGTCTCTCATGGGACCTGAAGTTCCCTGTGCAGGTTAGGCTGGCTGCCCAGCAAGTCCAGGGGATGGATCCTCCTGTCTCTGGCTCTTTATCCCCAGTGCTGGGTGACAAGCACGTAGCACTGTGCTTAAGTTGTTGTTGTTGTTTGTTGGGGGGGGTGTCTAGACAAGCTTTCTCTATAGCTTTGGAGCCTGCCCTGGAACTCACTCAATAAACCAAGCTGGCCTTGAAGTCATAGAGATCCATCTGCCTCTGCCTCTCAAATGCTGGGATTAAAGGCATGCGCTACTACTGCCCCTAGCTTGTTTTTTTTTAACACATGCTCTGGGGCTCAAACTCTGGTCCTCATGTAAACACTTTACTGAGCCAATTCCCCAGCCCACAGATTCATTCTCTTCTTGTTCTGGAGGTTTGAAGTTCCAACCAAATCCAGCTGCCAGTCTTCTTGGGAGGTGGAGCTCTAGAGGAGTTCATACCTAGACCTTTTCAGCTCCTAGTGGCTGCCCCTACCCCTGCTGACCACACCCCTGGCTTGACACCCCCTCCTCCTTCAAAGTCAGCCATGCAATACCTTCAAGGCCCTCTCTCTCTGGCCCTGACCCCTGTCCTTGCCTCTCCTAAGGCCCTTTCATTTAAATCAGCCCCATCAGCCTGATCCAGGACCATACATACCCTTTCTCAAAATCCCTGCTTATGACTTGCACAGTCGTAGGTCTCAAGGATGAGGATGTGGACATCTTTGGGAGCTGTCACTAACTTCGCCACCCTGCCCAGAGGATGCTTGAACTAATTAACAGAAAGCCCATGTCTGGACATGTGGCTAGCCTTGAGACAGGAGAACCCATACTTTTCCTTGTCCAAACTCCACAATGATCACAACAAAGAAATGACTCAATATTAGTTTGAACAACATTGAAAGTGAAAGAAACATGGATTTTTAAAATGGATTTCTTTCTTTTTTTTTTTTTTTTTTTTTCTTTTCTTTTCAGATGTCAGAAAATACTCCTGGGTTTAGATGTTCTCTCTACTCCCCCAAATTCCTTAGTGAAATATCTTTTGAACCAAGGGCCACATTGGAGGAGAGTAGACTTGAGTTTACTCTGAAGTGGTGTGTGTGTGTGTGTGTGTGTGTGTGTGTGTGTGTGTGTGTGTGTGTTCTGTGATGCTGACTCCCACAGCATCTGCCTCAGAGACAATGTCATTGATCAAAGAGTGATCATTAGGAAAAAGCACCTTGTTTATCTTGTCTCCATGGGAACAGCCTGTCTAATGGCGGCTTTGACTCTCTGGGATGGAAACCCTTCACACAAAGCATCATTAACTCCTCACAGTGTGATGGGCTGCCAGGGAGAGGCGACCAGCAGGGCTTGCAGCTGAACAGTGACAGGAAGGAGACACAAAGATGCCGGCGTGGGCTATCTTCCTTCCCAGTTGTGGGGGAAAGAGGCTGGCAGAGGACCCTGGGGCCAATGGGTCCTTCCTCGTGCCCCTCCAGCTGGGTGCCCTAATATTATGGGATGAGAGAAAAGCCCACTGAAGCTCCAAGCCTGGAGCCAACCTGTCAAACAGCCCCTTCGTTGTAGAATCCATGCCCCAATGGACACTTCCATATGTGTGTGTGTGTGTGTGTGTGTGTGTGTGTGTGTGTGTATCAGGGTTATCTGCAAAGGTCCAAAACACACATCAAGAAGAGATAAGGTCAGCCCAGAACAAGAAGTTGTGCCCTGATGGGCCCCCGGGGCCGATCCCATTTCCTGTCCTCCCCTCTCTATGAACTCAGAATCCCAGGGTCCTCCCTGAGGTGGGCAGCCCCGCTGAGGCCACAACCCTGGGAAGGATCAAGCAGCCAAGTCATCACCAGAAGAAATGGAAATGAATCTGAGGATTAGACAGTGAGGCCCCCAATGGAGTCCAGGGACAAGCAAGCTTTGCTATTCACTCAGGTTTCTCTGGCACCTTCTGCCAGCTCCTCTGTCCTCACTCTGTCTCTCTTGGTGCCTCTCTTCTGCCTCTCCTAAAAGTCTCCTGGGTGCCATGTTTTGGAAAGAAGAGCCTTTGGGGTCAGGGTGTCCCCTCACTGCTGGTCCTGCATAATGAATGTTGTGCCACAGTGGGGTTGGAGGCACAGGACTGGAATGAATGTCTCTTCTCCAACAGCTGAGATGGAATTTTCCACTGGCCTTGCATAGCCACAAACACCGCTGTGTCAACGGCCTCAGGTTCTGTTCCTCTAAGGCTTGTGCACCCTTGGGTGCAGGAGACTAGGATGATGCTCCACCCTGACATCACAGCCACCTTCAGCATTCACTAAGCAGTACTTCTTGCAGGTTCTTCCCGTCTGTGCTTGGCTCTGACTCTTTGTCTGCAGATCCTGATGGGCCCCTCAGGTACCGGCACAGAAGGGCCCTGACGAGGGACCCTGAGGCATCCACAACCTCCAGAAGTATATACAGTCTTCGGCCATAGCTGTTTAGCACATCAGCAGCCAGCCAGGGGTAAGAATGAACAAGTGAAGAGACGGCCCCCTTGCCTGTGGGGATGAGGACGGAGAGGGGACAGCAAACCCTTTCTGCAGCCCTATGAAAGCAGGAACTTCCTCCCTCCGGACTCTGGAAGGCAGCAGCCTGCCATCTCAGTGTCTATTGAATGGGCCCCTGCAACTCCAAGGGACAGACCCTCGGTCTCCTGTAGCTGCTGGTGGCTGCTGATCTCTGGTATCCCACAACTTCACTCCATCAGCTTCACTCCATCTCCCTGAGTGACAATCTATGTATGACTTACCCCCTTTATCACAGACATGAACAGTTGTGTCACAGGCTATGAAAGAGTGTAGCCCCACCCCCACAGAAAGTCAAGTTTGATACTGGGATAGCATGTGACTTTGGGAGCACGGAGAGAATCCGTTGGAACTGACAACAGTCACCCTACAAAATCAACACAGAAACACCCTGCCCTGCCCAGCACACAGGTGTGGGATGTGGAACAAGAGGGTAAAGGATCACGTGCCTCCGGCCACAGGCCAGGACGGTGGAGGCACAGTCAAATCACAGTGGGTTCTTGCCTGCTTACTCTGCAGGAGTTATGGCCTCCTTTTCCCGTCCGAACATCCCTGAGCTAGGAAGGCGCCTTCATTTCTAAGGAAGAGCTGGTAGTGCTGGTTTTCAACTCAAGGGCTGGTGGAAGCCAGGGGTCTGCCTGGTGCCAGGAGAGAAACAGGTTCAAGGGCGTTCTGAGCCTTTAGAGGGGAAGTGAATGCACTGAGGCTGAGCTAAGATCTTAGAACCCAGGCTGGTTGAAGACTGGAAGGGTGTCTCTGAGCATCCTGGGGGTGGGGGGTGGGGGCGGAACGAGCCTCTGAATGCGCACCTGGTAACAGAAAGGGATTAATTAGCATTTGTTGGTTGCAAGGAATAGAGCTGTGGTAAACCAGGGGAGGGAGGATCCATTGTAAGGTTTCATCTCTTGAGAGGCCAGGTTAAAGGTGTGGGGGGGCAGGTTAAAGGTGGGGGGGACAGGTTGAAGTGTGTGGGAGTGTGTGGGGGCACAGGTTGACGGTGTGGGTGGGCTCAGGGACAGGCGAGGCTGGGAGAGACATTGTCTTGCTTAGATTTCCATTGCTGTGATCAAACACCATGACTAAAAGCAACTTGAGGAAGAAAGGGTTTGTTTCCCTTTACAGCTTATAGGTCCATCATGCCATGGGTCAGAGCAGGAAGTCTAGGCAGGAATCCAGAGGCAGGAACTGAGTCCGAGGATGGGTGCTGCTTACTGGCTTGCTCCCCATGGCTCTTCCAAAATGAGCTTGTGTTAAGCTGGCATCAAACTAGCCAGCACAAATATCTCAGACTGCACTGAACATCTCCACCCCCTCACCTCACCCTACTCCCCGTCCAAGGTCACTCACTGCCCATGGCTGTCTCTGGGCCTTTGAGATACCCCACTGCATTAGAGATAATACTCCCATCAACATCTTCCAGACATAGTATGCTGTTTGTTGTTATTGTTATTTTCATCTTGTTGTTTTTGTTTTGCTTGTTATCAAAATGATGCAAGCTAGGGTCATGGGAAGAGGAAGCCTCAATTGAGAAAAATGCCTCCATCAGACTGGCTTGCAGGGCATTTCCCAGATTGACCTTTAATGTGGGAGGGCACAGCCCACTGTGGACAATGCTACCATTGGGCAGGTGGTCCTGGGTTGTATAAGAAAGCAGGCTAAGCAAGCCACGGAGAACAAGCCAGTAAGGAGGGGTCCTCCATGACCTCTGATTCTGCTCCTGCCTCCACATTCCTGCTTGAGTTCTTACCTTGGCTTCCCTCAATGCTGGGCTATGAATGGGAACATAGAATAACCTCCTATGACAGGAGGAGCTGCTGTTTGTCATGTGTTTGCTGCAGCAACAGGAAAGAATCAAATTCCCAGGACACGGAATTTGCCCCAACTTGTATTGTATCCATCCACACTGTGTTCTGACCAGCTGTGGGCAACATGAAGGAGTTTGGTAGCGGTGTGACAGGGACACCCCGCAGGGTCAATGAAAGAAGAATGAAGACCCACACAGAAGTAGAGGGAAGGCTCCATCAGCTGCCTCCCCTGTGGGAACTCAGATTAGAATGAGGGAGTCAGGACAAGAAACACTGGGGGCCAGGCATGACTTGAGAGGTCTGTGTGGGAGAGGAGCCCCGGCTGCACCCAGGCCCTCCAAGCTCTACAGTGCATGCACTTGCAGGCTCTTCTAGGGACAGGGTCACCTGCCTCAGGACTTGTCTCTTAGCAACTAAACAGCTGACTAATACTCAGTTTTCCCAGTGACTTTAATAACCTGAAGATATTAATTCCAAACAAGACATTCAAGTTGTTACTCTGGGAACACATCTGCACCCTTTCATAGATTACAGGACGGAATGCCACATTTGAAACATCCTCGGGTCCTTCCCTGCCCTCCCTCAAGGACTCCAGAGCGCCAGACAGACACATGGATCTACTCGCAGCTGCAGTGGATCCCTACTCCAGGAGGGCTGCAGGCAGGCCGGTGCGGTGAGGGTGTGGCTCAGGGCGTGGACATGAGGAGTTGGAAGCCAAGCCGCACTGAGCTTCTCCCCGTTGTTTCTGGAAACTGAGCGTTCAGGTTCGGAGAACATGTTCATACCTTGCAGAGGAGAAGGTGAGCTTTTGGGGAACCCAGGACACAGTTGCCCACTATGTGCACTCAGTGAGAGACATGAGCCCCATCACCTTGCCCTGCCCCCACCCAGGTGCCTCCCCTGAACCAAATGCACCCAGGGTGCCTCCCAGAGCCTCAAGTAAGCCTCTGGACACAATTTGCATAAAAATCTTAAAGTTAAAGCTAAGCTTTGAATTTGAAAATAATCTAAGAACAATAAGCAATCATTATCTCCTGTCCTTACATTTGCAAGACCCTGTGGTCTCATGCCTAATTTAAGGATCTGTCACTGCTTCTGCAGATGGGAAACCGAGGCTCAGAACGGCTGAGGAGCCCACGGAAAGCTTCTGACCCTTTGGATAACCAGGCCGGCAGTGCACCTCAGGATTTTCCTAACCTTTAGACTCTAGGCTGCCTCTAGACAAATCCCATGCAAAACCCAAGGAAAGCAAAAGGAATTAATGACAGAAAAAGGAAATAAATAATTAAAAAAAACAATTTAGAGGGTATAGAAGGGACCAACTGATCACAGACTCCTGCAGGCTCACTAGGGCTTGTGCAGGGCTCAGTAAGCAGATGTCCCAGGCTCATGGCCAAGGGACCTGCTGTGGGGACCAGGGAGCTCCTCCTCCCTCACCCTTCACCAGCTGACAACACTCCCTGCCCCTCTGCCCCTCCCTGCACCCCCTCCTCCCCACCCCTGCAGCTGAGTGGGTCTCCACCAACGTGTTCTGTTCTCTTCCAGAACCTCTACCAAGCCGGGAGGAGATAATGAGCAAATGCTAAAACAGGAAAGCAAATGCTAGGACTGATCAATAAAAAACACAAGGATGTTTGTTTTTTCAAAGACAAATAAAAGGAACAAAATTTTACCAGGTAGGACAAAGCAAATGGAAACACAAGCTTAAAAAAACAAAAAGCAGGACATGCCGCAGTTAAAGGGACTCCGTTTACAGCAAGGCCCGAGCCGTGAAACATGTTTCCGTGATTGACCCTGGTGCCCTTCTCTCTACCCATTAGTCTTTGCTGGCAATCGTCCTTGGCGACTTTGGCGGGGTGCCTGGATTGAAGGACAGGCCCCTGGACTCTCTGGTGGAGGCCCTGCCTACTGTTTTTGTTTTTGTTTTTGTTTTTTTCTCACTTGCTGTTTATTGTGTGGATGGCATCATCCATGTTGTGGACAGGACCTGGAGCAGGTGGGGGATGGGAACCTAATGTGCACCTTACTAGCAAAGGTTGGTGAAGCTCTGAGGTCACAGCAGGCCCCACCTGCAGAGCTCTGGACCTGGTGCAGCTTTCTCTTCCCAAGTTGTTTCCTCCTTGGTGATGTGCAACATTGCCTGTAAGATCAGAGAGAGCCCTGGGGTGAGCAGAACACCTTATGCCAGCTCTGTTTACAAAATCCCATTTTCTTCTGGCGAGGAACAATGGTGTGGGGAGGGCTTCTGTGTGACATACGCATCAAGACAGGTGAGAACCGAGACCTGGGTCGGGTTTTTTCCACAGTCCCACAGGCGGCATTTCAACAGCAGCCCTAGGTGGGAGGCCAGGCTGCCAGCGAGCATAGTCAGAGCACAGCACACACAGTAACAGGCCTTTCAGTGTGGCCTGGCGCTGAGCTGTGAGAAAGCCCGCTAAGCTCCCCTGCCTAGAGCCCCCATCAGCCAAGCATGGCGGCCCACCGTATAATTGATATTCACAAGAAGCTCGCTGTAAATGAAACTTTAAAACACCATTAGTGTTAAGTGCATTGTAGTCTGATGCTTTCAAATCTGCTCATTGGTGTGTCATAGATGATGTAGCGAGACCCGCTGAGGGAAACCTCTTTAAACGTTCAGGGCTGTCCTAGAGGCCCGCCGACCCTCCGGCCGTTTTAATGAAAGATGTGTGTGGCGGAGGACAGAGCAGGGCCGGCGTTTGCAGTGATGCCCCTGCTTCCCAGAATCTACTCCTCCTGGCCAAATCCGGGAACACGGATGCACTGTGTCCTCAAGGGATCCACGTCGCCTCCAGCTTCAGCCCCTTCTCCCTCCCTTCAGGCACCTCCACCAATGTGTATGTTCAAGTCCCGACCATATTTGGAAGAGAGTATGCTAGTATTTACCAAGAGAAACAGAAGTTAGCCTGGAACGCCTTACACTCTCAGAGACATCCAGGGACATAGCTTGCTAAGCCCGGAATTAACCTTCAAACTGTGAAACTGATCACAGTGACAGTCGTGACTGGCCATCACACAGGGTCCCTGCAGGTGACATAAGGTCACGTCTCAAGGTCACACTGGTGCTCAGACAGGCCATGTATCCAGGGAGGTATAAAGATACCTTATCAGGTTCTGTCAACTCTATGATCCACTGCTGAGCAACTCAAGGCATCAGGCTACAATGTACTCACTCAACACTGATTGATGTTGTTATACATTTAACTGAGTTCTTTGTGAGCACCAGTTATGCTGTATGTCACAATAGCTGGCAGATGGGTGTCTCCAGGTTGTTAGTGGGATGGGGGGTGGGGACACACTCAGAGGCTCAGCGGTCGAGAGGCTCCTGAAGGTCCAGGGAGAGAGCAGAGTCAGAGGGGCCTCTTGGCCGATCAGTTAAGGCAGTTCTAGTTAGGAACGGGGGCATCAAGAAGGGGAAATGTTTGAGAAGTCCTGATTCAGTGCATGAATCTGGCAGGCCGGCGAAGGCAGCAAGGCCCAGGCCCTAGCTCACTGTGACCGCAGACTCCACCCCGGACCCATGACACAATCAACCCTGCTTAAGATTCCTTCTTTCTACACTCCCATTAGGTAGACAAAGATGCCCATGGAGGTCCAGGTCCTTCACTTCATCTCTTCCTTTATGTGTACCAAAGGCTTGGACCAGTGTGAAAGCCAGATCCTCACTGTGTACCTGCCCGTGGCCTCACCTGGGCACGGGGCTCCAGAACCTGATCTGATGGCATCGTTGATGAACTTCCATGCCCTTTGACCTGTATCTTCTCCCCCATCCTTGTCCTGGGAGCGTAGCCTGCTTCCCCGTCCATCTAGCATGCCTAACGCTGCAGATTTAAGCCCAGGGATACCAGAGTCTCTCCCTGATTTTGATTTCACTCTCCTTTGGTATGTGCCTAGAAGAGGGGTGGCTATGTCTTAGGTATTGCAGTTTTATTTTTTTAGTTTAATTTTTAAAAGACCCTGCATACTGTTTTTCATTACCACTATATCGATTTTCACCTTCCAGCTACACACAAGACCCCCCCCCCTCGCCCCGTCTCTTCTCCATCCCACCAACACTTGTAATCTTTAGTGGCTTTATTCTGCCCATTCTAACAGGTGTGAGGCAACAACAGCTCATTATTCTTGGCTCTGCATTCTCCTGGTGATTAGGGATACTGCCTGCTTTCCCACACACCCATGGTCATTTGTACATCTTCTTTAGAGAAATCTCTTGCCCACATTTTTGATCATGCTATTTCTTTCTCGGGTTGAGCAAGTTCTGTTTGTATTCTGGATGGTAAGCCCTTGTCAGGTGGAAAGCAGGTAAATACTTTATTCCATTCTATTTCTTCTCCTTGCCCTATTGGTGTTTTTGGGTAGGCTCTAGGGAGTTTGAAGTTCCCTGTGTGTCTGACGGGAGCTCAGAAGTCCAGTGACCATTAGCATCCTTAAGTCTGGTTCTACTGGAGCTGATGCCACCCGACCACGCCAGAGCAGGAGTGCATTTGTCCATTGATGAGATGGCCACAGAGGTATTGCTGCGTGGCTGCCAGTGGTGAGCTGCACATTTTAAAGGTACATGTATGAAGCGAGGCCAACTTTCAGCCATACCCAACCCCTACCCCAGAAGAACACCCTTCATGACCTTTGTCCCATCTCCATGACCTTTCAAAGCTTGCAGAAAATGTTGAGTTGGCTCAGGTCAGGGGAAGCAGATGCAAGTGAGTGTTCTCTACCCCTCTTGGCTGCCTCCTCTAAGGCCCCTGCTCCCCAGAAACCCAGGCTGACAGACAAATACTCCGTCATGGAGAAAAGTAGAGGCAGACCCCAGTCCCACTCTGACTAATTATCCTGGGAGCAGATGTTGAAATTCAATCTGCATATTGAGAATAGGACAGGGCAGGAAGGAGGCTCCACTGACATTTCCCAGATCCATGGTGTTGTCTTCCAGTGGTGTCTTAGACAGTCTCCTAATGAAGTAATAAAAACAGTGTGAAATTTCAAATCCAAGGACATCTTTAAAGGACACCAGCTCCCCTTTCTGAAGTGATGTAAAAGGAGGACTTAAAAATTAAAGACACAGAGTGCTTTCCAGGGACACACACACCTGCCTGGGTGACATCTCCCAGGTGGCATCCTATGGCATTCCATTATGTCTTCTGCCTTGGCACACTTGCTATCTACAGTTACCTGGTAGCTCCTATTCACTTTAAATGTCCAAGTATGTGTGTGGGTAATAACAAAATCTGCCAAATCCCTGCAAAAGTTTATGTTTTTAATATTTAAAATATGCCTAACTGTGATTATAGCCTGGTGCTCCATAATTGATGTGGGAAGGACCTGCACACTGTGAGTAGCATAACTCTTGGGGCTTGGGGACCCTGGAGTATTTATGGATGGAGACAGCGAGCTGGGTGGTTGTGTGGTTTTATCCATTGCTCTCTGCTCTTGACTACAGCTGGCTTCAAGTTCCTGCTGCCTTAACTGGAATTTCAGACCCAATGTACTCCTTCTCCCTGAGGTTGCTTCTGTCGGGTATTTTATCACCCTAAAGAGGAGGCCCCGCGCCTGTCCTCTGTGTTTGAGCGAAAAGACACCAGGGCACTTGGAGAAACAGCACCAAGGTCTACAGACAGTGGGAAAGAATCCTTCAGTTCCCAAAATTTACACCATCGCCCTCTAGTTTTCCTGGAAGACATAGATGGTTTCCAGGATTGGCCTTGGGCTCCAGCTTTCACAGGCCCTGTGCACACCCGCCCTTTGGAGGAGCTGGCAGCTGCCTTGGTCTTCAGCCAGGTCTCTCACCTCATCCTCAGGGCTCTGAGGAACACACCAGCCCAGGTAAAATGAACTCACACTGGGAAGGAGGCATAGGCTTAGGCTGCTCCTCCCCCACAGCCACCCATGATGCACAGAGACCAACATGAGGGGAGACAGGGAAGGAAAGAGCAAGGTAAAGGAGTGGGCACTGCTGTACCACTTAGCTTTCTGATGCCGTGATAAATACCATGACCAAGAGCAACTTGGGGAGGAGAGGGTTTGACTTACGGGTTATAGTTCACTGTTGAGGAAAGACGATGCTGAAACTCAAAGCAGGAGCCTGGAAGCAGAAACCATAGAGGAAAACTTGCTCCCTACCTCTCCCATAAAACTGCCCAGAGGTGGCACCACCCACAGTGGGCTGGGCCTTCCCACATCAACCATCGATTAAAAAAAAAACAACAAGCCTCAGACTTGCCCACAGTACAATCTAAAGAAGGCGATTCCCTCTGCCTAGCTTATGACGAACTTAAAGAGCACCACAGTCAAAATGTATGACATATCTGAAAGAAATTTGTCTTTATGAGACCCAACAGTATGTACAGTTACGATACACTGATAATTTTTTTAAAAAGTAGATCCACTTAAATGTTTCTTCCTCCAGCCCTAGCCAGAGTGCCTCCCTATCCTGAAAAAACCCTCTCCTATAATGCACCTCGGTACTAGGACCCACCTGCAGGAAGCTACATGTGCACCCCACTTCAAATCAGACTAGGCTTCTCCTCCCTTGCTACCCAGGTCAACTGTCTTTGTGGTCAATTTCCATTCAGCCATCTTCAGGAGCATATGCAGGTATAAGAGTTAAGGGACAGATCTGGATGGAACTAGTTTTGGGTATGGTGAGGCAAACTGTCATCTGAGTGAACTTTTAGAGAAAGCCCTCATTACCATCCTATGCCTATGGTAACTGGATGGGCATATAATTAAAACCAGATGCATCATGGGAGAAGACATGAGCAGTGAGCAAAGGCTTCCGTAACACAAACCTGTCAATCCAAATAAAGCAGCACCCACTCCATAGCTCTTAGCAACCAGATGGTCCTCCTAAATGCCATAATGAAAGGGCTAGACAGTAACTTGGGGCCCTTGATTACTCTCCCTCAAGGAGCCCACTGCTGTGGTGCAGGGTTTCCACTCTGTGCCTGCAATCTGCAACAGTTTTATAAGACACCAAGAATCTGGAAACACTAAATCCAGACAGTGGCCCGTGGTAACACCCCAATCTGACACTTGGTGACTGGGACAGTGTGTGCCAGGGAAATGCAAGTTGGTTTATAGATACTGAGTCCTCAACCTGCGTGTGGCTAGCGGTCACAGAGCAAGTTCTCCAGCCCTGGATCCCTGGGGAGGGGCAGGACCTGGTGCTCACCTTAGTCCTAGATGGAGCACCTTCTGGGACCAGTGGAGGAGGTGTGGACTGGCTCATGGCTTCAGGAACAGACTGAGCATCTAAGCCAGGTTTTAGGGGGTCCAAAGCCTGTTCTGTTCTCCAGCTGATAAACATCCCTTCAGGATGTGTAAGGACCCCCTTGTTTTAAAGGTGAGGTGAGGTTAATGAGTGCAGGCTTGGAATGGTCACTGAAGGACAAGTGGGGAACAGGGACAGTTCGTAGCCATCCTGGTTGGAACTCTAGAGACCAAAGGATGCTATAGACAGCTGGACTAAAGGAAACACCCACCCAAACTTGGCTGGAGTCCTTACTATGCTGGGCCCTTTGCACAGGCTCCTATCAGATTTCCATAAGGAAACTCCAATGGAGTAAACACTTGTTTCTGATTGTGTGGTATTTTAATATTTCCAGAATTACACAACAGTCCTTTCTCTCCCATTCTGAGGATCAAACTTTTGAATTGAGAGAAGCTGGGAAGGGCATGGCTGCATTTAGGTAGATATGTGATATGCCCCAAACTCAAACTGTGAAAAATATTTCTGTTTTAGTTTCAATACCCAAATACCCAAAATACCCAATACCCAAAAATAAACCTCATACATAGCAATTTGTTTGACATAGTAAGAAAGTCAGCAAAAAATATTATGCAAGTAGTATTCAGAAGCAGGACCTTGGGGGGCATTTAGCATCAGGTGGTGGCAGGAGAAAGGCATATGGCTTTTTATGAGGAGAAACCTTGGGCACACATTCATGATCAAACCATGGGATTCCATCCCCCAAGTCAGATATAGCAAGAAATCCCCAATAGGAGCCAAGCGGACAACAGCACCATGGTCTTGAACTTCCAGCCCCCAGAGCCTCTATGACTTAAATACAGCCCCCCCCCAAGTCAGTAGTGTTCAGCTATAGCAACAGAAAGTATACTAGCCTCCTACCTCCGAACCATTTTGAAATATCTTCGAAAGCCATTTAAGCCAGTCCCCACAGGTAGAATTGTCACAGATTTTATTAGCTTTTAATAGAAACATATTTTAACACACAGACAAGTCACCTAATTGATAAGTTTGCAAATTGACTTCAGTAAATTATGTCAGCTTCGGGGATTTGGTTCTGGGGCAGAGTAGTTATTGACGGATTGATTTACAATTTATTGCTGCCAATCAACCCTTCGGGCCCAAAGCTAAGCTCCTGCTCCCAGGCCCTGTCTTTGTCTCTGGCCCTTAGCTTTGCAGCCCTATGCTGTGTGTCAGTTTCTGCTGCACACTGGCTGGTTTTGTGTGCCAACTTGACCCAAGCTAGAGTCATCAGAGGACTAAGCCTCAGTTAAAGAAACCGCTCCGTGAGATCCAGCCGTAAGGCATTGCCTCCATTAGTGATCAATGGGGAGGGAGGACCCAGCCCATTGTGGGTGGGGCCATCCCTGGGCTGGTGGTTCAGGGTTCTCTAGGAAAGCAGGCTGAGCAGCGGTGTGAAGCAAAGCAAACCAGTAAGCAGCCCCCTCCGCCCTCCTTGGTCTCTGTATCAGCTCCTGCCTCCAGGTTCCTGCTCTGCCAGACTCCCTGCCCTGACTCCCTTTGATGATGAACAGCAATGTGGAAGTGTCAGCTGAATAATCCTTTCCTCCCCAACTTGCTTTCAGGTCATGGTGTTTTTGTCATAGCAATAGAAACCCTAGTGAGCCTCACTCCATCTCCCGAAGCAATATGAAGGATAGCCACGTGAGCCCCTCTAAGAACTGTCCCCAAGACCCCGGTGCACAAGGACGGCTTCACAACCTTGACCCCACCTCTTCTCCTGGAGTCTCTCAAAATGCATGGCATGCTTGCTCCATTCCACCCGCAGGGGTCACATTGCACCCTGTGCTGTATAGCCACGGGTCAGCATGTGTCTGGAAACAGATGCTCTCTACCGGAGTCCCCTCCCACCCTCCTCCCCTACAGATGTAATTTCTGGCTCCATGAGTCAAGTCCCACTCTTGGAATGTCATGAACAGATGTTCATGAGGGCAACAGAGAGGGCAGTGCAAGCCATTAGCCTGCAGGCCCGTGGGACTTCTCTTCTCCTAAGAGCCTATATGTTCCTAATCTCAGGAAGTGTGGTTACACTGGGCTTCAGAACAGACTTTATTCAAAGGTAATAAATGTGTCTCACATAAAGCAGGCAGGGCTGGGCGTCCAGGCAGAGCCCCCAGCATAAAGTATCATTTTGGTTCAGTGTGATGTCACCAGCCACCACACAGATGCGCCACACAACACCAGAAATTAATCAAAGCTGTTGGCGTTTTAATAAACAGCTGCTTTGGAACATGCCTCTGAACAAACATGGACCAGGACCAAATATGTCTGAGAGGAGACCACAGGTTAGGAAGCGCACTGCTTTTGTCTTTGAAAGCAAAGAGAAAACAGACTTGGGTGTAATTTTTAACCAGACTCCTCCAAAAAAGAGTGTCTGTAGAATGACCCTAAGAGACATTTAATGAGAGTAAACACAGAGGGCTGCACAAATCTGGCCAGTGGCCAGTGCGCAAGGACACACACCTAGGAGTGCTTGATTTACCGTGTGACTGACAGTATCTCACCTTGCTGGGACTGGATACCTGGCATGTGAAATGTTCATAGGCCCCTCTCCATGCCCTGTATGCATTGGCGGGTGTCTTGAGTTCATGGACATGACTACCCTTGAATAGATCAGTAGGTTCCCAGGTCAGAAAGCATCTGTCCATCGTCTACTCCCATCCTCAAAGCAGAACCTGAAGCATCTTCCTGGGGTTGGGGGATCCAGAGACTTCTAATACAGTTCTACATTTCAACAGTGTGGATGGTACCACCATCATTCTCTCTGCCAGCTTCCATGGTGACAGAAGGCTAGAGATGTCTCCACGCCTTGCTTCACCCTGAAGAGTCTAGATGAAGCTCACACCTACCCTTTGAGGTTGATCGGTTTTGACCCTCATATTAGTTAATCTCACAGCAGAAGGCTTCCTCTGCTGTTACAACTTCAGACATCTCCAACCTTGGGCTACAGTTGACCCCTGAGGAACTAACTTCTCTAGCAGACTGTTTTGTACCAGATCCCTCACAACCCAGGAACCTCCTCCAAGAGACTGGATGTGAGTGGGGACAGCTGCCTCCTCTGGGTGAAGGATGTGCAGTCAACTTCAGGAAGACACAGTGGGCTCACTTACAGGGCTGTGTCTGGAAGGACTCCTGCTTTGGATCGCATCTCTCTATGCAGCAGCCTTCCATCCCTGCAGAGAACAATGAGGTTGCCTCAGGAGAAAGGAAACACACAACTTTTAAACCTACAGGTAGGTTTTAAACTATAATACTAATAAGCTTAATTCTAGATTGAAGAGGCCAGACAGAAAAACACCATCTAGGTTCTCTCAGAAGTTAAAACATCGATGTTTCTAAACAACAAAGCCATATGGCTAATCCTGAGATCAGTGTTAAAATAATTCTAGGACCTGGAGAGATGGCTCGGTGGATAAAATACTTGTCATACAAGCATGGTTTGGACTCCTGGAACCTACACTGGAAGCCATGCAGGCACCGTGTGCTGCCTGTAACCCCAGAACCCAGAGAGTCCTCAGGGCAAGTTGGCTAGCTAGAGACCCTGCCTCAGTAAATGAACTAAGAAGAAACCTAACCTCTGACCTCCACACAGCCACACATGTGCATTGACATACATGTGAACCTGCAAACATGCATACACATGGAGACACACAAACACATGGAAAGTAATAGTATAGCCCAGGAGAGCAGGGTTCATGAAGCCAGCCAGGGCTTGGGAGGTAGACTGGCCACATGGTTACTCTAGGATCTTGCCATGAACAGAGGGCTCTTGTTAGCATTTCTTTGTGCTTTCGTGTATGTTGGGAGTGCCTGATAATTTCTTATTCAAAGGGAGCATCTTACTCTTAGCTTTGTTGTGTGTTTATAAAAGTGACAAAGAACAATAACATGTGATGGGAGATGTCATTCTGTAAATATGTTTCTCATACTGGTTAATGATAAAGCACTGTTGGCCAATAGGAAAGCAAGAGAGGAGGGACTAGGAGATGAGGAGGAAAGAGGAAGTAGTAAATAACATGGAGAGTCTGGAGAAGGCAGACCACGTGGAAATACATAGAAATGGGTTAATAATTAAGACAGAGCTAGCCGATAAGAAACTAGCACCTGGCCAACAGAATTATATCAAATACAGAGTCTCAATGTGTTATTGGAGCTGGCTCAGCCGTGGGACAAGACCAGGCGGCGGGCAGAAAAACCTTACTCCCTACAAACATGTATAATGGCTGAGATGGAGACAGTAATGGGGAATCCTCAGTCATCACTGAGAAGGCGCCTCAAATGGAAGGAGGTGGTGCTGACAGCTGTCACTGTCCGTGACAGGACACTGCTCCGGGATGCTGACCCATAAGCTAGTGTGCCCTAGATTGATGGTAGACAGAGCTGACCTGATACAAATTTATGTGAACTCTGGGACATAAAAGGCCAAATCTGATGTCACTCAACATCATGACTTAATGGGGAATGTCCCTCTGTATATATGTTTCTCTTATTGTCTGGTGAATAAAACACTATTTGGCCAGTAGCCAGGCAGAAATCATAGGCAGTACTGCCAGAGGAAGGTAAGACATGCTAGGCGTTCTATGGTAAGATAAAGCCATGAACAAATACATAGATTCGTAGTTGCGAGTTAATGATTAAGACAGAGCTAGCCAGTAAGAAGCCCTAGCCATCTGCCAACAGTTTACACATTAATATAAGCCTTTGTGTGTTTATTTGGGGCAAGGTGGCTGAGGCACCAGGCTGGAAAGAAACTCCAGCTACAATGCCTCAGTGCCTAGTCTAAAAATCCCACACCTGAGGATGTGTTACAGTGGGTTTGGTGATGTTAGTGTTAGACTTCGGAACAACGATTGTCTTGGCTACTTTTTCAATGTTTGGTAAGACAACTTTTAAAAGAAAATGTTTAATTTGGGGTCCGTGGTTCCAATGAGTTAGTTTTTACCATCATGGCAGGGAGCATGGCAGCATAGAGGTAACCATGGTCTGGAGAAGTTGTTGAGAGCTTAAATCTCAAGCATGAGGCACAGAGAAGAGAGCTGAGCATGACAGGAGCTTCTGAAGCTTCACTGCCCATCCGCAGTGGCACACCTCCTGGACAAGACCATGCCTCCTAATCCTTCCCAAACAGTTCTTCCAACTGTGGGCCAAGTATTCATGTAGATGAGCCTGTACGAACGATTCTCACCCAAACCCCACAACAGTGGAAAGCACACACACACACACACACACACACACACACAGTCACTCACACACACACACACGTGTGTGTGTATGTATATATATATATATATACATATATATATATGCATGTATGTATATATATATATACATATATATATATATATTTTTTAAATTTTCAGCAAGCTGGTTTTCCATGTCGATCCCAGTTCCCTCACCCTCCCCTCTCCCCTTGTCCCCCTCCCAACTCCCATCTCATCCCCTTTCTGCTCCCCAGGGAGGGTGACGCCTTCCATGGGGGATCTTCGAAGTCTGCCATATCATTTAGAGCAGGGCCCAGGCCCTCCCTCCAGATATCTAAGGCTGAGAGAGTATCCCTCTATGTGGAATGGGCTCCCAAAGTCCATTAGTACAATAGAGATAAATACTGATCCACTACTAGAAGCCCCATAGACTGCCCAGGACTCCTAACTGACACCCACATTCAGGGAGTCTGGGTCAATCCTATGCTCAGACTGAGGTTCATGATCTCCCCCTTATTCAGGTCAGCTGTTTCTGTGAGTTTCTCCAGCCTGGTCTTGACTCCTTTGCTCATCACTCCTCCTTCTCTGCAACTGGATTCCAGGAGTTCGGCTCAGGGTTTAGCTGTGGGTGTCTGCTTCTGCTTCCATCAGCTACTAGATGAAGGCTCTAGGATGGCATATAAGGCAGTCATCCATCTTGTTATCGGGGAAGGGCATTTAAGGTAGCCTCCCCACTATTGCTCAGATTGCCAGTTGGGGTCATCCTTGTAGGTCTCTGGACATTTTCCTAGTGTCACATTTCTCTTTAAACCTACAATGGCTCCCTCTGTTATGGTATCTCTTTTCTTGCTCTCCTCTATTCTTCCCCGACTCAATCTCCCTGCTCCCTCATGCCCTCCTCTCCCCTCCTCCTCTCCCCTCCTCCTCTCCCCTCCTCCTCTCCCCTCCTCTTCTCCTGACTCCCTCTCCCCTTCCCCCCCCCCATGCTCCCAATTTGCTCAGGAGATCCTATCCCTTTCCCCTTCTCCAAGGGACCATGTACATCTCTCTTAGGACAATTCACAGGCAAATGGATGGAACTAGAAGAAACCATCCTGAGTGAGGTAACCCAGTCACAAAAACAGGAACATAGCATGTACTCACTCATATACGGATTTTTAGACATAGAGCAAAGGATTGCCAGTCTATAATTCACACCGCCAGAGAAACTAGGAAACAAGGAGGAACCTAAGGCTCTTTTTTAATTCTGGGTGCTGTGCATCCTACCTCCATCCTTGCAAATTTGGGTAAGGACGATGCTATGAAGATGCACCTGGGCAGCCATCAGCCTCCACCAAGGACCAGGCCTCTCTGCTCTCTCTCTCTCTCTCTCTCTCTCTCTCTCTCTCTGTCGCTCTCTCCTTCACTCCCTCACTCCTTTCCCCATTCCCCTCCCTCTCTCCCCCTCTCCCTTTATCTATCCCTGTCTGTGTCTCTCTTCCTTTCTCTCTCTCCCTCCCTCTCTCTCTCCCTCTCCCTCTCTCTCTCTCTCTCTCCCTCACTCCCTCGCTCCTTCCCCCACTCCCCTCCCTCTCTTTGCTTTCTGACTTAACTGGGATGTTGAAGTTTGGACCTTGGTGACCTTACTCTACCCCCTCTTTGGAGAGCAGTGTGGGTGATTTTGACAGTCCTGTGTGTTAACTGCTAACCCATCCATTAGACTCAGCCTCGCAAGAGTTTCCTAAATGTGTCCACAGAAGGTAAGCACAGATATAGCTGTCTACTGAGATTCTCTCCATCGCACCCCACCCAGGTCTCCTCTCCCCACAAAGTGAGCCTTCTCCTGCAAACCACATCACAGAGCATTGTCCTGGAGTAGGAAGCGGCTGCCCTCCAGCTGATTCTTTTTGCCTATAAGAAAGTCATCAAAACCCCTGCAGGGCTCCTTCCTCTCTGAGATCTGTGCTGTGCCTGAGAGCCTGGCACAGGTAACTTCCAGGTTCTATTGCCCAGCTCTGAGAGGACCCCAGGGTTTCTTGTGTTGCTCATGGGACATTCATGCACAGTAACGGTGCTCTCTGTAGAGGGAAGGGTGTTGGGTCTTCAAAGGGATGCTGTTACTGATGCAGCTGCACTTGTCAAAGGTGTAGCACAGGGTCTCAGCGATGGAGAGGAATTTCAAGCGCAGTTTTCGCTCACTGACTTCTTTGAATTCAATTATTCAAACAAACAAAAAATGCTACCAGACCTGGACCACAAACTCCAGGGGCAAATTAACCAGCTCTTCTCATGCTACAAGAATGCGGCAGAGAACTCAGGTTCTGGGGGGATGCTCTCCCCTGGGGCCCTGGCTGGGAACTCTTGGCATTCTGGCCCCTCTATTCACCCTCACCCCAGTCAAAGGAGTCAGAAAGCAGATTGGAAGTGAGGATGAGGCAGGCATAAATCCTCTAAACATCCAGGGTAAGAAGAATGGCTATAGCACACTCCCACGCAGGAGGTCCAGCACTTCCTGCCTCTGGAGCAAGCATCACCACGAATCCCTGGGAAGCCTGAGGGCAGAAGGAGCTGCTGTCCTGCTAACAAAGCCAGGCTCTGTCACACTGGGGTTGCAGGGGAGTCTGGGTAGAAGTGCACAAGGCATTTTCAAAAGTGAAGAAGGTCGTTTGGTTTCTTGTGGCACTTTTAAGTTCTCAGCGTGTCCAATAGCCACAAAGGAAAGATAAGGCCATTTGGTTCTGTAAGAAGTGGCCCACCATTGCCTTAGCACAAGGGAAGCACCGCTCACTAGTGGTCTGCTCCTCTGAGACAGCATTAGCCATTCCTCTGGGAAGCCAGGACCCAGCCTCAGGTGCCATTGATCTGCTCCCGGTCACACGGCCTAAACCCAGCCTATGGTTGATAGCTGCCTGCTTAAGACCCAGGGTCCCAACTGCACTGGCATCCAAAAGTTGCCTTGTAGGTTATAATTAAAATTAACTCGGGGCAACACTAACTTGTGTACCATGCATACATGTGTGAGTGTATTGGTTTTCCTTTTAATCTGGCCACACATTGAGCGCCAAAATGTTGTTGGTTGTTTACTCTTTTGGCTTTTTGCTCTTTTGGGGAGCCCATCACCCAGCTCTCCCAAATAAAATCACACAAGGAGGCTTAATCTTAGTTATGAATGCCCCCACCTTAGTTAGGCTTGTTTCTAACCAGTTTTTCCTAACTTAAATGATCCCGTCTATCTTTGCCTCTGGGCTTTTTCCTTTCCTTATTTCTGTACATCTTACTTTCACTCTTACTCCGTGGCTGGCTGGGTGGCTGGCTCCTCTCCTTACTCTATCTTGCTCCTTCTTCCCTCTTCCCAGATTTCTCTTCCTCTTTGTTCTCTCTGCCTGCCAGCCCCGCCGATCCTTTCTCCTGCCGTGCTATTGGCCATTCGGCTCTTTATTAGGCTATGGGGTGTTTTAGGCAGGCAAAGTAACACAGCTTCACGGAGTTAAACAAACGTAACATAAAAGAATGCAACACACCTTTGCATCATGAAAGCAAATGTTCTGCAGCATAAACAAATGCTAGCACACCTTAAAATAATTTTCCACAAGTGTGTACATGAATATATGAGTGCTTAGGATGTGTGAGTGCATGAGTGGAGAGAGAGAGAGAGAGAGAGAGAGAGAGAGAGAGAGAGAGAGAGAGAGAGAGAGACACAGTCATTGTCTTAGTTACTATCCTGTCACTGTAATAAAATCCCCTTAGAAAAATAACCCAAGGAAGGGAGGGTTCATTTTACGCCACAGTTCCAAGGCCTGCCCATCATGGTGGGGAAGTTGCAGCAGCCGGGGCTTGAAGTGGTCGGTCGCTTTGGGTCCACAGCCAGGAGGCAGAATGCATACTCTGCTCCCCGCCCTGATTTTACAGTCCAGGATCCCATCTCACATCACTTTACTTCCCACAGTTGACATCATCCCCCACAAGCATGCTCAGGGGCTGCTCTCCTGGATGCTCTGAATCTGCCAAATAACAATTAGCATTAACCATCACAGCTATCCATCAGAGTCCCTTTTGGACCTGATTGGTAAGGACATACAGTTCTGTTCAGCTTTAACTCGTTTATTATAAAATCTTTGCTGAGTATTTTTAAAATTGATTCTTTTATTTTTAATATGATGATAAAATTACACAATTTCCCCTTCCCTTTCCTCCCTTCAAATGCTTGCTCTTTTTCAAATTAATTGCTCCTTTTTAAATTTATTATTGCCGTGTGTGTGTGTGTGTGTGTGTGTGTGTGAGTGTTTGTACTCGTGCGCGCAAGTACAATTTTCTCAGTCTATGTACTGTTTCCTGTATGTGTGTGTTTTCAGGGCTGACCCTTTGGTATTAGATAACCAACTGGTCTGCTCCTCCCTGGGAAGACTGTTTTCCTACCCCTTTGCATTTCTCCCTTGCCTGTAGTCCTTTGCATACACATCTGTAGGTCCTCACCAAACATGACTGCCTAAGCAGAAACTGAACAAAGATGCCAGACACAGGAGGCCCGGGAGGTTTTGGTTGGTTTTGATCTTGGTTTGCTTTTGTAAAGCTAATCTGGCCTTGTATGAAGATCCTTGGGAGCAAAGTTCAAACATCAGCAGTGAGGGAACTTCATTACAAGCTCCTGGGCAAACCGTGAGAGAGGCTGCTGAAGGGGGCGGTGCTTGTCAGGAGGGGGAAGGGGCATGGCTGGGGGGCTCATTGAGAGGGTACTGTGATTGCAGGGGAGACTGGGGAGGAGGGCTGAGGGACACAGAGGGTGCTGGTGTGTCAGGGGAGCAGCCAGGAGGGAGTGGGTGGGGATGGGTGGGAGACGGCTGGTGTCAGGGTGGGCAGGGCCTCCCTGGGGGCTGAGGGAACTCAGGCTTCTCCTCTCCAGGGGGAGCAGAGTGAGTCAGAGGATGGACTCCTGCTGAACTATCTTCCTGCCACTGCTGGGCCCAGGGGCTGAGAAGGTCCTCACTGGATCACCCGTTGTATCCCTGACCAAATCAGCCTCACCCGAGGGCGCTGATATTTTTATAGTTGTTTTCTAAGCAGTCAGAGTAGCTTTGCAAGGGGTTACATACGCCAAATTATGCTGCCACCATCAATTCATAATTGTGACACGCAATGACCCCAGCAGTGCCAACAGTACCATTTTCAAACATGCCAACTCTGTATATTTTTAGTCACTGCTATTCTGTTCTACTCTGGGGGATGTGACATTTTATTTGTGGCTACCGATATTGGGATAGTGTGAATTACACCTTCACAATTCTATTTGGTGGCCAGATTTAAGGGAGGAAAAAAAAGGAACCCAGTTAAATTTGTAAAATTAATAACTCCTTAACATAACTGTATCCCATGTAACACTGGCAACACATTAAAATCATATCTTAGTTTTCAGAAGAATCACATTTTACTGACTTCCTAAGCGTTATGTGACAATCCTAATTTCAAGGAAGAATGACGCTGGAATCCAGCCTGGACACTTGGCTAAACATTGTAATATTCTTCTCAGCTTATTTCCCTCTTGGAGCGCTGTGTGTGTGTGTTTGTGTATCTGTGTGCGTATTTGTGTCTGTGTCAGTATGTATGTGTGTGAGTGCATGTGTGTTTGTGTCTGTTTATCCATGTGTATATCTGTGTAGTCACTGTATGTACACCTGAGATACCCAGACGCCCTTCCTTGCTGTAAAAGGATAGAACCTACACGTGAAAGGGAATGAAGGGAACCACGTCACTCAGGAAACAGCGCCCACCGTTGGTTACTTTTGCATGGATCGACAGGTTAAAAACCGTCTGATGACACACAAGCAGAGGACCATTCTGAAGGCTGCCTGTGCGGATGTCTACAGAAAATAAATCACCACCATCCAAAATATGTTCCCATCCTCCATCTCCACTGAGAGCACCGGGAAAATGCTTTCTTATTAAGTGAGAAAGCTGGGCCTGAGGTCCACTTCTGTAGCAGGGAGGAAGTATTGTCAGTGTTGGCAGGGTGTGTGTGTGAGTGGGAAATGGTCCACACTTGGGCAGGGAGGCCTACTGCTGAAAAGCACACTCCAGGCAGGGCAGAGGGTTGGCCCGGCCTGGAAAGAGTTCATCTTTCCACATGTGATCCCTGGGTCCCGCATATAAAGGGCCCTGCAGGGTGTGTGCTCCCCAACACTGAGGATCCCAAGTTTTGTGTCCAGCCAATCTAATTTAACCAGAGCCTCAGTGTTGCAGGCTCAGACACCCTTGAGGTGGGGTGAGAAAGTTGTGTTGAACAGCAAGGCGTGTAGGCTCTTTTATTACCTATATACCCGTTCCCGAGGTCCCATCGGCTCAGGCTGCTGACTCTGCTGGGTTGTGTAACGAGTACGGTTTTTCCACCCACCGCCTGGTCTGGTCTTGTCCCGCCGCCACGCCAGCCCCGAATAATACACAGAGACTCTGTATTTGATACAATGCTGTTGGCCCGGTTACTTGTTTCTTATCGGCTAGCTCTGCCTTAATTATTAACCCATTTCTGCTGATCTATGTATTTCTCTTACCGGGAAGCCGGCCGGCATACTGCTTTCTCCCGACTCTCCATCTTGGCTCTCCTTACTACTTCCTCTTTCCTCCTTGTCTCCTAGTCCCACCTATCTTGCTTTCCTATTGGCCAACAGTGCTTTATTCATTAACCAGTATGAGAAACATATTTACAGAATGACATCTCCCATCAGGGTTGTCTTCCC
The DNA here is from genome assembly GCF_943737965.1 of Phodopus roborovskii. NCBI lineage: Eukaryota > Metazoa > Chordata > Mammalia > Rodentia > Cricetidae > Phodopus > Phodopus roborovskii. The sequence goes on along the minus strand of NW_026125059.1, from coordinate 2,634,377 downwards.
TTCATCGGCATCTCTGGTCAGATTTTTGCATCAGCAGTCTCTGGGTGTAGAGGGAAGCCTGGGGCTCAGGGAGGAAGTGTCTGCCTTGCATGCTTATGGGGAGACTATGGCTTGGGCAGGCTGGCTGGCGATTCCTCCTACACCCCAGCCTGTTGCGAGTAGGTTCCCCCCCACACCGCCGGTCTCACTGCCATGCCGGCCCCAAATAACACACCAAGACTCTGTATTTGATATAATGCTATTGGCCAGGTACTTGTTTCTTATCAGCTAGTTCTGTCTTAAGTATTAACCCATTTCTATTAATCTAAGTATTTCCACGTGGTCTCATCTTACTGGAGAGTGGGCCAGGACCTCTGTTCTCCCCAGTCTCTCCATGCTGACTCCTCCTTCCTACTTCCTCTCTCCTCCTTGTCTCCTAGTCCCGCCTATCTTGCTTTCCTATTGGCCAACAGTGCTTTATTCATTAACCAGTATGAGAAACATATATACAGAATGACATCTCCCATCACCAGCCCCCAGTGAGAGAGACCCTGCCTCATAGAATGAGGTGGTATGGGGAAGCTGAAGAGGTGGCTCCAGGTGATGGCATGTGCTGCTCCTTCAGAGGGACCGAGCTCTGTCCCCAGAGCCCATGCTGGGTGGGTGACTCACAACTAGCCATAATTCTAACTCCAGAGGATTTGACACCCTATCTGGCCTCTTTGGGAATCTGTGCTCAAGTGCATAGACCCACACATAGAGACACACACAGTAATAACAATAACAACAACAACAATAATAATAATATAAATACTTTTAAAGTCTGGCAGACTTTAAAAAATAATATAAATACATTTTAAAGGAAACAAGTGTTTCCTTTAATAGGCAACACGTTCACAGTGGCGACGCCTGTGGGGACTCAATGGAACTTACATGGTTTCCCATCAGCAGATGCAGATTGACAGGTTACTCGATGTGCACATAATGGGGTGAGGCAGGGTGACACACGCTACAAGGTGCTTAGTGAAGAAGCCACACACCCGAGGTCACCCCCCCATGACTCCTCCACGCGGGTGTCCAGGATGGGAAGCGGATGGAAAGGCTCCACAGAGGAAGGGGGTGACGACAGAGGCACACTGCCCCATGCCAGTGGGGTCTTCTTTCAGGTGACAAAATGTCCTATAACTACACAATTGTCCTTAACAGTGCTGTAATTGGACCAACCACCACTGTGGTGTTCACTTTAAATGGCTAATATGGAGAGAGACAGAGACAGAGACAGAGACAGCCTAGGAAAGACAATAGACGGCGGCTGTATTAGCCAGGGGCTGGCTTCCAGCACCTCAGTTTTGAACTCCCAGCCTCCAGAGCCTTGAGGACCAAAGTCTCTTGTTTGAGCCACCTGCTTTAGGGTCCCCTTTAAAGAGTTCAAATAGGCTAATGTATTCCCTGTTTAGCTAAACTTTTTGGAATCAAACATACCTTCACTGGTGACTAGGTGAACATGCCACCTACATCTCTGCATTGATGTCCCCAGGCTCATCAAAAACCTGGGCAAATGCTGCTGCTAACTGCTTTGATTGATGGACCACAGACCATCCCTACATCACGGAACCATCCTACAGACACAGGTCTGCACAGTGAGGACTTCTCTGCCTTCCCTTACCTTTGAGCCTCTCCCCTGTTCTCAGCCAGCCAACACACACTCAGGTACCTTCCTGACCCAAGCACTCAGCAAGATAGAGCAGACTCCATACACAGAGGCTTTTACAAACATACTGGCAAGAATAGGTGAGGTTTCTGACCTTGGAGGGGAGAGAAGGGGCCACACGGACAACAGACCAGGTCCAAGGTGCAGCTGCTGAAGTCCACGCTGTGGCTGGAAGCAGGCTTTGGGTACCAAATCTTGCCTGCATCTGAGCACTTAGCCTCCACCTTGCAAGAGGTGTGTGACAGATTTTAAAGAAATCAGTAAGCAAGATGATATTTAAGAGTGTAAACATCTTCCTTGAGTTGGGGGCTTAGAGGGAGATTTTCTAAGCCTGCTATAAAAGTGAATGCCAAACCAACTTTCTTATCTTTAAAATGTTGAAAAAAAAACAAAACAAAACAACAACAACAACAAAACTCATTTAGAGTTCCAGGTGTGAATAGCTAAGTCATAATAGCTGTCATTCATCTAGAGCTTAGGCATCAGGCCATGGCCTCAGGTACAAGATCTCCTTCGATTTAACCCTTAAAAGATCCACAAGTTAGACTTGATCACCTGACTCTCACTGTGAACCGGAGGTGTCAGAAAACAGTAGTCCTGTTTGAATGCATCCAGCCACTGGGGCCATGCTGGACCTGAAACCCGGATTGTCTGATAGGGCTGTGGCCTGGACACTCTCCTCCCCTGAGCTGGATGCCCACCCACACTCCAGAGCAGATACAGGGTTATGGCATTTCAGAAACAAGGTACTGGGACTGAGAGAAGGCAGAAGACCGCAGCCTCCTGACCCTGGGAGATGAGGTCCTCAAAGCTATGTGCTTTTATAGATGAGGAAATATGCAGGGTTGGTGATTGAAAGCATTTGTTGCCCAGCCTGATGACCCGAGTTTCATTCCTAGGATGCACGCGGTGGTCAGAGACAGAACAGATTCCTGAAGTTTTCCTCTGACCTACACACACACACACACACACACACACACACACACACACACACACACACGAGAGAGAGAGAGAGAGAGAGAGAGAGAGAGAGGTAAATAAATAAAATGCAAATAAAATTTTTTTGAAGAGAGGGAACATGCAGTTAGTATTTGTGACATCATTACCTACCTACATCTAATGAAAGAAAATGGCTGGCATTCATGATTTCTCACAAGACCTTAGATGACTTAGAAAAGCACACGATATTTCTAATTCCATGAAGGAAGATTGTGCCAGACACATCCAGAGAGACCAGGAACCAAATGAGGTGTCAGGGCAGGGCAGCCCAGGAGAGCTAGAGCAAACCTACCTGTGGAAAGAGGAAGAAAGGGGGGGTAGGATGGGGGTGGGAAGCCACCTCCGACTTCCACATCTAACTGTTGAGTCACCTGAGGTCAGAACACAAGTTCCCCTGAGGCATGTGATGCTGGAGATGACCACACCCAGCCACACCCAGCTCAGTGGCTCTGCAGTGAAACTTTCCCTGCAGCATCCCTAGAGACAAAATCCTTATTCTTGTATTTAAATGGTTGTGTACAATTGCAGCCAGCATCTCTACTTTCCAGAAAACGCAAAGCAATTTATTTAAGAGATGAATTCAAGCCCTTGAATAAACCACATTCAAAAATCATGTTTGACTCAAACTTCAAGAAGAAATGAGATAGTGGATTGAGTTCTGTAATTCTGGGTCTCTGTGTGGTTCCTGCCTGGAGGATGACAGGGCATGGCCTGTGAAATCAGGCCCTTGGGTGGTTAGTCCATGCACAGCAAGCTCTTTCTCTCACGGTGGTGGAAGGGAATGCCTGTGATCAGCCAGCAGAAACAATTAGCAGCATTTTAGTCACTCACTCAGCTGTGAGCAGGTGTTTGAGTGATTACAGATGGTACCATTGGGCCGCCATTAAAAACTACACTCCTGTTCCAGGAGAGAAGGCTCAGTCCGTAAAGCACCCTCCGAAAACATGAGGACCTGAGTTCAATTCACAGAATGCATACATTGTGCCAGCATGGTGGTAAGCCCTCGATGGAGTGGTGGAGGAGACAGGATCCCGTGGACCTCTGACCCGCCAGCCTATCGTACTTGGTGAGTTCCAAGCCAGTGAGGGATCCTGTGAAAACAGCAGGTGGCACCTGAGGGGCAGTGTCAAGGCTGTCCTCTGGTCTCCATAGGCACAGGCACATAGGCGTGAGTGTGCCAGTACTCACACGGGCTCACACACATGCAAGAGAAACACTCCAGTTATGTCTTGGTGTCGCTGAGTTGTTTAAGAGAGGCCTCCGGCATCTGATCACTAACTCCAAAACAACCCCATAGATTCCAAACTGCATTCACATCTTATTTCCCCGACCGACACAGTCTGACGTCATCGAAAGCTAAAGATGAAAAAGGGCAGGCAGATCTTTCAATCCACCTCGAGAACCAGGCTCACAAGAGCACAGCTGCCACAATCCTCAGTAACGAGAGGGAGAAATCCTTAAGTAAACTCAAAGCTGTTTCATATTTGACTTTAATTTGGCTCTGTAGATGTGGGGAGAGTGGAAGATGATGATGGGGTCACACCGGTGTCACGATCGGGCGGGAGGAGACGAACACTTGCAGCAGGTCAGGCATGGTGAGGCTGTTCCTGCTTCCTCTGCGGCCAGCGTTTTTAATGTTGGGCCATGACCGAATGAATGCAAGGGCCGTGGAAAGATGGTCAACAGGAAAAGATCGCTGGATATGAACAGCCCAGAACTGATCAGAATTTCCGTGGGTGCTGGCTTTGGTTCTGAAGACAGGACAGGGACCTCTCCGTGCGCCTGCAGGCACACCACTCACCCCCAGCAGACAGACACTGAGCAAACAGGGCTCAGACTCCAGACTGTTGCTTATCATCAACAGCACATACCGGCTTCCTGCTCCTATAGCAACATGAAGACATTCAATATTTTATCCTCGAGAAGTTAAGTACCAAGTCAGAGTATCGTCTTGTTAGAATGTTTGATCTTTAATATTTCTATTTGAGTTAATAACTTGAGTTTCATTTTAAAAAATCATTAAACAAATTTTGGTTTGGGATTAGGACAGAATTTCTAACCATCTCCGAAGTGGCTCTAAACATACTTCTGCCATTTTGTACTATGTACTTATGCAAAGCAGAATTCTCAGAATTGATGATTATAAAACCAAAACATCAGTAAGTTCTAAGAAAAAAAAAAAAGAGTGGGTATACTCTGTGACCTGCAGGATTAAATATTCAGCCAAGATTCAATCTCTAGGTAAAAATAGAGAAACATATCCATCTCATCACTATGCAAATCTGCTTTCATCTTTAATAAATGATGACCTCATGTGTATGCTAAAGAGGTGTTTTAAAATAAATTTCCTTATCATTTATTATCAGTAAATCTTCAATCTGTACACCTAGTTTATCTACCTGGAAGTTGTGTGAAATTTCCCACAGGAAAAAGGCTGGTGACTGGAAAGTTAAAGATACTTTCTCTATGAGCTGGTGAGATGACTCAGCAGGTAAACCATCTGCTTCCCACCCCAGGACATCTCCATCCCCAGGACCAGTATGGCAGAAAGGGACAACTGGCTACTACAAGTTACCGTCTGACTTCCATGTGTGCACTGAGGCATGCCATATATACAGGTATACACACGCACACAAATAAACAAATAAACAAATAAACAAATAAACAAATAAACAAAAACAAGAGAAGATCGACTCTACAGAGAGAAATGCATTTTGATCCTCCTCTAAAGGTGTGTGTGTGTGTGTGTGTGTGTGTGTGTGTGTGTGTGTGTGTGTGCACCAGTGTGTTCACAGGCACATGTGTGTATGTTCCTCGGTGTGTGTATGTGGAAGCCAGAGGTCACTGTCAGACATTTTCCTCATTTGATGTCCACTGTAGTTTTTGAGACATGGCCTCTGACTGAACATTGAGCTCCCTAATTATGTTAGACTAGCTAGCGGGCCAGCAAGCCCAATAATGCTCCAGTCTCTGCCTCCCCTGGACTGGGTTAAAAGTCCATGCCTCTGCACACAGCCTTTCATGGGGTTGCTGAGGATTGAACTTGAGTCTTCATGATTGCAAGGCAAGCACTGCAGTGACTGAGCCATACTCCCAGCCCTAATGCTCTCACCTTTAATGCCCGTGATTAAGTTCCAGCTCACGTGTTCTGTAGGATACAGTCAGAGCTCAGTGGGTCCTGAATACTCACTCGCTCTCTGCACTCTCCTGCTGTTTCCTTCCACACTAAGGACAAGGCTTCCAAACAGGGTTTCAGAGAGTAAAACCCTGAGACTGTAAATGTACTCACTCCCTGTCTCTGCCATAAAAATCTAGCGCAGTCTCAGCACCCCAGACCCAACAATTCAATTCACCTGCTTCTAGCGTTGGGAGCCATAAATCGGAACCAGTGCCCAGAAACTAAAACCCAGGACTGGTTCCCACATGAGCTCATGGGCAAGGACTCTTTCCTAGGTGATAAGTGTCATGAACTCCCACATTCCGTGGCCGGTGTGTCCTTTCTCATCTCTGCAGTTTTTTGTTTTGTTTTGTTTTGTTTGTTTTTGAGACAGGGTTTCTCTGTGTAGCCTTGGCTATCCTGGGACTCACTCTGTAGACCAGGCTGGCCTCGAATGCACAGAGATCCTCCTGCCTCTGCCTCCCGAGTGGTGGGATTAAAGGAGAGCACCACCATATGTAGTCTTTTGCTTCCATGAATGTCACCTACTGCTGGCCTTCATTACTAGCTGTCTCCTCCTTCTAGATTTAAAACACATGGTCCCGCCCAGATGGTCCAGGGCAGTGCCACCATGACCACTAACAACTTTATATGAGAAGTCTCCTGCACTAGAGGTTAAAATGTGTCTGTGGGGCTCCTATTTAGTAAAGAGACTCTTGAGGCCCCTACTGCTTCTGACTTCTTTGGCTAAAGTCTGCCTTGTGCAGATTCCCCCTGTGTCTCTGAGACCTGGTCCCATGCTCTGCATTTGGGGTCAGTGCTATAATTTCTGCACCTCTGTGAATTTACTTACACAAGTTATAATCAGTTGCCACATTCCGGGGAATCAGGCAAGACTTCAAAGAGTTTGACAATGCTCAACGTGGCCCCAGAAAACTTACATGGGCAGGAAGTCAGGAAGCAGGCTATGGTTGTTGCTGGATCCTGTAGAGGGGAAGGGACCTGGCCCCGTTATGAGGGACATGGGGAGAGGGGAAAGAGAAAAGCCGAGTCTCCAAATAAGGGTGCATGGAGGGGATGGGGTTTTTCTGGGATAGAGGGAACACAGCAGGCATGTCCCCTTCATAGATTTTCTGACTTTGGCAGGACTGGCTTCTGAAGTGTCTTTTGTCATAGGGTTGTCTTACAATCAGGGAGGAGTCCTGAAAGCATCTTGGAGAATATTCCAGGACATGATAAATGGAGTAAGGACAGTATTAACAGAAAGATGGCCATGAAAGCCAGGGACCCTAGACTGGGTAGCATATGGGGAAGAAGGGTTGCATCTGTGAGAGGGCCCAGGGCTCTGGCTGTGGAGCCTTTGATCAGGGGCGCGATGCAGGGACAGTCCATGCAGCAGGGCCCAATGGTAGACTCAGCCAGACACAAACCCTCAAGGCTGAGTTGTCCTACACAAGCTGGGACACCATAAAGTGGCCACACCCCAATTATGTGAGTGCCCATTAGGTGTGGCTGAGGAATAGCTAGGGATTCCGTACACAAAATGTCAAGCATGGGTGTCATTGTAGAAGACAAGCACCAATCACTGAGTGGAGAAGGGTGTGTGAGTCCCATCATCCCAACTCACACACACAAGGAAAGGGACTTTATTTTCCTATAACTCACATTATCTTGGCAACAAGCAAATATAGGAGAGATTCAATAATATCGGGTTTAGGAGTTAAGCCTACAAGCCCAGACTGATGAACGTAAGGGATAAAAAGTCACATAATGGAGCTGGGAGACCGCTCCGTTGGTAAAGTTCCTGCCACGTGCACAGGAGCATCTCAAACGCTCACATGAAGACAGGCACAGTGGTGAGCTCTGTAAACCCAGCTTTGGGGGAGTCGGGGAGAGGCAGAGTTCACTGGGCAGCCAAACTCTCTGGATCACGAATTAAGATGCAGCATTTCAGCCGAACTTGCCAGCAGATCTCTCACCATGGGCCACATGACCTGAGGTCAGAGGAAGACACCTGGGGTCGGTATGTGACACAGGAAGACTAAGGGCACCCGCTTGCCTGCCGTGGACTTCGCTGAGCAGCATGGTTATATTAAGTACACTGTAAAGGACAGCATTGATGACCCTGGTCATGGTGGTCCCTTGAGGAGGGGGTCTTTCATCATCACTACTTAAGAAGCAGACAGAGATGTTCATCATCACAGAAGGATCCCACGCCAGGCAATTTGTGTACAGTAGCAAAAAGGCCCACTTGATGCCAGTCATGCTTTTCCCACGAGCACCATGTCTGAGGGTACAATGGTGTGCTGTTTGGAAGAGAAGCCAAGGAAAGTTTGGCAAGGGGTACAAGCCTCTAGGAACTATTCTGCAGCCATCGCCCATGACCCCAGAGACCAAGAAGACCCTAATGAAGCTGCCTTCAGGATCCAAGGTCATTTTCTCAACCAACAGAGCCGTTACTGGTGTGGTGTCAAGTGGGTGCAGAATTGACAAGTCTGGTTGTGTGTTCCACAAGTACAGGAACGGCTGGACGTGAGTATGGGGCCTGCTGGTGAATACTTCGGGCATCCCTCTGGAGATGGAAACCACCAGCACATTAGCAAGCCCTCCAGTATTTGAAGAGATCCTCCTGCTGGGTGCAAAGTGGGTCCCATTGCATGTGCATTCCAGCTATGTACAGAGGTGTGCATGCATGCAGCTTGCATGTGTGCACATGTGCATGCACACACTTAGACACACACATACAGAGAGAGAGAGAGAGAGAGAGAGAGAGAGAGAGAGAGAGAGAGAGTTTCACAAAGTTGTCAAAAGAAAACTGGAAAACATTGGTGGTTGTTTTATTACTCTTTTCTCTTTTGGAGGGCTTGCCACAAAGCTCCCAAATAAATCACACAGAGAGGCTTATTCTTGCTTATGAATGCCCGTCCTTAGCTTGGCTTATTTCTAGCCAACTTTCTGTAACTTAAATGATCTCATCTACCTCTGGGCTTTTTCTTTCCTTACTTCTGCGTATCTTACTTTCACTCTTACGCCGTGGCTGGCTGTGTGGTTGGGTGGCTGGCCTCGGTGTCGTCTTCTCCTCCTTTTCTCATTCCTTGATCTCTTTTCTCTCTTTTCCTCCTCCTCTTTATTCTCTCTATTAGCCAGACCCTCCTATCCTTTCTCTTGCTATTGACCGCTCATCTCTTTATTGTACTCACCGGTTGTTTTACACAGACATCTTCACAGAGTTAAACAAATGCAACATAAAAAAATGCAAGGAATAGTTTGCATCGTTATACAAACATTCCACAGCATAAACAAATGTAACTGGTCTTAAAATAATGTTCTACAGAAAACATAGTAACTTTTAGAAGAAATGTAGCAAAGCAAGAAAGGAAAGCATATAAGATTAACTACATCCTGTGGACTTCCCAGCAGTAAGGAGAACCCACAGAGGTCATGTTGGGTCATATTCAACATGTGAACAGCCATACATGCCAGTAAGAGGTATGGTTCAAAACTGACCCCAATGCCTGCCTGCCCTGAGATACCCTCCTTGCACCGCACTGGAAGATGAAGCTCTGACCAAGAACCAAGGCAAGAGGAAGAGAGGGAGCCAAGTCCTGAAGGCTAGGAGAGTACACTAACGAGTAAGGTTTTCCCGCCCGCCACCATTGGTCTTGCCCCGCCGCCACGCCAGCCCCAATTAACACACTGAGACTCTGTGTTTTATATAAATGCTGTTGGCCAGGTACTAGTTTCTTATCGGCTAGGGCTAGCTCTGTCTTAAGTATTAACCCATTTCTGTTAATCTAATATTTCCATGTGGTCTTACCGGAGAGCAGGCTGGCGTCCTGTTCTCTCCAGACTCTCCATCTTTCCTCCTCCTTACTTCTTCCTATTTCTTCCTTGTCTCCTAGTCCCTCCTATCTTCCTTTCCTATTGGCCAACGGTGCTTTATTCATTAACCAGTATGAGAAACATATATACAGAATGGCATCTCCCATCAGAGTAAGCTATCCCGGTGCATTGTGGGAAAATCACATTAATGTGTGCTTTAATTTCTAGTGTTCAGAATGCTGAAGTGAATTACCTAATAGCCAGAGAACCCGGTTTGCATCGGTGTCACCTGTAAGTGATGCACTGAGCACCAACTAGCACTGGGGGATGATGGCCCACTTTCCTCATCTACCCAAACCTCGGGGAGAATTTAAAGCCCAACCAAGGGACCCTCACTCCCCAGGGGCTTGGCCACATTGGTGTCTCCTAACGTTACCAGGCTTACCTTCCCGTTTTAACCAGAAATCGAGTCTGCTTTGGGGGAACTGAGTACCACAGCTTTAATGTGACTGAGCAGATGTGGGACTGAACCCTACATCAGTGTGTGAGGACACACTTGTCCCTACTGGCCTCTGGCGCTGGCTTGTGTTCACCCAGGTAAGCCTGAGCTTGGCTCTTCCTCTAGCTGTCCCTGTCCCCCACACTAGGGAGGACTGTGCTATGGTGTCACCCATATAGTTCTCCATCTAGTGGTGGCCTCCCTCCACACCCCAAACTTGGGCTAAAGGGCACCTCCCAGGTGCAATGCTGCCGCTTCTCACTCTCAGTCCGCTGACTGTGGACCTCCTGGGCTCCAACAAGGCGTGAGGGATGAGGTATCCCTGTGGGAGTCTAGCTTCAGCTGAATCCCTTCTCCATTCTCCCTCCACCATCAAGCTCTTATCTGGGCTGGAAAAAGAAGGAATGTGAGTCTGGAACAAGACACCGTTACTCTACCAATGGCTATCCCTCAACCCAGAGCTCCTGTTCTTGGGGTCCAGAAGGCTTTCAATAGCTTGAGAGCAACACCATGTATTACCAGCAGTCCTTGGCAGTTCAGGTATTTAGACCTCAGCAGTCCAGGCATGGGGTTCTGTTTTGCTACATTTCCCCCCCTAAGAAGCCTGTTCCAAGACTCCTGAGTGAGAGTCAGGACAGGTGAGCAAAACTAAGGCATAAGGAGTCATTCTAGTGAGCTCTGTATTTAAGCTCCTAGTCCTGGCAATACTGCTATGGCAGCCTACTGCAGAATGGCAGTGTCTAACTGTGGAGGTGTGTTTGGCTCACAGCCTGCAGGCAGGGAGCACCAAGATCAAAGAGCCACATGTGAGGACAGCTGCTTTCTTACTTCAGAGATGACAGACCCAGGGAGCATGAGAAAGAGAAGCAGAGGGAGCTGAGCTCAAGGGTTAGCACACACCATGAACCCATTTCCACAGAAGATTCAGGAACCCGTGCAAAGGGGAGGGCACCTTGGCCACATCGCAAGATCCCACCGGCAACACCCTCACACTGGGAATTAAGTTCCAAGCTGTCTTTGTCAGGGTTACTATTGCTATAAATGAAACACCATGGCCAAAAGCAAGTTCATCACTGAAGAAAGTCAAGACAGAAACTCAAACAGGGCAGGATCCTGAAGGCAGGAGCTGATGCAGAGGACATGGAGGGTTGCTGCTTACTGGCTTGCTCCTCATGGCTTGCTCAGCTCTACTTTCTTATAGAGCCCAGGACCACCAGCCTAGGGATGGCACCTGTCATGATGGGAGAGGCTCTCCCACACTCAAACACTAACTTAGAAAATGCCCTACAGGCTTGCCTGCAGCCCCAGCTTATGGAAGCATTTTCCTAACTGAGGTTCCCTCCTCGCTGATGGCGCTAGCGTGTGTCTGGTTGATATAGCACTGGCCAGCACACCAGCACATGAACCCTGAGTCACCGTCAAGCCACAGCACCGGGGTTCGTGCATGGGCACCCACCTTACGCCAGTCTTTGAGCATTTGCTTCTAGCTGGGCGGTGCTCCAGCAACGGAGAAGCCTCGCACTTGTAGGACCCGCTACTGTGGACCATTCACAGTGCCTCATCAGAGCCACCCAGAATGGTTTCTAAAACATGACTCTCAGACCCTTCCTCCGCGTTTTGTGCAGCTCAGCTCCTGGTTTGTACAAGCACTCGACAAAGGATCCCATTGAAACAAATTGGGAGTCTTTGGTAGGGAAAGTTCAATTTTCTAAAAATTAGCTCTTTTACCTTTGAATGGAAAAAAAAAAAAAACTCAGTTTCTGCAAATAACATATTATATTGCCAAAGCAGGGGGAAAAAATAATAAGACCGTAAGTCAGAAAGTGTTTTGACTTTTGGCAATTTCTAAGGTTTAAAGAACTAGCCCATTTGTCAGAGATGAATGATGTATTAATCTGCAGCCTGGTTGAGCTCCTGTAGGAGAGACTAACAGGTCAGTTCTAAAGGCGTTCTTAGTGTGTATTGACAAGGCGTCTCAGCTTAAGATAAAGGTGATGTGAATTTCAAATGCAGAACATGGGAAAGGAAGGGAGACAGGAAGGGGAGAAGAGCGAATGTGAGAGAATTGGACACACCATGGTGTATGCTTTGTCTTCATCCGTGTGCCTGTGTGTGTACATACACTCGAGCATCCATGCAGTATGCACACACCTGCCAGCACCCAGCAAAAGGCTCCCTTTCGTGCCCAAAAGGATTCTATCTTCAAGAGACTTGGGACATCTGTTTGTTTGACTGTTTGTTTTTAAAGCCAATCAGAAGTTACGGGAGATACAAGTTAAAAAAAAAAAAAAAAAAAAAAAAAAAAAAAAAAAAAAAAAACATGGGTGTAGGAGCCAAAGTGGAGAGTTCATATCTCAACCAAGAACGTGAAGCAGAGAGAAGTGGCCTGTGGGTTTTAACCTCAAAGAAGAGGAAATGTGTTCCTAAAATGCCCACACCCCAACCCTGCAAACTTGTTACTTTGCAGGATTCTCAACTTGTGGGGCTGGAACATTTTCATAGGAGTCAAATATCAGATATCCTGCATGAACATTACAATTCATAGCAGTAGCAAAATTACAGTTACGAAATAGCCACAAAATAATTTTATGGCTGGTGGTCACTCCAACATGAGGAACTGTATTAAAGGGTCTCAGCATTAGGAAGCCTGAGAACCACTGCCTTATACGGTTAAGATGGACTTCACAGGTGTCACTCAGTTAATGACCGCGAGATGGAAGACTCTCTTGAGTAGTCATGGACCCAAAACTTCATGCATGCTAAGCAAACATCCTACACACTAAGCTTCACCCCAGCCTACAATGATTAATGTTGCAGTCACATGGCTTGGAAAGCCATTGTAGCCAGGGCTGCAGGCTGGTTCCTCGTTACCTTTCCAGTGAGGAAAAGCAGAGTTCACTTGTGACACTTTCCACATGTGCACGCATGTCTTCACACACGACTGTGTAAGCAGATGTGGTTGAGGGTTCAACGTCCCCCGCCCAATGGAAAGAGGTCAGATCAATAATGAAACCCGAGACCGGCCGAAGCCAGATGTTCACATTCCAGAGGTTGGAGGAGGGTAACTGCTCACAGTCTCCCATTTTCACGTCCTCTGCTCACAGACAGCACGTATATCTTCTCCCTCGGCCTCTTCACCCCCTGCTAGGCTTCTCCCTAGTTAACACAGGGCAAGTGTCACCCGGCCACACATGGGGCCTCAGAATGGGAGGCCTTGTAATCGATTACAAAACTCGACCCGAATTCGCATTTGACTTTTCCTTCTGTTTAATTAAGTCTAATTAAACAATGCTGACATCTTCCTGGCACCTGTGGTGCAATTACGTTAAATATTTAATGCTTGTGAAGGATTAGGCTGCGCTCCTAATCTATAGCTGCAATCTGTTTCCTCTCTGGAGTGCTTTTAATTTAGTTCTGTCTTCATAGGATGAGTTACGTTGCAGAGGAAATTGTTAAGGACTTGGGCACTGGACAAGTGATCTGTGCTCCCACTCGGGTTCCTGCCCAGGTGTGTGTTCCCAGGGCGAACAGCAAGGCCGCAGGCGTCAAGGATCAGCAGGAACCTTTACAAGTTCCAATAGCTTCACTTGTGTGGTGACTTGGATGAAAAGCGGCCCCCATGGTCTCAGGCATGTGAACACTTGGTGACCAGTTGGTCGTACTGTCTAAGGAGGTTTAGGTGGTGCTGCCTTGCCAAAGGAAGTATGCCATGGAGGGTGGGGCTTGAGCTTAAAGACCTTAAGTCGATTCTCTAACGCTGCTTCATGTTCTTGGTTGAGACACGAACTCTCTGCTTTGGCCCCCATGCCTACCACATGCTGCCATGCTACCCGACCATGAACCATACGCCCAAATTGACTCTGTCCTCTGTAAGTTGCTTTGGGTCATGATGTTTTATCACAGCAACAGGAAAGAAACTGAGACACTTGAAAATAGCTGTGCAGCTCTCCAGCCATTTCTCCCAAAGGGCATTCCACTGCATAACAATAACAATGATTAACAAAACAACAATAATAATGACAAGAATAATACAGAAAACACATCTGCAGGTCTCTACCCTTACTCCCACGGGGAATGAAGGCTAGGTGACAGAGCTGAGCACCAGGTTTAAGGCATTCATGTCATAGAATTGGCCATGGTTTAGCTGAGGATATTGGTAGCGTGAATTGCTCCTCCTGTGGAAGACAATATGATATTCATTGCTCTTATGGGTAGGGAAGGCTTCTCACTGAAGAGATCCCAAATGTTTTTCACATAGGTAGCAACTTGCACAAGACCCTGGAGGCCTGAGGCCTTGTTTTGCTTTCTCTAACAACATTTTAAGTTAATTCAGTAACAAAAGATGTGTTCGGGTGTCGGCTTTTCCAGTCAGATCCTATCATACGTTTCCAGGTTTTTTTTTTTTTTTAACCTGTTTAGATTTATTTTGTATGTATGAGTATTGCCTGGATGTATAGATGTGCACCATATGTATATAGCACCACGGTTGTCAGAAAAGGGTAGCAGATCCCCCAAAACAGGAGTCATGAGCCGCCATGTGGGTGCCGGTAGCCAATCCAAGGTCCTCTGCAACAGCAGCCAGTGCTCTAACCACTGAGCCACCTCTCCATCCCCAGTTCCTAGGCCTTCCTTCTTTAGTACAGTCTGGCCAACACTTCCTGTCCAGAAACCAGACAGAATACCCAAGCATCCCTTCTGTGAGGTTATTATATGGAATTTTAAAAACATAAATCATCACACTGAGCACATGCTTGGCACTGAGCGCCTTGTCTTCTGTCTTCATATTCGTGGACAGAAATCAAAGTGGACTCCACTCCTTCAGGTTAATCTCCAACTCCCTGGAAGAGACTCAAGATCGGCCAAGAAAAGGGATGGTTACAGCTGCTCGGGGCTCCATCTAAGGGCAGGAGACAAGGAAGGCTGAGGCAGAAGGCCAGGTACATGGGCAGGATGCAGGCTTCATCCAGAACCTGGGGGCATCATCTGGGGAGAGGATGAAGCACACAGATTGAGGAATCTGCATTGTAGCCCAGTCCTTCAACACAAGCAAACGGGGCGTCTAGAGATTCAGGTGTCACTGCTGGAAGAATGTACCCCCAAGGGAAAGGAAGTCAGCTGATCCCTGCTGGGCCAGCCATGGGAACCAAGGACCCACTGCAGCTCCTCCCCCCACCTGTTGAGGAGGCCGGATGTTCACCTGCAGGACCTGAGCCTGGTTTTCCAAAGTAACTTTCCACTTATGTAAAATTAATAGGGAGTTCATTACGAAATCTGCGTGGCTCCTTATTAAACGCTTCCTGTCACTGGAAACAGAAGGTGGAGGCTCCTTAAGCTGGGGTTTTGTTGCCCTCTAGTGAGAGAGGTCAGCATTATGTATGCAAAATTATTTTCGACACTGCATAATTAATGCTAGCTGAGGGAGGGGGGAGAGAGATTCCAGCCCCAGCTGGCTAGGGAGGGTGTGTGCACATCCAAGCATGAGTTCCTCCCTTTCCTAGCCCATCCCCCAGCTTGACTTGGGCAACATATGGAACTCACTACTTCTCTCCCTCACTTTTATTCCTTGGCAAGGAAGTTTAGTTTTATATGGCTATCAACAGGCAAAGATCCAAGCATAAGGAATAAATCAACAGAGCTGATCCGAGACACAGAGCCTTAATGCATAAGTATATATTTAATGTGTCTGCCGAAAGAATGTCTAATTATCCTGTCATTGAACAAAGCGCATGTTCAACGGTGATAAATTACGCCATTCTTTACTTCTGCAAAACATATCGAGAGTTTGCAAAGCCACAGAGAGATCTCTGCTCCATCTATCCAGCAGGACTAGTGGTACCCAGACCAAAACATAAGTGAGGAGGAGAGAGAGATCTGGGGATGACCCAGACACTGGCTTTCAGTCCCCAAGGACTGATCACTTGGCCAAGCTGTCTCCAGGTGACCAGTCTTCTTCTGCGAGGGCTGCATCTGCGTAACACTTTCTTGTCAACAGATTCTCAGAATGTGTCACCTGCCATCCATGCAAGGAGGCTGCATTCCAACATTCAAAGAGAAGCTTCCAGAAAAGGCAAAGGGGATCCCCAACACAATGCCTCTTATCTATCAGGTGCAAGCTCAGGCTGAGGACATCTCCCCAAGACTTAGTCATAGTTGTCCCTCTGCCTCTAAGAGGTGACAAAATTTGGTTACCGCCAGGGACTGGGTCCCTGGCAATTTAACAGTCCCAAACGCAACTGCAGTCAGCTGGTCAGTATAATACACTATTGTGTCCCTTTTGGCTGCATAAGAAGACTCTCCTGGAAAGGTGATGGGAGTGTGGTCCAGCCTGCCGCAGACAGGTACAAGGGTGGCCTAGAGGCCAGCACTGCAGAGGCCATTCTGAGAACAACGCCTAGGCACCTGATCATTTCCGTAGGCAGGCTGTTTCCTCCTCATGCCTGCCTCTATGCCCCTGTGTCTCTCTCTCTGGTTGTTCTTCTCCAAATCACCTTACACCTTCTCCCTTAGACGCTGGCCAACATGGCTACCCACAAGCCCAAGGCCAGACATTTTCATGTGTGTCACGGTGGGATCAGTATCTGCCCCGTAACCGGGGCAGGACTCAGTCCTGTCCTTTGACAGGAAGAGCAGACAAGAGTCTGCACTGCCAAGGGTCTGTCCTCCCCTAAGAGCATGCTCAGAGCGGCAGTCTGCTTCCTCGTTGGCGATTGTATTTCTTACTTCTCTGATTATGTTTGAAGTAGCACTTTTATTTACCGGCGCGGAAGAAAAGGCTTTACTGTGATGCCTCAGTCATGTGTAAAATATATAGCCAGTAACATCGGCGCGTTTATTTGCTTTACTGGATTGAGATCTATAGATGGAAGGGCAAATGAAAAATAAAGATAAAAATCTATTTCTGATACCAGATTGGCTCTAAAATGTCAAAGTTTTCTTTATTACTTCAGTAGCTGTGTATCCTTATTTATCTTTCTCGGTTGGTTTTTCAAAGGCTCGAGGGCTGGCTGGATGCTGTCTCTGCGTGTACTTTGGGACTCTCCTTGCTGCTGCTGGTCTTTTATCGACGTCTTTGGGGGAAACTCTGGATCCTAGGCATGACGCAGCCCTCATCATCTTGAAATCAGAGTGCCTATTACTACCAGTGTGACACCCCCAGAAAATGAGACCCTCGTGAGGCCGGACCCAAGAACATTGTTTCATAGGAGTGGGAGTCATCAGATCCTTAGCTGAGACTCAAGCTACTCCCTCCCCAGAAGGTACTGGAGGATGTACAAGCTGGAAGCCCAACCCAACGAGGACTCAAGTTTCAATAATGTCACTTTTGTGAGTTGTCACCTGCACAAGGTGAGATTCCGGGCAATGCATCTGCCTGAGTCACTCATACTCCTAAATGTGGCCCCAGTAAATCGAGTGGTTTACCAGTCTAGACATAGGTAGAATCGTGTCTTCATTCTTTTGCTGCTTTTTAAAATCTGGGGTGGATACAAATGGATTCCCCAGGAAAAATAGCACAGCTCCAAAGGCAGCTGTGAGAGGGGACTCAGCCCAGCGGAGACCAACCAGCACGGGCCAGCCCTGGAAGTCAGGCAGCTGATACAGTGGCCCAGGCATGGCGATCCAGCACACTTTAATAATTAGTAAGGACTTTCTGGGCACTCTGAACATCATAGCACCAAGCCAATCATTCTGCAGGGCCAGTTAGAGCCTTGGATAAGACAGAATCCAGTGGCCCTGGAGGAACTCTGCAGTCACTGTGACAACTTTCCTGTCTGAGGCCATCTATCCACTGCCATCGTCGTTTGCAGTACCGGGACACTCCATGACACTTCAAGGCAGATAAGTTAGTCTAGAGTAGTGGTGGACTGCAGGAGGGCATTGCCTGCTAAAGCTTCTAAAAGGCTCACGGCAGGACCAGAAGCTGCCGGGCCTCCATCCAAGCTTCATCCATGGAACCCATCACCAGTGGGGTACTTCCTTCTGTATATATGTTTCTCTTATTGGTTGATGAATAGAACACTGATTGGTCAGTAGCCAGGCAGGAAGCACAGGCAGGGATACCAGACCAGGAGAAATCTGGGGAGAGGATGCACAGAGGCCTTGAAGAGACGCCAAGCTGCCCAAGAAGTAACATGCCGGGTATGGGTAAGCCACAGCCTCCTGGCAATGCATAAATTAATAGAAATAACTTAATAATTAATAATAAGAAGATTGAGCTATCGGCCAAACATGTTATACTTAATATAAGTCTTTGTGTGTTTATTTAGGTAAAGCAGCCGTGGGACCAGGCGTGACAGAAACCTCCACCTTCAGCCATGAAGAGAGACCATGCCCCACCATCTTGCCACATCCACTTAGATAATCCCTGAAACACCATCCTCCCAGTATCTCATCTGACAAATATTTATGCAAACCTGTTCAATCACGCATAGGGGTCTGAGTGAGGCCCACGATCATAAGACTCAGTTTGCAGTGCCTCTCAGGGCCCAGTGCAGGGGGCTCAGAGGGAACCTGGCCAGGAAGGCCTGGTGCAAGGGGACTGGCGGGTCTTAAAAGTAAGGACAGCAAGTGGCTCCAGGAGCACTGCAGACTTCCCTTCCCAGTCACTGTTCCTAGAGCTGGAAATGTCCAGCTGCCGCACCTTAGAGAAAGGACGCTTCAGGCATCAAGCGAGTCTTGGATTCTAGAGATTCAACTCAAGTCCTCAGGGGCTTACAAGGCAAGTACTTCACCCACTGGTTAGCTCCCAGTAGCCTGTCCCCTTTTGCAAAGATGTATTTATTTTTACTTATACAAGTGTTTTTTGCCTGCAGGGATGCACGTGCACATGTACTCCTGGTTGCCACAGAGGTCAGAAGAGGGTGTTGAATGCCCCGGATCTGGAGTTAGAAAAGATTCTAAGCCACCATGTGGGTCCTAGGAACCAAGGTCCTCTACAAGAGTGACAAGTGCCCTTAACCATGGTGGCATCTCTCCAGCCCCTCCCAAACCCTTTATAAATATCATTTTTTTTTTTTTTTGTCCTTCCAGCCATACCTGGAAAGGCTCAGGAATGGGCTGTGGCCTTAGGCAGCCTGTGGCACTCCCACAGGAACACTGAGTGACTCTGGGTCTCGGTGGTCAGGGGTTTCCTGGGAGATGGAAGATTACGTGGACAAGGACTGAAGGCAAGGATCCTGGTCTGTTTGTGTTTGTTTGTTTAGGTTGGATGATTTTATTTTTAAATCTTTGCTTGTATACATAGTGCACAAGTCCTATCAACATAACAAGCCCAATGCATGGAGGTTGTAGATAGAGGTAATGTGGTTGCTGAAGGAGGCTGTCTTCACCCTTGAAATACAAAACATGAGCGGGGACACCAGTGAATCCTAACATCTCCTAACTGTGTGACAGTCACACTCATGACTTGGAGCAAGTCATGGCTGAAATTTGGAGGGTCTGACCTTCAATTCTTCCAACCCGAACATTTGTCCAAACCACTCACTGCAGAATCCCAGGTCTCTGAGGCAGTGTCAGACACACAGACACCACCTCTCGCCTTTGCCGGCAAAGGGGACTGACGTTCCCAGCATTCCTCAGGAGAAACAAGCCTATGGATTGGTGTTCCCAGTGGCTTGCCCATAATACCAACAATAAGACAGCGTTTTTAGCCCAGAATAATCACAATAAACTGCGCTTGGCATTTTTCACTCATGAAGTTGTAGGCAAGGGGATGTATTTACATTTTCTATGCCATAAATCAAAGGCAAGATAGCATTGTTCCTAATTTATCTTGCAGACTGCTCGGATGGTATCTTGCCACTGCAAATATTTTTAATATTTCTTAAACAACAGGAGATAAACGGGTCATGAATGCTGAACGTGGCAGTTCTCTTCATACCCCAGGACTTTATTTCAAGGGACAGGCTCTCTTTCCCGTTCAGTTTCCAAAGAAAATAATATTCAAATTATGTCAAGCAAGCACTGACTGTCAACATCAAAATACTGGCTCTGCTCAAGCCCGCCTTTACAACAGGCAACACCCGCCACCGTGATCATGAGTAGCCTGGTGCACAGAGCCCATGAATTATAAATCAAAAGGCTGAACCGTGTGTTGTTTTTCATGGGTAGACACAGAACAGGACACTGGGGGCCTAGGGGTGTTTTCAAAGTGGCTCACCTCCTTCACACTGTTGATTCAGCAAAACTACCTGCTCCCCAGCACCCCACTGCAGTAATGCCCCTCACAGAACACAGCCAGCAAGACTGGCCAAACAAGCAGTTGCCTAAAAATCACTTTAACGGCAGGAAATTGTCGATAATTTGGACTCGAGGTCTTTGAACTCTCTACCCATGAAACAGGGATTCATTCGGCTTGAAGGAAATCCTTGCAGTCTTCATGAGGAAACTGATTTAGCAGACAAAACCCACTACACGTATAATTACTGAGGAGACAGGTATCCTGCCGAACAATACATGCTGTTTCTAAGCAGGTTGGGGATATTCATTTCCCTACAAATTCCTATTATATGCTAATTACCAACCATATTAACCTGTGTTTAAGTTTTATTATAGAATAATATGGCTTCTTATAATTAAAAATCTAAAAACCAAAGTGTCTAAATGAGAGGTGAGGTGGTTTTCTCTGTTGGTGTTTTTCTGTGGGCAGAGGCAGTCTGCCAGCACCTGCCTGCCCTCACCAAGTTCAGCCCAACTGGACTTCTCAAGGATGAACTCTTGTGGAGGCCAACCGGGAATAACACAGGCCCCTTAAAATCATTAGGGGCTTCTTCTGGCACTCATGAGTGGTTCACGTCCCTTTGTGGAGCTGTAGCCAGATCGCCATCTCCTGAAAGGGTGAACTTGGCATTATCTCTCAGGCAAAGCAAAGCTACGGAACACAACACTCAGAAGGTGCTCAGGACTGAGCATCCCCGAGGGCTCCATGTGGGATGCAATGGCTTTGACAGGAAGTAACAGGAGCGAAGGGAGAGAGATCCAGAGGTTCGCGAGTGGCCTTGTCCTCGCAGATATTTATGAGACACACCCATCTGGTAGTCTCAACAAACCCTAGCCTAGCTCTCAGCCCCATCAAAGTCTCCAGCCTGAGCTTGGGTAGGAGTATCACACAGCCCCTTGCAGGGTCTCTGGACAAAGGTGTAAATACTATGAGCTGTGAAAAGCTGTCGGGGAGTAGTTCATTGGCCAGTAACCCGCAAATCACTCTGACATTCAGCCTCACCTGGTACCGGAATGGAATCTCCACAAGATCTCTGTGGGGTTCTCTCCTATAGAGTGTGGACACACAGTTCAGAGGACCAGCTGATCCCAAGTCCTGCAGCATGAGTTGGAAGCTGGAGACCCAGGATGACATAGACCTAATTCAGAGGCCAGAAGAATTAAGAACATGAAAAGACAACATTGGGTCGGAGCAATGCTCTCCTATTCCCTAGAGGGTCAGGCTTTCTGTTTGAGGTGGTCTGTTACAGAGACATTTCCATTTAAATCGCCATCTCACTCAGAAACTCCTTCCACCTAGACATATACAGAGCACTGTCTGGCCAAGTGTCCAGGACGTATTATAGTCCAGTCAAGGTGACACATGGATCTCAAAGATGTTCTGTTCCCAGCTGCCTTGGTTGAGATTCATCAAGATTCATCCCTTAGTCTGGGTGTGGTAGCTCATGTTTGTAATTCCAGTCCTGGGGAGGCTGAAGCAGAAGGATTACCATGAGTTCAAGGCCAGCTGGGCCACATAGCAAAACCCTGCTCTATAAACAACAAACAGGCAGAAGGAACCCATAAATAACCACCTTCTAACAAACTCGAGTTAATACCTAAAGGATGACTGTGTTCCTCAGATGCCACTGAACATGGCATCTTCTCCCTCATCTGGCCGTCATTTGTGAGGACCACTGGCTAGATCTGCCCAAAATTCACAGTAAGCAAACAGCAACAAGCAAACAGTAGAAGCAAGGCTCGTAAGGGGCGGTTAAGCCCACAGGTAGAGCAAACTCTCACGGTAGGTCCTCTAAGGGTTATGAAAGTAACTAAGGCTCATCGATGACATAGTTGGGGTTGCCTGCTCTAGGTCACGGCCACCAAGGACCATGACAGGTATCTGTGCTAGTTTGACCTGGTGTGTGGAGCTGAAACCTTTTCCCATCTCCAGAATGATCTTTGCTGGCCCAGGAGCATGTCTAGGAAGCAGAGGCCAATGTTATCACCTGATACCATGCTCAATAGTCACTACTTAAATAACTCGCACATCTGTGTCCAGCTCCAAGACATTCCTGGCCCCCACCCATATTGAGGAAAAGTAGGAAAGATCAGAACCTCATGCTGACCCAAATATGATTTCTCATGCCGTGCCATGCAGATGGATAATGAGCCTTTTACCTCCCCACCCCTTCTGAGTAGTCTAGTCACTACATTTCTGTGTGTCCCCAAACATACAGACAGGGGACATGCCTATGGACCTTTTCCAGTGTGGCTAAGAATGCCCTGGCTGAGTGTCCATGGTATGCAGCATGGAGCTAGGGAAAGGAATCCTCCAGCTTCCCAGTCATAAACTCAACCCGCTGAAGACACGGCTCCGTTTGCTTTTACCGCCGGCTAGCCAGGGCAACAGCATCAGTACTTCAGCCTAAAGGTGAGGCCAAGCCTTTCCTGCAGCATGTCTGTCCCTGATGCAGAAAGACAGAGTGACCTTGCCATGCTCATGTCAGAAAAGGCAGCCACACCTCTGGCCATCCTCCATCAGCACGCCTGCTCCAGCGTCCCCCTTGCCAGCCACCCGGTTGGCTTCTTCCTAATGAGCACTGACCACTGGCAAGCCCTGCACTATCCACCTGCTCCTGCCCCTTCCTCATTCCGCTCTATCTTCTACTCCCAAAAGGCTCCTCGTCTGCACACAGCCCTCTCCTGTAAGGACCACGGAAGATGGTCTGCGCTCTCTCTCTCTCTCTCTCTCTCTCTCTCTCTCTCTCTCTCTCTCTCACACACACACACACACACACACACACAGACACACACTCACATCTAAAGGCGTATGTGCACAGGCTTATGCCTCAAGCCCCATGAAGGTTTTAGCTCAACATTTTACACCCAGCTAGAACTCTCTGAGCTTGTTACTCCCATCAGGCATCTAATGAGATGCACTGAAGTTAAGTCTCACTCTGCTTGGAAGCAGCAAGCCTCTGCTCAAAGCTCACTTGTATGTGGTTTCTTAGGATAACTCCCAAGGGAACCAGGTTACCTAGAGTCACAAGAGGTAATCCCTGGGCGGCATCTCAGAGTCACAGCTGCAGAAGTGCTTGGCTTTCCCCCAGATGACACCCAGAAGCCACCCAGCAATGGGCCGCTCCATTCCTGTCCACTATGCCAAATACCAACAAGTCCTTTCCATGTGTCCCGTTCAAGCACATCATCCTGGAAGGACCTCCATGGCTTGCAGTAGAGGCTGACCATGTGCTGCTCGGATTGGCTGGGTTAAAGAAGCAAGACCCCACACTGCCAACACAACAGTCATTGTCACTGTGGCAATGGCAAACACTGCATGACCTCCAGTTCTCTGACTGACGCCTGCTGCAGTATTCAGAGAGGAAACACATCCCTCCTCTTCCACAAAACAAAGGTTTCAGTGCATGCACATTCTTCCTGAGCCAGGCCAAGCAAGTGCTCCAGCATCAGATTTACGATGCTCCTGAGGCCAGGATGGATCCAGCAGTTCCTGAGGCTGATCTCAGCTCCCCAGCAATGTCCCCAGAGCCTGCGGAGCAGAGAGCACACCTGCAGTTCTAGTTCTGAGCGGACAACCTCACTTTGCTTAAAAATGTGTTGAGTTGTAAAGGAAGAGAAACAGAAGGGAGGTGATACGTGGCCCTCTGCCACGAGTCCTGGCAAATATAAGCCCTGAGGGTCGGTGTCTCCAGCCTCCTTCCCAGCTGCTTGGCTGAGAAATGAGGAAATCAGAGAAAGAAATGGTGATGGATGACTGCTTCCATTAATAACACAATGAACTTAGCCTCCCCGTTGACAGCAGCAAGCCCATATGCAAGGAGGTTGCCTAGACAGACCTAGAGATGCACAGAACCCCTAGACATGAAGAATCGGAACCTTGGGGGCCTGTGAAATCAAAATGGTGGCCGTCCTCTGAGGTTCCATAGTATTGTCCCATGACAGCCTGTTCCTTTTGACCCCCTGAAATCCTCTCCAGCCCATCACATCAAGCCAGTCATTCTCTATCTAGAAGGTTGCACTGGTGAGGGTAATTAGTCTCAATAGTAAACTCGATAGGATCTAGAATCACCTGTAATATGGGCCTTAGGACATTGCTGTGGGGCTTGTCTTACTGGGTTAACTGAAGCAGGGAGACCTGCACACTATGGGTGTCCCCATGCCCTGGCTGGGATCGTGAACTGTGTAAGTGGAGACAGGGCACTGAACAGCATCACCCCCTGCTTCCTGATCTCAGATGCACGTGACTCCCACCTGGATGGACTGTGTGTACACTTGGATGGAGAGAAAGAATAAACTCTTCCTCCTTTACACGACTTTTGTCAGAGCTTCCGTCACAGCAACAGGAAAGGCGACTAAGATGGGTCACTCTCTGAAGGGCCAAAGGACTCCCCAGAGCCCTTGTTGCCTGTGGATTGGGACCTCCAGTTTCCCCTATCCTGTCTTCCAAAGGGGCCCAAGCCACCACAGGCATCTTCACAGAGAGGGCCAAAGGCGAGAACACCCACACACAGGCCCCATTCTAGAAACAGTGGAGTCAGTCCAAAGCAGAAGGCCGAACCAGCTGCCTGCAGAGCCGATTGTCTATTACGGAGCTCTCACACTGGACGGCTAGGGTGGAGCCGTCATGGTACAAGGCTTCGAGCATGGAGGTCTGTGAATGCCAAACAGCAAAGCAGACTGAGCCCAGGCTACTCTCAGAAGCAAAGGAGTTATTAAAGCAGCCAGAGCACCGGGAAGATGAAGACAGAACACTCTAATATTGCTTCATGGGCTCTCAAGGACAATATTGAAGGCAATTCTCTCTGGGATAAATCAGCTCAACAGAACACCATAATACCAGGTGAAAACAGCATCTGCCACGGAAAGCTAAATGGCATGCAAACCCCTTATCGTCCAAAAGACCCATCTCTTTAGCAGGGCCGACTGCACCTCCTGTGGTAGCAAAGGCATTGCCTGCTCCCGTGGAATTAGGAGAAAGCTTCCTGCTCCCCTAGCATGGAAATAATTGACCCCAGTGCAAAGTGACGCTGTACCCCAGAGTGCAAAGACCAACATTTCTCCGTAGCCACAGTAAAGATTTAGCTTATGTGAATGAGTGTCCACTGCATGTATGTCTGTGCACCGCATGTGTGTGGTACCAAAGAAGGCCGGAAGGAGGCATCATACCTGGAGTTAGGACAGCTGTGAGCCACCGTGTGGGTTCTCTGCAAGAGCAGTATGTTCTCTCACCCACGGGGTCGTCTCTCCAGCCCCATGCAGACAGAGACTAAGGATGGGTGATTTACTGGGATCTGGTTCCCCCGGAACCTGAAGTCTCCCATGGGGAGACACTGACTGTGCACAGAGGGATCTTTCTGGAAAATGGGGTGTAGAGTCCACCTGGTCTGCAGATGGCTGGCCCCTTTCCCCTGGGGAGGAGGTGTTCCCAGGCATGCGGTCTTCTTATTAGCATCTGTCTTGAAGCCTAGCTTACCCCATCCCCTCAGGGAGTCAAGTCTTTCTCTGGGCTTCTCATTGCAACCCAAACCTGTCCCATATCCTACCTCAAACTCACTGTGACTCCAGGGAAATCTGTGCCTCTAGGAATCTCAGACACTCCCTCTGGCAACTTCAAATAAAATAGGCCATCTGGCTTTAGTCCTGCTCACCCCAATATGCACAAGCCACCTAGAGCAGGGTCTGCCCCTTTCCCCCCCCCTGTTGCCAGAGAAGAGAGTCTGCACCCACTCGAAGGCCAGGAAACTGAGGGTGGGCTCTGTGCACAGAGTTTGAGCCAAGGCCTCTGAGTGCACACCCTGTGTGGTTTCCCTGGGCTGGAGGGTCTCTGCACAGGAGGGACGAAGCAACTGCAAACACCCAAGTGGCCTGGCCTCCTCAGATCACCTCAGTTAGACAGACCTGCCTCCTCAGATCACCTCAGTTAGACAGACCTGTCTCCAGTCTCTCCTCCAGGACTGAGCCTTTTACCTCCTTCCTGACTTCACCATGATGATGCTGTCCACTTCCCACTCACATGTTAAGTCTTGAAACTCATAGAGAGGCACCACAGGGAGTGGCTATCTCTACTGAGCAGATATCCAGCTCCCTCTTTCCCCTTTAGCAAACAAACAAAAGGGGAGTTTAGATACCGCAACATCTCCATTGCTGATCACTGAACTGGCTGTTTCCCAGGGGAGTGCAGGAAGCCCTGTAAGGAGTAAGGTTTTTCCGCCTGCCGCCTAGTCTTGTCCCGCCACCAAGCCAGCCCCAAATAACACACAGAGATTGTGTATTTGATATAATTCTGTTGGCCAGTTACTAGTTTCTTATCAGCTAGCTCTGTCTTAATTATTAACCCATTTCTATGTATTTCCACGTGGTCTTACCGAGAGCGGAGGAATGGCGGTTCTGTTCTCTCCAGGCTCTCCATCTTGACTCCTCCTTCCTACTTCCTCTTTCCTCCTTGTCTCCTAGTCCCTCCTATCTTCCTTTCCTATTGGCCAACAGTGCTTTATTCATTAACCAGTATGAGAAGCATATATACATAATGGCATCTCCCATCATCTCCTCTTTTCTATCTAAATAAAAGAAGGGTTTTAACCTTAACATAGCAAAATATATCACACAACAGTTATCAAGTAAGAATCACAGTTAACAATATTTAGTCCATTAACATTTAGCAAGATTTGAAGAAACTATTGTGTCATCTATCCTATATTTGTGAGTCTAAAGTCCTTGTCAGGGTAAGACAGCCATTCTACCTCCCTACTGTTGTTGTGGTCTATCAAGTTCTCTTGGCCTTAGCCAAAACTGGCTGTACCAACATTGCTGTGAGACCTAGGGTGACTGTCCAGGTGGCTTGCTGTTTCTGTCCTTGCTGCACCTTTTGGAAGTTGTCCATCCGCACTTCCTGTCTACTCTAGTATTGTTATTTTCCTTCTCAGGTCTTGATAAGGTTGAAGATTAAACTATCACAACTGTTATTCTCTCTTCCTAGTTAGATATATTAAGTACTAGACTTAAGCTTTCCAGCTTAGGACAACTCTATTGTAAACTCCATTATGCCTTCACCCTAGGACTAGATATGTAGGTCATTTTGTTCTCGATTTTCTTTTTCTTAGAGCACATTTGTTATTCACTGTTTTGTATATAGTTTTGTATTAAGCCTAAATCTTTTCTTTAGACTAAAAGGGGAATTGTAGTGGGATAGTTACTTTGTCTCCTTCTGTGGCACTGACCACGCCCATTGGGGGGGTGGAGCCATGGGCGGAAGTGACCTGTGGAAGGAGGTCTGAGGAGGATCCGGGGAACCTCTCTTACTGGCGGGACTGGGACAGGAGAGCATCCGGTGGGACTTGCTGGTGTTCATCTGTCTAGGTTGTGAGTTATTTCTCCCTGAATAAACATCTATTCGGCCTATTTGTTTGTCCTGATCCTTATTTAACCGCAATAAAGCCCCACAGCTCCCTTCTCCAGGCAGCCACCGTCAGTCTTCTCAGAGGCTCCCGGCCCAGCACATCCTATGAATTCAGCTCCTCACCTCCCTTGTAAGCTGTGTGGAAAATGCCGTTCTTTCCTTATAGGCCATGGGGTAAATGCTGGCCCAGGCCTGGGAGGACCATGAATTTGATTCTGTTTGGCTTTCTGGTTCTTTACTCTCATTGTAAAATTCTCCACATGAGCTGTAGTAAATACAGCTACTACAGATGGCCAAAAGGAAAAGCTTTCCCACATACCACACCGCCATCCTCAGAGACACATAGCTTAATCATGCATGTGTGGGCTTCCATAGATGCACTGTGGAGTAGAAGGCTGCACACAGGGAAACATGCACTCATGTAAAATGCACATACATGAACATACATTCCTTCACCCCTATGCCACACTGGGATGAGCATTCAGCATGTGAACCTGAGAGGGAAAAATGGTACCCAAATCACTACAGAACCATTGACGACGGTACCATACAGAGCACCTAGAAAATGTGGCTGCTGAGGCCTGTCATAGGGAAGTGAGGAGCTCCCTGCCCAGAAGTGGAAGCCTCTGAGGAAGGGGACATGGGACATGACAACATCTGCCTGGGGGCATTGCTTCCAGATGCCTGCCCCTAAGTGTTCCAAACCTACATCCCACAAGCTGTCCCCAAGACTAGTCCCAACAGATCCAAAGTTGTCACAGTTTTCCTGACAGGCCACTGAGTTGAGAATTCTTGATACCCAGTGCTTCCAAAGGTCAAGATCGCAACCCTGAGGAGCTCACTCCTACTGTGCCACAGCTTCATTCGGGGAGATGGATGGCTCCTGAGAGACAGCTGCTGCGGTTTTAGGGAAGACACTAAATCATAGCTCCTTAGTTCTCACCCTGTTGAATTTATGAGCAGGATGTAGCATGCCTTGCCTCTGAAATAGCCAATTAGAAATACAGAGAGATGATCAAGTTTGGGTTTCCCAAAAGCTAAATGTGTCTCCCTTCTCCTAAAAGAATAAATTATGCCAATTAGGGCTAGAAAGGCTAAAGAACAAGGTTTGAGGAGCTTAAACAGGAAATCAAGCCTTTCAAATAGGCATTTATTGATTTACCTAACCATGTGTATTTGTGAGTGAACGTGTGTGTGCATTTGTGAGTGTGTGTGTGTGTGTGTGTACTATATGAATTATCAGCTGTCTTTGTCTTCCTGTGTTCTTCCTCAGTGTAAGCCCTGGGGATCCTCCTGTGCCCACCTTCCTAATGCCAGGATTATCCAGATTTCACATGGGTGCTGGAGATGGAAAGTGCTCTTCCAACTGATCTATCTCCCCAGCTCCAAAGGATGGGCGTGGCAAAAACACCTGGATCAAACAAAAGCCATACTGAATTTTTTTTCTCTTGAGCCAGGAAGCCCAAATCATATGGAAGTTTGACATAATTTTCAGAATGAGTGTCATCTTCAACCCTACATGCTTTTAAAAATCAGTGAGCAACAAGCAACATTGTATCACACGATGCCAATAGGCTGTGTGGTTTTGGCCACATTCATGCATCATTATGCAGGGGACAGAAGTCGCCCATTTCTGCAGCACCGTGGAGTGTGCAAGGTCTCTGGCTGTGTGGTTTGCTAGTTGTGAAGAGCAAGAGGCAAACATACATAACCAAGTGTGATTTAACAGAACTGACATGCCATTTATTCAACTTTTCTTTGGAACCCTGTGTTTTCAGGCACCAACCTCATTAAAAACCCTGTGAGCAGGATGCGGTCTGGGCCCCGTATATATTAAT
Source organism: Phodopus roborovskii (assembly GCF_943737965.1). Lineage (NCBI taxonomy): Eukaryota > Metazoa > Chordata > Mammalia > Rodentia > Cricetidae > Phodopus > Phodopus roborovskii. The sequence continues at coordinate 2,604,758 of NW_026125059.1, read as the reverse complement.
AAAATCATCGATTTTCATGGAGCCGACTCCTCACTGGCATCGGGAAACCCAAGAATGCTATGTGCAAACATCGCTCATGTCAATTTCCAGTGTACCGCTGTTAATATCTAATTCTGAGAGCACAGCTTTCATAGGTAAAAATGAATTGCCGGAAGACAACACACTCCCATTCCATGTTCCTATCTCAAATGCACATTTTCATGGATAGTTTATCCGAATGCTTCCTGAGATTCTTCCTTGTTCCATATAGAACTGCTGTTTGTATGTTTAGGGGAAGATGTGGTTAGATTAAATTTTTAATGACAATCCAATCTGCATGGATTTAAAATGGGGTTACGTTGGGGTGCATGAGTGAAGCAGCTCCCACTGAAAAATTGAAAGGGCCAGAGACTGCAGTCCGGAAACCCCCAGGCCTGAGCTGCTTTTGGTACTTGCAGTGGACTCTCTCCAATAGCAGCCCTGGCACAACACTTCGAGATCACTGGACTGGGAAGTTAATAAGAACCATTCCAGGAATTAAAGCAAGGAAATTAAGGACATGTGTGGGAGAAACCAATTGTTCCCTGGAATTATTGATTGAACGGTAAGTCAAGTAATATTAGCATCAAGAGCAAAGTACAGCCCCAACAAGTAAATAAAAAGGGGTGCATGTTGGATACATTTTCTACAAAGGACACCGAGCCCAGTCTAGTGAATGAACTGCTGGGTGCTGGATGCGGCCCTCTGTGTATGTGAAGACCAGCAGAGCAGACAGTGAGGAGTCTGGAGGGGGAGATAGCAGTGCCAGGCACCCAGTCAGACCAGGCTTCCAGTAACAATGCAGGGTCAGCAATGCATCACGAGATAGGGCACCACCCTCACGCCCAGAAGTATTTCTGAAAACCATCTAAGATTGTGCAGATATAAAACCCAATGCAACCACAGCAGGTGCTCTGTGTAACTGACCAAAGGAAGGAGGAGGTTGGAGGGACAGCCTCGGATTGCAGGTGACAGCAGGGATGAGGGGGGAGGGCTTGGCAGGGGCCTTTGGTGGCTCTGTAAATGGGAACCCTTAATCTTGATTGTCAGCTTGATTGGATCTGGGAATCACCTATGAGGCTCACCTCCAGGGTATGGCTGCAAGGAAGCTTCTAGACCAGGTTTACTGAGGTGGGAGGAGCCACCCTGAGTGTGGGCAGCCACCTCTTATGTTCTGGGTCCCAGGATGAATAAAATGGAGAGAGTGGGCTAAGCACCGGGGTTCATCTCCGACTGTGGGTGTCATGTGACCAGATGCTTCCTGACTGTGGATCCAATATGGCCAGCTAACTTTTGCCACCTTGATATCCCCAACATTGATGGACTGCACCGCACCTTCAAATTGTGACCCAAAACAAACTCTTCCTCCCTTTGAGATGCTATTGTGAGGGATATTTTACATAGGAAAGAGAACACTACCTAATGCGAACCAAACTCAGTGAAAGGATTCTTGCTTTTCATTGAAAATTAAGATCTAAGGGCCTCGTGGCCACCTTCCCACACAGCAGAACTTTGTTTGCTGTGCCTACAAGGAGTGAGAGAGGATTTCACCACACACCCCGTACGCTGTCATGGTTTCTTTCCATACCAACTCGCCATGTCTGACATGGAGACCCTTGGCTGTGGGAGCCTTTTGGGGAGACATCAGAGTTGACACCAGCCCTCTTCCCTAACAGACCAACTGGACATCGCTGGGGCTTGGCTGGAGGGCTGGAAAGCGCAAGCGCCCTTGGTTCTGATCAGTTTGTGCACGTCAGTGGCCTTCTTTCTGTCTCATTGTAAAGACTGTATAGCGGTTGTAAGAGCCTCTGTGCTCCAAACTGTAAGGGAGAAAATCAATTTCTCTTCTGCAGGGCTCACAATGCACCTGGAATTTTACCTGAACCAAGTAAACAAAATTGTCACCTAACTTGAATGGGGAAAGAGGTGTTAGAAAAACTCTTTATCGCTGTACTTCTGACGCTTCTATTATTATTATTGAAGTCTGGCTGGGTTTTTCAAGGGATGGGTTATTAGGGGGCAGCTTTAAGATGAAACCATTCTTTAGAGATTATAATAGAAACATTTTAAATTTTAAATCAGTGGCAGAAAATTGAAGCCATGCAGTTGAGAAGCTGCAAATTTTTTTTTTTTACTTTTTCCTATAAAATACCCAGCCCATTCTGACACCTGCATTTAAGCTGTGCTGTCCAAACACAGTCTTGTAAAGCAACTGAAAGGTGAGCCAGTGAACTGGACTGGAGTGTGCCAGGTCATGGAGATCAGCTGTCTTTTGCTCTCGATGTAAGGCCACGGCACTGCCCCAGGGATGCTCCCAGGAGGACAGAGCAAGGACAGTTGAAAGCCATCTCTAGCTCCTTGAATTCTAGGGCAGGAGGGAATCCAAGTCAATCAGCCCAGACTCTTGTCCATGAGACAAGTAGACCCAACTCTAACCCTAATCCTGAACCCTAACTCTAACCGTTCATAGTCATCTGAATGTCTAAAGCAGTGGTTTTCAACCTGTGAGTCTAGACCTCACCCCCAAAAGACCATTGGAGAACACAGACATTTACATCATGATTCACAACAGTAGCGAAATATAATCATAAAGTAGCAATGAAAATAATTTTATGGTTGGGGTCAGCACAACATGAGGAATTGTTTTAAAGTTTGCAGAGTTAGAAAGGTTGAGAACCACTGATCTAAGGGGAACCCTGGGCAGAACCTGCTTCAGAAACCATCCCGGAAACCATTTCACAGGTTACTGACATGTAATTGATGCAATATGCCTTCCTGGTGTGCTGTTCTGAGCACCCAGGGCATGTCGGCTGCGTGTTATACCAAAGCCTGGCTCACAACAGGTGGTGGCCTGCAGGCCTTCTGTGTTCTAACAGCAATAGAGAGTGTAAGGAGATCAGATCCAGCTACTCCTACGTGTTGGCTACACAAGGTTTTCATCCCCAAGCTCTATAAAATTGAAATGACCATACCTGCTTCCACAAGGAAGCTGGAATGTGAAACTTGAAGCAAGCAGTGTGATTGTGGTGTTGTTTGCTACAAGTGGACTGCTTTCCCCGGAGCCATCTCAGAAATCCACCAGTTGTAGCCAAATGGATGAGACAGTGGTAAGACTCAAACAGTAGCAGGGTAGCGTTGACCAAGGATTTATGGGGGGAAAAAATGGAGAACGTAAAGGACTGCCCATTCCCGTCCACCCAGGGAACAGATCCGGCAAAGGAAGGATGCCAGATGCATGCCGGGAAGAGGTATTTGGTGAGCAGTCCTAAAGGTGCTGCCAAGGGCAGTATGTTTCATTCCACTCTCTAGACCCTCATTATCCTCCCATAAACTTGCCTACTATTGGGCAATGTCTCTACAGAACTGTTGGAGTCAATGCATGTTATAAAGGGGATTTATCGCATTGGCTTACACAATGGGGCTGGGTAGTCTAGCAGAGCCATCTGCTCCGTGAAGAGGCTGGGAATGCAAGCATCTCTGGCACTGAAGGACTGGGGGATTCCTGGAGAAGCACTGGCTTGAGATCCATCCATGCTGGAACGGTGAAAGAGTAACAACAATGGGAAGAACCTGCTCAGCAGCAAGAAGCAGGAGCAGGCGGGCAGGCTCTGCTGCTTCTCCTCAGATAGCTTTAAAATCTGGGCCTCCACCGGAGGTTCAGCCTGCTCTCTGGAAATACCCTCATAGTCTCTCTCTCTTTCTTATGAAGACAAATTAATTCATATTTATTCAACAATATTTCCAGAATAAACCCAGCAGATACTCAAGCTGTGGAAAATAGAGTAAAACAATAGTAACAGCACAAATGTTGTAGTTGAAAACCCTGACTTACAGCTAAGCTTTCTTTTATTATTATTTCTTGATTGACCCTAGATCCAATCTAGTTGACAATAAAGATTAGCTATCACTGAGGCCAGGGAGGCGACTCGGCCAGTTACAAGTACATGCTGCTTTTGCAAAAGACCCAGGTTCCTGTCTGAGGACCCACATGGTGGATCACAGCCATCCTTAACTCTAGTTCCACAGGATCCAGTGAACTTTCTGACTTCTGCTGGCTCCTGAAGCCCTGCACACATACCCATAAAAATAAAATACATAATTTTTTTAACAAGATGAGACATCTCCCTAGAATTACAGTTTCCACTCACAGAGACGTTATCTATAAAGATCCTAATAAATGTCTGCAGGGTTCCAGCATGCAGTGGAGGAGGCTTTTGTTTACCACAAAGAACCACTGTTGCCATGGACTGTGACACCACCACTTTTCTGTGATGCCTGTGTGAACTAGGAATTCTTCCAGGACACCCAGTGGTGGCTGGGAAGCCACTATGGGAGCTGGTGAGATAGTCTCTGAAACACCCTGAGTCTGTTCATGAAAAGATCAAGGGAACAACATAATCAGAGTATAAGGATAATGCTGAGGGCACCTCACCCAGTCCAGCCGGCTCCCTCTGAGGGGCAGGCTCGGTGGAAAGCAGGAGAGACAAGGAGCTGTAGTTCCACGGGATTCCGGGTGTTCAGCCTCCACAAAGCCAAGCCATGCTTCTTGTAACTGACACAGTCTCTTCAGCCGGGTGCTTGTCCATATTAAACCCATCCAGTGTATCCAAGGGTCTGCACTGCAAAGAGCAGCAAGCCCCAAGGTACTCACCACTCACAGGGCCCACCCACCATGTGCACTCACTCATTCGGTCTGTGTCATCTGCAAACACTTGAGGCGTTCCCCTGCTGTCCGCAGGATGAGACTTGGGCCCAGCTCTTCAGCTGCTGACCTCATTCATCTAGAATGAGAGTTAACTGCTCCAAGCTTCTCTGGAAGTTGCTTGAATCGGAAACCAGGGACTTACGTGTTGCACTAACAAAAGTCCCGGCAATGAGTTATTTCTTCCTCTGTATGCTTGGAGGAGTTACCTTTCGCTCTGACTCTGGAACACTCTTCTGGTCAGCCAAGGCTGTGGCCAGCTCATCAAGTCTAATGTTCCCAGGCCATTTCGCTAACTCCCTAAAGCCCCCTCCCAATCTTCACAAAGATGTACCATCTGCTTGCAGACTCCAAAGGGGACGGCTGCACCGTATGGGATGTTGATCATATGTTAGCCACTTCTGCGAGCAAAGAAATATTTTGAAAGCTGCCAAGCCACCTTCTTCATCCAGCATGCATGAAAAATTCATTGGGGTTGCTATTTGTCACGGGACTGCAAACATTTCCTCTCATCTGTCTCAATCCTTGCTTGAATTTCGACACCCAGCTCGGAAATCCACAGGCCCCACCATTTGGAGCCCTCCTCCCCCCACTTCCTCTCACACCAGAACTATCCATCACTTACTTTCTAAGAATAGACAGGCTGCTGCTGCCTTCAATTCCTTCCTTCATCTATGCAGGTGAACAATGCGGCTGGGGGACAGGATACGTTTCAGGCCAGAAGAAGCTGAATTGGAGTAGGCTTTAAGCTCAAAAGAAGAGATGGTGTAAGGTGTGGCTGAGGGTGTGGCTCAATGATGCAGTACTTGGCTAGAATGCACAGGGCCCTGGGTTCATTCCCAGCATAAGGGTAAAACCAGGGCAGCGAGAGTTCCACCCACTGCCCAGATTTCCTCTCTTGTCTTAAAGAGACACATCTGGACATGTCAACATGTCAGAGTCTTCACCATGCCTGTATGTTTGTGTGCTGCAACACAGTATTGTAACTTTAGGGTTGTGAAGGGGCTGTGTGGCAAGGGTTGGGCACCTTGAATAGCTAACTATTTGAAGCATTTGTCTGAGAGAGAGAAATGGCCAAACTGGAAATACCTGGAGTACTATGTAGTTTCTTTTCCTGTTGTTGAATAAAACTTCGACAAAGGCAAGGTAAGGAATGAAGATTTTATTTTGACCCAGTTTGAGATACCATGAGTTGGGAAATGAGTCTATCATGTCAGGGAAGTCACTGTGGAAGGAGCCTGAGGCAGCTGTTCACACTGTATCCACAGCTGTTCACACTGTAACCACAGCTGTTCACATTGTATCCACAGCTGTTCACTGTATCCACAACTGTTCACACTGTATCCACAGCTGTTCACACTATATCCATAGCTGTTCACACTATATCCATAGCTGTTCACATTGTATCCACAGCTGTTCACTGTATTCACAACTGTTCACACTGTATCCACAGCTGTTCACATTGTATCCACAGCTACTCACCATATTCTTAGCTGTTCACATTGTATCCACAGCTGTTCACACTGTATCCACAGCTGTTCACACTGTATTTACAGCTGTTCACACTGTATCCCCAATTGCTCACATCGTACCCACAGTATCCATAATCAGGAAGCAAAGAGAAAGAGTAATGTTGGTGCCCAGTTCAATCTTTCCTTTTTAGTCAGTCTTTGGCCCCAGCCCACAGTGATGGTGGTTTTACCTTTACAGTGAGTCCTCTCTTTTCAATTAACCTTATCTAAAAAGTTCCTCACAGACACACCCAGAGGTTTGTTTAATATATGATTATATCTGATCAGTTGAAAAAAATTAATCCTCATATGGAGTGTTATTTATTTATTGCTTAGTTTTGGGGGAGGAAGAGTATGGAACTGTGTGCATGTGTATGTATGTATATGTCTGTGTATGTGTGTATGAGCACATGTATGCATGCATTTGTATGCATGTGTGTGTGCATGTGTATGTATGTTGGTAAGCACATATGCATACACATCTGAGGACAGAGGAAGGCATCCTTTATCATTCTTTACCTTGTTCCCTGAGACTGGGTCTTCCCTTGAATTGGAAGCTATTGACTGGGCTATCTGACCAGGAGACAATTCTCTCTAGTCACCAATGTTGGTATTGCAAGCATTTGCAGACATGCGCAAGTTTTTATGTAGTTACTAGAGATTTGAACTTGGGTCCTCATGTTTGCAGTGCAAGTACTCCACCCACTGAGCCATCCCCCAGCCACATTCAGTATTTTTTAAAAGATCATGTTATATGGCTGTTTAAGATTATGTTATAAGTCTGTTTGTTGTGACTGTGGCCATGCTGAATCAGAGCAGCTTCATTAGCTAGCTGGGATGCTCGGGAGATGGACCTTATTAGTATTTCTGGGTGGATGATGAAGAACATGAGCTGATGATGGAGGATGGGGTGGATAATGGAGGACAGGGGTGGGTGATGGAGGGCAGGGGTGGATGATGGAGGACAGGGGTGGGTGATGGAGGGCAGGGGTGGATGATGGAGGACAGGGGTGGATGATGGAGGGCAGGGCTGGATGATAGAGGATGGGGTGGATGATGGAGGATGGATGATGGAGGATGGGGTGGGTGATTATGGAGGACAAGAGTGGATGATGGAGAATGGGGTAGGTAATGGAGGACAGGGGTGGGTGATGCAGGGCAGGGGTGGATGATGGAGGGCAGGGCTGGATGATGGAGGATGGGTGGATGATGGAGGATGGGGTGGGTGATGATGGAGGACAGGGGTGGATGATGGAGGACAGGGGTGGATGATGGAGGACAGGGTGGGTAATGGAGGACAGGGGTGGGTGATGGAGGGCAGTTTTCCCAAGAGGATCTTCAGTCATAGTATGAGTAACAAACAACTTTTGAGTGGAGAAGATGCCCCTGGTGTAGCTGCCTGTATGTTGCCCATAATTCTGTAATTGGCTCCTTGCCATTGTTCCTGTAGCCCCAATAAACTCACTGGTTCAACAAGCACAGCCTAGTCATTTCTCTGACTTTTGGTGTTCTATATGGCTTTTCTTTTCCATGTGTCTCCCCAGGAAAAGATAGGCAATATGTCATTTTTAGTTTGCCCTTTGCTCTTCAATTGACTAGAAAGTTCTATTTTGGAGCCATAATCACTTTCCTAGGGGACGCTGTGATAGAACTCAGTGGCTAATTGAGGGTCCCCTAGGATGGCCTCAGAACAGTGTCTTTCTACGTAGTTAGGGCTCCTTATCCGTGGAACTCTCATTCTACTTCCATGGGAGGTCAGAGAGAGGCTCTTCCCAACTCTCTTTTCTCTACAGTGCATTGCCCTTTCAAAGGAGCTGACCAAGAAACACGGCTCTCCCAAAGCCCCACAAGGCAAAGCTCTTAGACAACCACAGCTACTATTATTCCTGGAGATGGATTCCAGCATATCAAAAAGCCATGATTCTCCTTTGTCCCAGCAGACTTTAAGCCCAGAGAATTAAGTGGGCTTCCCCACCCCTGTCAGGGACCCCTTTCCCCACTTCTGGATGTCAAGGCCCCCTTCTGCCTTCTAGATGTCAGGGGCCTGTCCCCTCCACCCTCCTGGCTTCCAGAGACCCGTCCCTCCTCCCTTCCGGATGTCAGGAGCCCCTCCCTTCCCAGGTTAGCATCCCTGCCTGTCAGACAAACACAATAAAAATTATGTGACTAACACTCTTTCTGTTCTAACTGAATCTCATTTTCTAAATCCTGAACAAACCATTATAATACCATCTGGGTCAGAATGGGAGGTGGCCGTTCTTTAACACCTCCCCCAAAGACTGAGTGGCCCATTCTATATGAGATAATGGCACCGAAGTCCCTGGCACAGGCTGAAGGGATAATGGTTATTTAAACATGCCAGGTCTTCATGGAACAGATAAGCATTTTAATTTACATTTGTGAAAAATGGAAAGTAAGCAGAGAACAGGTACTGCTGGGCTCCTTCCCAAAGTGCTAACGCCAAAGACGACAGATTAGGTTTGGGGACAGCATAGTGGCACCTGTCACCTCCTCGTCATGCCCAGGTCTGCTGCTGGCACACATGTCCCCAACAAAAATGTGGAAAAGCATCAGTACAAGAGGTCACATATCCATGCCCCTGCCTGGCTTTGGGTCCTCAGAAGTTTAGCCATCCTCCTACCCTGTCCCTCGGGCTTTGCCACCACCATACTCTACAGACTCTGTTTCTACCAGACCTTCCAACTCACTGGCCTCTTATGTCTCAGGACCTATGCATGCCCTGTATATTATAAACCACACACACACACACACACACACACACACACACACACACACACACACTGTCCATAATGTATACCTGTTCATGTTGCTACATTTGATTGACATTTGTCTTTCCTTTTGGGAAATCTCAAAGGGATTTGCCTATTTTGACAGACACTACAGCCCTGATACATTTACCTACCATGCAGCGCCTCTAGCTAATTTTCTGATTGGAGGAATGACTGGTCAGTCAAGAGATTAGTTCATACCTGACTTAGCTGCACCATACTCTGAAAATTCCACTGAGCATGAAAATAAGCTTGCCTACGTCACCGAGGTCAAAATACTCCCTGAAATCACCCTCATCTCCCTGTAGTCTCATCCCTGCCCTCCATCCTCCTGCCTCAAGCCCTCCGTGAGCTCCATGATCACATGTGTTTGAACCACCAGATTCACACCTGGAGAGGTGAACCGCGGGCTCCAAAGTAAAACCCACCTACTCTTCTTTGAAGCCAGTCATCCCCTGCGTCACAGGAGAGACTCGGGAGCAGGGAAGCTGAGGGTCTGTGTTCTCTGTATCCAAGTTCTCAGGAGTAGAGGTGGAGTCCCTGAGTGTCAGCACTGGTCCCCACAACCATGTTAATGACACCTTCTGAGGCCGGTTGGCAAGTGACTGAGAGAAGAATTGGGATGGGGAGGGACTGAGGAGATAGCTCAGTTAGTAAGGTTCTTGATTTGGGAACATGAGGACATGGATTAAACTCCCAGTGCTCTCATAAGGAGCCAGGCTTTTGTGGTTTTCAGTGCATGCTTGCAAAATTGCACATCAGGAAAGACGAAAACAGCTGAATCCCCAGGGTTCGCTGGCCAGTCAGCCCACTGGGCAAAGTCCAGGGCAGCCTGTCTGTCTGTCCCTCTCTCTCTGTGTCTCTCTCTCTATCTCTATTTCTATGTCTCTCCTCCCCCCTTTCCCTTTCCCACTCATATGCATGCACGCATGCACAATTGAACAGGAATTGCAAAGTGTCCAACAAGGGCTAAGGAAACAGTTTCATTACCACCTAGATCTCATAGTTGAACCCACCCTTCAGGGGGCATTCATCCTTAGAATGGCCCACATCCTGCAGGTGATCCCCATCCAATACAGTGTCGCCTATGCTACAGAGTATACTCTGTCCTTCTGGGTGGCAATGTCCCCCAGTTGGCCCCAGCTCTGCAAGTGTAGAGGAGAATGAAGTCTGGGACATGTTCACTACTCTCAACTTTCAACCTGCAACATTATGCCACCATCAGATGTATGGCGTTAGCTACACTGTGACTAAACAGGTATGTCTCTGCAAACCCAGCCCTGCCCACACTGTTAAGAAGAAGCCAGGCCACCCACAACTGCCTTTCTCATTACCGAGTAGGAGGTGGCTCCATCCTCCAGTAACTTGAGCTAGGGAAAAGGCAGAACCGGTACCCATTTCTAGTAGCTGTGGTCCACTCTCTTCCCAGAGGTCTTTGCAAGTGTTAGAAAATGCTTATCTCAAAACCTAATGTGATGCATTTTAAACCTTGTGCTACTAATTCTATGATGTCATGGAAGGCAAACCTGACTAGGGCTTGGGAGACATGAAAAACATGTTTTGGCTTTAAAGATATTATTATTATTATTATTATTATTATTATTATTATTATTATTATTATTTTGGTATGAATGGAACTGACCAGAGACAGAGAAAAAAAGATCTTTCTTGTAGACATTCCATGTCCAAGCCCTTCTCACTGGCCCTGCATGTCCTGGCAGGTACAGAATGTGCATCTTAGACTAGATTCCAACACAGTGTTCTGTATGACAGATGCTACAAAACCTGGCCATGCCACCTTCAAGGCTGACAGGTGACTCACCGTTGCCTTGAACAGCAAAAGAAAAGCAGCTTGACTGACTGTAGAAGGATGGTTCTAGGACTGAAACATCCCCAGAAAGCCACCTTAATTTTGTTTTTGTTTGGGGTTCCTGCAGGAGAAAAAGAAGCAATCAGTCCAGCTGTGTGTGATGAGGACTGGCCCCCGGCTAAGCTGTGATCCGAATGTGGGCTCTTACTAGGGCTTGGAGAGCAGCTGCTATGCAAATTTACATCTCAGAACTTTGAGTCAAAGGTCAAGTGCAGCCATCAGAATCACGCACAACACAGACAAAACAGCCTGCAGCCAAGAGTCCACATCTGCAAGATGGGGTGAAGGAGGCACAGCCCCACTCAGCGCAGACAGCTGAAGATTTCTATCACCATCACCTCTGACTTGGTGTGTCTGGGCTAGACGTGCCGTGGTTGGACAGATGGCTGATGTAGATGCCTTCAAACTGAAACCTCAGAGAGTGATCACTCCTACTTGCCTCTTGACAAACTGAGCTCCCTTTTGCATGCATGAGACCTCCATCCCCTTTTACTTAAGGATCCCCACACCCCAGAAAGAGAGACCTATATACATGGCAGCTAGCCATAGCTGCCATTGACCTTAAGTAGACAGGGCCAGCTGTCCTGTTAGCAGAGTGGAAATAGCAGGGCACCAACCTTGATATCTTGAGGCAGTGGTGCCAAGGGTGTGGGGAAATAAGTTCTCACTCCTTGCCAATAAGAGACCATCAGAACGACACTTTTAGGTTATCTGTTTAGGTTCTCTTCTTTAAATTTTGCAGAGCAGTTGGACAGCATCATTTAGAAACTAAACTGTGCATACCATTAACCCAACAATTCCATTTCTAGAAAATCCATTTACAGAAATGCTGACCAAAAAATGAGCTAAGTCACACACACACACACACACACACACACACACACACACACACACACACGACAACCACCTGGAAAGGAATACACCAGAACACTTACCAATGAGGCTCCATTTAACTGGAGGGGCTCTGCAGGACAGTTTGTGCAGCCAGTGTGAGATGGTAATCTAAATGACTGGCAGGTGCCCAGGTTGCCATCAAAGTCAGCTTCATGTAGCTGCAATGGCTGCACCATCAATTGCATGTATTTAAGTGGTACAATGTGGCCATCAGCCCAATCCTTACTCCTTTAGATTATCTCCTCCCCCAAAACCCAGTAGCCTTCCACTCCCTAAGAAATCCCTGCTGTCTCTGTAGGTTGGCATCATCTAGTGTTGGGCAAATGGGGTTTCATGTGATGGGCTCTGCTTACACTTGGGCCTGTTTACTCTCAACCCCATTCATGCAGTGTACATCAATATCTCACCCTTTTCATTGCTGGGTAATTTCTCCTTGTATTGATATGCCATGAATTTAGAGGGTAATTTAATACTCTGCCCGTTTAGTGAAATAACTGTAGTGGGTTTCCCCCTGGGGAGGCCCCCTGAGCTTCCCAGACAGATTCCTGACCAGACATATAGTAAATACCATGCATGTGTTTCTCCCTGCAAAGCAGCCTTAAATCCAATGAGAAAGTGGTTGGTTACCCCTTAACGTTCATGCCACTATTGTACCCACGGTACATCTCACCATAGTAATTGTAATTGTAGATCACAGGTACACAGCTACTGTTGGCAAACTTCTCCTTTGGGGGCCTCCTTCTGGTTCTGTGAGAGCCAGTCAGCAAGGAGGAAGCTTCCTAGTCAGTACCAACTTGACTTTTCTACTCCCCGTGGTTAGAATGCATGGTACCATCAGCAACGGGGTCTTCCAATCAAGTTCTAGAGAAAAGGGGAGTTTTTAAAAGAAACTCCCAAACTGCTTTTCAAAAAAGTTGCCCCTTTTGCACCCCCATCCAAGTATGAAGACCCAGGACACATATTCCACTAATTAATTACATTTAATTAATAATTAGTTGCTTTGCTTTTAATTAACAGAATTATATGTATATATTTATCATGCAAAACATGGTGTTTAAAAAATATTTAAAATGGCTCAATCAAGCTAAGGGAAAAAGAGTAAGATAAAGTAGCTTTCAAATGTGTATGTATAGAACACTAACAAATGCATTCATCATCGTTGGTCAGAGTGTGACACACACACACACACACACACACACACACACATGCACACACATGCTAACAATAGAAAACACTAATACAACAGAAGAGTGCCCATCAATTCTCAACCACAATTGTCTTCAAAAGGTATGGCCAACACTGGGTTCTTACTGGTGTCTGGGACAACTTCCCCTGCATGTGTTACTTTTACACTTTAAAAACTAACAGAGCGTGTTGATTCAGACTTGTGATCCCAGCTACTGGGAAGGCTAAAACAAGAGAACAACCAGTTAAAGGCCAACCTGACCTACAGTAAGTTCAAGGCCAGCCCTGTTAATTTAGTGAGAACATGTCTCAAAAGGAAAAAGGGATAAAAAATGCAACTAGATGGTTTACTTCTGGCCAAGCATGCAAATAGTTGTGGATTCAAACCTTATACCACAAAATGACCAAAAAAGTATTATAGATACTATTGTGTTCAGATTTCAGATTTTAAGATTTGACTCTGCCTCAGACAGCCTAGGAAAGAACTCTGAAGTCATCCACCTACGATTTGACTCACTGGTCTACCTGAGTGCCAGTCCTGAGCACCTGCCTGGCAGGCCATCTGTTATTGCCTGGGTTTCTAGGCAAGGTTGTGCAGTGCCCAGATTCCTGATGGTACTATGACAACGAATCTTTGTGCCCATCAGTCCAAGGGAGGCCACGTTCCATCACCACTATCTCTATAAATTAGAGGAATGTGGCCAGGTGACCCTAGATGTCTATTGTAATTACAAAAGTAATTGTGATGCTTTATATCTCAAATGGCAATGGTGCATCCTACATGTGGTATTTGCATGAGATTGCTTCATTATTATTTGGAGCACTTATTGACTTCCCAGCCAGGCCCTTACAACATTTAAAAACAAAAATGAAGACAAAGAATACCTCGAAGACGGCCGACTACAGAGAGCCTTTTTGGATATCACCATTTTTAATCCACCTCATGAGTCCCCACTTGGCATTTTTGAAAGACTTGGTCTGAGCAGATGTCACAGAGGCTGTGGAGAAAGAGGGCCATCATGGGTCTTCAGGTGAAGGTCTTGAGTGCTAACAGCATGGAGAGCAGCAAAGGCTTGGCCTGTGGCAAGCAGGGCTTGCCAAGAAGAGCACTCCACAGAGAACTGTGAGTTCAGGGCTAATGGAAGGGAAGCTGGAAGTCTCGAAAGGGAAGACAGTAAGAGAAGAAAGCTTCTTAAGAACTCCCATAGAGTTCTGCAATCAGGAGTAACTCAACAAAAGATGGCTGAACAGGTATGAGGTGAAGGAAAGGGACATACATGACACACACCTTGATGACCACGCATCACAGGGACTACAGACTGCGCCCACTCCACAGAGTTGGGGACAGAAAGTCGGCCTCTCGAGTCAAGTGAAAGCATGGAGTAGGAATACCACCTGGGTTTTTGTAACCCCAGGTGCTGCTGCCATTTTGAGGGCAGCATGACGGGTTCCTGAGAACTCTTAAGCTGCGGAGATTCAGAGAAAGAAGTCTTCAAAGGAAGGGAGGTACAGCTGCACGTGCGTGCGGAAGAGGGGATTTCCAGGGTGAGATAAGACCAGAGGTGCTCATAGCCATGGCAGTTGCTTCCCATGGTGACTTCGAAGGTGCACCAGCCAGATAGCCAAGTAAGACCACATTCCTATAGACTGAGATAGAAAGAGCATTCCGTTTCTGCTTCTGCAGTCAACCCCAGGGGATGTGATGCCTCTACCTCCACAAGGAAAGAATCTAACAGGCTGCAGACAACTGACCTCCCCCTGCAACACTCCTCAGACATTTGACACCACCTCAAAAGAACTGAAGTCCCAGATCAAACAGAAGAACTCACAGTTAGGGGAGAGGATGCTCTCAGCGTAGGGGCCACACTTTGGATCCCCCGGAGCACACCCTGGTAAAGCAACTCAGCTCTAAATTGTTAGCCACGCTCGCTCTTAGTTCCCTGTTGCCCTGACAGACACCCCAGCAAAAAAAAAAAAAAAAAAAAAAAAAAAAAAAAAAGCTTGACTTTAGCGCATAGTCTAGGCTCCAGTGATAACAAGAAAGAACCTCAAGCAGCTACTCCCATCACACCCTGACAGGAGAGGAGAGCCACAGTCTCCCAGAGACCTGTCCCCTGTGACATCACATCACATTACGTGAGCCCTGGGTCCCTCAGACCAGCTAGTGTTAGTTTGCACAGCATGCACGCCAGTCTTCCCACGAGCTGCTCTTCCACCCTGTTCTGATCAGAGCTGAGGATGTGTTTCCATGGTGACCTAGCAATTGCCTCCCTGGAAGGTATCCAAGTCAGCCCCGCCTTCTCTGGACCTTGGCACTTCTAGAATAGCATCTGCCCCAGGGCAACTGTTGTTGGAAAGCTAACTTGTATGATCAAGCTACAGGAAGAGGGGCCCGTTTTCTTCTGCTCCCCATGTACCTCAGAGGGGTGCTTCTTCCAAAGACTCATGTAGTTCAAGTCCATGTCCCTTCTTGTCTCCTTATTCAATAGAACCCCAGCTCCAACCGCTTTGTGGGTTCTGTGTCATGGATCCAGGTCGATCATGAGAACATGTCATGAGAACACAGGGCAAGATGGAAAGCAAGTGGCCTCTATGCACTTCCATGTAAACACATGCCTTCAGACCTACAGTGAGAAGAAACGCAAGCATGCCAGGACACCCCAGGAAGGCACAGCTCTTACAGAGTGCTGTGTTTTTGAAGCGGTGGTTTTTGCCAGCATTTTGAAATTCATTGTTTAGCTTTTTTATGCTTGAGGCAAAACGCAGAGTCTAAGAGCATGATAATGCACTGTTGAGACAATGGTGATAAATCCTAAACAGATAGAATTACCCTGTGGTCTGAAGAAGGGCCATTGCAAATTAATACTGAGATGTGGCAAGTGTGCAGCCTAAAGAAACATGTAATTTATAAAGCAAGGAAATTTTAGGAACATGCCGTTGTGTAGAACTAAGTACATGTCTCCTGGAGGGAAAACGGGATCCCACTATGAGCAAGATAGGAACTGGAAGGCACTGGTTGATACTCTATGGGTTTCCCTCCTCCAGCCTGGATCTGGATGGCCCTGTAACAAATCCTGAACCAACTGTGTGTGGGGACTGGAGGGGCCGCTGAGACCTCAGGCTGATGTGTGGCCTCAGGACAGGCAGGTCCAGTTCTTGGGAGAGCTGGTTCACAATGGAAGCTTGAGGATCTTCCTTCAGTTGCTGGATCCCAAGTAGAAATCTGGGTGTGGCGCCACATGCTAATAACTGCAGTGTTTGGGAGGCAGAGGGTGCCAAGAGGATCCTGGACTCACTGGCAAGCCATTTAGCAGATTGTGTGCTCTGGGTTCAGGAAAAGGTCTACCTCAAAAAAAAAAATAATAATAAAATAAAAAATAAAGTGAAGACATCTGATGTTGACCTCTGCCCTCTACGCATGCACATGCTTGCATACACACACACACACACACACACACACACACACACACACACACCGTGGCTAGACCACTCTTCACAGGAGAACAGAGAACTAGCAGGCTGAGCAAGGTGACAACCTAGAGAGAATTAATTGTGGGTGAAATTTGAAGACAGAGACCCAGGAAGCAGGCACAGGCCCTACAGACACCCCTGGTAGAGCTTCACAGAAACACAATGGACAGTCACAGACATCTATAAGTGAGACCCTCCTGCTGCAACCCTCAGCTCCACCCCCCACCGTGAACCTTCACAGAATTCCGAGTCATGGGCCCTGCTCAGAAACACCAATGATACAGTTGGCCCTGCTTTGCTGTGGAAGAGGCAGGGCAGAGGAAAAGTCTCAATGGGCACAGATCTCCATCACATTACAGGAGAAAGACCCGACCTCGGGTTCCTGCAGAATACAAAGGCTTCTCAATGAAGTAGAAATGGCATCCTTAGCCTTTATCCCAGATAGAATGCTTCCAGTCCGCTTAGCTTCCTGTTACAAAATTTAAAAAAACAATGGCCTGTATGTATATGGTTTCAAGGCTGCCCGCTCTGCACTGGGCAATCAGTAATGGGGTGGGCTCTTGGGGTTCTATTTACATGTATTTGTACATTTGCACACATATTTATGTAACAAATGTAATCAAAGAAAAGGAGGCTGTCAAAGAGAGAATGAGGGAACTCGAGAGGGTGACTACAAGAAGGTGGAGGGAGGGAAGAGATGGAGATGATGTAATTCTATTTCAATTAAAATCATTAAAAACAAACTAGGAGGGGGCAGGGAAGAAGTAGAAGGAAGAGGAGGAGGAGCAGGAGGAGGAAAAGAAGAAGAAGAAATGTTAGCCTGGGTAGGGATGGGTAGGAAGCTCTGTCTATAAAGTGCTTGCTTTTCCAGAATGAATTCAGCTTGCTTATCATCCTGGTGCTGGATGGGTGGAGGTAGGTAGAGTCCTGAGGCTTGAGCCAGACATCCAAGCCTCCTTGGTTAGTTACATCTCTGTCTCTCTCTTCCTCTCTCCCTTCCTCTCCTTCCTCTTTCTCTCTCCATCCCTTTCTCTCCCTCCCTCCCTCCCTTACACACACACACACACACACACACACACACACACACACACACTAAACAATGGCCCTGTTTAAGCTGTGCCTGAGAACCTGTTCCTTTCAGGGGCATCAAATCAGGGCTCTGGTGCCCAAGACAAGAGCTCTAAGGGTGGAGCTGGTTGCCTGCAAGTATACATACATCTTCCTGCATCAGTCATTGCAGCAGAAGGGTATGGTGAGGGCTGGCCCTGCTGAGACGGCTCCGAGGCCATGTCACAGGCATGCTGCCTGTGTGCAAGCGGAAGATCAGCAGTGGCCATGGTGTCCACCCATGTGCTTACTCCCTGGCGGGTAGCGCTCCCATCCTTTCCTAGCAACAGAAGTGATTCCAGGAGTCTACTCCCGACAAGCCCCATTCAAAACAGCTGTTTTCTTCACGATTGACTCTTTTCTGAGTAAATCCTCCAGAATCAAGCCGCTTGAAGGGCAATTTTCCCTGATCATCATCGCGTTTTCTCATCTGTGCAGCTGTGGTATTGAACTGGCTGGCACGGTGATCGCTGGTTCGCTTCCCGCCGTCATTGTGCCTTCACTGTGTGTGTGTGGTTTTTTTATTTTTTTTTTTCCTTTCAGTTTTGTAAGCTGAATGCTCCAGTTTTGAGAGAGAGGTTTCCTTCCTTCCTCTTTCTTCCTTCTTCCTTCATTTCTCTCTCTCTTTCTCTCCCTGCCTCTGTCTCCTTCTCTCTCTCTCTCTCTCTCTCTCTCTCTCTCTCTCTGTTTCTCTCTCTGTTTCTCTCTTTGTTGTACAGCTATTGCAGAGTAGAAGTTTCCATTGTGAAATGAAATACTTTAAAATTTTAAAGCCCGACTTGAACGTCTCAATAGGTTGACAGGAGCCCATCTACTGACAAGATCTGTATGGGTAGAGATGCCAGTCTACCTCAGTGGCCTGTAGATCATCTAAGTAATCTTGGGCTTAACACACAGGATCCTCTTTAAGAATTAGATTTAAATGGAAAATTGGAAATGGGGGTTATTTGCATGTCCGGGCACATACACCAATGGTTTCACACAAATCACAGTGACCTCTGAGTCTTCCATCTGGGGCTCTGACTCCAAAGTCATCCCTGAAAAGAACAAGAGACCTTTGGAGAGCCAGAACCCTGGCCCTGGAGTGGGGCCGGCATTGGAGCTGGAAGTGTGTACCAGGGAAGCCGGATGGCAGCACACTGTCAATTTTCCTGGGCATTCTCTGACTCTGCACCCCCATATTACTGACTTGAGGGTCCAAACCATTGTCCCCCAGCTTACACCTTAGAGGAACTGTAAACCCAAACAATAGGAGCTGCTCAGCTTGCATTGAGAGTCCTCACCCCAGCATGGGTGACAGACTGCAGAAAAGCGAAGGCGGCTGGACAAGAGGAGAGAACAAAGGGGAGGAAGGGCTGTGTCTCTTGACTCCCCCAGTTTTACTCTGCCCATGAGGTCCAGCCCACCCATGGCATCTGATCACCCATTCCCATCAGTGTCCCTGTGTCCCGTCCTACATCCTGAGAAGCAGGCTGGAGCACAGGTCTGACCTGCTTGCCTGATGCTACAGACCTGGCCAGGGACCCCAGGTGTGCTCAAGGGTAGTTGTAATAATGATGCTCACAGCACAGTTGGACACTAAGGACGGTGTAACTAGGTCAGTGTCACAGAGTGAAGCCTCTTTTTAACACTGAGATAGTAAGTGCCTATCTGCTTCAGTCCCATTGTGAAGTCTCAGCATCGAGTCGCCCTTTTTCCCTGTTAGTGAGGGAACCGAGTCTCCAATAAGATACTCAGTGGTCCTCTGCATCCTTGGATTCCTCCTGAGTTCTGGCCTATGTAAAGAGCCCCAGAGATGCCTGAGCTTGGCCAGATATCTGCAGAAAGAGGGTGGAGACGAAGCTGGAACATCCTGCCTCCAGAATTCTCCCTAAATGCTTTGGGAGTTACACCAAGAGTGGACATTGTGTTGGTTGGAACGAGAGTGAGACAATTAAGCTCACAGCCTCAGGTCCAAAGTGATACTGAAAACATGAAGTCCCTGAGAAGCTTTCAAAGCTGGGAGGGGAGATCTGTGAGCCTCAGATTCTAAGACCACGGTAACTGGATGGTTTACAGGAAAGCCAGATCCACACAGTAGGGCGATGACTGTTCTATCTCATCCCGGAGACAAGCAGCCAGCACAGTGAGTGTATAGAGGTGTCACCACCAAGGTCAAGGTGATGAAATGCATCCCAGGTGACCCCACCCCACCACACCCCACACCTGGGCTTGGCTGAATTCATCAGTGGATTTCATGGCCTTGGCCACATCACTTTCTGTGCCCAGGAACTCTGGAACAGTCCATCACCCATGAGAGGTACAGCAGAGAGGACTCTGCTACTCAACGCATGCTTCCAAAAGTGCCACTTAGAACTTAGCATTTATTCTCCATGGAAAAGAAAGAGCACGCACATTTTCCTGCTAGAAAATACCACGTCTTTATTCTGTTTAACCGATAACACCTTCTGGGCTCTTGGAAATTATATTCACTCTGAGATCAAGCAGTTGTTTTCCTTTGTCCCCACAGAAAGCTGTAAACTGCCATTGGGTCCGCAGAGCCTAGGCTCAGTCAATGCCAGACAAGCATTGCAGCTACCAAACTCACTGCCACCCAGAATAGCCCAGGTCTGTGCCCTCAAATGGGAAGCTGTCCCCCTCCCCCTCCCTCACCATTTTACTCCTGCTCCCTCCGTCTTTCTTTTGTACGCTAGTTTACCTTCTTTATTTCCCACTCCGCAAACCAAGTTCTTGCTTACAGCTTTTCAGCTTCATCTAATAACGGTCAGCTTCACTGCCAACTCTTAGGCTTTCAACGTAGACACATATTTGATTTGGACAAAGGGAAGTGTGGTAGATGGACTGTATGTCAGTCTTTAGCCTGGGACAGTAGTTTGAAATGGCCAAGCAGAGCCAGAGGAGAAGCCACCCCAGTCAATGCACAGACACATGGGAAATCAGGACTTCTGTGTGTGTTTGTGTGTGTACTTGTTGTGTAACTATTCATGTGTATGAGCACATTTATAGGCAGGTACCTGTACATGTGTGTGAATGTGTTATGTGTTATGTGTTATGTGTGTGTGTGTGTGTGTGTGTGTGTGTGTGTGTGTGTGTATGAAGTTCACAAGTTGGGTTTCTTCCTCAGTTACTTCTCCCTCCCTCTTTTTGAAGCAAAGTCTCTCACTTAGTCTGGAGCTTGACAATCCAGCTAAGCTGGATGGCAAGGAAGTCCCTAAGAACTCTAAGAACACTACCACACCTGTTTGTTTGCTTGGTTTTTTTTTTTTTTCTTGTTTATTTGGTTGGTTGGTTAGTTGTTACTGATGTTGTTTTTTTCTTTATCAAAATCCTATGGGTTTGAAACCAGATCCTCAAATATACACAGCAAGGTTTTGACTGACTGAGCTGTATCCCCAACCCTCATGATCTAATTTTCACATGTAGGTGAGATTTTTGTGGCCACTTATTTGAGGCAACAGCAGATGAAGACAACCTCCCCAGGGATTTCTTTACCTGTCGCTCCTCTTCAGAGGCATGCATTTGCAAAATGAGCATGGGTGGTCTGAACCCTGTCCAATATAAGTCTGAGTTCCACAAATAAAATACCCTCCATTTTTCCAAATTGCAATCTGACCCCTGGTCCCAGATTCTAGACACTCAAACATGAAGGATGGTGTGCCCACCTGTCTAATGTATACTCAGTGGTTACAGGTAAACATTTACAAAGAAGACAGCAGGGGGAGGGTGAAGGCCTCTAGACTACCCACAGCTGAGACAGCCCACTGCTAAGAACCCCACTCTCGCCCTTTACCAATGTCTTTCCCCACACCATCACCTACAGCTCCTCTCTGCTCCCGTGCTTATGTCTCTAACCATGCCCTGTGACCTCAGGAATTTGGCAGTGTCCCCTCACACCATCCCTGACCTAGCACCACATCTCTTAACCTCACAAGAACAGCCAGGTCCTCTCTACTCTGACACCCAGCATGCTCTGGGGCATTGGCTCTCTGAGCTGGTGCTCATCTATGAAACAGGAGATGGGGACCATTTCTCCAGCATCCAGCAGTGACTCTTCCCTGGGTGGATCACCTGTTACCCCCACCTCTCCAGCCTCCAGGCAGATCACTAGGTATGGTCTAATCCCACACCTGCTGCCAGCCTGGAGCTTTGGATTTTAGAACACAAAGCCAGAAAGAACTTCTGGGACCTCAAGCTCTGGTGTGAGAATTCTCACAGAGAAGAGCCACAGGTGACCTGAGAACATTAGTGGAGAAAATGTCTTCACGGGGCAGAGGACACTTCCCAACCCACCGCTGCGACCAGCGTGGCTGGCACCAAAGCCCCACCACAGCACAAGAAAGAGCTCAACATGAAACGCTCTCGTGAAGGGTTTTCAAACTTCATACACAAATACCCAACCAAATGCAAGTAAACTCAGTGATGTAATATGCTGGGAAGGACTATACACTGTGACCAGCTGAGGCTGTCCCTGTAATTCACGCTTTGGTTCCGTTTCTGAGGCTCAGCTAATGGAATACACCAAATCAGTGGGGGGGGCACAAACCTGTAAGACCATCTCAATGAACACAGAAGTTTCCGTCAAGATGTAGCCTTTATGATGAGAACATGGGAGCCGGTGAGAACTGAAGACCTTTGCCTGGATTGATACAGGACTTCTCAGCCATCAGGAGCCAAGTGACAGGGACTGAGGCAGACCTCCTCTGCTCACACAGCTTCTCCCCTCTCTGCACTGGAGGATGATGCCAAAGCAATCAAACAAGAAAACCAAGTGCACAACTGCCGGATCTGGAAAAACCTCTCTTCTTGCAGATAACATGGTATATATTTTCAGATCCTAAGAAACCAGAAAGCATAGGAGTAATAAATTATGTAATCCAGTATACGAAGTAAAAACTCAGCACCAGAAATATATTGCATTTTTATGCAGTGACAATAAATATATCAACATAAAAGTGAGAAAATATTTCCATTCTTATTACCACCAGACTAGTAAAAAGATACAAAAACATATTTTACCAAGACCTTTGTGATATAAACATCCTGAGCACAACCCTGCAATCCCAGACTCATATACTCACCTCTGCTAGGACTCTACTGTTTCCAGCACACCCGCTACCGGAGTCTAATTCTTTTCTTCTTTGGAAATTGACCATTAAAACACAGGTGGCATTTTGAGAAATCCAGAATTACTAAGAAAGAGAAAAACTATTCCTTTTGAAACAGGTAGGAAGCACCTGCTAGACAACCTTGCAACCTGAGCTTGATTCCAGGAACCCAACTTAAGAAGTCCAAGGTGAGGTGCTGCATGTCTGTATCTTCCATCTAGAAGCCAGTGGGCCAGCTAGCACAGGGATGCATGAAGCAGAAACGGTGGGGACACAAACCCACCCCCAAAACTGTCCTCTGACCTTCCCATGTCCTCCCTCCCTCCCTCCCTCTCTCCTGTAAAGAGTAAGGTTTTTCCCCCAGCCCGCCACTCTTGTCCCACCGCAGCGCCAGCCCCAATTAATACACCGAGACTCTGTATTAGATATAATTCTATTGGCCAGGTACTAGTTTCTTATCAGCTAGCTCTGTCTTAAGTATTAACCCATTTCTGCTAAGCTATATATTTCCACGTGGCCTCCTCTTACCCTCGGAGAACCGGCTGGCGTCCAGCTCTCTCCAGACTCTCCATCTTGACTCCTCCTTACTCCTTCCTCTTTCCTCCTTGTCTCCTAGTCCCTCCTATCTTCCTTTCCTATTGGCCAACAGTGCTTTATTCATTAACCAGTATGAGAAACATATACATAATGGCATCTCCCATCACCCTCCCTCCCTCCATCCCCTTCCTCCCTCCATTTTCTCCCTCCCTCCCTCCCCTCTCTCTCTCTCACACACACACACATTTAAAAAGCTCACGGTGGTCAGCAGAACCCCAGACAGTAGTATAGGAAGAGAAAACATGCGTCCTTGGCAAGCATCATATTTGGTAAGAAGTAGGCCTTGTCCTACGGCACGTGGGGTTAACATAACTAAGTTACTTCAAGACCAACTGGAAAAAGGAAAACAAGGGTGGAGGATGCTTGCATCCTCCCCGCCACAACGTGCTCCCAAGCTGCGGCCATCAGAATAGTCGGCACTGCCCCCATGGCCAGCTCACCCCCAGTCAGACACACATGAGCAGTGCCAACACAACTGGACAGCTGTGTAGAGCACAATCTGGACTTTCCCACACAGTGTATAAAAAATTAACTCAAGATGGAATAAAAATCTAAATGTGCAAGTTGAAACTGCAGAATTGTGACGGGCTAGGGTGGGGAGTAAAAGTTCTTACTCTAGACAGTGGCTCCTCGGATTTGATGTAATGGGCAAATTAACAGGAAGAGATGTGGATGAATCCCACATCAAAAACACCCCAAAATTATGTTCCAAATGACTACAAGGAAATTGGAAAGGTTTCACAGAGAGAGAGAGAGAGAGAGAGGGGAGAGAGAGAGAGAGAGAGAGAGAAGTCGTGTGTAAGTCGGGACTTGCATCTAGGTGATACAAAGAGCTATTATAATTCAATAGTAAAAAGGCAAATAATTCAATTTAAAAACTGGCAAATGATATGAATAGACAGTCTCCAAAGAAGAAGACGCATGAATGGGCAACAGCCTATGAAAAGACTGTCGGTGTCTTCAGCCACCAGGAAATGCCGATCAGCCTCTCAGAGAGACACCAGGTACTCAGAGTGGGAGCTGACGCGGACAGATGAAGCCTCACACAATACCAGTGCAGATTAAAAAACAACAGCTATGGAGAAAACTGCCCATTTGGCCCCTCAGACTGTCAGCCATAGACTTATTTAAGAACCAGCCATTAATTCCACCATATGCAGACACAGGAAGGAAAACATTTACCAAATACAGAGCACAACCCTGCCCCCACGCACATGAACAGCACTACCGTTACTGTGTGACCACACGCATGAAATCTCCAGGAATGCCTGGCCTATAGAAATAGACTGATGTGTGTGTGGAGGGGAAGACACCAGTTCAGTTCCCAGCAGCCATGGTGGGAGGCTAAATACCTCCTGTAACTGTAGCTCCAGGACATCCAACATTTCTTTTGGTCTCCATGAATACTATACTCAGATGCATGCGCGCGCACACACACACACACACACACACACACACACTTTAAAAATAAAACTCATCTTTAAAAAGACAGAGGGTAGAGTGATGGCTGCTGAGTGCCTGGCACTGGGGCTGCAGAGATTGAGGATGAAGGCTAAGGGGCTCTTGGGATAGTAAAAGCATTTAAAATGGACTGTAATGTGGGATCAGAATAAGTGGACTAAAACCATAGAGCTGCACAAGGTAAGTGGGCAGTGTGCTAAACCTCAAAGCCACAAGAAAAGAGATACTGGGGGGGGAGATCTCTGCTGGTACCCGGAATGGAGGGAGCTGTGTTGATATCGGGAGTGAGGGCTGAGTGGATATCATCTGGAGGGGAGGCCATGTTGCTGTCATCAATGCTGCTCTGACCAGTGAGTGTATGTAGCAGAGGAGTAGCTTAGTCACCCCTACCTAGTTCTATTTTTCTCTGCTGAAGGACGGGGGACCATGGGGGTCAAACGCAAACGGAACAAACAGAACGGTAGTTCCTGCCAGCCACAGCAGTGCCTTGGGTTGTGAGATGGTACCATCAACACTGCGGGGCAGCAGGGCAGGCGTATTGGGTTATTTATTTATTTATTTTTATAGAACGTATGTTCCAGTTTAACATCAACAACCAGACAAATAAAAAAGCAATTAATAAGTTTAATTGGCCAAATTTCTCTACCGCTTATCCTGATCTCAGATGGAGATTTTAATTAACTAATTAGAAGTGCTGTGTGCCATAGTTTCATTAGCAGCCTCTTTAATGAGCGGGCTAACATGGTCCTTGTTACATTAGTTGGTTTCACTCATCCATCTCAATGTTGCTCAATGACAACAACAGAACTCCTTTGTTTTTGTAGTTTTGTTTTTTTTTTTTGTTTGTTTGTTTGTTTGTTTTCGAGACAGGGTTTCTCTGTATTGCTTTGGAGCTTGTCCTGGAACTCACTCTGGGGACCAGGCTGGCCTCGAACTCAAAGAGATCCGCCTGTCTCTGCCTCCCCAGTGCTGGGATTAAAGGCGTGCACCACCAACACCCGGCCAATAACAACAGAACTCTTAACAGTGAAGTCTTAGATTCAGGGGAAGTTCAAGAAACAAAGAGGCTGTAGGGACCCCACTCACGGGACAAGTGTGTGGCCAGGTGCTTCACATAGAACATTCCTGTGAGTCACTGGTCAAGGTGGTCCCCTAGATTACTTGCTTGAGGACTGGAAATCCCACACTGCTAAAGGGGCAATCCAGAAAACTCAGTGAGAATGTTGATGGGTGCTGGCACAGGGCCAGGAGCAGGAGCGCCCATCTAGCCTACTTGGAGGAATTGGTAAGTCACGGGGTGCTGAGTCAGGTATTCAGGAAGGCGAGGTGACACAAGTGAGTCAAAGTTGGCCCGGTACTAAGCACTACTTCGTACCCCCAGAAAGCATTCTAAAGATGCAACTAAAAGAGCAGACCTGTCTCCCAGTAACCACACTGCATTTCAGAAAGAACATAAAACACCTAGGACTCAAACGATCACGGGGACTGTCTAGACCAAGTTGGCCTGGGGCATGCCTTGCATTAATTGGTGTGGGGAAAATCCAGCTTGAAAGGGTGGCTCATTCCCTGGGCTGTACAGGAGCATGCGTCTATTCACTTTAGACGTGATGGGACTACGTCGTAGAGCTCCTGCCTCTGTGTTTTCAGGCTGTGACCTGAAAGTGTGAGCTAAAATGAACCCTTCCTCCCCTAAGTTGTAGCAACGGGAGAGAAACTAGGCTGCCCAGAACTGAAGAGGGAGCGCATTCCTCAGTCACCACGCAGCTGTCAATTGCCCTCCATTGCTCACGGTGACTAGCTTCCTTTATGCAAACTTGGAACTTTGTCTAAGACTATGTCTTTCTTTGCTTTCTGTTGCTGTGACAAGACACTGACCAAAATAAACTTGGAGAAGGAAGGGGCCTGTTTGGCTTACACTTCCAGGGAAGGGTCCATCATCATATATAACACAACTGTATCGGGGCCGCTGAGGAAGGGCGCTTACTGGCTTGTCCCTCAGTGCTTGCTCAGCTTGCATTCTTGTACAACCCAGAACCACCAGCTCAGGGGTGGCATTGTCCATGTTGGACTGGACCCTCCCACACAAGAGTCAGGAAAATGCCCCACAGGTCAGCCCGATAAAAGGAATTCCTCAGTTGACATTTCCTCTTTGCAGGTGACTCCATCCGTGTCAAGTTGATAATAAACAAACCCGCACAGAATTTCTCACCGTCTGTTTGGAAGGGGAGCAACTCTGCTTTGCCTCTACGGTGGCTGCAACAGCACCAGCGAGGACAGCTGCAAGCCATGTGCAAGCCTGTTGCTGCTGGACAGCCATGTGAGCTCAGCCCACAGCACTGAACTTTGGGGTCACAGATTTCCAGGGCACATTTTTCCCCCTCTCAGATCTTCCTCTAGGTCTGACAGGACCAGTTCACTGTGTGGACCCCTGAAGGGGAACTCAGCACTTCACCTAGTGTGGAGGTGGCCACTGTTTGGGGGAAGTGGCTGATGGGCTTACCACTGTGGAGAGGTTCTGAGCTCCAGCCTTTCTGGCCTGTTCCTGCCACTGCTCTGGGTTCCCAGCACCCATCAGTGCTGTCCTTTCTCTCCAGGAATCATGCATTTTAAAGGGGTGTTTTTCTCATCGACATCTGGGGTTGCTTTCAGTACAGTTTGTCATATCTCGCCCATCACTGCCAGAGGCATCCTTTCTAATAGCTGCATAAAATTCCACATTATAAATGTCCCAATTTTTAATCGTTGATGGATGGATAGTTAGTTTGTTTCTGGACTGGTTTCTTTGTTTTTAATACCAAAAGAATCTTGGGCGTGCATATTCATGAGCCCGTGCCCTCCTTTCTAAAGGATCAGTTCGAGTATCAGAACGCCTATCTCCTGATTCACACCCACACCCAGGTGTGTTTTGGGAAGACACTTACACGGGTTGATAGACTCACAGCATCTGACAGACTCCAGACTCACCCCATCTCCCCACAGGCTACTTCTATTGTACTTACACACTAGGTGCATGACCGGTACAGTACACACTTGAGTGCACATGGAGATAGGTACAGTGTGAGTCAACACACATGTGCACACACACACATTCACATACAATGCACACCTGTGTGTACACACATGAACACACCAAACACATATGCATGGATATACATGCATGCACACACACAAACACCTGCATGCATAAAAGACACACATGCACACACACCAGTGCACACTTGCGCACTATCTCACTGAGCTATGGGACACTTTATTGTTAAACGTACAGATGACCAGGTCCTTGAAAGCAGACATCCCTGGGTGAGGTGCTTACGATGTCAAAGTTCTCACCACAAACATGACCAACACAGTTCAGATCCCTGGCCCTCCCCTGCATAGATCCTGGATGGGCGTGCTGGCCTGGCTGTAATTCCAGCCTCAGAAGGGGACACTGTGTCTCTAGGACAAACTGATAATGAGGCTCAGCCTGTAGGTTAGAGCTAGGTTTGACAGGAAGACCCTGAGGGAGGAATAAAGTGGGAGAGTACTCAACAGTGATTAGTGACATCAACCTCAGATACACACACACACACACACACACACACACAGAGCTACATAATACACAAACACAGATACACACAGATACACACACACAGACACAGATACACACACACAGATACACACAGATACATACATACACAGACACACACAGATACACACATACACACAGATACACACACACAGATACACATAGATACATACAGATATACACACAGAGATATACACACACAGATACACATACACAGATACACATGTACACGCACAGATACACACATACATACACAGATACACAATACACACACACAGATACAGATATACACACAGAGCAATATACACATACACAGATACATAAACACACAGATACACACATACACACACAAAGATACACACATACCCAGATATACACATACACGCAGATACACACACAGATATACACCCACAGATACACACAGATACACACACACACAGATACATACAGATACACACATATACACACAGACACACACAGAGAGAGATACATACAGACACACAAATATACACACACATACACAGATACACACACACATACATACAGATACACACACAGATACACACACACACAAATACACACACAAATACACACACAAATACACACAGATACACACACACAGATACATAGATACACACATACACACACACAGATACACACAGATACACACAGATACATACAGATACACATTCTCTGTCTGTCTGTCTGTCTCTCTGTCTCTCTCTCACACACACACGAAAACTGAGGAGGGGATAAGCAAACCTCCTCTGACCCAATGGACACACCATGTCACTCATTGTGCCTCCCCCCATCCCCCCATGAGGTTAAAAGACCTGACCTTACAATCTGAAATGATTTATTACATAGTCAGTTTTCCCCCAATTGTCTCAATAACTGCCTTAAAACTGTCTTAATTTTTAACCCAGGAGAAAATTCAGGGAAATTAAGGATCAGAAATTCCTTTGGTTGCAAGATTCCCTTAATCCCCCTGGATCCCGAGTAGCTCCCTAGACTTCATTTGTGTCTTCTGCCCAGGCCCTGATCTCCTGGTACATCCGGGGACTCCCCAGTTTTATGTATGCGATCCGATCCTGGATGATCATTTCTCATCACGCAATGTCCCCTGGGCTGGGCAGTCTGTTGGGGTTTGTGAAGTCACTGTGTCCCTTTGTTCATCTCTGAAGCTTGATCACTGGACTCGGGAAGTGTCTGCTGCCACCCTGCTTATTAAGCTCTCCTTTGCCCTCAGCAATTAATAAGTAATCCATGACACTGCAGTGATTGGTGGTGTGAACAACCTCTCCA
The DNA here is from genome assembly GCF_943737965.1 of Phodopus roborovskii. Lineage (NCBI taxonomy): Eukaryota > Metazoa > Chordata > Mammalia > Rodentia > Cricetidae > Phodopus > Phodopus roborovskii. The sequence continues at coordinate 2,575,175 of NW_026125059.1, read as the reverse complement.
GCAGGCTCCTTCATCCCGTGCTGTGAGCATCCATTGATGTCCTCATCTCAGTCAGTTCTGATCACTGTGGCTGGGAAGCAACAACTTCAATGCATCTTATTCCTTTTCCTTCAGAGGCTGATTGTTTTAAATTCATTTTTTAAAAGAGGGAGATTTATTTTTTTGTTTTTGTTTTTTAATGTTCCTGACTTCAAACTCATGTCTATTTGATTGATTTGGAGTTGGTTGGTAGACTGGCTGGCTAAGTCTGAGTATGCACACACGGAATGTCTTCCCCTTATTTGATGACGTCAATATCCATCTTCCTTTCCATGTTAAAAACAACCTTGCCTTGGGCCTGAGTCACTGTGGCCTCACGCGGCCATTGCTCTTCCTCTGTTTCCTGCATTTCCAGTGGGGGGGGACACGTGATCTGCTCCCACACCCTCTGGGTCTTCCTGCCCTTTCCTGGCAGTCGGGGGATCTCCTGGCTGCCTAATGCCTTCTGGTATGGAACGGCTCGTGCAGCCAGCGTATTGCCCTTCCCTTGACTTCAGTGGCCGCATCCAACAGCCCCTCTCCTGCATCGGGCTGAGTGTGGGCCTCTTCTAGGAGGAGGGGTCTTGCTCCTGTCTGATCTTGCCTGGCAGAGTCACAGGCCTCTTCTAGCTTGTTATTCTCAGGTAACTTCATTCACCCCGGTGAGGTGATTCCCAAGCCAGCACCCAGCTTCCCAGATGCACAATCTCGCGCCCTCCTCCTCCTCTGACACCTGACAAGTCACTAGATGCCTGACATCATGGTAGAACCTCTCCAGATGGCACCAGAATGCATGGATGTCTCTTGCACACACCACTTTCCGCCTGGGAAATCCCTTGCCATTAGAACACCACAGCGCCTGCGTCCATGTTCTCTCTAAGGAGGGTGAGTTGAGCCTTCGTGTTGACCCCAAGGGGATGGGATGACAGACTCAAGAAGGCTCCTTTGTGTTCTTCTCCCTTCTTTCAGACAAGGCTGAGGCTTGCAGTATTGGAGGCAAGGAGTTGATAGGAAGAAGAGCTGATCTCTGGAATGACTGTGTGTGTGTAGGCTCCGTCTCCCTGGGAGACGCAAACCTGAATCTCCTATAACCCACCCCAGCTCCCAGCTGCCACCACTCTGCAATGACCACATGTAGGCTCCTTCTACCTGGGAGATGTAAACATGAATCTTGTCTAACCTACCCCAGATCCCAGCTGCACTACACAGCACAACTGTAAGCAGAGTCCCTCTGAGACCCAGAAGGAATACTGATGTGAGTGTAAATGCAGATGGTGGCATTTCCCCTACTCACCTGAAATTCGAGGGTCCACTAGCCAGTGAGCTCTTGCATCCCCTGGGCCAGCCACACTGGGGCACGCACAGGACACAGAGGAGAGGCGTTGAAGCCCGTTGTGGGCGTGTGTATCTGGGGGCCTTTAACTAATGACTTCCATGTGCCTAACACCAGCGGCATGAAGCCACACTTCCTTTATTTAGTCTGAGTTGGTTTTCTTTACATCGCGTGCGGCGCCTTCCAGACTTGAGGGTTGGGACTTGGAGAACAAATTATCCCCCCTCCCCTCTCTGCCTTCTTGGCCGGTTATGTTAAACTCACATCCTCTTAAGCTGTTCTAGAAACAGCCCATGTGAGTGTGTCCCTGTGACTTCATCTGTCTGTCCCTTCTCAGATGGCCAGCCCCTGACCATGGCGTCACACTGAGCAGTACCGGGCGTGTATACAGCTGAGGAGGACATCAAACTCCCTGGTATGGACAGAAGTGGAAAGAACATACTGCATTTATGATGACATGACTCCTCAGTTATACAGAGGATCGTGTGTTCACTCTTTTGATCCACGCAGGTTCTCTTAGATCCCTGTCAGTCCCGAGTCCTTAGTTGTAAGTTTAAAGACCAGCCTTAAGGGGTTAGGCAAACTTCCAGCATGCCACCACTGTGGTCTTCATGGTCACTGAGAGAGCATTGGGGACTGCCTCTGGTCTAGTCTGTGTTTTCCCAGTGTTTGAACCCAGATTCTTCTGTACTCCTCACTGGAGAGTAAAGCACACAGCCCAAGGCTTGTTAGAGACCTTCCCTTGCCTCCCATGTCACAGGAAAAGCTCATACCCTCCAAGCCTGCCCACTCAGCAGCTGCCACTGGACACATAAACCATCTCACTGAACACACATAAACGCCGATGTGAAAGCCCTGGCGGGTGATGAGCCCTACCTATTCCCAAGATTTACATTCTAGGTGTGAAAGTCAATAAAAACTAATTAGATGTTTACCTCATTTCCTTGGTAATGACCCTTACATGCCACTAATTGTCAAATTGAATCTATATGCAGGCATTACCTCTATCAGGGTCAGGGCTAATTTCTGCATACACCACAATGGTTATTTATACCTGTGGCCAGCGTGCTCTGCGCAGATGCTAACAAGCTCATTTCCATAGTAGGAGGAGCTGCAGCCAAGATTTTAGTGCGCTGAGCAAGGGAATTAGGTATGCAACAACCATTCACAATAATGAGAGTTATGCACCTAATTCCCCGGCATCGCTTTAAATTTTGTTTTATTAAATAATGCTGTAATGTTATGTTAAGTAACATTGGCTTCAGCCTCATTAAATAATCCCCTTAACTATCACACTGGAAAACTAGTATCATTAGACAAACTCTATTTGTCACGGGCTATGATGTGATGGCTACCAAGGACTCTGTGCTGAGGAATTAATCAATAAATAAGGTACCCACCACTCCAGCTCCACAAGACAGCAAGGAAGAAGGCGGCTTAAAAAAATTAATTCTGAGTATGCCGTGGTCATTAAACTCAGATTCAGCCAAGCAAGCCCAAGATGGGATGGGTATATAACCACGGCCTCGCTTCTCTGAAGCCGACTGAGAGGTCTTGACAGAAGCAACCCGTGGGAGAAAGGGTTTGTGTTTGGCTCAGAGTTAGAGAAGGTCTCTGTCACAGTGAGTACTGGCAGCAGGAGTGTGTGGAGGACATGTTCAGATCGTGGTGAAGTAGGAGGCAGAGAGATTGGGCCAGACAGGAAGTGAGTACAACCTTCACAGGCCTGCCTCCAGCAATCCACCATTTGGCCCCATGCTCCGAATGTTCCATGACCTCCCCAGACAGTACCACAATCTGGATGCCAAATACTCAAACACAGGAGCCTAAGAGAAATGGTCCAGGTTCCAGCCATGCCATTTGACCCTGGTGCTGTAGGCATGTGGCCATCTCATAATGGAAAACACATTCAGCCAAAATGCACAAACCCCTATATTCTGCCCCAACACTGTTCAATGGTGCAACAACGTCTGTGAGAATCAAAGCAAACGCTTGAGTGTGAGACTCCACAGAATAAAAACATTCTATTAAATCCCCACATGCACAGAGCAGCAAAGAATAAACAAGAGGAAAGCAGGACAATATGGGTCAAAGCAAGACCCCCAAAGGGCAAACATGGAAACACTTAGCTCCACATCCAATAGTCAGTGTGCGGGAGCATCCAATGAGCCCAACAGGCTCTGCAGCCTTGCCCCTATAACCTTGACATTTGACATAGCTTCTCCCAGGCTGCCTTCACTTGGAGCTCTACAGCTTTCCTCAAGAGACGCCTCACATTCCTGGCGTCTCCATCACCCCGGCGTCTCCATCATCCCGGTGTCTCCATCATCCTGGCGTCTCCACTGCAACCCAAAGCTTTGCCCTGAAAGGTTCATACATCAGCCACTTTGTAAGGAACCCAACCCTGCTTCCATGTTTTTTCTGGAACCTTGGTGCAAGCCTCCCTGGCCCTGTAACTCTTGTATTCCTGAAAATCCAGCACCTGCTGGCAATGCCAATCCTTCCATCATCTCAAGAAGCTCTCAGAGCCCTTCGCATCAGTACACTGGTCTCTGAGCATCCAGGCAGCTGAACCACGAAAAGCAATTCCCTGCATGGCTCTGCTTGACCAAAGTACCCTGGAGGGTCTTTCCGTCCATGGATTCCTCTTTTGGGCACTATCACTTTTGATGTGAGTCTTCCCACTTACCTTCCATGTGAAATATCTCAGTCTTCGAGCACATTTTCTGCTGACCCAGAGCCAAGTACAGTTCATCTTAATGTTGCTCATTTCTTACACATTGACTCTCGATCCGTCCACACCTGCCTTGTTTACAAGGATATGCTGGTGTGTCTTTACATACAATGTGTGGTTTTCATACCCTTCTGTTCCTGGTTTGTTCAGAATTATCAGTGTAAGTGTGTCTAAAGTCAATCAACAACAGCCATGATGCTATGATGCCTTGAAGTTTCTTCTGCCAGTCAAATTAACCCAATACTTTTTAACTTCTTTGGAAGTGTCTGGACACAGGGAGGGTGTGGCCTGATTGTTTTGCCAGAATTCTACACAAACGGTCCCTGGTCAGGATCGCAGTGGAGTCCTTGTTCCCATCCAGAACTTGGTGAGAATATCCTCACTCTTCTTAAGCAGCTGCTCTTCCTTCCCAGGCCTCATCAGAGCTGCCCACTAACCCCTACTTAGACGTCCTAGGGTTTCACTACTGCAGCTCCAGCCTTTCACAAGTCCTTCTCACAACCCAGTTCTGCCAGCCTCAGAGCCACATGCTCTACTGACCACTCTTAGTATCAAGTTGCTGTGGAACTTTTCTTACCATTGACAAAATACCTCACAGAAAAGATTTAGGAAAGATTTCTCTTAGCTCATGAGCTCAGTCGATCACTGTGGGGGAAGCATGGTGATGCTCATGATAGAAGAGGCACTGGGAGGTACTGAATATGTGTGCTTATGTTTGTGCAGGTATGCTCAGCCACGCATGCGCACAGGGGAGCCAGAAATCGACGTCAGGTGTCCTCCTCAATTGCTCTCCACTTACTTTTCAAGGCAGAGTCTCCCAGTGAACCTGGAGCTCAGCAGTTTCTAAGCAGGGTGGCCACTGAGTCACAAGTGGCTGTCTGTCTCCATCACCTAAGCACTGGGATTTGGGAAGCATGTCACCACACCCAACTCTTTTATGTGAGTGCTGGGGTGCACACTCAGGGCCTCATGCTTACATGGGACAATGTTTGCTGATTGAGCCATTTCCCAGGCCTATATGAGAGAATAAGCCAGCAAGGCTGAAGAAAGGAGCTAAACAGCGGAGGAGTTCTCATGCAGCCATGATTTGCAATGTCTTCCTTGTTGCAAGGAGACTGTGTGTCTTGAGCCGGTTCCCCAGGCCTGATGTCAGCGTGCAGCAGTGTCCGTGAAAAGGCCTCTTCATGGAGAGACTGAGCACAGGGTGGCAGATCACAGGGTGTTGGGGCCCTCACTCCTGCTCCCGGGCATGTCAAAACCCTCCCAAGTAGATCCCTTGCTTTGCCTTCCTTTTCAGAAGTGGTTTTAGATATGAAAAGTAGATGCCTCATTGCTTAAATACAAGTTCATATCTACCTACCAAGACTGCTTTAGAGCAAAATTTAAAACAGCTGAGCTGTCACCCCATGAACCAGTTTGAGGGTCACCGATTTTTAGCATTCCTCCGTTAAAGGTTAGAGGCATCCCATGTGTGGGAAACTTGCTTTGAACTTATCCTCTGTATCTTGCTTGATCCCTCTTTAAGGGTCTTATGAAAAAAAAAGGGAGCAGCTTAAATTTACATGAATATCAATCTGAAGAGCTCAGGATCAAGGTGAGGTTGCCCCGTCCCTCGGATGACTGGCCCAGTGAGTAAAGTGTTTGCTGCATGAGCATGAGGACCCAAGTTTGTTCGCGCAGAAGTTACAGAAAAGCGGGGCACCATGGTCTGTGATTACCAGCTCATCAGGTGTTCTGGGAAGGCCTTACATTTGTTCAAACATATGTGCACCACTGTGTACTGTGCATGTGTGGGAAATCTCTGCAGCTATGTGCTTTATGACATAAATTGTGGGAACTGTTCTATTCAATAGAACTTTCTAGAAGGAAGGAAATGTTCCCTGTCTACCCATGCTTGTATGGTAGTCTCTAGTAATCACACTGGCTACTGTGGTTGATTTAAATTCTATCAGTTATACTTCATGTAAGTTCAAGTGTCCGCTGTGGCTCTTGTGCTGGAGACATAGAGTTGTGGGCTCACATGTTTTCCTGATGCCGGGAGGTCCCTGGGTGTATAGAATGGTCAGCTTTCAGACAGGCCCATCCCAGCCTCCAGGATCCAGAAGAATAACCCTTCTGTGAAAAGCTGTGTGTGCCCATCCATCATCTAGTCATTTTTTTTAAAAAGACCTTTAGTCTGGATGTCTTGTATCTGTCACTGGATACAGTACCTGTCAATTTGTATTACATGGCATGCCTCCTGCAAGATCCTGCCCCAGGGTGGCTACTGTTGGTGCCTTTTTATTGCACACACAAAATTAATACAATGGTGGTCACTGTTACCAATTAAAAACATAGTTCACAATAAAAAAAATAGCTTTGAGTGTTTTGGAGTTTACAGCCAGCCCCATGTGCAGACAGATGCCTGGATACGTGAGAACAAATACCAAGGAGCTCCTTCCCAACGTGTCCATACCAGAGGACTTGTCTTCAGTTGCCACTCTTGGAATCCTGAAAAGAAAGGACCTCCCGGCCACTGTCACCTGAGCATGACAAAGACCATTGGAGACATACACTTTAAACTTCACTTTGGCAGTCACAAATACCTCCAGATACCTCTGTGCCATAATCCAGGTTGAATGACATTTTCAAAGGAGGAAAATGAGGTTTATAGATCCAGTTGCCGGTCCCAGCATTTTGATCCTCAAACTAAGAAGTGCACATTTGACAAGTGTTATTAGAGCACTGTCTGGCCTTCTGTGAGAGAAGACAGCCGTGAGTCTCTGCCTGGCTATGCAACCACCAAAATTAGCCACACACATTCTCACCGTGCTCTGCGTGAGGCCATTGTCTCTGCTCTGTGCACACCTGCTAAGGAGTTATCTTGTTGTTCTCACAGGACAAGGGTTGCTGTTGAAATGTAATCTCCCCAAGTGAGCCCCGCATGCATGGTGCAGGCAGCTCTTAAATATTTGCTCAGTTAAGGCTGCGACTGTGCTCGAAGCCAGCTAAAGGGCACAAGATAAACACAGTAGGCCTGGCACACACACTCCCAGAAGCATCGCATCGGGAGCTAGCATAGGATGCCGCTGTGTCGGGGACAGTTAGCACTTGCTGAGTGTCTGTGTGAGCCAGCAAGCTGTGTGCACCTAGGAATGACGTGTCCCTAATGGGTGGCCCCTGGAGTCTCCTGGGGAATCCCATAGGGCTCTTTGGGTCTGTAAGCCCATGTGGTTGGGTCCTCCTACACCAACTGTCACTTATGAGAGCACAGGCCGATCAAGGCAGTTCTTGGATTGGAGTTCCCCTTCTCAGTTAATTCTAGGTTGTGGGTTGTGTTGAGAATAAAACCTAACCAGGACACTATGTATCAGTCCTAAATTAATTTAAATTATTTTCACCAGACAGCAACTTTTTACTTGTCCGGTCTCAGGGAAGTTTTGACCTCATGTACCTCCCAGGGTGTACCTGGGAACCTACATGCGGGCTGTGGACAGGGAATGAAGACACAGTGGCTGGAGAGCAGCCAGAGGTTCCGACCCAGAGGCCGAGCAGAGTCCCTGCTCTTGAACACAGCCACACCTCACCCAAGTCTGTGACATCTTCAGGCAATAAAGCAGGACCCTGTGCCGTCTACTTCACATCGCAGAGGTGACAGCAGAGCCGGCTCTCAGAATTCTTCCTGTCACCTGTCCACACAGCAACATGTCCCGCAGCCCCCTCCTCAAATTCCACCTGAAAAGGCAACACTGGTCCCAGTTTAGTAGGGGTTCGTCTTCCTGACGCCCTTGACATTCTTGCTATTTGCTGCTCAGAACATGTTTGGAATCCATGCATCAATCTCAGCCTCAAATTCTGTCTCACACACACACAGGGAAAATTAAATCAGATCAAGCAGAAATCACCTTTAAGGGAGTTAATATTCTGACTAAACTCCTGTTCAGCGTGGCCTGCTAACCAGGTCTGCCACACTCAGCCTATTGTCTGGGTCAGACAAATAACAAGTCAGGCATCCTTCGGGTGTCTTTTGGGGGACTGGCTCTGGGAAATCCTGTTTACCTTATGTCTCAGGGTTTCAGTTTATGGTGGGGGTTAGCAGGTGCCAAAACAATGACAGAATAGTGATGGGAGATGCCATTATGTATATATGTTTCTCATACTGGTTAATAATAAAGCACTGTTGGCCAATAGGAAAGGAAGATAGGAGGGACTAGGAGACAAGGAGGAAATAGGAAGTAGTAAGGAGGAGTCAAGATGGAGAGTCAGGAGAGAGCTGGATGCCAGCCGCCTCCCCAGTAAGAGAAGGCCATGTGAAAATACATAGATCAGCAGAAATGGGTTACTACTTAAGATAGAGCTAGCCAATAAGAAACTAGTACCTGGCCAACAGTATAATATCAAATACAGAGTCTCTGTGTATTATTTGGGGCTGGCGCGGTAGCAGGACAAGACCTGGCAGCGGGCAGAAAAACCTGTACACCTTACAAATGGCGCCCACATGGCTAATAAGAACTTCCACTTAAAATTTAACAAAAGCTTAAAAAAGGGTTGTAGAAACAAAAGAACAGAAATAAGCAAGGTTTCTTGGTAACAGCATTTTTCTCGGTTGGACTCTGACTTGCTAGAGACAAGCAGATATTCGCACGGCTCCTTTAAGGGAAGGTTCCTGACTCAGCATAAACGGCAAAAAACCGCACAGCTTGTAAATAACTCTGCTAACAGTTTATTGGTGTGTATGAGAGATGGCAATGGCAGTGACCACATCTCCAAGCTGGCAGCATGCTTTCTGGGTGGCAGCGCAGACCAAGGCGGTGAGCACAGCTTTCCGTGCTGGCGGTAAAAGTACCCGCCACCATCTTTGGTAAACCGCGGCTGACACAGCTATGACTTTCATTTTAGCAATGTTGTTGTTTACCAGATAAAAGACTTGTGGCCAGACGAAGATAAAGATTTACAGTAAAGACAGATTCATATTAAGAAAAACCTCTAAAGGTTTACAGTGTGTCTTAAAATATACGTAGACATGAAAAAAAATGGTTTTAAAGAGACAAAGAGGAACTGGGTGTTGTAGCACATGCCTTTAATCCCAGCACTTGAGAGACAGAGGCAAGCAGATCTCTGTGATTTGCAAAGTAAACCTGGTATGCAGAGTAAATTCCAGGACAGATAAGAGTTACAAGGAGAAACCCTGTCTCAAAAAATAGAAAAGAAACAGAATAATAAAAAGCCACAGATGGAGAAAATTTGTATACTGTACGGTATTATATTGTCTTTGTATTGTTTGACTGCTGAGGAAACAACAACTTAAAGGAAATGCTGCTGGATTAATTCAATTTATATATTTTAAAAATGCTTTGACTCAAAAATTTAAGTCTAAGGACAAGTTACTGGGGAAAAGGATTTCTATTTTTGTTTCCACAGAAAATAAAAAGCTGTGGATTCCTCCCAGACTAATGTGGTTTGAGCAAGCCAGACCCCCTGAAACAGAGTCGCTGGTGATCCAACATTCAAAACAGCTTGGACAAGGCAGTCTTGCAGACTACAGCCAGGATTACTGTGTCTTCTTAGGATCCCCCATGACAGCGCCCCCTACCAGCAGGAAGTAGTTTAGAAAGAACGACGCCCAAATTCCCAAATATTGTTTATAAATGTTTGGTTTCATTTAAATGGACTTGGTTATAAATGGGTAATGATCACAGCCAATTATTTTTAAAGGTAAAAAGGGAATTATGGTATTGATATGATTACTTTGTTTTGGAATGGATTTTCATTTATTGATACAATTTAAGGTCAATTTTGTGATGTTTATATTTCTCCTTTTGCTTAGGTATTGTGTTTATATAGCTCAGTTAGAAATGTAGTGTATAACTTAGTACAGATTATAGATAATTACCTATGATAGTCAAAGCTTAGAGTTAAGTTAGTTAGGTTTTTCAAGATACACAGAGATGTATTTGAGATAGATAGGCATTCTTCAAACCTTTCAAAGACCTACAGAATATGGCATTTAACATGGCTTAGGGTTTTTTCTTGACAGTGAGACATAATTGCTCTTGGCAATACCACCCACACCAGAAAGGAAGATGGACATTAAAGAAATTCGTTATGGAGTTTGCCTCCAATATGTCAAGACTAGCCATTTGGACAAGATACTCCTCTTGTCTGGACTGTTTGACTTTGTGATGTATAAACTGGACATGCAGGACCCACAGGAAAGTGACTCCTGATTCAAGATGTACATTGCTACAGAGATCCTGCTTCATGGAAGAGTCTGCTAGACATTCTGCAGGACACAGAGAAAAGTGACTGACAAACTGCCAATACAAGAAGACAGTTTAAAGTTTCCTGTTTGCTGAAGAGTCTGCCAGACACACTATGGCTTATGGGCTGAAGATGGAAGATTACAGAAGAACTTCAGGTGCCTGACAAGGCAAGATGTCTCTGTCATTTCTAGAGTTTATAGACTATCCTTCTGTGGTCTTTGAAGGAGTTGAAGACAGATAGTTATGGTTATAGTTTTCCTTAGTATTAAAGATAAGGTACATAGACTTTAGTCACACAAAGATAGGATAGATGATGGAATATTTTCTTCAAATCTTGCTAAATGTTAATGGACTAAATAGTGTTAACTGTGATTCTTATTTGATAACTGTTATGTGATATATTTTGCTATGTTAAGGTTAAAACCCTTGTTTTTATTTAGACAGAAAAGAGGAGATGATGGGAGATGTCATTCTGTATATGTTTCTCATACTGGTTAATGAATAAAGCTCTGTTGGCCAATAGGAAAGGAAGATAGGAGGGACTAGGAGACAAGGAGGAAATAGGAAGTAGTAAGGAGGAGTCAAGATGGAGAGTCTGAAGAAAGCAGTATGCCGCCAGCTCCCCGGTAAGAGAAATACATAGATCAGCAGAAATGGGTTAATAATTAAGGCAGAGCTAGCTGATAAGAAACAAGTAACCGGGCCAACAGCATTGTATCAAATACAGAGTCTCTGTGTATTATTTGGGGCTGGCGCGGCTGCCAGACAAGAGTGGCGGCGGGTGGAAAAACCTATACACCTTACAGAATAGTGAACGGTTTTGAATGGGTGGATGGGTTTAGGAAATTGTCTGTTCGGAATGTGGGAACTGTAGGCTGGTTTGAAGCATTTGAAATGGAGGCCACTGTTTTTTATAGCTAGAAACTGAAAGAAAAAAAAAAACACTCCAAAACCAACAGGAAGGGATTGGGAGGCAGAGCATGGAAATGGGACTCGGTGTAAAATCGCTGTTGAAAAAGCAATTCCTGGCTCACGCAGACACCACATGTTAGCTGCAAGGTGGGTTACACGGCCCCTGGAATAATGCCCTCCAATGGGCACATGACAGTAAAAGGCATCGATATCTTACCTTGCATGGTGAAGGGACTCTGCAGGTGTAATTAAGAATCTTGCGGTATGGTATGGGAACATACATCCATTGGTAAGGTCCTTGACACACAAGCCTGAGGACTCCAGTTCTATTCTCCGGAAGCGACATATAAATGCCAGGCGTGGGCCATGTTTTTGTAATCCCAGCACCAGGAAGTTGGGGACCGAAGGACCCCTGTGACTCACTGTCCAGCCAGACCTGTGCAGTCCAGTGAGCTCCAAATCAATGAGAGAAATGGTCTCATAGAATAAGGTGGACATCTCCTGAGGTTGACATCTGGCATTACATACATACACACAAAATTGAATTTATTTTTTTATTTTCTTTTTAAGAAGAATTTTAGGACTGGAGACCAGCTTGAAGAAGGACGTCAAGCCGTGGTCCAAGGGATGTGATGCCCACTGGGACCTCTGGAAGATGGAAGGAGCAGAAGCAAATCCACAGCCGTGCTATCTTCCTCAGGAGTGAAAGGCAGGCTATCATCCACAGGGGCAAAAGCCCTGTCCCCCCTCTGTCAGGACCTCCAAGCCGGACACCCTCCCCTCCCCGTCGCAGACCCCTTCTCTGCCCTGGCCTCCTTTCTTTCCCCATTTCATTTTTGCTTGTCAGTTTGTCTCCTTTTGTAAGATGGGGTCTCATGCAGCCCAGGCTGGCCTTGAACTCCTGACCCTCCCTTTCCTACCTCCAAAGTGCTGGGACTAGGGAGCTGTACCACAACATCCTGCTTCTGTTTTCTTTTTTGTGTTTCAGAGAGAAAGCCAGAGGCTGGGTTTCAGCTACAGGATCTCCACATTTCATTAACACATTTTGGGGGCAAAGTTTTTCTAAAGCAAATTCTTTCTTCCTGGCAGCTTTCTGGCTGGGCAGGGTCCCTGTGACTCGGTCTGGGTGTCATTGTCTTTGGGAACGTACCTCTCCTTTGTCTTTGTTCCCCTGGCTTGGCTTAGAAAAGACAGCAACTGTTACTGCCAGGATGAGTATAATGTCCCAGGTCCTGATCCGGCCACCTTGAGCAGCTACACCTCAAAACCCTGCGATGGGGATGCTGAACTTCAGCTTACACACAGTGGGGATCTGAACTTCAGCTTGCATGCGGTGGGGACGCTGAACTTCAGCTTGCATGCGGTGGGGACACTGAACTTCAGGTTACATCACCAGAATCAGATGGCCGCAGTGTTCCTTGCTCTGGGGCACTCTGGGCAAGAGGGTAGGAACTTGAGTGAGGAGTGCAGGCTGCTTCTCTGTGGTCACCGTCCGTTGCTAGAGTTCTCTGTAGTGGGAATTCCTCAGGCAGTATCTACAAATCAATGGCAATTAAAGAACGCACACACAGGTGTGTTGATGTGTCCAGCAGATCTCTGGGAAACCATTGGGTTAGACATCCGAAGTGGCCCAGTGGATCCACCTGAGGTCGGTGCTTGAGGAAAAACAGCGACAAGTATATTTTTTTCATTCCAGAAACATTCCGATCATGTGTTTGTAAAGAGCCAAGCCGTCTGTTTTCAGGGATGAAGGTTTTGTGGTGTGTACAGGTCTGACTGTAGATATGCCCAACCATGCAGGACAGCCCAACACCCCATGCAGACCATGGCAAGCCATGTGACGAGTACCAGCCTCTTTGCTGAGTGAACTGACTTAGCCCCTTGGATGACAAGGATAAAGCCCCACCCCACAGGAGGACATCTGGTGATTTGAGGTAACAGTGGAGGGAATTCAGGCTGATTTGACTTCATACATAGAACCTGCTAGTTCTTTGCACAACACTACCTTCATTTGGGGCTGGATGACTCCTCTGGGGTGTGTGTGTGTGTGTGTGTGTGTGTGTGTGTGTTGTGTATCGGGAGGCATCCTCTGTACTATATGAGGCCCAGCAGCACCCTTGGCCTCTACTTCAAGAGACAGGAGCATCCACCTTCAATGGTTAACATTTCAACCTGACAGGCTCCAGAATCACCCAGGAGACAAGCCCCTAGGCACTCCTGGGAGGAAGTTTCTAGATTGGATTAGCAGGGATGAGAAGAACCACCTTTTAACCGTGGGTGACATCACACTGTGGACTGGGGTCCCGACACCTTGACTGTGGGTGGCATCATACCGTGGGTGATATCATACTGAGGTCCTGGACTGAATAACACGAAGAAAACAAGCAGAGGACCAGCCATCAGTGTCCTCTGCTTCCTCATTGGATGAGATGTGGCCAGCTGCCTCATGTTCCTGCCGCAGCGATGGACTGTACCTTTGGATAGGAGCCAAAATACCTTCTCATGTAAGCCGTTTTTTGTCAGGGTGTTTCACCACAGTGACAAGACAAATATGCATGCCCCCCCCCAACAGAACTGGCTCCTTGGAAGCAATCTGCAGCTGTCTTCTACCCTCCAATTCCTTGCATCTCCCTGCAGAGGTGTGATGGGAGCTGTCATTCTGTAAATGTTTCTCTTATTGGTTAATGAATAAAGCGCTGTTGGCCAATAGGAAAGCAAGATGGGCGGGACTAGGAGACAAGGAGGGTTGGAGGAAGTAGTAAGGAGAGTCAGCATGGAGAGACTGGGGAGAGCAGAACGCCGGCCACTCTCTCCGGTAAGATGAGACTGTGTGGGTTAATATTTAAGACAGAGCTAGCCAATAAGAAACGCTAGTGTCAGCCCAGGGACAAGGAGGCTGAAAGCCACAGACTCGGTGCCTCAAGCCAACTGGCTTGCATGGCCTTCAGCAACTGCACCACCACACCCCAGAGGGGACACACCCCAAAGATACAGGCAACACATCATGACAGTGAGTACGGACTTGAGTTTCTTATAGCCCATTCTGGGGTCAGGTGAGAAGGAATACACAGCTCTCCTAAAGTAAGGGCCCACCAGGCACCCCCCAACCTGTCAGATATTTGACAGCCACAGTCACAAGATCATTATGTTGCCAGCTACTTGACATAGCTTTCAAACCACTAGTTTATCTCAATAATTATAAAGCTGCCTGGCCTCTGATAAACAAGGGGGGGGGGGCTTTCCCTCAGCAGCCAAGCCCAGGAGGAGGTGATCGGAGTCCAGCCTTGCCCTCCCGTGTTTCTGCTCTTCCTAATGTGTGTTTGCCCAGAGAGATGGAAACAGAACCGGGGAATTGCAGGCTTGGTACTCGGGCTTCACCCTGTCAATCACAGTGAGGTTCTACATGATTGGGTGTAAGGTGAGGTGAGCTAGTCAGGTTCTGTGTTTTGATGAACGGGGAGACACCTGTGGAGAACACAGGCTTCTGCACACGTGTGCTCACATGCTCCAGGAAAACAGACACTGGCTCTAGCATCCCCAGGTCCACAGCCTCTGATTTATTTTCTGCAGGGTTCTTGCATCTGCCCCATCAACAGCTGGACTCTGGAATTAATTCTGGTCTCTACCTGGGCCTCAAATGGCTTCTCGGTAAATGTCAGTAACAACAGCAGGGCCGTTGGCTGGCATGACTCTCGTTATCCTAGCCTGGGTCATCTGCTCACTTGTGCTTCAGAGCCCTGTACAAATGACAAAACATGCCTCATTCTGTCATAGAACAGAACCTGCTACATACTGCCTGAGACACATGTGTTCAAAGAGCATGACCGAAGGGGACTCAAGTTCCTGAACACAGCCAGCCCAGTCCCTTTTGCCTACCATTGGAGCACATTCTCTATCTACACAATGAGACATGAGGGGCTCTGGATCTGCTCATCTTTACTTCTGACCATCTGGGAGAGGTGTCCTGTGACACTGCATGAGCATTGTCCCTCTGCAACCAAGGTGAGGGCCTTGCCTGGGGACCACTGACCTCAGAGAGCACACTGAGCATCTCTGTCTTTGAAAGGCTCCATCCTGAGGTAGATTCTGCTTCCCAGCTTTCCATGCCTGTGGATTTATTTACTCGCTAAACACCTGTTCCAGACTGTTGCTTCACGTCCTGTTTGAATAACCCCTGAGTGGCTAGTAAGCTGGCCAAGGGCCATAGATGATGAGAAGGTTCCCAGGCGGGGGCAGCTCTTGTCCCAAACGGAGCCAGTTCCAGCAACTTGCTATTGCTACAGGTCTCAACCTCATATGATTAATTCCATTTATAGCAGAACCAATAACTCATACATTCAAGGCATTCTGTCATGCATACCTGTAAATAGATTGAAAGTTTACTGAAGCATGCTGGGTAAACACGGCTCAAGTGTCTGCATGTCTCCTGGAAGCCCTCCAAATCCTTTAGATTGGGGTGATATTTTTTATAATGCATATCAATTCATGCTACAAAGGCCACTTTGCCACCCTGGCCCCCGCAACCATCACCCCTGAAATTCCATTTACTTTCAGTTTTGCTTTCCAGTTGCTCTGTGTGGCCTGTGCCTGTGAAGGGGAAACATGGCCTCCGCTCTCCATTGATTTAGAAGTGTCGTGTTGTCTGGTCTTCCTGTTGCAGACTCCGGTCACATATGTGCAGTGACCTGAGGAGATACCACTTGGCTCTGCACAGGTGAGGATCTGAGGTGTGGCTCCCGTGGTTGAGCAGCAGGGTTCAGCCCTAGGAGCCCAAAGAGCCCAGGGAGAGCTTCCCACACTGGCAATCAGGGTGAGCAAATGTCCCAAGAAGGGTCCTAAAACTTGAGACCTGTGGGGATAGCAAGTCTTTCATTTTCATATTCCTTCCTTTTTTCTTTCTTCCTTTTCTCTTCCTCCATCTCCTTCTTCTCCTCCTCTCTCCTTTCCCTCCTTCTTTGCATTTACTTCATTTAATGCATAAGGATGTTTTGCCTGCATTCATGCAAGCATAGTGTGTGTGTGTGTGTGTGTGTGTGTGTGTGTGTGTGTGTGTGTGTGCCATAAGCAGACATCAGATTCCCCCTGAAACTGAAGTTACAGGCAGTTGTGAGCCACCACGTGGATTCTGGGAACTAAACCTGGGTCCTCCGCAAGAGCAGCCAGTGCCCTTAACCACCAATCCATCTCTCCAGCCCCTCATTTTTTCTTCTAAGGCCTCATCAGTAAGAATGCAAGGGGCATACCCAGCAGCATTGCATGTCATCTGATGCCAGCTCTGTGTTCTGAAGCGTCTTTCACAAGCAACTCAGGTCCTTCCTTACTTGGGAGTTCCCTGAGCTGTTGAAGCAGGGCTCCAGGATGACAGATGAAATGCTCCATTCTCTCCACAAGTACACAGGGTTCTTCCTTCCCATCTGCTCCTCTCCTGAGTGAGAGACTCTTGATCTTCTCCTGGGAATTCTACTCCTTGGTGAATGGGATTCAAGCAATGGACTCCACCATGCTTCTGGTTGTCACCCTAGCCTGGCTACACAGAACTCCAAATCATCTACTCACTGGCTTAGTGAGGACTGCTGCATCTAGGGAGGTTCCTGTCTAGAACTTTTGCTCACCCACCATAAGGCTGCTGGGAAAGGTGTGTCTAAGCACACCACAGTTGCAGGTAACCTTTTTGCTACTAGGAGATAGCCTCATGCAGAATGGAGTCTTTACTCCTAAGTACAAAGGGAGTTGAAGCCCGTGGGTCAAGAGCAAATAATGGAGAACCAGTTCCAGCCACTCCTGAAGTATAGGCTTGCCTTCACTTTGCGGTTGCCTAAAGCCAATAGAGACCTTGGCAGTTGAGATCCTGAGCTAAAATGTATTCTGTTTCTCTCAGAAGTCGCGATGAGTTCAGGTTCACTGTCTTCTGAGTAAAAAGCAATATCCTAATGATACACCTCAGAGCCCGTATCCCAGGCCTTGGTCAGGCTGTGCCAACCCTGCTGACAATTGCTTCAGGCTCCTTGCAGTACAAAAGTCTGCTTCTAAATTAGTGGTGGGTTTTTTTTTATTTGTTTGTTTGTTTTTCATTCTCTTGGGTACTATTCTTAGTAAAAAGCAGCCACCACCACTCACTGCCCACCACCCACCCCCACTCACTGCCCACCACCCACCCCCACTGCCCACCACCCACCCCCACCGCCCACCCCCACTGCCCATTGTTGGAACACTCAATGGTCTGGTCATGTGTAGGAGGAATGTCGTTTAAAATAAAAGGTTAACCCTGACATGGTGGCTCACACTTGCAATCCCAGCACTCCAGAAAAGCTGAGGCATGAGGATTACCCAGAGTTTGACATGCACCTACCCTGCATAGAGGTTTTCAGGCCAACTTGGGCTACAGAGTCCCAGAAAATATATAATGAAAGGAATGAAAACACAGAGGTGCACCCACACCCTCTGGGCTTCCTTCTCTTCCCACAGTGATTCTGCCCAAATATTTTAGGCATCCCCTCACCCTCTTTCAGCCTCTCCACAGCTGGCAGAGCTGCCCCTTGGAGTCGGAGAACAAGGAAGACCACCGACCTTCCACCCATGGTGCACTGTGCTTCCTCACCCTTGGCCTTGAATAATATGTGTGAATACACTTGGCTTAGGTTGCGCTATTAATTTCATTTGATTTTACATACCAAAGTCAATGGTGTTTTGAACACAACAGGAAAAATCGATGTCCATGAATATACATGATTATGCAAACGGCCATGCAAATGGAGCCCCTGAGGCCTCTGGCCTGCAATTCTGACTACACCAGACCTCAGGAAAATAGGAAGGCAGGTTTCAGCCAGCAATGAAAAATAAAGGTGGGTTCTACCCCCTCCCCATTTCCCTGTGCATGATGCCTGATTACAGTGTAGTGTTTGAAAACAAAGACCCCTACTTTTATTTACATAACTGTGGGTAAGTTTTTGACCACTCCCAGATCTCACCAGGCACTACCAGAGCCTTCCCTTTGCTAACTCTGGGCTTGGTGTATTCTTTTTCTAGCTCTCCCCTGTGGTGAGTGACTTTGGGGGCATCTTCTGTGTCCTCTTCATCGTGGTGCATTGTGTTTCATCGCCATCTGTCTCAAGATATTTTCTTATTGCCTTTTCATCTCTCCTTTGACCCTTCGATGTCCCGGGCTGTTGTTTCTCTGTGAAATTTCCAATGCTTCTGCTTTTGTCCCTCTGTAGTAGGAAAAAGAAACTTCAAAAAGCTCTGTGTTTGTAGTGACAATGTGAAGAAGTTTGCTTTGTGACCCAGATTGGTAACTACCCTGGAGAATGTCCCAGACTAATTTAAGGAATATGTGTCTATACCCAGCTCTCTGGCAGCCTCTTCCCAACAACCAGTACTTGCAACCCACCCAGGTGTCTATTGACAGGTGGAATGTGAAGAAGATGCAGTCTAGAAACACAAAGGAACATTAGTCAGCCTTAAACAAGGGACTCCTGATGGGGAATGCTCTTCTATATGTGTTTCTCTTATTGGTTGATGAATAAAATACTGTCCAATAGAGGCAGGGGGTAGGCAGGACTAGGAGGTAAGTAGAATTCTGGAAAGTATAATCAGACAGCAGATGTCATCTGACACCTGGAAGATGGGATGTGATTGACTCTTCTCTGATAAGACCTCGTGGAAATATTTAGATTAATAGAAATGGGTTAATAATTAAGACAGAGCTAGCCAATAAGAAGTCCTAGTCATTGGCCAACAGTTTCATAATTAATATAGCATCTGTATGTTTATTTGGGAAGAAACACCTGTAGGGACTGGTGGAAAATCCTATAATAAACTCCTGCCATAGGCAAGCATGCCAGTGAACCCTGGAGATCAGGCTAAGTGAAATAAGTCTACTGCCTGATTCTATATGGAGAGTCTACAGGGGGCAGGTCCAGGAGACTGGACACTGATTGGCAGAGACAAGGCACAGGGTGGGGAGGGAAAAAGCAGGTTCACCAGCAGGAACCTCAGGCTTTGCAAAGTGAGTAAGTTCCACAGACCCACTGTGTGGCTCAGGACATTTGCCTAGTCTGTGAGCAGACAGACAGACAGACCTCATGCTATTGCCTATTCTGACTGCAGCCATGAAAACCTGTGTGATCATATGGGGAAAGAAGCGGTAGGTAGAGAGGGTGTGAGGTCAGCTAAGGGTGTGCTGTGGAGCAGGTATTGACCGTGCATATGGAATTCTGTGCTCAGCAGACATTGTTAGAACACTGCAAACACACTCGGAAGAAGGGTCTGCTCTGTTCTGGCCATATGGTGCCTCAGCTCATACAATCAGATCACTTCCCACTCTGACAACTTGAGATTAGTTGCCCAAGGGATGTGGAACTCATCCTGTCTCTTGCTCTCCCTCTCATTCTCTGTCTCTCCCTCTGAGCTCATCCTACACACAGCCACAGAGCTGCTTGAAGTGAGAAGGCTGGGCGGGGCTGGCTGGGTAGGCTGCCTGTACTGAGGGACATCAATATGTCCACTCTGACACAGAGGGTCCGTCCTTGACCTTCCATCTTGAACCCCTACCCTCTGGACAGGAACAGACATGTTTTTGCCAGTCAAGCCTCCTCTGTGCCAGTGGCTCCTGGGAATGTGACTTAGCTGGGGGACACTTCAGTGAAGAGATGACCCCAGAGAGACCACATTCCCCAACTCAGCCCTTGGGACTCCAGTGCTGAGGGTCCAGGATTGATAGGCTTCCTGACTTGTTTTCCTCATTGGTTTCTCTCTAAGCCAATCAACCTTCTACCACTGGCATCACTGCTTTCATGAGTCTGGGATCCTACCAATAGGTCAAGGTTAAGTCCGCCTCAAAAGGAAGAATGTGGACAAGGTGAATTAAGCCACTGCACGCTCATCAGTCCATGAAGGGACCAGAACATCTCTCCCTCCCCTAGACTCAGGCTGACTGAAATACTCCAGTGTATAAAGCCTCTGGGTGCCTCAGACCAAGTGAATTATACTTTGTGTGTGTGTGTGTGTATGTGTGTGTGTGTGTGTGTGTGTTCTCCCATTGTTTCATGATGCTCCCCAGAACACCAAATTTCAAGTGAACTGGGTAGGGAGAACCACATCATACTACTGAAGGTACTTATTGCTAAGAACAAAGAAATTGTGTTTACTTAGAATATGGCTTCCTGGTGATGATTTATAAATGAGAGAGAAAAATCATAACTGCAATTGGACACCCAGGAGGGAGTGGACTAACCAGAATGCAGAGCATATTATCTGTGCTGATTCTGGAGCTGAAGGTTCCCAAGTGGAAAGATGGGTGTGATTTTGTTTGTTGGTGGCTGAAGCACCATCTTATGAAAGATGTTTCCTGGGACTTGTTGGGGCTCAAGGGACTCATTAGGGTTTGCGGGGTTTGTGGAAGCTCATGGGGGTCTCACGGAGGTTCATGGGGAGTCACAGGGGTTCACAGCACAGAAGTGCTCTTAGCAGGTCCCAGGCAGCTTGCTCATCAATCGGAATTGCTCACCACCAATCCATCTGGCAAGGCAGGAAACAGCAACTCTACACTGGGAAGGTGGGTAGAGAAGGTAAGAAGCCAGGCTTTATCTGAAGCTCATGTAGGGAAGGTAGGCAAAGAAATGCCTGTCTGTACCCCCAAATCGAAGTACATCTGTGTTGTAGAATATTAGCCAGTAATGGAAAGGAGCCATCAAGCTGTGAAGACATGAAATAAACTCAGATTTATCTTGTTAAGTAGAGGGAGGCAATCTGGCTCCAGCCATATGACATGCTTGGGAAGGGAAGATTGTGAAGTCAGTGCAGAAGGCAGAAGTTTCCAGGGTTAGGAACTAGGCTAGAAGGGAGCACAAGGATGCTTAGCCAGGGACTCTTATCTGAATGGCACTAGCAAACTGGCCACATTGTATCATTCGAACAAGGGTACTCCCTTGTAAAGCCCAGATCTCAGTAACAGTGTAGCCATGCAGGTTTGTCAGTTGTTACAATGTTGCTCCAGCACGGGAGATGTTAATGCTGGAAGGCAGGTTTTACCTGTGTGTGCCACAGGGCACAGCTATGTGAATTCTGGGTAGGAAAGTGAGTCTAATCTCCATACTTTCAAATGATCTTTCTGTAAGCCTAAAAGAAAACCTAAAAAAATAAAGCCTTTAAAATATTTTAAAATTAGAGTCACTTTATGTGCCTATGTGCACATATGTGGCACACACAACACATCACATGTGTGTGGGTCAATGAACAGCTTGCAGAAATCAGCCCTCTCAGTCAGGTCCTCAGGTACCTTTGGCCACTGAGCCATCTTACCAGCCCCTTCTGATCTGCCTGCCTCTACCTCCCAAGTGCTGGGATTGCAAGCGTGTTTCATCATATCCAATTCATGTGCTGTTGGGGGGTGGGACCTATGTCTTTGGGAATGCTGGGCAAGCATTGTATCAATGAACTACACACCCAACCCCAAAAGATAAAGGTGTGTGTCTGGGGGGGGTGGCTCTATTTAACACAGGAAACAAAGGCAATACTAATGACTTGTAGGATGAGATGTCAGAGACCAAAGATAGACATCTGCCACTGCTTCTGTGTGGCTGCTTGGAGCAGGAATCTGGCGTTGCCCACAACTAGCTGGCTTTTAGAGCCTCAGCCCCATTCTGGAGGAGAAAGGGAGAGGGCATACCTGTTGTGGAATATTGGTTTCACTATGTAAAAATGTTTTGTATTTGTTTACCTTGACTGCCTAAGGCATGTGATTGGTCTAATAAAAACCTAAACAGCCAATAGCTAGTCAGGAGATATAGGCAGGACTTCTTCACAGAGACAGTAAGTAGTAGTAGAAATCTAGGCTAGACAGAGAGAGACCAGGAGAAAGAGGGAGATACTAGGAGCTGGCTAGACAGACAGACAGACATGGAATAGGCAGGAAAGCAGGGCATGCAAAATGAAAGAAAGGTAAAAATCCACAAGGCAAAATGTAGAAGAATAGAAACAGGTTAAGTCATACTAGCTGATGGGAGGAGCCTAAGCTAAAGGCCAAGCTTTAGTAATTAATTGAGACGTCTCTGTGTCATTATTTGGAAGCTGGCTGATGGGACAGAGAAGGCACTAGGCTACAGGTACCTGGTTTCTGATCCTAGAGCTGGCAGGTCTCCTTGTCTGTGTATGAAGACTGGCACTGTGAGGTTGGTTGACTTTCGCATGTATGGGAGTAAGTACAGACTGAGTTCATGAGTGTAAATCTGTGGGCAGGATCAATGACTCTAGCCTTTCATACAGGACTAGACCAGACTGGCTCAGTTTACCTGGTCCCAACATCTACTTTTCACTGCTGCACAGGAGCCTAGCTGGACTTGGCAAAGATGCTGCCTGGTGGGTCAGAGTGGCCTTCTCCATGTGTGGGCACCTCTGGTGCTAAGACGCATACACAGACTGTGGGGAGTACATATCTCTGTGGATCAATCCTGCTCTTCATTCTTTTTTCTTGGTCCTGCAAAGGGTCTAGAATAGGTCATTTTTGTTGTGATGCTCTCTGCTGGGACCTCTCCATCCAGGGACAGGGGTTGTGGGGAGCCCCTTCTCTATGGCCAAGGAAGTCATCTGGTATCCTCACCTTAACCCCACACCCAGCTCTCTGAACAGTGTATGCAGTGCGTGTTGCCTCATTCACACACGGTGTGTGTGTACACGTGTGTGTATTTGTTTGTGTGTGGAGGTATATTTACATGTAGGTAGGTGCTGGTGCACAAGTGTGCACATGTATTGGGGGAGTCCAGAGGTGGCTTCCCATCTACCTTCTGTGACAAGGTGTTTTAGTTTCCTTTCTGTTGCTGTGACAAACACCATGGCTATAATAAACGTAGGGTTTATTTCGGCTCATAGGTTATGGTCTGTCAGTGGAGGAAATCAGGACCAGATCTCCAGCAGGAACTTGAAACGGAAACTATGAAGGAATGGTTGCTTACAGGTGCCTTCGAAGATTCACACTCAGCTAGCTTTCTTATGTAGCCCAGGACCATCTGCCTAGGGGCAGTGTGCCCACAGTGGGCTGAGCCCTCCGCATCAATTAATGATCGAAACCAATCTCCACAAACCAGTTTAATCTGGACACTCCCTCAGCTCCTGGAGAGTCCCTTCTCAGGGGATTGTAGGCTGTGTTGAGTTGATAGTAAAGTCATCTGGGACACAGGTCTCTCACTAAAGCTGGAATTCACAGATTCTGCTGGACTTGCTGACCAATATGCCTCCCCATGCTGGGATTACAGATGTACACCACCACAGCCAGCTGAGGTGCTGGGGTTCTGACTCAGTTCCTTATGCTTGCAAGCACTTCCCTGTGACCACACTCCCTTCATCATACTGTGTCAGCTTGACTAAAGCTAGCATCACCTGAACGGAGGGAGCCCCAAATGAGAAAATGCCTCCAGAAGATCTGGCTGTAGGCATTTTTAAAATTAGTGATTGATGGGGGAGCCCATCCCATCTCTGGGGGAGTGGTGCCATCTCTGGGATGGTAGTCTATAAGTTCAAGGCTGAGCAAGCCAGTACGCAGCACTCCATCATGGCCTCTGTATCAGCTTCTGCCTTCAGATTTCTTCAGTTGGAGTTCCTGTCCTGACTTCCTTCAGTGGTGAACAGTGATATGGCAATGTGAAACAAATAAACCCTTTCCTCCCTAACTTGCAGTATTTTCCCGCCCCCTGCAGCAAGCTCCTTACTGGGAAGATGACTTTGCTTCCTCCATGCTGAAGTGCTGGGAATCTCTAGAGGTGCTTGTAAGTCAGTAGGGGAATTGTGCTGGTGCCATTTACCCAGCGACACGGCTTGGCCTAAGCCCTTGGGACTAGGCTCATTCCCCCTCATTCACAATGTGAGACTCTGGCTTGGTGCACTGAATCTCATCCTTTACCTGATCTCGGAGGGATAGTTCCCCCGAGACACCTGAGGAGGAGCCTCCCTACCTCCCTACCTGTGCAGTTTCTTCTCCATTGGGGTTACCATAGACACCGAAAGTGAAAGATTCTGGGCAGCTGTTGGGACACATCCCCTGGGACAGGGTGCTGAGCAGGGCCTGGGCTGAGAACACCTGTAGCTCAGAGCTTCAGCCTCACCTTGCTGCATGGGATTCGTGGACCAGAGAGAACAAGAATGGTCCCTAAGTACGGCAACAAACCTGCTTACAGATAGCTAGCGTGGAAGGGTTCGCTGCCTGCTGCCAGTGACAGCTGTGTCCCCAGGCCTTCCTGGGGCTGTAGGAGACAGCAACATCTTTCTAGGGTAGGCCTCATAATTCCAGGCAGATGCTGAAGCTTGTACAGCCCACTTCTACTTCCTTTCCATTTTCTCTGCGTCTCTGCTTTTACGGCCACTCTGTCTGCTCGTATTCCTAGCTTCCCCTGTGTTCATCCTTCCTCCCTTTAAATCTGATATTATCCACTTTACTGTTTAATTTCATTTCCTCTCCTTGGATGCTTGCTTTTATCTTCTCCCTCCCCCACTGCCTCTGGGAATCCCATCTCACTAGCATCCTCAGGGAACCACCCACCCCACCACTGCCAGGCTCTTTTCCTCCAGCTCCTGACTGTGGCTCAGAGACCTGCAGTCACAGAGCCCCTCCCTGACTGGTTCCAGGCTTCCATGCTGACTCCTCCTCCTCTCTTAGCCATTCCTCTAGAAGGTGGTCTGATATGTGTTGAGCACCTGCAGGGGATGCCGAGGACAGCACAGAACACTGGGAATCCACAGCCCCACTGGGGACACAGGAGAGCCAGGGTGTTCCTCGCTGTGTGGGATGCACCTCAGAGCCCAGCTGGGATTCCTTGGACCTTAGATGGTGCTTCGTGAAGAGCGGTGGTCAGCAGGGAACCTGGATAGAATGGCAAGGCCACTCCAGGGCCAGGGAAGGTCCTGAGGAAGAGGAGGGGCTGGGTGTGGTGATGAGTGAAAACTTGCCGGAGGCCAGGTGGCACAGTACCTCAGGGACCATAGAGAAGTTGTCAAGGCCCTAAAGGGGCCATCTGCAAGAAGACGACTTCCTCGGGTCTAGCCCATCCCTCAGTCCTGGCATGCAAAATACACTGAAGAGAAAGAAGCTGCAGGGATCCAGGGCAGGCACAGAGGGCTCCAACCACTGGCCAGGCAGGGTGCATAGACTTGGGATGAGCTTTGGGGAAAAGGTCTAAAGAGGAAAGATCTTTTAAAAATATCGTAAGTCAGTCCTCCATCCACTGAGGGTCTAGGATCTGGGTCACCAACAGCACTGAGCCTAAGAAAGACACAGCTCTATCCACATGAGGAAGCCTTGAAGGACAAGTGGGGGCTGGGAGACAAGGTCCATACCCTCATGGGAGTGCTGTCCATAAGTGACTCCATCCTAGACCCCTCTCCTCCTGCTGAGTGCTTCTACACAGCAGCAAGTGACTAGCCAGAGGGAATGCAAGCTCATGCTCCTCTGATACCCCTTTTATAACAGCAGACAGAAGCCTAACAAACAAAGCAGCAACAAAACACACCAATGACTCAGGTCACAAGACAGTCGCAGGTCTCCCCCAAGTTTACGTGTCCACTCTGACAGATCCTCACTTTGACAGCTTTATTCTGACTTTTCCCTTTTGAGTTGTGCATCCTACCTCACAGATGCTCCCAACATCTACCTCCCTTCCCGTGGCCCCAGCAAACAGCACAGTGTTATGACTAATAGCACCAGAGCAGACCGAGGCATCGTGAGGCTCCATTCAAGCTCTTCTGCTAGCCTTCAGTCCCCAGTTTCCTCCTGTGCAACGTGGACTAATGTCATGTGTGCCAGAGTGGTATACACACGTGCATCACTGGGCATGTCCACCAGTCAGGCATCCGGACTGTTTGAGGAGTGGGCCAGCAGCTTCCTGTGTCCCTCTCCTCTATGCACAGAGGATTCTGCTGCAGTGCATAGTAAGGCGTAGGTATGATGGCTTAGGGCCCCAGAGAAAGAACTATGCCAGGCAGAAGGAGGGTGCTGAGGGGCAGAGGGAGGCTTAGCATGGCTTCTGAACTTCTAACTGGCTGCAGTCAGGCTGGGTGCGGAATTGAATGGGGAGAAGATGGGAGCCAGGACTTGCCCACCTTCCCTTTGACTCCTTAAATGTCTGGACCAGGCTTCCAAACACCGGACATAAGTTCCACTACTCTCCTTACTGCAGAATCTCAGCATGGAACCAGGTAGCACCGGGGAGGCTGAGGCAGGAGGATGGACAGAAGTTGGAGGCAAGTGAGAGAGTATCTGGCAGCGGGCCCATGGGAGGCCATTCACATGTCTAAGTCTTTTCCCTGGTGAGGCACCAGGGTTGCATGAAGTCGCCATTCCAGGCTTGCACAGCAAGGCTTGGCAAGGCTGTAAGTGACAATGGATGCTGAAGGGGAAAGAGAAGGCTGGAATCTGAAAACTCAGACTGCACCCCTCCCTCTCATTCCCAGGGAAGCTCGGGCAGGCAGGTAAGTGACACTAGACTTGCAGGCAGAGGGCTACTTGTACTATGCTCACTGCCTCCCTTCTCCCTCTCCATCTCTCTCTTGCTCCTTCCCTTAAGAGTCTTCTGTCCTCTGTGCAAAGAGGCTTTCAGGAGCCGGTCGCAGGCACAGGTAGATTCCATTCCTTTCCATCCTGCCTCAGATAGTCTTAACAACCATCCCTCAAGGACATTGGCTTTATTTTGTGAACACATTTTTGCTAACTCTGCCTTCTCTACAAGACAGCTTTTTCACTGAACGCTGAGGTGCCTAAAAGATGATGATAAATGTAGGCTGAGAAGATGGCTCAGTCATTAACATGCTTGCCACAAAAGCGCGAGGACCTGGGCTTGGATCCCCCAGCACCAGCTTAAAAAGATTCCCACTGTAGCATGCATCTGCTACCCCAGCCCTGGAGAGAAGAGACAAGAGGAATCCTGGGGGTTGGCTGGACAGATAGCCTAGCCACATCAGTGTGATCCAGGTTCCGCCAGAGACCCTGAAGACATTGACAAAGTAGAGCGCAATTGGTGAACACACTGGAGTCAACCTCCAGTTTCCACATATATGCACTCTCTGACATACCATCTGGTATGTACCTGCATGAACACACACACACACACACACACACACACACACACACACACACACACACAGAGTGAGAGAGCAAGACGGAATACAGGAGAAATCAGAATTCTGTGAGCATTTGACTTGCAGAAGCTGAAGCCCTTGCCATACACCCAACAAGTGGGAGATATAGAAGACAAGACAACCCTGCTTGCAAACATCAGCAGCTTCACAGGTGTTGAAATCACTCACTCAGACACCCCTTCCCTGATGCCTTTTCTTAGGTTCTCTTGGGAACAAAAGTGCCCTTCCTCCAAGGGTCCTTTTTCCTGGTTCCGAAGTACCAGGCCTCGGTGGCTTCCCTGTGCAGGACTGGTAGGCAGCAGCAGACCACAATGTCATATGTCACCCACAGAGCCCCAGACAACAGACCAATGCCAAGGTAACAGCATTCCTCGGGCTCCTCCGTCCAGGGCACTCAAATGTTAAGTGTGTGCTACTTACTGTCCATGAGGGTGGCTGCTAGATGCAGAGGTCCAAGGGTCTAAGACCCTGTTCCCTGGACAGCATTGATGGCGGCAGGATCTTCATCCTTTCTTTGTATGAAGCAAAGGTGGAATATTAAGAGTTTTTATTATAGATTTTAGTATGGACATTAAGAGAAAGAAAGGAGCTTAAGGCAAAGATGATATTAGCTCAGCCCTGTAATCCCCACACTCAGAAGTCTGAGGCAGGAGGATTGCTGTCAGTTTGAAGCCAACCTGGACTTTAAAATAGAAAAAAGGAAAGGGAAGGAAGAATGGAGGGAGTGAGGGAGGGGAGGAGGGAGGGGAGAAGAAGGAAGGAAGGGTGGAAGGGAGGGAGGGAAGGAGAGAAGGAGGGAGGGAGGGAGGGAGAGGGGGAGGGAGGGAGAAAGCAGTGTTGTATGTTGCAGATTGAGCCTGGAGAATCTTCATCTTCATTGGGGATCTGCAGATTGCCTCCTAAGTAGATGGACAACTTTCTGAGTGGCAGCTGTGTGTGTGTGTGTGTGTGTGTGTGTGTGTGTGTGTGTGTGGTTCTGTGGTTTACAATAGAGAGTACTGGGTGAGGAGCCCAAGACCCTAGATTTTCAAGCAAGCTCGTTCATGCAGCTGGCCAGACTGCAAGTGACAGATCAGGATGGTCCCTGGGCATAGCTGCTTTGTGTTGGCTGTGTCTCAGCATGCCTTCTCCGCTTCACTCAGAACAAGTCTGACAAAGCAATGCTCTCTGCTGGACTCGCATGGGTTACTGCAACACTTCTGAGCCCTGTTCTTAGAAACATGGGTTCCCGTAAGATGCCTAAGCCAACTCCCTGAATATGTGAGTTTGGAGAAGGCTGCCCATGCCTGGGGTCCTCGGGTCTGCCTGTGAATGCTGGTAGCCAGCTTGGAGTACAGGAACTCTCTAGACTTCCTTCAGCCTGGCTGTATCATGGGAACCTTTACAACCAACAGCACTGGTGGGGTTAATAAATTTACATACCACTCCTGATTCATGGCAGGGCTGGTTAATGCCAGGAGAAATGTCAGGAAGCCAAGGTGCATGTCTGAAGGGTCCAGGCTCCCTGACACTTAACCACAGTCCACAGTGAGATGTGCCAAGTCTGCCATTTGAACCTCAGGATCCACCTGCCCACCTCTCTGTGTTCCCAGTTGACATGGTTCTCTGCCCAAAATGTAAGCATGAGAAAGAAGGGGCTCTTTTGGGTGACTGCCTGCTAAGAACAGACTGAGCCCCGAAGATGGCATCTCAAGACAATACAGAGAAGAGCAAGGCTCCTCGGCAAAATGCTCTCCTGGGCAGGGTGAAGTGTGTTCAGGAGGGAGGCATGTCTTCAGGGACATGGGCACTGGCTGCAGGATGGAATTCTCCTGAACGACTTGCTCCTGGTCTCTTCCTGACTATGGGTCTGAGTCTACAGCATATCTGTCTCCTCCAGGCGGCTGTGCTCCTTCAAGTGACCCCAATAAACTCACCGACTCACCAGACTGCACTCAAGTTCTTCTTTGGTCTGGGTACCTCTCTATCTGGGGTGAATATTTCTTTGTGTCTTCCCAGAAAAAGCCCCATGGCAGTCTGAACATGACAAGGCTGGCCCAGCCAGCCGTGTTAAAGTAGTAGCCTCTTTTGTGCCCTGGCAGGCCAACATTGGCACAAGCTGTGGAGCAGGGCCGGCCACGCTGGCACAGATGGTGTTCCTATACTGAGTACAGCCAAACCCCAGCCTCATACCCGTTGGCACAGCCCACTGTGCACTCAGGGTTGCTTAGAACCTGGCTTCCCATGGACATCAGTAGACCAGCCAAAGGCTTAGAGTACCATCCATCATTTAGGGGTAAGGAGAAAGGTCTCTCTGTCCAAGCTGACTCTGACTTTGGGGCAATTTCACACACTCTTCTCAAATCAGAACTGTTGTATTCTGGACACAGATTCCCTCGGAAGAGAGACAAAGAACATTTGAAATATCTGAGCAAACATTCCACGTTTCTCTTCATTGCTCAGCCAAGGGAGGAGTGGGGAAGTCTTCACTCACATTCCAATCTTCCCTTAGTTTTCAATGGGAGCGATATGATTTTTTTTTTGTTTTTGTTTTTTGTTTTTTGTTTAAGAGCTGGGGTTGGAAATTGCCCATGCGAAGCCAGTGGAGCTGGCCTGCCCTGGGAGCTGACAGAGCGCCTGACAGCTCTGCCTGCTGGAGTTCCTTCCTTTACAGGGCCTCTGATTTTTTCCCCCTTGCCTTCTCAGGCCTAACTGCATTTTGGCGCACAGCACCGACAGTAATGAGCAGGGCCCCTTCCAAACCTTGTAGTGTTCCCAGAGCCAGGTCCACATAGGGGGCTCAAAGGAGCCCTGTCAGCTGGAGAATGACCTCCGTTCCTTCTCTCTCTGACCTCTTACAGTACACTCCTGAGTGGCTCAGTGCACCGGATGCCATCATAAAGGCCGGTGTCGGGGGAGTTAGAAGACACTAGGGACTAGGGCTGAAGGGAGTGTCCACTCTCCGCTCTGGGTTCTGAGAAGTTTCCCAGATCAGGGAGTGATGGCGAAGTAGTGCCAACACCTACAAAGGACATCCCTTCTTCAGTCCATCTAGTCTTTTCCCTAGAGACCTAGTGTCCTTGGCTACTCCTGCCCAAACGGGGCTCCCGATGTCCCGCGGTACCGAGACCGCAGGGCAGCAAAGGGCCAGGCAGGGAGGTTGTCGAGCGAGCCAGTGGGCGCGGGAGCGGCGCCTTTAAGGCCCGCGTCAGGCCCGGCCGAAGGGGCGGGGCCTCGGCGGGGCGGCCGCGCGGCTTCACCTGCAGTTCCGAGCGCGCGGAACAGAGGCGCGGGCGGCTGCGAGGCCGGCGGACGCACCGGCCGGAGGGAGCGCGCCGCCGGCCCACTTGGCCTGGCTCCCGGAGCCCGGGCGGCGAGCGAGGGAGCAGCAGGGCGGGCGCGGGCGGAGCGTGGCCGCGGCGGGGGAAGCCGGGCACCGGGCGAGCGCCAGGGCGGCGCGGCGCGGCAGGGATGATGACCACGGGCTCGGTGCTGCCGCTGCTGCTACTCGGGCTCTCGGGCGCGCTCCGGGTAAGTTGCCGCCTCCCGACTCGCGGGCGTTCCGAGAACCCGTGGTGCCGGCTGGGCTACCCCGGTTCTCTTTTTCTGCCGCCCGCGCTGCACGAAGCCGCCCGCGATCGGAGCTGGGAGCTGCGGGGCGGAGCGGGCAGGACCCGGGGTGCCATCTCGCTGCCCGACCTGCGCTCCGGGGCCGCCTTCCGTGGCGTAGCGCTTGCCTCCATCGCCCGGCAGCAGCTCATCCCGAGTTCCAGCCGCCCGCCGCGGGCTTGTCCGCTGTGCGGAGCGCTCGCCCGGGTCCCGCGGGTGCCACGGAGCGCCGCTGCGGTGGGAGGCGAAGGCGACTACAGGGCGCGGGTCGTAGCCGTGGTGTCTGGCGGGTCCTCCCGACTTAGAGGGGGACCGGGAAGAGGGCGCGGCGGGAGAGCGAGGCGTTACGCCTGAGGACCGGAGCTGGACACCCGCGCTGTCCCCACACGGTCTCTGCGCGGTCCCTAGCCGGCTCTGCTCAGTCCTCAAGCTCGCTGCGGGGCCTCTGCACGGCTCAGCGGCAGCTCCCGCGGCGACCCTGGGCGGAGACCGAGTGGCTTGAACCCCCTCTCGTGGCAGATCGGTCCGGTGGCCTGCTCACAGCCACGCCGAGCTAGTCTCGGCGATGAACCAGGTCCGGGGACCGCCCGCTCCGAGGCCACTGAACCATCGCAGTGCGCGGGGAACACGCCCCGGGGGGACAGAAACTTTCCCGGCCGACTTTCGCCTCCCGTGGGTTGCAAGTGCATTTCGGAGCTGCGGTCCCCAGGAATCCAACGCGATTCTGAGTTTGACCGGAGGAAGATCTCCGACCCTGCCAGCCCTCTTTCAGCCTCCCGGGGCCGGGTTCCGAGCCCGAACTGCGGGCTGAGGGCTGCGGGTGGCCTCCTAGCCGAACCCGGGCGGCGCCGTTCCGCGCGCAGCTGGAGGACTGGGCCGGCAGCGAGTCGCGTTCCGCTCTGGCGGCGGTCGGCGAAGCCGAGACCGCGGGGTGCCGGCTGAGCCCGTGGCTCCCGGAGCTCACCACCAGGGACCGGGTGTCTGGTGTGCCTTTCCCCGGTAGATGGCTGGGTTGCTATCTCTTTTGGTTCCTGGCAGCTTGGGTGGAACCCCCTGCTTACTGCCTTCCCTTGCTACACATCTAGACTTCCAGAGGTCAGTTAGGGGAACCCTCTCTCCTGACTAGGCTTGAAACGGGGGCTTCAGAATGAACAAGAGCACAGGACATTGGGTGGGTGAACTTCACACACACACACTAACACACACGAATACACACACACACTAACACACACACGAATACACACACACTAACACACACACACACGAACACCTTGCCTCCTTGCAGTCTGGTGGCAGAACTGGTCACTCCCTTTGCTCAGCTTGGAAACAGCCCTGGAATCTCTTTGATTTTGCCAGCTCCCTTTCTTGGAACCCCTCCCCTGTGGCCTGCCCAGGGAGGCACCTAGTCTAAAGGCAGAGCTCTACAGCTTGAGGAGATGGTTCCTAGCAGAGCCCCCTCCCTCTCCAGCTGCCTGGCTTTGCCTGGGTGAACCACTAGCAAAGCCTGTTGGTGCTCACCCATGTCTCCTCAGCGCCTCTCCGCCTTTCCCCCTGCCATATGCTAATAAGGCCCCTCTGGTACCAGGTCTGGGCATCACTGACCCTGTGATTCCCACAGAAGTAGGTGCAGCTGTCCAGTGCGGGAAGATTCTGAAGATTCTCCTGGCCTCAAGTCCCCCAGAGAGGATCCCACTACCACCTCTGGGTGGAGATGGTGGTTTGTCTGCTCTTCTCAGAGAGGCTTGTGAGGTGGCCGCGACGAATGTGAGCTGGATTAAATTTCTGTGAACTTATTTTCCTTTCACATCTTCCGTTTCCATCCCCAGGCCCACCACGAGGATCTGACAGTCAGAGAGGCCTGCAAGGCTGGCTTCTCCGAAGAAGACTACACTGCCTTGATTTCCCCGAATGTCCTGGAAGGAGAGAAACTACTCAGAGGTAGAGAAGCGTGCATGCGTGTGTGTGTGTGTGTGTGTGTGTGTGTGTGTGTGTGTGTGTGTAGGGGGTGGGGGTATGAAGTGGAAGACTTGGCTGGCCTTGGAGCCCTGATATCTGCAAAGAGATGGTTGTGATATCAATGAGGTTGCAGTGGACTAACTGAGAGGCTCTTTTCGATTGGTGAATGATTCCAATGGCCTGCCTGTCATTTTGGACTGAGGTGAATCATTTCCTGGGCAACAAATGGGAATTCAGAGCAACATGTCATCCAATGCTGTACAGGGAGACTTCCTTACTGAGTATTTTTATGTATGGAATGCAGGACTCTTAAATTATCTCCACTTTGAAATGCATGACAAAGCAGACGATGTTGCTGGAAGCTCGGTAAATAAGCCCACAGACGACGTTGTGCTCACAATTGTGGCATGTGGCTTTCACGACTGCCCCTCCAATGACAGGAAAACACACACTCTAGGGAGGGACATCAATGAGTTTCTGGAACCAAGGTGTGCGAGGGGCAGAGGGAGATGTCTGGGAAACTCATTGCAAATGTTTCCTTTTCCCAGACAAACTAATTAAACTTTCTGTTTGCATAAAGTAGGGGAATAATGCTGGACTCTCAGGTTTCAGTCTAGGAGCTTTTGCTTTCGGCCTCAGTTACCAGGAAGTTTGCCTTGATATCACAGAGACCGGGGGAGTTGGCTTCCAAAAAGGGTATCAAAACCTAATTGCCATATTGGCTCTGAAGTCTGAAGATTAGGACTTCTCCTGTGGGTTTGTGTTGTAGGAAGTAAACAGCTGTCTGTGAACAGGTGTGCACAGGTGCAC
This sequence comes from Phodopus roborovskii, assembly GCF_943737965.1. Taxonomy (NCBI): domain Eukaryota; kingdom Metazoa; phylum Chordata; class Mammalia; order Rodentia; family Cricetidae; genus Phodopus; species Phodopus roborovskii. The sequence goes on along the minus strand of NW_026125059.1, from coordinate 2,541,463 downwards.
AGCCTGCAAGTCAGTGCTGTTCTAGGCATGTCAGCATGAGTCCGAAGTGGCTGGAAATTCACTCTGAGAGAAAGTCCTAGACTTAGAACTATGAGATTTTTTGTTTGTTTGTTTGTTTGTCTTTCTTTGTGGGGGAGTTGGTTGTGTGGTTCTCAGGCATGAATTCCACAGGTGACAATGATATCCCATTATGTCAGATGGTTGCTCCCACCTGCGGGACATGGCCCCTTCTAGCAGGAATCTTTCATATTTTCATTCTTAGCAAATGGTGTGAAGTAAGATAGCATCCAACTTCTTTTATGTGTTTCATCTTACAAATTGTGAAGCCAAAGCTATTGACTATTGTTGATCATAAAAGAAGAAAGGAAGGGAGGGAGAGAGGGGGAGAGAGGAAGAAGGAGAAAGAAACGCTTCAGAAGTTGGCTGAGGAATGGATGGGCCTCAGTGAGAAAGTGTGTTCAGGACACTCCAAGAGTTCCATGCGTATTTTGATTTGGCATTTGACAGGGTCGGTCACCTTCCCATGTTCACTGTGGCTCCTCCCTACCGTAGCTGCATTCTCTACTCCACCATGCTGACACTTCCGGAGCTCCTAAAAAGCACAAGGAGATCTTGCCACACCCAGTGTCCCAGACTTGAGAGAAAAATACTATTTGGTGACAAGGAGAAGGTACAACAGAAAAGAAATCTCCACATTTTTTACCAAGCTTCCTAGATCTTGCTGGCATCATGACCGAGTGCATTGCTAGGCCCTAGTGTGTGCTCTGGTCCTCTTAGGCATGGGGTACTGGCCTGAGCTCACCTAGCACATCTGGGTGAACTTCATACAGCTCAGACCTAGCTCAGGGGAGACTTTGATCTTCAAGGTGTCTGGGATCCATGCTTCCCTTACTCTTCCTCTTCTCCCTACCCACACCCTCTGCTGTCTGCCTGCTTTCTGCCCCTTGAGCTTGATGTGCAAGATGTTACAAGCAAAGGTGCGTTCATATCTTAGAAGTAATTCTGCATACACAGAGGTGAAAACTAAGGCCTGCAATACACTCAAGCTAGGACAGGCAGGGTGCTCAGGAAACTTTGCCGCTCTGAGAACACAGCGAGGGTGACTGTCAGGCTCAGAGCTCTGAGCTTCTGGTAGGTTCTGTGCTAAATAGATAATGACTACTGATAATTGAGTTATTCCGAGGGAGAGAGCTTAACCTTACTTAATTTGACAAGCAGAGCTTCCCAGTCGTGGTTTTACGGTGAGCACGCCATGAGCTATTACTGGCCGTCCCTTGGCTTCTTTCCTCTTAGTGCCTGAGTCAGCTCACCGGCAGCCTTGGACCTCCACATTCCAGCAGGGGAGATTTGTTACACAGTAATTAACTTGTTTGTGATAAATGGGTGGAGGAAATGTCGTGGCATTTTGTTTTATGTCTAAATGAAAAGCATTTGCATTCTAAAAAAAAAAAAACCCTGCTAATTAGGCTTAAAATAGTTTTTCCCAACAGGGTAATGAGTATATGTATAGCAGCCCTTTGGAGAAGAACCTCCGCGCACAGAAAGCAGGGTGCTCCTTGGGCCCTCGCTGTTACCCGTCTACTCGGCCTTGCCTTTCCCCGACGCCTCTGCTGGCGAACGTGGAATGTTGCCTGCAGCGCAGCCTTGGCTCTGTCTTTACAGTAATGTGCTTATGATCGCTGACACATGCTAATATCTAAATATGACAGTCAGGTCCTGAGGGCTATCGAGCAGCCTGCTCTAAACCCCGCTTCAGGCCGGGCCAGGTGCTTAAGCTGGTGTGTCTGTCTCTGCTTGGTAAATTATTAACGGTCAACCTGTCCAGGAAAGCCGCTGCACGCTGGTGTGGTGCTCCGTGTTGTCTTCCCACAACAAGGGCAGAGTCTGGATCCAGCCTGCCCAGCCTCACTGAAGAACACCAGGTCGGGGAGGAGTTTTCAGGTGTCTCAGGGGAGTAGGGGATGGGTGCGTGGGGTCCCTGCCGCAATCATGGAGGAAGGTGATTTGGCAGAGCCGCTGTTTGCCTGCCGCATAACAGGAGGATTGGGGTTGGTTGGTCATCTCAGGAGAGTGTGTGCTGAGTTCAAAGAAGTTAGAAAGAAGGGCTATGCTGTTGGTGTCTGCCTTTGAAGGTTTCCTCCCCGTCTACATCTTCTATTAGCCTGGGACAACCTGTGTACTGGCCACACTTATTCCTTGTCAACCAACTGTCTCTCTTTCGTAAAGTTTGATGGTTGCAGAGTTTACTGATCTGTCTTTTTTTTTTTTTTTTTTTTTTTTTTTTTTGTCATTCCAACACACTTGACCAACAGATCCTTAAATAAGCAGGGTTAATTTTACTCATAGCACACTGAGTGCTGAGCTATGGTCAACGGGCTGGGGCAACAGGTCAGATCTAATCTTCATTCTTAGCACACCGCCACAGACCAGCTGCCACGGCTCCTTGTGTTGCATCTGAGTTCAGGGCAGAAGGAGAAGCAGAAGACCCTTTGCTTTTTTTTTTCTAGTCTCAGGAAAGTGTCCCATGTAACCCTGCGAGGGTTCTCACTGGCTACCACCAGGTGGCGTGGTCTTCGGGGCTGCACAAAATGCACTGTGACACTTGGTTGACACCCCTCATAACCCACTTGCTGGATGGAGAGCCAACCAGTTTTCCCAGGACAGAGTTGGGAGCCCTGTGTTAGGAAGAAGAGGGAAAATATGCTATGCAGACAGCCTTAGTGGCCAGTACATGGCACTTCCCAGTGCTAGGGTCTCCCTCTCCCCTTCCTCCTCCTCCCTCTCTCTTCCTTTCTGTCCCTCCCTCTCTTCCTCCCTTCCTCCCTCTCTGGTCCTCATGTAGCCCAACTTTGCCTCCAACTCACCGTGTAGCTAAAAATGACTCCAGCCTATCCTGTTCCCCCATCTCCTCCTCTCAAGTGCTGAGAGCTATGCCCAACCCCTGGTCCATATCCGTATGAGAGGACAGCTGGGCAAAAGTCATGGAAGGCACCTGGGGTCAGTGTGTAAGACACTGTTGAAGCCTAGCAAGCTCTGCCTTCAAGAGGTGTCATCTTCCTGAGTGTTTTTTAACGGTGTGTGTGTGTGTGTGTGTGTGTGTGTGTGTGTGTGTGTGTGTGTGTGTGCTAGGTGCATGCAGTACCTTTGGAGGCCAGAAGAGGGCAGTAGATCCACTGGAACTGGAGTATAGACCATTATGAGCCATTATGCGGTGTTGGGATCTGAACCTGGGTTCTCTGAAAGAGCAGTGAGTGTTCTTAACAACTGAGCCATCTCCCCCGGCCCAATCTTTCTTTTATACTTCATCGAGAAGTGTCTGTTTGTCCTTGCGGTTTGATAGGGAGATTTGGCCAGGCCTTGCTGGGAGTGAATGAATGGCCTGGAAGTGGCATCCTTGATCTACGCACGGCAGAGCAGGGGCTGCCATTCAGGGTAAAATCAAGACACTAATAGTGTGTCTGGAGCCGTCAGATCCCACAGGCCGCCCGGCCATGTTGACTGTGGGCCCCATTTAAAATGTCTATATGCTTTTACACCCACATGGCAATGTGGCCTCTTTCTGGTCAGAGGTATTTAATTAGGTTAGGTTTCTGGGAAAGCTAGACTTTCTAATTTTTTTTTTTCTGACAAAGAAGAAAAGACTAAGCTGGCCATGCTGGTGTCCCTTTCCATCTATCTGCAACACAGACATGGCCTTTGTGGTAGAGTAGCCATTTAGTGACTCTCAGGGTGGTGGAGCTGACCCGAGCACAGATGCACCCTTGAAACTTGGCAAAGGCGAGATGGGGAGCGTGCACACCCCACAGGTGAGTGACTAAGACCAGCCCCCACTGAGGGGCAGCAATGGTGGTGGGCACCGGCTGTTGAGCCCCTGCCCGAGCTGCTGCTGGCCCTTGCTCCTCCACCCAGCCTGAGGCCTGGGCCTCTTCTCCTTTATACATTGGACCTTCCTCCTGGCACATTGGGGTGGGGGAAACACGTAGAGCACACTGGTAAATATTTGTTAAATAAGTGAAACAAATAGCCGCCGCTTCTGACTCTTCCTCCAGCCAGGGACACGAATACATTAAATGTGTCACCCAAGCCCCCAGGAAGTACTGGCTCCAGGCGTGTCCTCGGCACCCTGCAGGAGCAGAGGCCACGCTGGGTGCCTTCCCTGTACACGCCAGTTCTTCAGCACACGGCAGCCTTGACAGGAGCGGAGGAGCCTGAGGCTGAGGGCACATAGCCCTGAACACCAGGCTGGGCTTGCTGTCCCCGTGGCGGGAGGAATGTGCTGTTAGCATGAGACACCGCTGCTTTCTCTCAGCTGCCCCTCCAGGGTCTCCCCCAGAATGTCCACACTGTCTCAGCCCCAGAGTTATTGATTTTCCAGCAGCTTTTCTCTGTCCTGTGTCCTAAACAAGGCTACTGTGCAGAATGGGAAGCAGGGCTCTGTAGGACAGGGGGGAGCTGGGCCCACAGGTAAAGCCTGAGAAATAGTACTCATCCCGGAGTGTGTGGTCACGGAGAGAGGGGGTGCTAGCAGCCACTGGAGCAAGTGCACACACTGTCCTGTGTGTTCTGTCTTCAGAGATGAACCCCAGAGTCCCACTGCCCACAAGGAAATGAAAGTTTAATCAAAGGAGTGTGGCTCTTTACCACATCCCACACCATGGACCACGGTTCCCTCCTTACTGCTCTCTGGTCCTCTAGCCCTGTGACACACCAATGTCAGAAAATAACCTTCTTTACAGCTTCTAGGATTAGCACACTAGTCCCAGGCAGGAAGTGGGGGGGAGGGGCTTCACACACCGAAGACTCCGTGGTGTCTTCAACCAAGAGATGTGTTGATTGTCTCTCTGCTCAGACAGCTGCATCACGGAGACTCGGTGTCAGAAGCCCTCAACAGTGGTCACTCACGCTTAGACATGCTCCTAGACTGTGTCCTAACTCCTTGGGTCCCTGGGCTTCTACGATCAGCTCTGGCATTGGAAGGCTGGACAGGTAGCTGGCAATCCTGGGCAGGGTTCTCCCCTGGCTTCCAGACTGTGTTAGCACTGGGCATACAGCAAGGAAGATTCTAGATGCACGTCTGGCCAGCTCTGGAAACCTGAACATACTTGCTCCCGGCTGGGCTTATTCATGAAACCACTATTGCCTTACATGTGACCCCTGACAGTAGGAACCCGGGGGGTGGGGGGGGTTGATCACAGAGTCATATGAAGGCCCTGGGATTCCACCTGCCTAGAACATCTCTTGTAAGATCTGGGGACAAATATTCCTCATCTCCTACATGTGAGTCCTTTCTGCTGGAACCTGGGGTCCCGGCTGTGTATTGAGCCCTTCTGTCCTTGTTTCCCAGTGTGAATTTCCTCCATGGTGCCCTCTCTAGCCAGGCACAGATCCGTTCAACCAAATGGAAGTTAGATCTTTTTTCTTTTTTTAATTTAAAATGTATTTACTTATATGTGCATAAGTTTCTTGATTTCTTGTACCTCTGTGCACCGTGTGCATGCCCGGTGCCCGTGGAGTCTAGAAGAGGGTGTCAGATCCCCTGGGACTGTAGTTACAGGCAGATGAGCACCCCGTGTGGGAGCTAGGAATTGAACCATGGTCCTCTGCAAGAACAGTTCACGCTCTTAATCACCAAGACATCTCTCCAGCCCATGATTTTCATATCAGCCGCCTGAACATTCCAGGTTTTGTTTTGTTTTATTTCAGAAATAGTGATTTTCCAATTCTTCCCCACTGGGTTTGTGAATTTGACTAAAAGGTAACAATAAGCTCCATAGTACGGTCTAAATGAACTGTGTGCTGTGTGTGGACACCTGGCGTGTTTCTTCATGATCCTTCATGATCTTAATTTCACAATGTGGAAATTTCCCAAGTTTGCAAAGGGATGTGGGTTAAACGTGAGGACAGGGTGCCCCTCCCCCTGCCCTTTCTTCTCCCCGGTGGAAGTGTGGTTAAGTAAATGGCAGAACTAATCACAAGGTGAGAGCAAGCAGGCAGGCATTCATCTTTTCCAAGAATGTGCTTGCTATTCTGACTCCTTGAAGGAGCAATTTTTTCCTGTGAGTGAATTTCACTGTAAAAAATGCCATGAACGTCAGTCTGCGCAGGTGGTAAGTTCTATGACTACCCTCCTGGCATCTGCTTGCTCCTTCATCCCCAGGGACTCTGGCCTATATTGCAAACCCAGTGTTTTGTTGACAGGATTTTGCCCTGGCTCTGGGCTGCCCCCTTTCTGCTGACTCCAGTACTGTCTCGGGGAATTCTGCATGTGTTAAGTTCCATCTTCCCGGCAGCCTGCTACTGTGCTTTTGATTTTGTGAATTAGCCTGCAAATTTGTTTTCATTGATCTATCCATACTCTTCCACCCCCGGGAACCCCACCCCATGGTCCCGTTCTGCTTTGATGATCCCCCACTACCTACACACACACACACACACACACACACACACACACACACACACACACAGAACAACTAAAAGCTGAGGTCTGCATATGAGATGGAACATAAGGCTTTTGTCTTTCTGAAAACAGGCCATCTCACTTAACATAATAATTTACAAATCCAGCACGTTTTTTTTTTCTGAAATTTTCATGGTTTTGTTTTCCTTTATAGTTGAATGAAATCCCATTGTGCATATGCACCACACTTGAATTATCAATTCTTCTGTTGATGAACACCTAAGTTGACTTTACTTCCTTGATGTCATGAACAGAGAAGCAATGAACATGGATGTGGAAATATCTCTATGCTAGGATGTAGACCCTACAGTATATGGTGTAGACTGTTGAGTATATGATGTAGACCCTACAGTATATGGTGTAGACTGTTGAGTATATGATGTAGACCCTAGGGTATATGGTGTAGACCGTTGAGTATATGATGTAGACCCTAGGGTATATGGTGTACACTGTTGAGTATATGATGTAGACCCTAGGGTATATGGTGTAGACTGTTGAGTATATGATGTAGACCCTAGGGTATATGGTGTAGACTGTTGAGTATATGATGTAGACCCTAGGGTATATGGTGTACACTGTTGAGTATATGATGTAGACTGTTTAGTATATGATGTAGATTGTTGAATATATGGATATAGACCCTTGGGTGTATGATGCAGTCCCTTGGTATAGCTGGGTAATGTTAATTCTATGTTTAGTGTTTTGAGAAACCCCATCTTGATTTCCACAGTGGCTACCCCAGTTTGCATCCCAACCAACAGTGAATAAGTGGTCTTCTTTCTTCATCTCGTCACCAGCACTTGTTATTTTCTATGTTCTTTTTCAAAACGGGCGGGGTGGGCAGGGGTGGGGCATGGCATGCTGGAGCGGTGATTCGGTGGTTAATAGCATTTGCTGCTCTTCCAGAGAGTAGTGCCTAGCACCCATGATGAGTGGTGTCTTAATTTCTGTTCCATTGCTACGAAGAGACACCATGGCCAAGGCAACTAATATAAGAGAAAGCATTTAACTGGGGGCTTCCGGTGTCAAAGGTTTAGTCCATTATTGTCATGCCAGGGAGTCTGGTAGCATCCAGGCAGGCACTGGATCTGAGAGCTCCGTCCTGTTCCATAGGCAGCGAGAGGAAGACACTAGGCCTGGCTTGGGCTTTTGAGACCTCAAAGCCCCACCCCCACTGACACACTTCTTCCAGCAAGGCCACGCCTCCGAATCCTTCTAACCCTATCAAGGAGTACCATTCCTGGGTGACTAAGCATTCAAATATATGATCCATGGGGCCTGTTCTTACTCAGACTATTACAGGCAGTCCACAGCCACCTGTGACTCCAGTTCCAGCTCCTCTTCTGGTCCCTAAGGCCTCTGTACTTATGTGACATATGCATGCGCACGCGCGCGCACACACACACACACACACACACACACAGACACACACACAGACATATACACACAGACACACACACACACAGACACCCAGAGACACACACACAGACAGACACACACAGACACACACAGACAGACACACACACAGAGACACACAGACACACACACAGACACACAGAGACAGACACACACACATACACACACACACAACATACACAGACACCCCACACACAGACACACACACAGACATACACACACTCACAGACACACATACACAGACATTCACACACAGAGACACACACAGACACACAGAGACAGACACACACACATACACACACACAACATACACAGACACCCCACACACAGACACACACACAGACATACACACACTCACAGACACACATACACAGACACACACACACAGACATTCACACACAGAGACACACAGACATACACAGAGACACAAAGACACACACACATAGACAGACACACACAGACACACACAGACACACAGACAGACACACACACACAGAAACACACACAGACACATACACACAGACACACACACACAGACACACAGAGACACACACACAGACAGACACACACACAGACACACACAGACACACAGAGACACACAGAGACACACACAACATACACAGACACCCCACACACAGACACACACAGACATACACAAACATACACACACACTCACAGACACACATACACACACAGACATTCACACACAGAGACACATAGACACACACACACAGACAGACACACACATACACAGACACACAGAGACACACACACATACACAGACACACACACAGACACACACACAGACACACACAAACATACACACACACACAGACACACACACACAGACATGCACACACACACAAATATATAAGAATAAACATAATGTTTGAAAGAGAACAAAGGGCTGGGGATGGAGCGTGGTGGGAAAGCATTTGGCTAGTGTTTGCAACCCCATGTTCTAGCAGCAGCACAGACTCACACAACAAAACACTTTACTAGGCTGTACCTACAAGGGCCATTACTTTCCAATGTCCCATCGGGGTCAAGGGTGAGGGAAGCAGCCAGTGTCTGGAGAGTGAGCCTGTGTGATTCTGCTTTGCTACCCACAGATTTCAGGTGATTCTAAGGGATGCTTGGGTCACACGCCATGGAGTTAGGCTCTGTAGATTTATAGATCACATAGTATTATTATAAGATGATTGACACTAACATGGAGTTTATTGGCCAACACTTCTGGGTCTCGGCGGGCTGAAAGGAGGGTGCAGTGGTGACAGACTGGTTCCTTCTGAAGGATCCAGGGGAGGGTTTTCCAGTTTGCAGTGACCATCGTGCCCTCCACCCCCAGGCAGCAGTGCATCGAGTCTAGAGTCTACTGCACCTCTCATCTGCTTTAGGACTACCTGTGATGACAATCTGGTCACCCCCAACGCCAGCACCGTTAATTTCACCAACCATAGAAGCTCCCCTTACTTCATCAGTGCCCCATGCAGAGGGTCAGGGTTCATGACGGCAGCACAGCAGCCACTTCTAGAAGTCTGTCTGTCTGTCACACATGAGGACCTGCTCAGCTCTCTGCACCCAGAAGCAGTCCACGTTGGCATGCTTGTGGAGGAAACTGAGGCACTAAGCCGCTGCTGTTAGGAAGCGCTCCGTGAAAAGGAGAATTCCAGCCTTTACAGCTGACTTCTCAGTTCCTGTTGCCCTACACACCCACAGCCACGCAATGTCCTGCATCCACAATTAAGTGTCCATGATTAAGAACCAGAGGGCAGCTGCATCCCAGGGGCCACCGAGAGGAGGCTGGGTCCTGAGAGGGTCTGAAGACAGACCTTGCTCAAAAGCTAAGGACTTCCCACATAACTGCTTTAACTTGGCCTTGTTGGTTCAGATTCACTGTGTTTTCTCGCTGACAGCACAGGCCGTGGGGATTTAGGGAGGATTAAGGTAAGCCTTTAGGAACAGATGAATATCCACAGGCACTTGAGAGCTGCCTGTACCTCACTAATGGTCAGATGATCTTTGTGGTGCTTGGGTGCCTCCCTTCTGAGAGAGTGGACACAGGTGAGCCACAGGCATGGGAGGTATTCTTGTCCCCCTTGTGGGTGCCTGTTCCAATCGAAACACAAGCTAGTTAACTTCCAGCCCTGGAAGGTGGACCTTATGTTTGTCCTGAGCCTGCACCTGGCTCCTGGTGTCCCCGAGCACTCCAAAGGGGAGCAAGGCTTGGTTCTGGGTTGTTGCAGGAGCCTGTGAGTGTATTTGCATGTCTGACTGGAGTGTCAGGTTTCTCATTGGAGTTACCCAAATGAAAGTTTGGATAGCACCTGTATTGATGACTCTTCCCATGACCAAATACTTGACACAATCTATCTCAATTGAGGAAGGAATCCTTTTGGCTTGCAGAAGAACACAGGCTGCCATGGCATAGCATGAGTAGCCTGGTCCATGGCTACTCAATCAAGAAGTAGGGAAAGTATGCCAGCAGTCAGCTGGATTTCCTCCCATTTCCCTTCTTCTTAAAGAGACCCAGGCTCGTGAGATAAAGCCACCCATGTTTAGGGTGCGTTTCCACTAACACTCTCTGGAAATTCCCGTACAGGCACCTCCACAGGTGAATCTCATGAATGCCCAGGTGTTTTTATAACCCAGTCAAGTAGGTAATCAAAATTAACCTGCACAAGTCCCTCCTTTTGTCAACCTGACACCCAAATATATCACTTTACAAAATAGCATTCGGTCTCTGGTTCCCCCAGGCTGGTAGCCATCTCATGCCACAAGGTACATCCATTACAGAGCCACACTCCAGGCTTCCGTGTAAGGAACCAGCCTTTCCATACCGCCTGGTGTTTGTTAAACATCGGCGCAAGCCTTCGTGGCCCTATAACTCTTGCATTCTGCATGTCTGCAAAACCAATGCCGTGTGGATGGTGCCATTACATTCTGCTACCAGCGCCCTCTAACCCACAGATAGAGTGGCCTCCATGTGCCTTCCTGGCTGGGCCTTGGAAAAGACCTCCTTTGGTAGTTGCTTTCAACAGGGAGCCCCTCCAACTGATTCACAGTGCAGGCTCACAGCTTCCAAAGTACTTCACAACCTCCCAAACTGGAACCTGTCCTGTGATGGATGGAAGTTTGCCTGGAAGACACCCTTCCTATTACTTCAGTACAAAGTGAAAGGTGTTTATTTGTTTAATTGTGTGTGTGAAAGGTGCTTATATGCGTTGCCTATGGGTTGTACACATGTACGTTATTGTGGGAAAAATAGAGGGGGCTCTAGAGTCAGGGTTAGGTGCCCTCCTCAATCCGTCTCCACCCTTATTTTTAATCTCTCTCTCTCTCCCCCTCCCTCTCTCTGTCTCCTTCCCCCTCCCTCTCTCCTTTCTCTCTCCCCCCCCCTCCCTCTCTCTCCCTTTCTCTCTCTCTCCCTTTCTTTCTCTTCCCCTCCCTCTCTCTCTCCCTCTCTCCCTTTCTCTCTCTTCTATAATTAAGGGCATTTACCATCCTGTCCAGAGAAAATGTGAAATACTTTTCCTATGATAAACACTTCAGAAAGTTATTGAGGCAGATCCTCACTGTTTGGCCCTGGCTGTCCTGGAACTCACGCTGAGGACCGGGTTAGCATTGAACTCGGAGCTCTGCCTGCCCCTACCTCCTGGGTGCTGGGATTAAATGTGTGTGCTTTCATCTTATTTTCAGTAATTTGGCTGGCTGGCAGTGAGCTCCAGGAACCCACCTGCCTCCACCCCTTCCCTGAGTGCTGGCATTGTGGGTGTATGCTGACACACCCAGCTTTGATAGGGGTGTAGAGAAAGTCAGCTGAGGTCCTCAGGCTTGTGTGGCACCTCTCTGATGAGCCATCCCCTGGGATCTGGAAGGTTTCTTTTTGGTCACACAAATGTCGTTGGCAATTATAGATGCTTCTTACAGATCTGGCTTGGCTGCACCTTTGAATTTGCTCTCTGCTCTCTCTTCTACACCAAAAATAAGTTCCCCTTCTCATATCTGTCTGGTCTCTCCCATTGTATATCCGACCAGGAGCAGTGAGCAGAGGCTGTGCCAAGTTTGCTCTGCCAAACAGCCACAGCTATTGCTTTTGCATCTAGTGCCAATCTGCTTAAGAGAATGGGAAGAATAGAGATAGATCCTGAGTCAGGGTGGCCTCTGACCCATCCAGAAAGACTCCTCCTCCTCTGAAGCCTCGTGAGCCTAACCTGCTCTGCATGTCCTTCTCCCACAGTTCTTTCAAATTCCCATCACAGAGGACCACTAAGCTCTACTTACAGGAGTCTGTGGCATCTCTAGCCCACAGCTCCGCACTTCTCCAAATTCCTCCTGCAAAACAGTTCTGAAGGCCGATGCGCCATGCAGACAGAGGACCCTACTTCTTGATCCCTATGTTGCTATATTGTTGGCTTTTCTCATCATCTTGACCAAATACACACCCCCACACACATACAAACCCACCCCACACACATACAAACCCACCCCCCACACATACAAACCCACCCCCACACATACAAACCCACCCCACACACAGCTACACACACACACACAAACCCCCACACACATACAAACCCACCCCACACACAGCTACACCCCCCCCAGACACAGCTATACACACACACACCCCACACACACAAACACACACACACACAGAGATACACACACACAAACACACACACACACACCACACACAGATACACACACACACAGATACACACACACACACACACACATACAAACCCACCCCCCCAGACACAGCTATACACACACACACACCCCACACACAAACACACACACACACACAGAGATACACACACACAAACACACACACACACCACACACAGATACACACACACACAGATACACACACACACACACATACAAACCCACCCCCCAGACACAGCTATACACACACACACCCCCCCCCACACACACACAGATACACACACACACACACCACACACAGATACACACACACACACACACACACACACACAGATACACACACACACACAGCAACTAAAAGGAAAGCGTGGCTTGGGCTCACTGTCAAAAGAATGCAATCCGTTTTGAAGGAGAATGGGGACAGGGTTGGGACGGGGACAGTTTAGGCCACAGAAACAGAGGCTGGAGAAGGCCAGTGTCCACCTTGCATCTTTCTTTCCCCTCTTTATTTGGCCCGGACCCCCCAGACCATTGCTTTTCTGTCCACACACAGGGTGGGGCTTCCTTCCTCATCAGACTCTGTCTGGAAACACCCTTAAAGACAGACCTAGAAGTGTGTCCCATGGGTGGTTTCAACCCTAGTCAAGTTGACAATGAGGATGGACCACCACACCACCTACGCCACTGTGCCTGGGAGATTGAAAGGCAACCTCAGGACCACCCAGACTGAACCTGCAATAGGCTGTAAGAACACCTGGCTAGGAAGGGGTCACTTAGGTGACCAGCCTTGACTTCCTACTCTGAAAACCAGGTCTGGAACGTTTAACGGTGGTCTAGAACCTGCCTTGCTGGTGCTGGCTCAACTGGCTGGATTTCTGTGTTCTCCGCCAGACCCTCTGCAGTGAGATGGGCAGAGGCCCCGAAAGGTCCGTCTTCTGGGAACCTTCATGGCACTGTGTAAAGAAAAGGTCTTTGCAGGTGCCTTTAAGAATCTTACCATGATGTCATCCCAGGTGTGTGTGAGGGGGGGGGTTGAATAAGAATGGCCCTGATAGGCTCATAGATTTCCATACTTAGTCACCAAGGAGTGGAACTATTTGATAGGTTGAGAAGGACTAGGAGGTGTGGCTTTGTTGGAGGAAGTGTGTTCTGGGGGTGGGCTTTGAAGTTTCAAAAGCCGGTACTAGGTCCAGTTCTCTCTCTCTCTCTCTCTCTCTCTCTCTCTCTCTCTCTCTCTCTCTCTCTCTCTCCAGACCAAATGTAGTTCTCAATTGCTTCTCTAGCACCATGCTCGCCTCTGCGATGATAATAAACTAAACTCTAAGCAAGCTCCCAATTAAATGCTTTAAAAGAAAAAAGAGTTGCTGTGGCCACGGTCTCTTTACAGCAACAGAGCAGTGACTAAGACACCAAGTTAGCTGAGTGTGCCCTACACCCCACAACAATCTTCATGACCAGGGACACAGAAGAGATGGAGGCCGTGAGGGAACCAAGCCAGTGCTCAGAGTGATGTAGCCACAAACCAAGGTCCTTCCTGGAACTTACGGGGGACTGCGGTCCCACTCACTCCCCAGGGACTGGCCCCAGGCCTCTGTGTCTGCAGAGACTAGGCCATCTGCCATCCTGCACTAAGAAGTGCTTGTTCACCCATTCCAGTGGCCAGTGTGAGCTAAGACACGTTCCACTGACTTGGGAATCCTAGCAGTGGGGCCTGGACTCGTCCTGCCTGCCCAGGAATCTGATGCTCATGAAGTTTGGAGGGCTTTCCAGGGGCCGGCATCTCTGTGAGCGCCTGTGTTAAACACCAAGGCATCCCACTATAACCAGTGTCCTTAAGCTTAGTGTGATGAGTGACTAAGATGGTGCCCCTCCTTTCCATCTAGATGGAATGACACAAAAGTTTCTCGGACTCATAATGTCACCTTGCACATTGTACAGTGTGGTATTAAACAGTCTCTCTGTAGTTAAAATGTATATGGAGCGGGCTTGCGAGATGACTCAGTAGATAAGAGAACATATCGTTCTTACGGTTCTAAGTTCCGTTCATAGCATCCACATCATGTAGCTCACAGCTGCCTTTAAATCCAGCTCCAGATGATGAGACAGCTCTGCCATGACACCGGCATCCATGTGGACATACCCACACAGACACATATGCATAATTAAAAATGAACTTAAATCCTATACATACATCCATACATATGTATATTTATTTCCTGCCCATCAGCTGCCTCTGTCAAATGGGACTTTCAGGCTGTGGCTCATAGGAGATACTTAAGATACTTGTGAATCATTCGCTAATCTAGGGACTTTGTTCGGGAATAGACTGCTTGGCAGAGACAAGGAGTACTTCCTCTGCTGCCCATACATGGAAGCATGCGGGAAGAAGTATTTATACAACAAGCTTTTTCTCTCCCCATGATGCTCCAATGTGGAGACGCAGAAAGGCATCACTGATGGCTGCAGGTGTTTGTGTCTCTGGTCACAGCAGTGGCTCTCCGGCTGTCTGGCCACTCTTCTGCCAAATGTAGAAGCTTAGTGTGGTGGCTGGAGGGGACAACCTCACAGCCTGGGTTCTGGGAGCTGCACAATTGTCACACCCGCCCCTGATGTCATGGGTGCTTCCTCATGCTGCCGGGGTCTTACCCAGGTATGATAGCTCCCTACTGTCCCTGGGTACCTCAGTGTGGAGCGGCACTTGACCTGCCTTTTCCAGAGGGTGACAACTTCTACTGGACCCCAGGCTGTCTGGGTCCTGTCGCTTCTCCAGGATTGAGGTCAAGGGGGAGCTCCAAGTCTGTAAGAGAGGAAACAGAACATGGTCCCCTACATTGAAGGTGATGTTCCTCTACTGATGTCTTAGGGCAACTCAGCCAGTCCCTCGAGGTGAAGCCAGGAGCAGTGTGTAAACGATGAAGGGCCACGCTGGCTGGTGAGCTCAGAGCCAGGAGCAGTGGCCTGGCTTGCTGGTGAGCTCGGGGCCAGATGTGCAGGCCCTTATCTCATTGTACCTTCCTAGCAGGCAGCTTGGCGTGGAGGTGTAGATGCCTGCTTCCTTTTTCTCCCACAATGAGGTGTCCACAGACATGCCGGTGGCTCATTGTTGGGGACACCCATTGGTGTCTGGTTCTTGAAAACTTTCCTGACCATCATCATCCCATGCCAGCACCCCCTTGGGAATGGACAGCATGGCTCTGTAGCTCTTGCCTGTTGGACTGGTCCTTCCTGGGCAGGCACTTGTCTGTAGCAATTGTGCTGCACCTCCTTCTCCGCTGCCAATAGATGCCTTCTGAACTCTTTGGACAGAGTTCGGGACTCAGGTGTGTGAGGATACAGGCTCACTTGCTTGGAGTTCTGGAAGGGCTGGGTTTGAAGCTAGGCCCAACCTCCACCCCTGCTCTGTGCAAGGTCTCAGAACCAGGCTGCTTCTTGCCTGGAGACTGTGGTTCAGAGTCTGATGCACCTGGTGAGTGAGCCCAGCCGGATCCTACCCTTTCTCATCTTTGTCCAGAAGAGCATCATCCCCTCTCCTTGTCTTGGTCCCAGCCTCGGTCTTCAGAGCCACCACGAGAATCAGTCCCCAAAGATTACAAAGCATTCCCAAAGAGCCAGTTCATTCTGGGATAAGAGAGAGGACATCCATAGAAAGGGAACCTATTGTGATGTAATAAGGATCAGGAAAAACAAATGGGCTGAATAGATGTTTATTCAGGAAGAAATAACTTACAACAGAGACAGATGAACTCCAGCAGGTTTCTGGTCCCAAGGATGCCTCTGGATGCTCTCCTGTCCCTGTTCTACAATCAAGAGAGCTCTGGGGCCCCTTCCCCAGACCTAGTTCGCCCAGATAACGTCCGCCCCTGTCCCCACCCCCCCAATGGATGTGGTCAGTGCCACAGGTGCGGATAAAGTGAATATCTCACTACAGTTCCCCTTTTAATCCAAAGAAAAGATTTAGGCTTGATACAAAACTATATACAAAACAGTGAACAACCAAGTGTGCTCTAAGAAAAGGAAAATTGAGAACATACAAACTTAAGACCTACATATCTAGTCCTAGGGTGAAGGCATAACGGAGTTTACAATAGAGTTGTCTTAAGCTGGAAAACATAAGTCTAGTACCTGATATATCTAACTAGGAAGAGAGAATAATAGTTGTGATAGTTTAATCTTCAACCTCATCAAAGACCTGAGAAGGAAGATAACGATACTAGGGTAGACAGGAAGTGCGGATGGGCAACTTCCAAAAGGTGCAGCAAGGACAGAAACAGCAAGCCACCTGGACAGTCACCCAAGGTCTCACAGCAGTGTTGGTACAACCAGTTTTGGCTAAGGCCCAGAGTACCTGACAGACCACAACAACAGCAGGGAGGTATAAAGGCTGTCTTACCCTGACTTGGCAATGTCTACAGCGTGCACTGACCACGTCCATTGGGGGTGGGGGAAAAGTGAATAACTCACTACAGGAACCCTTCCCTTCCAGTCTATGGGGGACCCCAAACTCCCACAACAAGCCCACTCCTAGAACCTGGGCTCTACAGGTTCCAGGAGATGGGTGTTGGCTCCTTCCCAGGAGTTCTGTGGTTCCCTTTGAAGACTTGACCACGCGTGTTTTTTAAAGTTGAATAAATTATGGGGTGACTTATTTAAAGCTCCATGGGGGTGTGGGTGGGAGGGAACACAGGAGCATCCGTGAGCATCACTCACACTATTTACTAATTGTGTCATTAATTTTGTTCCTGAATTGTGTGTCATGCCGTGGTTAATAAGGACGTGCTCAGGAGCTTGTGGGGTTGGAAGCAAGTTAGTATAGAGATAGCCCTACTGTGGGCCCCCTACTGTTATCCCCACTGTGGGCCTCTGACTGTTTAAAACTAGACTTTTTAGTTCTTATCTTATCTTTTTTTATCTTCCCCCAGTTAACAAAGAAGGGATTATAAAACTTGCCTTATCCGGTTCTTATATTTTAAGATAAGAACAGAGTGCCATGCAGGCTGAGAGGTATAAAACTGTGATCAGGAGTCTGTAAAATTATAAGTTATGATTTCTTGAGGAGAGAAAGGTGGTTTCAATGACTTTTTTTTTTCATTCTTAAAGGACCTAGACAGCTTAAAGGATTGAGCCCCTCTTGAGTGTAAGATATACTTCCATGTGGGGGAGGATGGAGTTGCATGCTTGAAAGGTTAATGGGTGGTAAACGCCACTTTCCTACAATCCTGGCTAATAAAAATAGCTTACAAGACATAAAATGTCATACTGCCAAAAGAACAGAGGACTTCAAAATCCATTCTGAAGCTCTGCATCCTTTGAAACTGGTGCACAGCGCACTGAGTGCTTTCTGTTTGGGATTGAGGGGTGGCATCTTAGGGAAAGGACCCATCTTCTATAGTGGGGGTATGTTAGTGTCTCTGGGGCAATGTAACAGAATCTCTGGCTCTCTGGACCCTGAAAGTGCACCGTGGTGGATCTGGCCACCCCAAGTGTCTTTAATGAGCCCCAGGAAGGGTAATTTTAAAAGCCCTGAGTGTAATAACCTGGGTAAACTTCAGTTTTCCAACATGATGACAGTATGGCACACCACAATGAAAGGGATCATATAGACTGTAATGCCCACACAGACATTATAGAACTTTCTGCAGTATTTGGTGTGTATGTGTGTATGTGTGTGCGCGTGTGTGTGCTCGTGTGTGTGCGTGCACGCAGGCACACTTGTGTATACACATGCAAAAGTCAGAACACAACTCCCTCCATCGTTATGTAGGTTCTGGGCATTGAACTCAGGTCTCCAGGCTTGTATGTTTATTCCCTGGCCTGCTTTTCCAGCCTGAGGTTTTAAAGGAAAGCCAGGGAGTGGGAAACTCGAATCCCTTGACTGAGTATTTCCACCTTCACATCCCTGACTCATTGGCTTTAATACGGGATTCAAGTTTGAGTGGTCTGAGCAAAGGCCTTTGCATCTTGAAGATGCACAAAGAGCCCAGCTAAAAAATTAATTGCTCTCCATGCTAATTTCCTAAAGCCCTTTGGGTCCAGTATCTTCTGCTATATTAAATCGAGCCCATTGACAACAGAGTTCTCTCTAAGTGATGGAAGGTGGCCTCTGCATCTAGCTTGCTGAATCAGCGCAACCGACAGGCCAGTGGGCTGCCTTTGTAATTTCTCGGTGAGCAGGATTAAATTACCCCACAGGCTGGCATGGAGCCACGGGCCCTGGCTCTGCTGTCTTGGAATATGAGGCTCCAGCCCAGACATACATATGTCTGCATTTGAATTCTGACAATTTCCCTTGCTCACCTGGTGCAGCTTCTACGGCTCTGGCCTGCCATCCTCTTGTGGTGCTCAAGGCTGCGCGAACATAAAATAAGAATTAGATTTTTCGGCATCATCAGACCGGAGGCTGTGCCTTTCCTTGGATGGGAGGAGAAGTGCCACTAATGAGATGGTTCTGTCACAACTCGGGGGAATTCTGATGTTGCCTTTTCATAAATGAAAGTGAAGCTTGAGTGACATCCCCTCTGTGTGCCAGGGTTTGCTTTTGGGGTCTGGGGTGGGACTTCACGCTGACCTGTTTCTATTTGTATGTACTATGCTTGAGCGGGCACTGGGGGATAGCCAGAAAGAGCAGGACCTCCCCACTAAAACTGTCCCTAGTGGTCCCCCTCCCTGCACCTCCCCACCCCGGACAAAGTAAGTCCCGAGAAGAGACCTGTCAGTGAGCACCTCAGACCTCTCAGCAGTCCCAGGGCCCCAGCCTACGGGCACTCAGCATCTTCGGAAATTTGCCCGTTGTGGGGTTCTAGAAGGAGAAATCTGGAAGGATCTCATTCTCTGTCCCCCAGCATTTTTCTAAGCTTGCACTTCAAGGAGGCACCAATTAATCATTTCTCCGGCCCCAGGGGACCATAGGGCTGCTCCTGAGATAAGGAGGCTGCATCCACCCTCCACCCACCCCTTCTTCCCCCACCAGGCAGAAAATCACATTGTTTCCTCTCTTTGAAAGGTGCTTGTTTTATCAGGAAGGCATCCCCTCCATGCAGTTATTGAGGTGTCCTTAGTGTAGTCCCCCTTATCAGGTTTTAAGTAATTTTCTTTCCTTCCGCGTAGACTCCAACTGGGTCAATCGTGTGTCGTTGGGAAATGGCATCTTGAATAAGTGTATTGTTTATTGTAGGTGTTCCCAGTCACCCCCGGGAACAGTAAATGCCGATGTTAAGAATTGCTGTGACTCAGGACCCTGGTCTTCGTGTTTTGGAATCCCTGTTCTGAACATCAGTAGGACAGAAGATAAAGGCTTATCTATTTATTTCCTAACATATTGCACCGCTAATCTCAACTGCAGCCTCTCTATGGAACTGCTCTTGGTGAGACTGTGGCCTCTCTTCAGGAAGTTATTTGATTTTTGATGTAAGGAAAAGGATTAATACGGATGGATTTTGATAAGGCTGGCTGCTTGGCATGGCTCAGATACTCTCATCCCGTCTGTATCGCTGACAGTTGGTTCGTTATGCCGGAGCACTGCAGAGTGGCGATACAGAACACGCAGAGATAATTGTAGTTTTGCTATTTAAAAATAAAAAATAAGTGTAGTGCTTTACGGTGTTAAAATGATAACCTGTTTAGGCAAACTCTCAGTGCCCGTCTTTTTGGCAAAGAAAAACCTCTTGTAGCGGCTTCACTTGGGTCCTATTAATCTATTTTTATTTTCCTGAATATAATTTAAAGTCTCGTTGCTGTTTGAACTCCTGAGCTAGAAAGGAAGGCCAGAAGTGCCCGTGTGCACTCTAGAGATAAATGCGCCTGCAAAGGTTCCATGTCTTAGCTTTGCGATGACCTCAAGCTTCTCCCTGAGATGCACTTGACTAGACTTGGGACAGGAGGCTTGACCTGTGATGGGCATTTTTTTTTTTTTTTTTTTAATCAAGGCACTCTTCTGGGCGGTTACGTCGGAATGGGAGAAGGAAGATTTGGGACTTACCGACTGGGCAGAGAATAACTGTCATTGCATTTTTCTTGCTAGTTCCATACTCCCTCCAGGAAACATGTGTTCTTCAGAGGCCGGTGGCCCATGATTCTCTTGCTGAATGCCAAGTCAGTTGTTTTGAAGGGATAAACACCCTTGGAGGTTCTGTTGTTTCTGGAGTAGAGACTAAGCCTGCTACTCTGTAACAGCAGCTCCAAGGTGGTCTCAGGGGCAGGGGCTATTGGACAGAAGGAGATGGAGAACTATCAAGGTGCATAATTTCCACCAAGGCGTTCTTTTGTTACCGTTGTTTGTTCTCTTTAGGGCTTTACTGAATAGATGCCCAAGGGTATTAGGAATTCCTGGATATCAAAGGAGTTGTAGACATTTTCTCTGTTAAGCAGAGAGTCCCAGGGACTCTTTAGGACCCAAGTGCTGTATCCCAGGGTTTTCATTCACTGTTTCCATGTCTCTACCTTTTCCCCTAGGCCGTGCCCATCCCCTTCTAGGCGCCAGCCTTGACGAGATAGCTAGAATTTTCTCCTTCTTCCCTGCAGTATCCCTCTGTTGTTTTTGTTTAAAAGGTGATTTCTTTATTTGTATGTGAATGTTTTCCTGCATTGTATGTATACGTACTGCGCATGTATGTGCCTGGTACCCACAGAGGCCAGAAGAGGCACAGGAATTCCTGGAATGGAGTTTCAAACAGTTGTAGGCTGTCATGTGAATGCTAAGAACTGAACCCGGATCCTCTATGAACAGTGCTCTTACCCACTCACCCATCTCTCCAGCCCCTTCTCCTGTTTCCCCTGTGTGTGCGAACACCTTCTGGGGACCTCTAACTTACATGCCGCCTCTTCCGATGCTCCATCTTGTTGGTTTCTCATCTGCATAAAAATAAGTCAATGTATTTCTACTTCTGGTTTTATTAAATGTGTGATGATAGTATTCACTTTGCTCTACTCCATGTCCTCCCAAATTAGGGTCATACTATTGTTTTACATGTGCATGTGTGCACACATGCATGCATGCTGGAAGCAAGTATGGAAGTAAGAATTGTGTGAGTGTGTGTGTGTGAGTGTGTGTATGTGAGTATATGTGTATGTGTGTGTGTGAGTGTGTTGTGTGTGTGTATGTGTGTATGAGTGTATGTGTGTGAGTGTGTGTATGTGTGTGAGTGTATGTGCGTGTGAGTGTGTGTATGTGAGTGTGTATGTGAGTGTGTATGTGAGTGTGTGTATGTGAGTGTGTGTGTGTGAGTGTGTGTATGTGAGTATATGTGTATGTGTGTGTGAGTGTGTTGTGTGTGTGTATGTGTGTATGAGTGTATGTGTGTGAGTGTGAGTGTGTGTATGTGTGTGAGTGTATGTGCGTGTGAGTGTGTGTATGTGAGTGTGTGTATGTGAGTGTGTGAGTGTGTGTGTGTGAGTGTATGTATATGTGCGTGTGTGAGTGTGTGTGAGTGTATGTGCGAGAGAGAGAGAGAGAGAGAGTGTGTGTGTGTGTGTGTGTGTGTGTGTGTGTGTGTGACATGGAGACATAAAGGGAAACAGCTATGTTCTTTTGCACCCACATAAAACCAAACCGCCTTCCCATAAAGGAATCTCTCTGTGATGATGTCGATGAATTTTCTCCCACCTCTAGGATGGGGAGAAGCAGAGCTGATGAGCAGGAAAATATGAAAGCATGATAACTGAAGAATGTTAGATGTAAATTGGCAAAGTGAGGTATTTTTCATTTTGCACCTGTGTATTAGGGCTTACTCGGTTTATTTATTAAGCTATTATCAAAGTAAAGTAAGATAAGTGGGTCTCAGTCTAATGAAATGCCCCTTTGTGGGCTGTGCTGCCTTCAGGTATCCAAAGCATAATTGGATAACAATGACAGGGATTGCATCTAGGGCTCAGCACTGCAGGGCCCTTCCTTTGTGTGCCTCCTGCACGCTGCAGCCCATCCTAAAGATGCAGAGAGAGGGCTGACTCTCCCTGCAGCAGGGTGCATTCAGGACAAGCCTGACAGGCTTCACCTTCCAACCAGTCCACTGTTCTCCTGTTCGGGCTAGCGCTGCAAGCTCTCTGCAAGGTGTTCCTGTTGCCCTTTGGCAAAAACATCTCCTCTGTGGCTATCTGCCTGCTTTAGGAACCTGTACTCCAAGCAGTCACTCTCCTCGGGGCCAGGCAGCCAAGGAGACCCACCTTTAACGTGTTTAACTCAGTCCCCATTCCTGAGCCCCACCCTCCCTCCTTGGTGGTGCTGCCGTCTGGTTTCATCTCACCGGTGGGCATTAGGTGCCTCTCTCTGTAAAACCGTGCTGACCTGCAGAGGCTGAGACATACACGTGCCCATGAGTTTTAAATGTCCAGGAGTTCAGCTGCCGAGACGATAGCATTTGCTTTATTGATTCGTCCCCTCCCTCTGCTCCACTGAGCCTGAGTTCTCCCTAGTGAGGCTGAGATGTGTTGGTGCTGACCATGCCATAGATGTCCTCACTGTAGATATTGAAGGGATGTGTTTGTGGGCCAGGGACATTGATTATTGTCATGACCCTGGTGCCTTCAGGCGGCAGCATCTCACGTGGCTGGGTGATTTGGGAAAATTCTTTGAGAACAACCATCTTCCTTGGCTCGCTGTGTATCCCCCCCCCCCCCCGCCACCTCCATCAGCCTACCCGGTTTAGCCTTCCTTTAAAGTCTTCTTTAAGTGCGTACAATAATTGAAGTAAATGAGAATGTACAAAATGAAAGATAAATCGAGGACATTTGCGAGGAAATTGGGGGGAATGGAAGATTCTGTAAAGCATGTTTTCTTTCTCCCATGAGCACTTGAAACTGAAAAGCCTCCTGTCCTGTCTGAGAAAGCAGCCCTTAGATGCCAAGGGCTCAGAGGGGAACAGCACCAGCCAGCAGTTCTGCCGCCATGGGCTGAAAATGCGTTACCTGGAGGGTGTTGATTTCACAAAATCCATTTTTTTTTCTCTTAAAGAAAGGGATACCTTTGGAGCTTTGTGGCAAGAATTCTTTATTTGGTGAGAATCAAGGTTTGCTTTTGAAGCCCCTAACCTGTAGGAGTGAGTAGCCAAAGGCGATGGGTGTGCAGAAAGGGTGGCAAGCTTTCTGAGGGCTCAGGGTACAGACTGGTTTCTGTTCTTTACCCTAAATTGTTGCCTATATCCCTTTGTTGCTAGTGAGGGGGAGTCCCTTGTTCACAACTTGCTACTAAGAGCTGTCCCTCATCTCTGCAGCCTCATGTCATGGGCGTAACCTTCCCCACGCTAGTTAGGACTGAGCACAGGAGAGACACGATGAGGCACGCGATCCTTCCCGCCTTCCCCAGCCTCTCACCCTCTACACTCCCCGTTTCCAACTGGGGTGAGCATTGCGAGCAGAAGCCCAATGAGTGGGTCCTGGCACACATAGTGAGCAGCAAGGTATGTGTGAACCCCAGGCCACCCTTCACAAACTGTTGGCCCAGTCACATGCGCTCCGCTCTCCCATTGCTCCTGCGGTTTGCAGTGGTCCCGGGGCCTCTGGAGGGCCCTGTCTTTGGCTTGAGAGCCTCTGCCTGTGTAACTGTGCCTGGTTCAAATATCCCTCGCCCGTGGATATGGTGGGCTCTATAAGCATGCAGCCCGTTCTCCTGATTTCAGTCTTAGGTTCCAGACAGGTGCCTGCAGAGACTCTCGGGACTTGGATCCACGTCCTTTCTCTGCTAGACGCCTTCGCCACTATAGTCCACAGAGGAAGATGGAAGGTAGTGGTGCCTCTTCGACCACAGTCCCCTCTGCATTTGTTCTTGCTGAGTGTCACAGCGCATCCCCAGGGGACGGCTGGACTCCTCCTCCGTGCCTTCTTGCCTTTACTCAGATGATACTAACCTTCCTGAACAGCAGCCTCATCTGAAGCTCTTACTCTTTCCCCTGATACAACTGTGGTATCAAGAGTCTCTCCAGGGACCTGCCATTATCTATTTCTGTCTACTTAGAGCCCTGGAAGTCAGAGGCAAAATCCATTTCCCCCACAGCACTTACTGGTGCTGCTGGCTTCCTGGGTGAAAGTTCTTGAACCCCAGATCTAGTGTGGGTCACCCTCAGTGTCTCCAGGTTGAGGTTTCAGAAAAGGGTGGATGTAAGGTATGAAGTCTGCACGGGAACCTCCTTTCCCTCTAGGATGGCTGTGCATCTACCCTTGTGGCTGTAATTCCCTGGGATCATAGATTTGACCACCTCCCTTCCAGTTCCAAAGAGGCATGGAGGGCCTCCATTTATCAGAGTCATATAGCCTGCCACTAAGGCAGGGTGAGCACATGGAAACCAGTGTTAGTATATGACGTTGATGCCCTTCTTGAAGGAGCAGAAGGAGAGAATGGAACTTCTTAGTTTGAGCCTGGTGTTGCAGAGAATACAGCCTCTTCCGGTTGGTGATGCCAAGCAAAGAATGGCACTTGAAATATAGGGGTCAGGCAGGTGGGGAGGGATGAACCAGGGATTCTGCAGGCCTCTGAGGAAAGGCTGGGGCACTCACTCCCCTCCACTAGCTGGGGATTCTCCAGGTGTTGCTTGCCTTGAATGTGCTGTGAGCCTCTCAGGATGGTGGGTGGGCTGCGTTCCCTGCAGAGCTGTGAAATGTAACATGCAGGGGCCAAGTGGACACTGATCAGGAAGGACAGCTTATTTTGATCTTGAACGCTCATGATGGTGGAATGGAGGATTTGGGACATATTTGGATTGAATGTAAGCTGTTAGAGCCAGAAGCTATCCAAAACAGTTGGCTATCTCTTGAGTTTTCCAAGAAGCGGCACGATCCATGAAGAGTACAGCAGACACCATCATGACACATGCACACGACTCTCAACCTGCAGAGAGAAAATGTGAGACCCTTTGCATCTCTTCCCACATCCAGGCTAGTGCCAGTGTCCTGGCTCCCGTGAGTCCCCTTTCCCCAAAGCAAGCCCTGTTTGAGACAAAAGTTAAGAATATATGTTTACTGTGCTATTCATCAGCACAATGTTAGGGCCATGGTATAACCTTCCCTTTCAAAGACATGCACTTATGGTAAATACCAGGGTAAATTAAACGCACGGTCTAAAGTCTATGAAGTTATCGTGGGGGTGACCACAGTTGTAGGCACCCTAGGCCAAGGCAGTTCCATGGCATCTGTGTGTGTGGTGGCTATGCTTGCCTTCTGGTATGGAGTTTGTTGTAAATGTACGTTTCCTGTCCCGAATAACCAGCTCAGAAAGTGAGTATGAATTATAAATGGTTGGCTGATAGGTCAAGCCTGTTACTAGCTAACTCTTATACCTAAATTAACTCTTATTTATATTTAGGTTTCACCACGCACGTGGTGGTACCTTTATTAGCATGGCAAGTCCATCTCCTGCTCCCTCTGCATCTGCTGGTGACTTCTAAGAGTCTTCCCTTCTCCTTCCCATCATCCTTAGTGTGACTGCCTGGATACTGGCCAATCAGCCTTTTATTAAACCAATACGAGTGACAAATCTTTACAGTGTACAAGAGAGTTATTGCACAACCGGCTTGTTGTGATCTCTCTCTCTCTCTCTCTCTCTCTCTCTCTCTCTCTTGTTTTGTTTCATATACATATACATATACATACACACACACACACACACACACACACACACATATATATATATATATATATATATGTATATATATATATGAGATAGGGTGTCTCTGTGTAGTCCTGGCCATCCTAGGACTAATTCTGTAGACCAGGCTGGTCTTCACCTCAGAGACTCACCTGCCTTTGCCTCCTGAGTGTTGGGATTAAAGGTGCATGCCATTACCACCTGGCATGCTGATACGTTCTTAATGACCCTAATCAATGTTCTGCCTGCTTCCCTGTAAGAGGAAGAGAGTGGGGTTGAGGCCCTCGACGCCTCCTGATATTACTGTCTCCATGGTTGCCACTTGGCTTTCCCTGTGTGGTCCACACTGCTAAGTTCCCACTTTCCACTCAGGCTGTGGCTTGTAAAAGGGGCAGAACATATACATACACAGAACATATGTGTGCACGGGGTCTGCACATGGGCCATAAAGCCTGGCTGGGTTAGGCAGGCTGCAAGCTTCCCTGGCATGCAAGATGGGGAGCTAGCCTCATTTCCCTCTCCATTACATAGCTTGTGGGTGAAACCCATTTTTATGGAGGCCTGTGATGGGGATCCCTGGATGTCCCCAAACCCCATGTCAGAATCCCCACTCCTGAAGCGAAGATGTTACCGGAAGCAAATGGTCACAAGAAGGGAGCCCTCCAAAATCAGACTGTTGAAGGGATCTTGGAGTTTTGTTACTCTCTCCTGCTTGTCAGGGCACCCAGAAGGAGCCCATAAGCCAGGAGCTTGCTCCCACCAAATACGGGATCTGTGGTATCATTGCCTTGCATTTCTAGCCTCCGAGATGGTGGAAAGAATGGCTTGTGTTGTTTTTCTTTACTTTTCTTTCTTTTTCTTTTTCCTTGAGACAAGGTTTCTCCGCATACCCCTTGGTGCTCTGGAACTCACTTTGCACACCAGGCTGGTCTTGAACTAACAGAGATCCACCTGCCTCTGCCTCCCGAGTGGTGTTGGGATTACGGTGTGCCCCGCCACTGCCTGACTTGTGCTGTTTTTTCAAACATCCAGTCACTGCAGTTCCAAAGGACAAGACTACAAGCCTATGGTGATCCTTAGTCAGGTGTCTACACCAGTCCACGCCTCTGGGCAGCAGTGCCCAGTCAACAGAGGAGCCAGTGCACCTGTCACCTGCCTCCTGAATAACAAAAGCATCCAGTGATGCTGGCATAGGGAATGCAGTGAAGCCACAGCCACAGGTCATGCTCAGCGTCTCACCTCCCAGAGGCAGGCTCTTCTTCCATCAGGACGGGCGCAGCTGTGAACTGTCCGTCACGATGGCTAACACGCTAAGCACAGGCAAAGAGACACTCCTTTGGAATTATCAAGTCCCTTATATAAGGCTACATCCACTGAATTGTTTCTCTGAGAAGTCCAACTGACAGGAAGGAAACTGTGAAGGCCCCAGTCAGGGCCAGCAGAGGATGGAGTAAGTTAAGCACTAAGATCTGCGTAAAGTCTAGCTCCACCCGCCCTCCGCTCTGGACGGGAAGCTCCCTGGCTTGGCTTTTTCTCTCTTCCTTGTATTCCAGATCACAGGTTGCTGTGTGGCCCCTACCCACCTTCAAGCCTGTGATCCTCCTGCCTCAGCCTCCTAAGTGCTGAAGTTAAAGGTGTGTGTTACCACACCAGTGTCCTGGCTATATTGTATTTTTGTTTTTGTTTGTTAACTTGACACAGTTGGAATCATTTGGGAAGAGGAAAAAGTTCCACTGAGAAAACGCCTCTATCAGAGTGGCCCATGGGCAAGCCTGTAAGGCATTTCTTAATTAATGATGGATGTGGAAAACTCAGCTCACTGGGAGAGGGCACCACTCCCGGGCTGGTGGTCCCTGGGTGTGTGAGAAAGCAAGATGAGCAAGCCACTAGTTAGCAGCGCCCCGCCCACCCCTCCCACCCCCCCCCCAACCCCATGGCCTTGGCTTCCAGGTTCCTATCTTGACTCCTGGCCTTGACTCCCCTGGATGAAGGAGTACAAGCTGTTAAATGAAATTAACCCTTTCCTCTCCAGTTTGCTTTTGGTCATGGTGTTTTATCACAGCAATAGAAACTCCGACTGAGACAACCAGGCTTTGAGTATTTTTTTGTTTGTTAAATGCTGTCCCCCAAATGCAAAGGAAACAATTGTAACCTATCTCCTCTCCCTGAGTAAATATCCTTCCATCATGTGGTATCATCCATTTGTGCATGTCTGTGTGTGTGTGTGCGTGTGTGTGCATGTGTATGTGTGCATGTGTGTGTGCACGTGTGTGTATGTGTGCTTGTGTGTGTGTAAGTGTGTGTGTGTACACATATGTGCAAGTACAGACAGGCATTGTGAGAAGCCATTATTTGTGTGCACACATTATATTTTCATGTGTGTTTTCCTGTGTGTACATATGTGTTATGTTCATTCATAGTGCTGTATCATGTACATACATGTAAGCATGCATAGTTGAGTACTGTGTGTGTGTGTGGTGTGCATTGCACGTGTGCTAGTGTATATGTAAGTGTGTAATGTGTGTGGTAGAAAGAAGGGCATTTGCAGTCCTTTGCTCTCAGGATGGAAGCTGGCGAAAAGCTCTGTAAACATTACCTGCAGCCTCTCCCTTATCTCTGTGTGCTGAGTCATTAGATGTAGTTACAGTTTCTGGTTCGGAGAAAGCTCTGCTCATAATTGGTGCTGGATCCTGGCACATAAAATCTGCCCAAGACGGGTGGGGCCAGTGTGTTTGCTAAAGGGAGTGAAGATGCCCGCCCGCCAGCATGGAGTTCTGCCATGGGTCAGTCTTCTGCATCATCTCCCCTCGGGGAAGTGTGAAATGGTGTGTCTTAGCTTGGCGTTTATTAGCTTGTGGAGAGGTGAGGGTTTCCTCCGATGTGCCCTGCTCTCCTTTTCTGACTCTGTGAAATACATGCTCCTGATTGCCAGTCTCTGTCCTCGGGGCGACAGCTAGGAAGGCTTTACTCAAGTGCACATGGATTCCAGGTAGTTGGGCACCTGGCTTCACGCACACAGTGTTGGTGCCCTCTCAGACCTGTCACAGGAGCCCTCCAGCCATGCCTAAGCTTTCCGTGAGGTTCAAGGGCATTCCTAAGGACCCGCCCCCGGTTGCTTAGATGTGAGCTGCGTGGGAGTGTTGTCTATGAATGTGGTTGGTGGGATCTGTTTTTCTTTGAAAGGGAATGGAACTTCCTGAGGCTTGGAACTAAGGATTCCTTGGGAGCAGGTAGTCACCCCTAGAGCAAAGATTGGCCTGAGTTTTCGTACAAGGCCAGAGAGTAAGGACCTTGGGCTTGTTGGGCCAGACAGGATGTGGTCACTCAACTCTGCATTTGGCTCAAAAGATGCCACAGATAATAGACAGCACGTGGATGAAACAAATGGGCATAAGTGTGCGTGAAAACTTTCTGAGTAGCAGCAATTGGCACCAGGTTCCACCCCTGAGCAGCTGCTTTGCCCCCTTCTCTGAGGACAAGGAGACCTCCATTGCCGCTGATCTTCCTGTCAGCCTGGCGTTTCCTACTTTCTGTGAGTTTGGGGACTTAGTTCTCCCGGTGTGAATGCCACCGCACACATTGTCCCTTTCGGCCCTCAGCACAAGTTTTCGAGAGATGCAGAGCTGGGGTTTGGAATGTCAAGTGGCATACTGCAGAGGCAGGGCTGGCATTGGCCCTTGCCATCCAATAGTGGCACTGCCCACTTAAGATCAGAAGTGGCGTCCCCGACGCCCGCCCCTGAGCTACAGCTCCATCGCTGCTGCCAGCCTGAGGAAGCAGAGGAGGCCCTGCTGGTCCCTGCCATGGGAGCTCCTCCTGCAGGGCAGAAGATAATGGTGACACCACACCGATGGCCGCAGTAATGAGAGATAAAGGAAATGAAACATTACGAACCGCTGATGGATAGCGTCTTCGCTCTGCAGTTTAATGGTCTGCGAGTGCAAATCTGTAGTTAAGAATGAGCCAATTTCTCACTTCCTTTCTGCTCTGTTCATCCCAGATAAGGAAATGAAGGAAGGCTCCACGGCTGTGGAGCCCAAGTGTCTCAAATGCCACTGTCCCACCCTATTAGAGGGAGGGGGGTTCTGGTGAGGTCACCCCTACCTGCCCCGGTGACAGTGAGAGGTCACTCTCAGGTACTCATGCTTGAACACTCGGTCCCCAGCTGGTGGCGCTATTTTAGGAGGTTGAGGCGCCATTGCAAGTTGGCACACAGCTGGGGGAAGTGGAGTCCCCAGGGGGTTATGGCTTCATTTGCCATCAGCTCTGTGCTTCTCCATTCACCCAGATGTGGGCGAGCAGCCTCACACTCCTGCCGCAACAGAGACCCCACCCCACCCCGTTCTCCTCCATGATGGAAGGCACCCCCAAAGTGTGAATTCCAAAGGACCACGCCTCCCTTGGAGTACCTCTTGTCACCTTTGCTCAGAACAACGGGAACAGCGATACTCCTGCACAAGGCTCAGTGCACACTGAGTTGATCCCATCTGTGGGCCTGGGTGGGCGGGGAGGATGACTTGGGAACAGCCTCCAGCTGGGAGCAGGTGCCCTGTAGGTGAGTTCTTCTGTGAATGTGTACTGTTTCTCTCTCCAGCGTGCCTTTGTGTTTGTGGCTCAGCCTAGGGTCACACGCGCCTTGTCAGCTGGTGTATACGGCCGTGTCCTTGTAAGGAAGGGATTCCAGGTGGTAAATGCTGTCCTGAGTCTGTGCCAGCTACCTCCAGTGAGGAGCAGGTAGACGGAGGGAGACTTCCAGAGACTGGCTCATCTCCATGCCCTCACCCCCAGCCCCCGAAGTGGGTGCTATTCAGATACCCAGATCTAGCCTTACCAAGCTGGCAAGAAACATCACACCATGGATTACTCTGTTCAGAGCCAGACCTGACTCTAATAATGATGCCAAGACTAAGCGTGGATGAGGTTGCAGGCTGACTGTATGCCCACCCCCCTGCAGGCTGGCTGTGTGCCCACTCCCCACCCCCACCCCTGCAGGTGTGGCTAGGTACAGCCCACTCGTGCGACCATCTATGCATGTGACTCCACAGAACCTTCCAGATGGAGTGATTCCAGGCTCTGCCTACATGCTCTTGGGGGTAAGGCTGGGGTGGGTGCAGGGGCATGCCAACCCAAGAGGGATTGCCTGGGCCTCCTTGCTCAAGACAGGAAATTATGAGTAAACATGTCTGCTCGGCAACTTTGGGAAGACCGACATGCAACAGTGGAGGAGATTTTTAACAGCCCTGCATATCGGTCTGGTTCACAAGGCATTGAAAACCGAAAATAAAACAATGAGGAAGGATGTGTGCCAGCTTGCGGGAAGATCCTTGAATAGCTGACGGGTTCATTTTTGCTTGTTTATGGGTAGATTTCAGAGACACATCTGTTACTTCTTTGTGAGCTGGGAGATGTCCTCCAGGGGTGTTTGCTTTTTCAGCTTTCTGCTTTTTCTTATTTCTTTTATTTTCTTCTTTTCTTTTTGGATGCTTTGCGGCTGACTTTGGCCTGAGGTTGGGCATCCAGGAGCCCAGTCGAAAATGTGACAGGGTTAAACTCCAGGAAAGCAATGGCTTCCGTGAGACCTGTCTCCTTGCGATTTCTCCATGGTACTTCTCAAAGCATTTCCCCGACGGAATGGCCACCGGAGGTGGGGTCCCTGATCCCTAGCTGTGCAGAGGAACTGACACAGCTATGGGCTCCTGATGCTTTCTCCACCTCACTTCTGGGCCCCAAGGCCAGGTACCCTCTGTGAGCCCCGGCCTTCCTAATAGCAGACTCAGTGTGCGAATTGTCTAGTGGCAAGGTCACAGAACTTACACATTGGTCACTCTTCAGGGTGCCTGCTTGGCGGACACCACTTGATCTGTACCAGCCACTCTCTGAAAGAAAGACGCTCAAGGGCACGGCTAGCTTCTGTGGGCCTTTCCAAGCCCTGCTTATTCTCACGGTGGGATACTCTCAGATGAGCATACTGCCCCTTGAGTACAGGACTGGTCATAGCTGGGCACTGGTGGTTCCCTGAAGCCAGAGAGCTCACCTTACCTGTGTGGTGCTAGGCTCACCTAAGGTCCCCGGGTGGGTGCTGGGACAGACAGACAAGGCACTTCACCCTGTGAAGTAAGGCTTACTGGATGAACCCCACAAGATGTTGGCTTCCTACCTATGCAGCTTGGTGCTAAGGTTCCTGCTGGGTGCCTGGCCTCCCACGAGAGAAGAATGTATCTGATACCAACCTCCACGGTGACTAAGGAGGAAAATCCATACATCAGAGGCCTGGTGCCCAGCAGGAACCTTAGCACCAAGCTGCATAGTTAGGAAGCCAGTGTTTTCTCGGCCTTCTGAACACAGTGAATCCGTGTTTGCAGTCACATGTTTTCCCATGAAATGTGAATTTTACACAAAGGAAGAAAGTGACAGCCAATTGGGTTTCAAAGGAGAATTCTCCGCCTCTAAGAATCATTTTATTTAGCCAAGGATCATAGTTTATCCCTGTAGTCCCAGCACCAAGTAAGCTGAGGCAGAAGGATTGCTGTGAGTCTGAGGCCAGCTTGGGCTACACAGTAAGTTCCAAAAGTCCATTCTGGGCTAAACTGAGGCCCTGTCTCAAAACAACAGCACACTACCATTCCATTTCCACAGATCGACCCGGTGAGAGGCTCTCCAGTATTTCACACATGCTTTGGTTTTTACCAAGCACAGTGTGCTCCTTGGAGTTTTTTTTTACCGATGGCATCCAGGAATATCTTCCCATGAAAAATCCCTTTTCACAGAACTGGTCCTATTTTCTGGCTGAGCTGTTCAAATGGGGATTTCTGAAGTCCATCTGTGTAATATGCTTTAGCTGGGAAAAAAAAAACATTGCTTGCTCATAGCTGATAACTGCACACACTTGACAGCTAGTCTGTGGACCGCAGAATAGGCTGCTGTGCATATTTGGGCTGGTCTTGGGTCTGGGCAGGATGGTCTGTTGGGTGGCGGCTGTAGGAGCTTGGGAGATGTGAGTGGAGGGCATGCTGAACAATTCCTGATGAACAAGGCTGTTAATCTAGCTGCTTCCCGATATCTACAGGGACCTGGGCCGGCCAGTCAGAGACACAGTTACCACAGGCCCTGGTAGTCCACACCTGACAAGGAGGGTAGACATTGCTGTGCAAAATCTGGCTTTCTGGGGCCACAGAACAGCATCAGACCCGATTGCTAAAGAAGGCACCAGCTCCCGAAGCACACACATGCAGCACCAACTTCACGGGGTGCTTGGAACAATACAAATATAAGCAGTTTCCACTTTTATCTGTGTGGGAAGGTTCAAGGGTATTCATCGTCTGCAGACAATAATAAAATCATCATCTTCTCAGGTGGAGTCACAGGCACTCGCCCCTGGAAAGTAAACTGGGGCAAGAAGGAGAATGGCTTACAGAGATCCTATTAGGAAGGACAAAGCCGTTCCTCTTAGAGTGCTTGTAATGGAAAAGTGCTTCTGAGCATAGATCTTCAGGAGGTGCCAGGCAGTTTTGCTTCAAAGCCAATTGTGAAGTTTGCAGACACAGCTCCAGCCAGTTCGGCTGTCCCTGCCCCCCAACCTGAGTGGTTTTGTCATGCCTGAGGACAGCCGCTGTGTGCATGGAGCACCTCCCTGGTGCCAAGTGGCCTTAGCCCTACACTGCTCCCACTCTCTCCGAGCCACAGCTTGCCCCGGATGTAGTCACACAGGGACCACGTGGCCAGGCTACTCTGGAGATGTCCTTACACACAGAGCTCTATAACTTATTGCTGAAGCCTAAGCCTGAGGCTGGAGATTGATGCCCTCAGGATCGGGGAAACTGAGTCCTCAAGGCTAGGCCAGACCAGAAACTTCATCATGAGGAACAGCACAGGCACTGGGGTACACACAAGCCCTGACATGACTCTAGCCGGAACACTGGACACAAGCTCACTGATCACCCAAGAAGATGGTCAATGCACCGGTGTGGCCATGGTGCTTTATAGGAAGATAATGGAGAATGAGCCAGAGATGTCCCCTCTGAAGAGAGACAGTACGCAGTGTTCCAGGCTTCCTGGAGGATACCCTAGAAGCCTCTCCAGCCACCTCACTGGAATGGTGCCTGTGGGGGGGGCCCTACGTTGTAGCAGGATGTTACATAATACGTTGTATCAGGGTTTTACAAATACTTTGTAATTGTTAGCATGTTTGCACATATTGATCGTTTGATGAATCGGACTATTATATGGGTGTGAGGAAGCTACTTTGTTTTCTAAAATGCAATTAAAGCCTTGCTCTGTTTGTGGAAAGAGCTCTAAATTGGTGTGGGTGGGATGTGTTTATGGACACTTCAAGCACAAGCAGGTAAAGGGGGTTGGATCCAATACTGGCAGCCAGAGACAGTGTGAGGGGCCGGCCATACCCCAGCAGCTGCCACCTCACTGAAGTGTCCACCACTGCACCACTGAGCCCCAGCACCTGTGTCCCTTGGCATTCCTGGTCTCCTTAGTTAAGTCATAATTGTTTCCCTGAGGTGTCATCCTCCCAAACCCTTGTGGGCTGTGAACTGATCAGAGACCAGAGCTGAGGGATGAGGCATTGTGTAATTGGTAATGGGTTCTGTAGAAACACGTGGAAGAGAGCTCAGCCAGAAGAAAAGGGAAGCTTGGAGAGACAGAGGACCAGGGACTAAGATGGGACTGAGGGATAAGGAGGAGCTATCTTTGCAAAGCAGAGAGGGCATTTCAGGTTTAAAGTAGACAGACAGGATTGTCACACCATGTTCAGGGTTAGATGGGAAATTTATTTCAAATAACCACTGTGCATGTGTACATTGTGAGTTGTTTGTTTGTGTGTGTGTTCTCCACTGTGCTAGTGTGCAGTCGCTGTTCTCATCACTGGAGGTGTCAAGTCCTTGCTCTCATGGAACTTGTCATTCAAATACTATGTGTTTTACCCAAGGCTGCCTCTCAACATCTTCTGAGCATGACCTAGAAAAAAAAAGCTGACTATAAACTAGTAAACACCCCAAACTACAGCAAGATATTGTTGGGCTCTCTAGTCCAACAATTAAAATGGGTATTTTCACATTGCCTAATTTTTTCTTAAGTAGAAAAGTCTTCATTACTGCCAACTTCAACAGTACCAATGATGTGAATGGCACCTTCTGGAAGGCCAGATATGGGGGGGGGCATTTGGAAGAAGATGGCGTACCCTAAACTTCAGGGTATAAAGTCAGGTGTAAGGATGAGTGGGTAGATGGCAGATGGATATATGGATGATGGGTAGATGACATATGAATGATGGGTAGGTAGGTGGATAGTAGATGGATAGATGATGAACAGATGATGGATATATGGGTAGGAAGGTAGATGGATAGATGATGGGACAGATGGAATTATGGGTGATGGGTAGATGGATATATGGATGATGGGTAGGCAGGTGGATAGCAGAGGGATGGATGAAGGGAGAGAGGATGGATTTATGCATGTGTGTATGCATGGGCAGGTAGGTAGTTGGATGGTGGGTAAACGCAGGGGATTTGGATCAAGGATGGGTGTGTAGGCGCCTCAATAAAAAGGTGAAAGGATGCGAGACAGCATGTGGGTAAATGATGGCGGGTGGATGAATGGCCAGAGAGTAGATGCAC
The DNA here is from genome assembly GCF_943737965.1 of Phodopus roborovskii. Classification (NCBI taxonomy): domain Eukaryota; kingdom Metazoa; phylum Chordata; class Mammalia; order Rodentia; family Cricetidae; genus Phodopus; species Phodopus roborovskii. The sequence goes on along the minus strand of NW_026125059.1, from coordinate 2,505,726 downwards.
ATATAGAGAGTGATTTGATGGACCAAAGCAGGAGGAAACTGGGATGGGCAGGCAGCCAGAGGGTGGGCGAGCATCTTCATTATGCTCTCATTCTGCAGGCTTTCTGAGGTTGTGGGCATGCTTGGAGAATTTGGGGTCAACAGTAAGTGATTAGAAAGAGCCCTAGGCATCTCCCTCTCTCTCCTTGCCTCTCTCCTTCTCTCTCTCCCTTTTTCCCTCTCTCCCTCCCTCCCCACCCCTCCCTCTCTGGACAGAGTCCTACTAATTGTCCTCAAACTCTTGGCCTTAAGGTACCCTTCTGCTTCCAAGCATCTGGGCTGCAGATGGGCACCATCCCACCCAGGGGCATCCCCTTTTTAAATATTTTTAAATTGTATTTTATATGTATGAGAGTTTTGCCTGCCTGTGTCTCTGCACCACATGCAGGCCCAGTGCCCACAGAGGTCAGAAGATGAAGTTGGAACCCCTGGAGCTGGAATTGTAGATGGTGTGAGCCACCGTGCGGGTGCTAAGAACCAAACATGGGTACTCTGCAGGAGCAGCCAGTGTTTACCACAGAGCCATTGGGACCATCCCTCCTGAGTTTCCTCTTCTGAAATAGGGCAGAGCACTGTCCCTGTGGCATGAACGGCCAGCATTGCGTACGGATGGAGAAAGCCGCTGCTCACATGACGTGCCACTTTTCAGGTGCCTGAGAGATACCTGCCGGGTTCTACAGCTCCTGTGCATGACCCACTGGCAGTTAAGGGCCAGGCTTCTGCCTGCTTCATTAGCTGCTCCTCATATCAACAGAGCCTGGCACATAGGGAGACCTACATAAGGATGCTCACTCACGTATCCTAGATGAGTTCCAGAAGCCCACAGAGCTTTCCATTCCCCCCCACACACACAGATGTGACCCTCCCCCACAACCCCCCCCACCCCACACACAAGAGTGATAGAGACATCAGTGCATGTCACGCCCTTTAGTGGGGATTCCCATTGTTTCAGCTTGCTCCTTTAATCTAATAAGTACATGCCTTTGGCTGAACTTTTCACCATTCCGTGGGGACCTGGCTGAATGCACTATGTGGTGTGGAGTGAATGGCAATCAGGGAGAGGCATTGTGGTGGGTGTTAAAGTGTGTCACTCTTCCCCTAGGCCTGCGAGTCTGGGTTAGTTCAGAGGCCTGTTGTCCACGTCAGGAGTGAGTGTAGGTATCTCAGGAGGCTGCTGTCAATGTGTGTCGGATTTATTAAAAATGTGTGTGTGTGTGTGTGTGTGTGTGTGTGTGTGTATGCATGTATGTACATATACATGCATGCATGCATGCATGCATGTGTAAGTATCTACCATGTTTGTACAGGTACCCAAACAGGCCAGAAGAGGATGTCAGAGACCCTGGAACTGGACTTACTGGCAGTTGTGGGAGCTACCAGATGTGGGTGCTGGGAACTGAATTCTAATTCTAGAAAAACTGCTGAGCTGTTTCTCACACCCCTGTGCAATGGCTTTTATTGGGCAATTCGAGTCCCTAACTGGTACCCATGTAATCTAGGAGAGCCAGTTTTCTATGTCTGGCCAGAGGCCACCAGCTGTATTCACTTGGTGGCACAGCCCTTGCCAACTGTGGATGCATCGAGCTCTGTACACATAAGGCTTTAATGTAGCAGAGTGTGCAAAGCGTGAGAATTATGAGTGCACAAAGTGTGAAGATTAGGTTGGAGTACATGGGCCTTGAGCAGGGCGCCTGGGTACTCAGTGGTCCCCGCTCAGCAGGAGGCCTGGCTTCTCCACACTTCCCTGGGAGAAGTGTCTCCTGGGTCTGTGTTCCTGCTCAGACAGGCCGTACACCTTTGCACCATCCTCTTCCTCAGCCCGACTCTGTTAGGCGCCCATGGGCCCAAACCATGGCATGTGACAGGCTCACTGAGACTTCTGGCACACAACACTCTCTGATTTTATTCTGATCATCGCCCTTTCCTCCTGCCGAAAATATATTTAAAATAATCTTAACAGTACACAAAGCAGAGAACGTTTTCCAAGCCAAGCTACAGAGCGGCCTGAAACTGCTGGTGAGAGCCGACTTTTTTCGTAGTCACCTGGAAAGCAAGTGTGCTGTGTGTGTCTGCGTGTTACAAACAGGGCTGTTTGATGGGATCTGGGAGCTGAAAGAACGGAGTTAACTTCTAAAAGAGGCAAGCTGCAGCCAAGGCGGCCCTACTTTTCATGTGAGCATTTTTTTTAGTGTGACGGCTGAACAGTTTGCAGCAGAGCCCAGAGCCTATGAACATGACCTTGTTTGGGGAAACAGGACCTCTGCAGTGAATCAAGTTCATGATGAAGCTGACAGGGTGGATGCTAGAGAGAGCAAGGAACTTCAAGATGATGCTCAGCCACAAGGCACAGGGGAGCCTTCTAGAGCTTTCTCAGGGAGCAGAGCCTGGCCCACACCTGGAGTTTGGAATCTAGCCTCTAGAGCTTTGGGAGGAACTGTATCCTGTTCTCCGATTTGTCACCGATTTGTAGCTGTGTCTTAGTGAACATGGGAAGGTGAGTCCCTGAAGGAATGGCAATTTCAAACTCCATGAAGAAAAATGTCACTCACTCCCGACATTTCTCCAACACTCAGCAATGATATGAAGGAGGTCTGTCCACTACAGGCAGGCATGTTCTGTGTTTGCCTTGATAGTCTCTTCATCTGCAATGCTCAGGGGCTGTTACAAGGACATCTTGACACTATGACCCTCGAGATGAGAGCCAGCTGTGCACATTCGCGGGCCCTCTTGCTCAAGACAGTGAAGAAAAGAGCTAAGAAAGGCAGGCTAAGCAAGCACTATGGGTTCTGTTAAATTCCCTGCGGGTTGACTGGCACTGTCTTCAATGTCCATTCAAAATGAAGTTTTGAGATGTGGTTGGATCTGGAATGAGTTCCTACAGAGGGCTATTACTATTGGACATTGTGTTTGTTTATCCACTCAGAAAACACTGAGCAGTTTTGTCTACTGATGATCTATGGGTATGTACATGGTGGAGGTGTTCACTGTTGCCAGTGGTGTGCAAGACACAGGGCTACACATGTGTGAGTGCCCGGGGCCATGGGAAGTGCTCCAAAGCCAGACATCAAGATGCAGGGTCAGAGGCTGGGAACCTGAAGGCAGCTATGACTTAAAAGTAATAGCTGAAGAGAAGGGCATCTGAGGATGGACAGGGACAGAAGACACGGCATACGCAAAGGCCTGGCAAATCCCACAGGAAGACCAAGGGTCTTGGCTTCATGGGCCGCAGCTGGGCTCTGGCCTTGCCTGGTGTCTGCAAAACAAAGCCCACTCTGGGTTGGGAGGAGACTGCCTGTTTTCTCTGAAAGCCTCCAGCCGCTCACTACCCATTTCCCTTCCCAGCTGACCTTGGCATACGTCTGTGTCTGTGTCTCTGCCTGCTCTCCACATGCCTTGTCTGTGCTCATCCATTTTGACCTGTCACCCTGCCTCTGTCTATGGCTCCTCTGCTCTGTAGGATGCCTGGCCCCACCCCACCCCATCCAAGCTCTTCAGTCTTCCTCTATGCTCCCCCAGGATCAGGTCCTCCGCAAGGCTGTGGAAGCATCTCCCCCTCCCCAGGGTGCAGTGGTTAGAAAGCAGGGACTCCGGGGAACAAGTCCACTTCGTGTGCCTTTCTTAATATCTTGAACACTTAAAGGCTGGGAGGGGGGCTCTGTTGTGCAAGTTTGAGGACTTAAGCTTGACTCCCAGAATCTGCAGGAAGAACTGATTATTGTGGTGTGTGACTGCATCCCCAGCTTGGTTAGGTTGAGACAGGCTTATCCTTGAAGCTCATTGGCCAGATAACATAGACCAATAGATGTGCTTTGGGTTCAATGAGAGACCCTCTCTCAGTAAACAAAGGAGAAGGATCGTGAAGTCAAGGTCTGGTCTCAAATCCATAGTAACAATAGATATACAACATAGACACACACAGAGATGCAAACACATATACAACAGAGACTCACAGACATGCACACACACATATACACACAGACACATCACACACACATCATCATCATCACACAGATACACACACACACACATCACAGGGAGGGCAGATAGACAGAGAAAGAGAAAGAGCTCTATACTATTCCAAATATAGAAGCCACAGCAAAGCAAGGTACATCTGCAGTTCGTAACTGCCCACTACAGTGGACAACAGGACCCTCCCCCCACTCATATAAGTCTTAGGAAAAGGCATGGATTTACCCCAACATTGAATTCTAGTAGCCTTCGGGAAAAGTGCCCAATATGAGAGCAACCTAACTCCCTGGCTGCGTGGACAGGTGTGGGTTTGGGTGGGCTTCTCGCGTGGAGTACATAGTGTGTCAGCTTTGCAACCTCCAAGCTGGGCATGGCCACCATCACCCAAAGAGAAGGAACAGATCTTCTGCATCCAGTGGGCCCTCCAAAATGCCGTATTCACTCTTTTCTCTGGAGTAAAAAGGGATAGCAGTCCTGGCCTTCACATATTTTCATGGGTGCAGCATTGACCCATTTGACACATACTGATAGCCATCTGGGAGCCAAGCAGACACACTCTGTAAACAAATGTCCCCTCAGTTTCAGGGAAGTGACCACCGAAGCTGAGCTGTGCCTAGGTGTGTGCCTTCCCCTTGTACCCATGGTCTACCTGCTCTGCTACCTTCCTGCCAGCCTGTTGTGCCCTGCCTTAGCTTAGCCCTAGACCTCTCGAGAGTTTCCTGCATTTTAAGTTGTTTCCAGCAATTATTCTCAGGCAATAAAATTCATCTCTAAAAATAGGTCGCATAAAGGCCTCGGCTTCTCTTCTAATTAGTGTAAGGATTTATTGAATATACATCATACGTATAGGTCATAATATTATTAAAATTACTATTAAGACTTTACTCATCAAAATCTTTCAGGCAGTGTGGGGAGACCGGGAGCCTGATGGTCCCCGGGAATCGTATCTGCTTTAGCAAGATAAAGGACAATTTAGGACGATTACAAAAGCAATGATTTAGGGTACAACATAAAACTCTGTGGAGAACTAATTCGTAATGCCAGCTGCTGCTAAGCTTCTTAATCTTTATCTAGTTCAATTAAAATCTGAATGTTTGGGATTTCATTAACAACCGGGGGTTTGGAAATCACACACGCTTTTACATTGTGTTCTGCTGCTGACTTTCGGTGTCCAAAGGTAGAATTGGGTATTATTGAAACTTAGGTCCTTTAAGGATACGGTAAGGGAAAGGCTAGATTCTTTGAGTCCCCAGTCAGATCCAATTGACAAAGGAAGGAGACCCACGCTAAGCAGTGATGGGGAGGGAGACCTGTGGAGTGAGGGAGGTCCTCTGCAAATGAAGAGCTCCTTTTACAGGAGCTGTGCTAGAGTCTTTCCTTCTGGAGACCTGGTCACATCCCCTAGGGGCCACATCAGTGTAGTGTGCCACCTGTCACCTCATTAGACCTGACAGAGTCTTCATCAACAGGATTTGTTGAGGTGAAAGTAACCAAGCTGCTTTGTGGGTGACTTCTGGTTGGCCGAAAAGTCAAAGGGGGGTGTTCCATGTGTTTTTCTTTGAGCTGGGGGCTGTCTGTTGGCTCAGGCTTCATTCTGCTGAGTAGGAGCGTGCCTCCACCTCACTGGGAAGTTCTGATGGAAACAAGGTGTGCCAGCAGATTATCTAGCATGCTTCTCTACTCACGTCAACCTGAGATTCCAGGTCCTAGCTGGAGGTGGAACGTGAGGCTCACATGCCTCATGGTCTCAATGTGGGGGCCTTCACTGTAGTGGTATCCCCATGATGTCCATGCTCTGACACTCTGTCATCTTAAATGGTAGCAGGGACTTCTGCAGATAGGGTGAAAGCTGTGGACACTGACATGTGAAGCCAAGATTGTTGTCCCCATGACGTCCCAAGTCTACTCACAAAGGCAAGCAGGAAGCTTAGAGTTGTAATTGGAACATAGGAGTTCGTGTTGCCTCCCTGCACAAATGTCGATGAACAGAAGCATGATGTGGCTCTCCCACACATGCTGTGTGTGTGTGTGTGTGTGTGTGTGTGTGTGTGTGTATGTAGAGGGGAAGTCTTACTCACCTGTGCACATTTGCCTGGCAGACAGAGGTCAACATCAGGAGTCCTCCTCACCTACTTTCTGTCTCTCACTGAACCTGGAGTTCACTGTTTCAGCTAGGCTGGCTGGCAAGCCAGTCCCTGATATGGTCCAGTCTCTACCTCCCAGACCTGGGGTTACAGGCACCCGCTTCCATACCAAGCTTTTATGTGGGTCCCCACGACTGAGCCGAGCTCACTATTGCCCACTGGGCGGTCTTCCCAATCCAGCTTGTGACTGGGTTGTACCTTCGCTCAGAGAACACACAATCCGAGAAAGCACCGGGTTAGCACGCTATAAGCAAGTCACCTCCCTTCCCATCTGCTGCCTGGGGCTTCACACTGACGAGACAGAGAAGGTCTGTTCATTCCAGGTGAATCATGGCAGAGTTCCTCAGGCTTGCAGTGTCTTAGCATGGCTTTCCTCAGCCACAGAGGAAGAAATCATTCCCGTCTATACACTGCCCAGAAGGCCCATCTTGACTTTGCTTCTCCGCCACCCTCTGAGCCCAGTTCTGGGAAGTCAGAGTTTTATAGGGATGTGATAGACAGCTTGTGTTCGTACAAAGACTCCTTCCCCAAGTAACCATTAAAGTGTGTGCTCAGTCATCTGTACCTGGCTCTCCAGGTTCCAGTCCGCTGCTCTCCACCGGTATTTATTTACTGCTCAGGATGTGCAGTCTCCCTTCACACAGGAGGCCTGTCTTGTCATACGTGTTCTGTGTCTGTTACATGTATATATGCACCACATGTGTCTGTGAAATGTGCCTATTAGATGTGCATTTGTGTCATGTGAGTGTGCTACGTATATTATATCTGCGTGTGTATCTTGCATGCTGTGTGCATTATATATATATATACATATATATACACACACATATACATGGATATGTACACCTGTGTATGTTACATGTATATACATATATAATGTGTAGTGTTGTATATATATTATATATGCATGCATGTGTCATACATTAAATATGTCTGTGTCATATATGTGTGCTATGGGTTAGGCATTTTGTGTGTTACATACTGCATGTGTTAACGTACACAGTATGCTGTGTGCTCTTCATATGCTTAGGTAGGATATGTGTACATGTGCTGTTGAAAGCCATGTCACACGTTGTATACTGTGTGAGCTATGCGTTATATATGTATACGTATGATGTGGTATTCTGTGGTTTCTGTGTTTAGTTGAGTGCTGTGTGTGCCTGATGTGGTATCTGAGTTTATCAGCATCATTCAGGGCCCTGACAATCTGAACATGGCTTGCCTGTCTCACTGATAAGTCTTTTCATCCCATGACCGCTATCTCTACGTCCCAGGGAAGGGATGCCGCTTGTGAGATGCCAAGCAAGCGTGGTGTGACTGTTCCTTAGGCCCCAGTCTGACTCCTGCTTCTTCGTGTCTGGGGGGGGGTCACACTGTGAGGATCTGGGTGGTGGGAGCCTGCATCTCTGCAGATTCCAGAGATGGTGTCACCACTGTGCAGGTTGTGCCCCTTGGAGCTTGGTTAAGTACTGGCCACTGTGACGTGGACCTTGTCACACTGGCTTGGGAAGGGGAAGGCGGAAAGAGATGCGTGAAAGGTGCTTCCGTGTCCCCGGACGATGTGACAGCAAAGACGTGGGAGCTCAGAGCGGGGGGACCTGATTCCTGTCTGGGGACTTGGCCTGTGATCTGAAAATCTGGAGCAGGGAGTGACCCCATCACCAGCAGATGCCCTGCCTGTAATTGCATTGAGCACCACAACACAAGCCTCCTTATACCGCCCTTCCTTTTCCTCAGTCCTTTAAATATTTTATGGTAGAGCCAAGTACTCCACAGCAGTCCAAAGTCCCAAGATGGGCTGTGCGTTTTAGCTCTTGGCTGTTCTTCCAGAACATTCCTGGTGCTGCCCTCCCCCGCTTCTTTGCCACATACACTGAGATTTGGGGACTTGAACTTTGGGGTGAGAAGCCGCTCTGGGTCTTTTGGAGGGCCGAACCCCAGGAATTGGGGTTTGAAATACCCTGCTGGGGAATAATCCTCACAGTGACAGAACATGATGCCCATGGGTGTGAGCCTCTGAGTCCTCACCTGTGGTTGCTGTGCTTCCAGTGCAGGCCTGAGAGAGCAGGCCAGGGAGTATACGGGTCCCTCCATGGCAGGCCAGCCCTCACAGCATCAGCTGGCCATACATGAGTGCTGCTGCCATCTCTATGGAGAGAGGCCTCAGATCGTTGGCCGAGCTCTGGAGCACCTGAGCCTAGCCACCAAGCCACAGGAGCTCCGGTGTGCTGGTGGCAGCATTGGGGATCTGGTAACAGCTCCAAGTAGAGTGTCGCTGTGGGACCAGTGTCTGCGCTGGTCCCGGCTGGTCCCCACCATGGATCTGTGCTCACCTGCCCTCTGTGGGGTGGTGGCTTAGCTGCCCTCACTCACGTGCTTTATTCAGCGTGTGGCAATGTCCCGGAAAAGAAGAGGGAGCAATAGGAAGAGAATTAGCTTGGGAGTCCAGGAAGGAAAGTGACTTCTGATGTGGAACATCCCTAGGTAGTCAGCTCCTTTCCTGCTGCTATCTGAAGGGAAGTTGGAGACTCCCTTGCAGCGCTTTGTATATACTGTGGATTTGGACAGGATGAGCGTAGGTTTGTAGGTGTTGTCCCCTCCCCATCCCTCTCTTGCACTCTGAGAGCCAGGCATAAAGCATGCGGGGAACAGCGGGAGGACGCGTCTGTTGTGGCAGGATGTCTTACTTGGAGTCATGAGGTTGAGTGTGGCTGATGGCTGTGTGAGACGGCTTTAGAAGTTCATGGTAGGGACTAGTGAGGTGTCTCACAGGGTAAAGGCACTTACTGCCAAGCCTGACATCTTATGATCCAGTCCTGTGATCTACATGGTGGAAGGAGAGGGCTGATGCCCCCTAGATACTTTCTGATCTCCACGTGCAAACACACACACACACACACACACACCATGCACAAATACACAAAATCAAATTATGACAAAACACTGTTTTAAAGTTCATGGAGGAGAAGACTCTAGGGGTATTATGGCTGGAACTGTGCCCTCCCTGCCCCCCGCTTGGCTGTCTGCTGCAGAATGACATTTGCAAGTCCTCTCTTCCTTGTTCACACAGAGGGGTGGGCTTTCTTATGGTCTGATGGTTCAGGTCATTTGCCTGTCTCTATCTCCAGGCCAACCTCAAAGCATTGAGGGACAAGGTGATGGGCTAGCTGGACCTCTTCTGCCAACAAGGCTTTGCTAGAGCCGGGGTGAAGCTTAGCTGGGCGCACTAGACCATCGAGACAGCTCAGATCTGGGCCAAGGGTAAGAGTTGATGCTGGACCTCTTGAGTAACAGAAGGAACCCCAGACAGGAAGTTTTCTATTTTCTCACAAGACTGGAGACACAATTCAAGACCTTGAGCCCACTAGGCAACCACAATTGGAGAGATGCCCTATGTCATAGCTGGGGTAGAGCACCACAGCCAAGTAACCCTCAGGATCACATGTTCTGGATGAGTCAAGTGGCTTGCTGAGCTCTGAAAGGCACAAGGTTAGCCCACTTCACACATACCCACATGCGTGTGCACTGCATGTATCCATGCTCCTGCATGCATGTGCACGGTAGGTGGGTGGGTGTGTTTCACATATGGAACGTGTGAGGGGCATGTTGTGTGTGGCATGTAGCTGTGTCTATGTGTGGTACATGTGTGTATATCCTTGTGCGTGGTCCCTCTGTGTAAGTCTGGGAGTATGTGTAGAATAAGGACAAACCATGCAAGTAGATGCTGGTGTCTCAGAGGCCGTCTGGCTCTTGGAGATTCCCCTCTTTATCTCTTGGCCCATCTTAACACACTCCCACGTGTGAGCTGGCTGTTTCTGGAAGTTTCCAGCACCAGGTTCTACTCGCCTTTTGTCAAGTACCATCTTAGAGACTCTCCCCGACACACAATGGCCTGCCGCATCACCTACGTGACTGGTGCCCATTTCAGCCTCTCCTGTCCATTTTTCACATCTTCCTTTTAACCACGCTAGGCGCTGAAGATCCCTGAAGTCAGGGCCGAGTCCTTCCCCAACTCTCTGTGTTCCGTGAAGTTCATTGCATATGGTGATGTGTACCATCCAGGGTGACACTGAGATGTTGTCCCCCTGACCCCCTGAGCGTACAGGATGTGCACTATTCCAGGCCTCTCATGACCCTGCCTCTATCTGCTCTGGACACCCCTCCCCCAAAATGCCGAGCATCTCCGCTGCAGGGCATCTCCTTCCGGGTTCTTCTGCCCACACCCCTTAGGTGATTGGGCCTCCATGCAGGGGCTGAAGCCAGCTAGAAACTTCTGTGTCTGCAGCCCCTCCCTCCCCAGACCCAGAGGCATTTCCTCTCACTGGGCCTTGCAGAGAAGGCCCTCGTAATGCCACAAAGAATGCCTATTTCATTCTGGCTCCGTTCCAGCAAGGCTTTCTTGTTTGGGCTTATGGAGGCCCCACCAGAGCTTAAAACCCCATTTGTACCGTCACTCCTCTATCTCAGAACTTACTACACGGGGCCGGTTTAGCCGTGTCTGATAAGCACTTTGCTAAGCCCTGGTGGTTGACAATGTTTCCCTCTGACTCTCTTAACCACTCTGAAGGCAGAGTCCAGCAAGCCTTTCCCTAGGAGCAGCTGCACTGGCTGGTGAACTACTTACCGGGTTTCTCCACTGAGGGGCCCTGTCTCTGTCTTATGGCATAGACACTCTTCCCAACACCGTTTCCCACAGTGCGTGAACCTCTCCATAAAAGCTCCCGAACCAAGTGAGTGGAGAGGGGCTGTTGATTCAAACTCAGAAGGAGACATCATAGTCTGTGGCAGGCAGAGCAAGGGCTGTCCACTCTGGAATGGCTTTGCTGAGATGCAATCAACAAATAAAGATCCTATACATCAGGCTGGGGAGATGGCTCAGTCGCTGACATGTGTTCGGTGTAAGCAGGAGGACCTGAGGTCGAACCTCAGGACCCTCATCAGGGTAGTGGCACACACCTGTGATCCCAGTGCCCGGCAGCTGGAGACAGGAGGGCCCTGCGCAGAAGTAGGGGCCTTTCTAGCCAACAGGATGAGCTTGATGAGTGAGCTCAGACCATTGAGTCATCCTGCCTCGAAAAGCAAGGTATATAGCTAGCTCCTGGGGAATTTATGAGGTTGTCCTCTGACCTGCATACATGTGTGCATGCACACACAAACACACATACACACACACACTCACATATTCACACACAAAGACAGACAGATACACACACACACACACTCACACACAAAGACAGGCAGACACACACACACACACACACACACACACACACACACACGCACACACACACCTGGCTGTGATGATGGCACAGCCCAGTGAGTTGACAGATATGTACAATAAATGACCACTTCCACTAAGTTGACTGACATAGCTTTCGCATGCTTACCTTTGTATGTGATGAGGACACTGAAACACGTTTCACGTGGAGAATACAGTATTTTCACTCAAGCCATCATGCTGAAATTATGTCCCCTAGGCCCCCACCTCTTACATCCGAGCTCCTCACCCTCTACTGGCCATCTCTCCTCTCCCTGCCCCGTGCCCTGTGGCTGCTCTCGCTTCGCTGATTTGGACTTGCTAAGATTACAACTGTGGGTGGCATCATTGTGTTTTTCTGTCTTGTTTCGCTTAGCATATCTTCCAGGATTATGTTGTCACTGCAAATAACAGGTTTTCCTTTTTAAAAGGCTGAGTAGTATTCCATTGTGATGAGTGAACCTTACCTGTGTACCCGTTCGTCCATCCTGGGGCACCCATGCTGACCCCCTAGCTTTGCTATTTCTGCATGTTTCAGTTGATTCTGAGGTTGGAATTTAATTCCCTCGGAGAATCACCGGTGATGGGGTGCCTGGCTCACAGGGGGTGCTATTTTTAATGTCTGTAGGAAGCTGTATGTTGTTCTCCATAATAATCATGCTAGTTTATATTCCCACCAACTTGTCGGCACACAGCTCTTATCTTTTTGATAACAGACATCCTAACAGGTGTGAGATGATAGATCTTTGTGTTTTTAATTTGCATTTCCCTGTTAATTAGTGATGCTGAACACTCCCCCTCCCCCGTGAACTGGTTGGTCATTTCCACATTTTTTTTTTTTTTTCCTGAGAGGCATCTCTTCTGGTTCTTTGCCCATTTTTTTAATTGGGTTGTTTGTTCGCTTGCTTGACTCGTTTGCATCCCTCGCAAGTGAAAGACATGGCAGTTTCCACTGCAGCTGAGTGGTCTGCACAGGGCTCTTCCCTGGTGGGGCACGCACAGGGGAGCAGACCCCATGTCTTGCAGGAGTGTCTCTTCTTGCTGAAGCAGGAACAGAATGGGGAAGGAAGAGCTTGTGACCCAACTTTGCTGAGAGGCTCTCAAGTGCCCTGTCCCTCAGCTGGCAGGAAGCTACCAGACAGTCCCTCAGGAGAAACCCCTCAGCACTGTTGCTGTGCTGGGATGTGAAGCTCAGAGGGAAGGGAGCTACAGTGGGCGAGGAGGAGGGAAGCGTGAGGGGAGGCGTGCCCTTCCCCTTCCCGAGGCTGGCAGCTTGCTCCTGGCGGTGCGGTGAGGTGCAGCTGGAAGGTAGGCTCTGTCCATGTGGAGCTGAGGGGCACGCACACAGCAGTAAAGATGTCCTCCATCACACCTTCCGCCCCTCCCTCATCCTGCCCTCTCCTGTTCAGAGGACTTGACTATTCTTCAGGCTGGGATCAGCCTATGTCAGGGAACCTTGGGAAATAAGATCCGGGATCTCACTTCCCAAGTAGCTCAGGGCTCTCAGGGGCCACGGAGATTGCTCAGTAGGTAACGTGCTTGTCACACAAGTGTGAGACCCTAAACAAGTGTGAGACCCTACCCTTGATTCCCAAAACAGATGTAAAAGTTGAGTCATGGGGCCAGATGTAATGGTGCATGCCTTTAATTCCAGAATTAAGGAGGGGGAGAAAGGCAGATCTCCTGAAGTGGAAACCACCCTGATCTACATACTGTTATAATCCCAGCTGAACCAAATCAGTGAGCCAATTCAAGACCCTGTCTCAAAAGAAACAAAACAAAACAACCAAGCTAGGCAGCTCTGGAGGAACTGAGGTGTCCTCTGACCTCCACACTAGCATGCATGCATATGCATGGGAACCTGCACACACACACACACACACACACACACACACACACACACACGTGCATATGCACATGTGCACACTCACATCTACACAAGTACATGCCAGCACACACGTGCATGTACACACGTGTGCACACTCACACATGCATATGCATGCGCACAGGGGCACATACACATATGCACACTTGCATCCTGGCTAGAAAAGCAAGAAGGGTGGTTTCAGATAAGCTTTTTGACGAGTCCACATTTTTCAAAACCCATTGTGTCAAGAGTTAAGGAAAGGCAAACCGTTCCCTGCATCCTCACAGGTGGGAAGGGCTCCAGCCCTTGCTGGTGGGGCCTGCTCCTGAGCAATTTTGTAAGCTGGGGGCTCCAGTAAGTTTGAAAGCAGTGTGTCCCCCCCTTAGTCAGGTTCAGGCTGCAGAGCAAATGCTGCCCCAGCGAAGACAATAGAGGCGGAGTGCCCCTGTGGATGAGGAAGAGTGGAGCCTCGGCTCCTCAGCAGCACCTTCTCTCTCCCTTCCCTGCCCACCATCTGCTCGGACTTTGAGCAGGAATCCCTTTGCTTGTTAAAGGGAAAGAGTTGCTTTTCGGCACAATTAATTAAGTAGGCCACCAGCATTGCTGGCTGATGGGAGTGAGGTTTGATCAAACAGATCAGCTAATTGGTAGCGAAGACACGCTGACCATGTGAAACAGGCTGTGAGAGGAACTTGCCTGCGCTGTCTTCAAAGTGTGCCGGGCTTCCACTCTTGTGGGGGCACAGCGGGTCTGTCTGAACCCTCACCTGCAGCTGGAGAACACCCAGCTGTCCGTCTCCTGCTTTGTACAGATGCTGGTCAGATAGGAGCCCTGAGAGTGGGTCCTGGAGCTCCCTCGGAGCCACGAAGCCCCTCTCCACATGCACGGAGGACAGACACACGCAGGGCCTCAACTCTGAACCCCATCTCACTTCTACACCAGATGCTGAGCAGCCAGGTGTCCAGTGCCCGCACTGTAAACTCTGTCCCATCCTGTTTAAATCGAAGTGTTTATTAGGCGACCCCTATCGTGTGACTGAGTGGATTGCGAGCAGGTAGTAGCCACATCGCATGCATTCAGCTGACATGCAGCCAACTTTGCCCTGGGCCAGCATTCCTGGTCATAGCACACTGAGGCTGTTTGGTACTGAGCAGTGACATGACCTTTTCACACTAGAAGCCAGTGGCAGCCCATCTCTCCCACATACTTGTGAGACAACCCAGAATGCCTTCAGAAGTCACCAAGAATCCCTAGGTACAGAGCTCACTGCCCAGAGTGTGAGCTCTGCTTGAAGACTAGGTAACCCCCTCTGTCTTGGCTACAGACTTTTAACCAGACCAGTAGACCAGACAGCACACCCCCACCTGGTCCTGCCATGGGGCAGAGCTTGCACTAGGGAGAGCTGAGTGCCCGGTACCAGCTGGGATACTGACAACCATCTTTGCACCAGCTTCTACGTGGCTCATATAGACCTTTTTAACTGGAGCCAGGTCCAGATGTCTCATTTTCCAGCAGGGAGCAACAGGGACTGACCAGCACTGAGCATCATGGGTGGGGTGTACCCTTACATCTGATTTTGCCTGGAAATTCTGGTTTGAAAGGTTTTTAAAACTATACGCACATGAAAATTAACTTAACCAAGATATCCATCTCCTCTTAATCTTTTATCTCATAGGATCATTTTGATGGTCTCCTAGGGAAACCTTGCCCACCTACAGTTTTATTTAGACTATGAATCTGGGGTGCCTGGATGCCTGTTGTACAAGGTGGTACAAGCTTGCTTCCTACCCAGGAGATTCTAACAGGATGCCTGCCTCCTGCACAGTACAGGCTGGGAATTTATAAGCTCCAGGAGGGCAAGGGAAGTGTGTGCAACTATTTTGGGTCTAGACCACTAATGCCCAGTTTGAGCCATGGCTGACTCCTGAGTTGCAAAGCTGGGTTGCCCCTTCCTTCCCATGTCCTGTTCCTTTTCATTCATTCTTTGGCAAGGGCCAGCCATCCTAATCTTCACAGGATCGGATGGAGAGCTGAGCTAAAAAGCTTTTTACTCCAGCCTCTAGGAATGCCATTGAGTGCCTTGATCATGATTGTTTCTGGTTATGGCTGGTTCTGCACAGGAATGTAGAGAGGTACATGAGGGTCAGAGGCGCGTGCATGCATGTGTGAGTGCACGTTCTCTCTCTCTCTCTCTCTCTCTCACACACACACACACACACACACACACACACACACACACACACACACACACACACACGAGGGGTCACTACCATTCCAGAGCTGCTTTGAGTGAGCACCGCGCTGCATACTTGAAAGCTGTCAAATGCTCTCCTTCGATGACCTTTAAGAAAATGCCCCTGCACCAGCCCTGCACTTCCTGAGCGGGATGTGCTCCTTGGTGTCAGCTGGGGCGGGGCTCAGTTTCCACTGAGTCCTGCGAGGGTGCACCCTCCTCTTGCAGAACTGCTTTGTTCTGAGCACGCACCTGCCTCTTCTGCTGACATCCTGATCATCTCTCATGAGTCACAGTTGGGCCAGGTGCAGGGAATAACTCAGCACTCCTCATCTTCAGGAACTGGAGGCCGGGCCGGAGGTGCTGAGCTAGGAATAGCTAATGAGGACACACAACCACTTCCACAGGCTGCTGCCTGACCCAGACGCTCTCTGGCAGACTCTTCTGTCCACCCTGCCAGAGCACACCTGGTGGAGTCTACTTCCCCTAAATGGGTCAGGGTTGCCAGTAACACACAGCGATAGGGAGCAGCAGGCTTAAGACAGAGAAAGACAAGACCCCAGGTCCTCATGATGCAGGGGCTCGGAGAGCCTAGGTTCAGAGGCATCTGAACAAGAATGGGAGCCGACCAGACCGGAGAGGAGACTGGCCCACACGAAGGGAGCAGCTCATACTGGGGGACTGTGCTACGGAGCGCAGGGGAAGAAAGGGAGACTGAGAAGTGGATGGAAGCAGAGAGAGAGCTGGACTGTGACGTCCACACAGCACACAGGGAGGGTGGTGCTGCACAGGGCCTTGTCACCTTGGTGGCAACAAGAGAAGTCTCTCTCTGCCCTGCTCAGAGAGGCTTCCTGTGATTCACACTCTGTGGTCAATCCAACCTGCTGCCCTAGCTGACTCTAACCCATTTAGCCAAGAGCCTCCCTCTCAGGGGTCTCCTGACATATGATGGGGGGGTCCGCTGTAGGACACTTGATCCTCCCTTACCCAGCCATAAGGAAGACGTCCAGAGGACGGGAGGGGGCAGGTGGAGGAGGGCAGCGGGCTCCTTGGTCTCATTAGTGCTTGATGGAGGTCAGAGTGCTCTGGCATTTACTTAACTCTGCAAATTAGATCAGTTCATTTCCAGGGAAATGAATGTAGTCTTCCCATTGATCCAGGGAGTTGCCTGCTCTACCTGGGGGTGGGGTGGGGGGGGTGGCAAGCATGTTCTGCTGATTCCTCAGTCGAGGTCACCTTTTAAAAAATAGAGGCAGCCTTGATCATCTGTCTCTGCTCTTCTAATGTCCGAAAGTGTGGACCTTGGAATGCTGATCTGTTTTTGCTCTCTAATTTAAAAAATGCAAATTGCGTGTTTATGTGTGAAGTAGAGAGAGAGCTCATGGGGGCTGTCCTATGGGGCTGAGTATGAGACCTGCTGCCTCAGCTGCCACCTGAGGCTTCTTGGAGACTTGGCTGCAAACAACCCAAGGGGGTGGGCTGGAGACAGCCAGTGATGACCCCTACTGAAGAGGAGACATGTGACAGAAGTTTGGAAAGTTTCCACAACTGTTGTGGAACCAAGTGTTGGATGGAACACACGAGCCTGTGCGGGACAGATTACATTTAAGCCACAATAGCCAGTGGCTTCACCAAGGCGTGGATGCTCACCCTAGACTCTTGGCTTGATTCTTGGGAGCATCTCCAGACGGAGCCAGTGTGTCTGAAGGAGGCTGTTAGTGCAGGGAAGATTCTGCTCGCAGGGCCGTGCCTTCCACGTCCCCACAGCCTTCATGTAGCCTCAATCACTCTCCATCTCATCTTCCTACTCCCCCTCTTCTGCCTGGTGAATCACAAGTATGTGTCACCATGCCCAGCCCTAGCCCTGACTTTTAAAATCTTAGAGGAAGACACTTCAAGGGACCCGGCATCTGTAGGCCACACTGTGCGGCCGGGATGCGGGAATGGTTTCCTGTTATGCCTGGGTTGAAGCTCTGTGAGAATTCAACTCCCTGTGTGAGTTTGTTCCGAATGTGGTCAGCAGGGCCAGAGATGTCCTGGTCTCCAGGACCTGGAGAACCAGGTCTTAAGAGACATCGGAATGGGAGACTTGTTTGGGGACAAGAGAAAGTTTGGGGAGCATAAAGAACTCTGGGCCCCCTTGGGTGTTTGTGAGCTCATGTTTTGGGGTAGCATTGGCACTTTGGGGGTAGATGCAGAACAGGCAGTCTGGCAGGGCTGGCAAATGTCAGCAAAGGGTCCCCAGGAATCAATGACATCACCACTTTTGCCGTAGACATGCCGTGTGGGAGGTTTGTGCCTACAAATGTAGGTCTCTCTGCAGCTCTGTGACCTTGACCGTCGGAGGGCTGCTTCTAGGGAGTCAATGGGCTTTGCTAGGAATTATGGAGAAACCAGGCCTGTGCCCCTCCCCCACCTCCTCATCACACAGTTGCTCTAATAGGCTTGGCCTCCCTTTCCCAGGAGTCCCTCCCAGGGTCTGGTTCCCACCAGAGTGAACTGGGTGACAGCAATCCACTTCTGCCTCCACAGGGAACTCCAGGTAATAGTCCAGTGAGGAAAAAGACTATCTCTTGCCTACCTGTAATCTTTACTCGGAGGCACTAATCCTCTCCTTCCCACATCCATTTCCTCTGCTGTCCCTGGTTTATTTCAGGGGACTATTCAAAGCTGAGACTCCGTGGGTGCATATTGAAAAGTAGTCGACTGCACTGACCCACAGGTAGGGCGTGTCATGCAGAGCGCGAGAGCTGCTTAGGGAAGACGTGAGCCCTAGCAATTGCTCTGCTATGTGAGGTGGTTTCAGAGCCTTCTGGGATCCAAAGACTGCCTGGCCTGGTTTAAGGAGGCCATTTTTGGCTAATCAGGCACTGGGGACTCTGACCTCAGACACAGCACCTAATGTGATGTGGGCGAGCATTTCAGAGATTTGCACTGTAAAAGAAACAGAAGTCATGAGGCTCATTTGAGATTAAACTCCCTCCAGGAGGCTTCCAGGCATTCAGGGAGTCACTGAGACACTGTGGTTGCCATGACGACCTGGGTAACCTTCCACCCTCCATGGGTTTGGGGGACTTGGGATTAGACCCTTTAGGACAGATCTCTTGCTGCACTAGCTCATAAGCAGAGTCATAAAGATGACTTGTCTCCATTTCCCTGGAGGAAAGATTCTATTTGATCTCAA
The DNA here is from genome assembly GCF_943737965.1 of Phodopus roborovskii. Taxonomy (NCBI): domain Eukaryota; kingdom Metazoa; phylum Chordata; class Mammalia; order Rodentia; family Cricetidae; genus Phodopus; species Phodopus roborovskii. Next base: position 2,487,034 of record NW_026125059.1, on the reverse strand, counting down.
GTGGAGAGAAGTCCCAGGTGAACGGGAGACATGTAACTTCTTATGACCCCTCATGTCAGCCATCTTTGAGCATTGCCAGGCTCAGCATAGAGTGGCCATGAGCCACAGTGGGGGGGGGGGCAGAGAGATGCTCCTGCTTGCCTACGATGTCATCTCCATGCCGCCTGTATGCCAGGCACGGGGTTGGTGACCTTGTGGGTGGAGTTCCCTCAGCAGCCATGCTACAGTGGCCTTCAGTGGGCTCTGTTCCTCCTAATGAGCAATTCCACATCAAGGGAAGAGAGGAAGGGTGACCTTGGGGTTCTGAGGAAGTCCTTTGCCATGGTCTGCTAGAAGCAAGTGGTTACTTTAAACTCTCATGTCTTCCCTGAAAAATTCATGTGCCCAGAAGCCGTAGAAGAAAAGGCAAAATGTTTGACTCTGTAAAAATTAAAGGCACTGATGATAAAAAAAAAAAATCATTTAATTTTTACAGGGAAAAAACAAAGAATAAGTTAGGGGGAAATAGTTAATGTATTTGAAAGTTTCCTTAATAAATAAAGAGCCCTTCAAAAATAAATGAGAACAAGACTATTCAGTCTGTTTGGGGCAGGATGTTAAACAATGGCTAAGTGACACAGATCAGTAGGAAAGAAAAGAGAGTTTAGGTGATGTGTACCGAAAGTGCAAAACTCATACCAGATCTGTTTCACTAGTCAGAGTGGTAAAGTTCACAGTTAGAGCCTGGGCTTCTGAGGAGCAACAGAGCTGTATGTGGGTGGCTGATGGGAGCACTTGGTTGTGCGTGTGTGTGTGCGTGTGTGTGTGGGTGTGTGCATGTGTGTGTATGTGTGTGCATGTGTGAATGTGTATGCATGTGTGTGCATGTGTGTGTATGTGTGCATGTGTGTGTATGTGTGTGCATGCGTGTGTGCATGTGTGTATGTGTGCGTGCATGTGTGTGTGCATGTGTGTGCGTGCGTGTGTGTGTGTGTGCTTGTGGGTACAGGGAACACTTGCATGGTGAGGCACCTTCCACGTTGTGTTTGAAACAGGCTCTCTCATTGTCCTAGAATTTTGCCAGGCTGAGTAAGCTAGCTGGCTAGCAAGCTTCCAGGGATCCACCTGCCGTCAGCCCACTGAGCCACTGCTGTAGCCCCTGGTGCACACGCTGAAAAGGAGGGTGTTTGATTCCACGGGTGACACAGAGCTTGACTGGTAATGTCCTGTGAGGGAAAAGAAATGAGTTTCCTAGATAATACCCACGAGGACCACATCTGTGGGAAGCAGGGGACGCCAGTCACACTGTGCATATGTGGGCACAGCGCTTTGATGGAGACACTCCACGAAGTTGCACAGCTCCTCTGGAGCGGGGGCAGGGGCAGAGAGGTGAGAGCCTTTTGATGTCGTTGATTTTGTCTGGTGGGGGTGGGGTTTACCTCTTAATAACTGCTAATTCTGGTGGTGCTGAGGAAGGGCACTTAGCCTTGTCCAAGGGGCATGGACTTTTACTAGGACACCTGTCTGCCCTTGGTAAAGCATCTTGATTCTTATGATCCTGCACCAGTGAGTACTGCTCCCAGAATGCCTACCTCAGGCTGGAGGAGTGGGCCCCTGAATCCTGGCTCCATTCCACCCATTTCCTTACAGACATAGACCAGGGCGGGTGTTGGCTCTTAGTGCCTGCCCCTACCCTTGCTTGCCATTTCCAAGTGAGAAGATTCTCTCCCCACTGAGTTCTTTTCTTCACCCCATCTTTAACTGATAGCACTTCCCATGGCACAGGGAGCTAAACGTGTGCCATCAGAGCACTCAGCCACCAGTGTTCCCCAGACAGACCTGGGGTGTCCTTGCAGGGAGCTGATGACCACCAGAGCAGCCTGCACTTCAGCTGAGAGCCATTCAAGCTGTGCTGGGCAACTCTGAAAATACCATATGTCTGGCTGTGCCTGCCTGGAGTTTGCTGCAGACTCCTACTGGTCACACCCAAAGGCTACCGGCCCAGCCAAGGGATTGGACAGCACCGCCTGGACTAGCCCATGTGTGCCTGAAGACAAAGATGCCTCTGGGGAACATTTTGCCTTCTTTTGCCCAGAAAAAAAATGCCTCCTATTCCTGCCATGATCATCACATAGGTACCAGCTTGTAAACATGGTTTTTCTCATGGGAGGCTAGCAATGAAAGCTAGCCTGACCCTGAGATGCTGGTCAGATTCTCACAGCCTCCTGTGGTTCAGTGACTTCTTGGTCTCCTGTGACATGGCTTGTTTGGAATTGTTCCCAAGGGACAAAGCGATGAGTGTCCCACTTTCCTATTACAGACAATTCCCCCAGAGAGTTCTGGGTTACCCTGGGGGCACACCTGTGGAGCAAGTTTCCAGAAGAAAGGCACACACGTTTCTCAGGGTGGAGGATGTTGTCACATGCCATTTGCCAGATGACTGTATTCCCACAATGTCTTGGGGTCCATATCCAGTAGTGGGAGGCCTTCCGCCAGTACTCCAACCTTACTACCAACTTGATAGAGGCTCTTAATGGCCACGGGCACCCTGTCCAGAGCCATCTTCCCCTTTCCCGTCCTCCTACCTGTGCAAGCATTTGCCTCAGTCACTGTTCTTTCCATGCTGGAACATGGTAAGAGGAACAAGGTGACGCCTGGGTCCCCATGTTTATGTGCCCAGCCAACCAAGCCAGACTACTTCCCTGAAACCAGAAAGCCTCTTAAGTCGCAGGCCAAACTGTGTCCCCAGACAAAGCAATGTTCCCTCCTTCCGTCTTGAATATGCCCATGCATTCAGTGTTGGCGCCGTTCACCCAGCATCAGAGCTCTGGGATCGGTCTCCAGCACCACAAAGAAACCTTGGGAAGTAAGAAATTTTAGTGTAACCCAGGAGGCTCCCGGTGAGCCGGTGAGACATGTCCCAGGGACTACTTCCTGCCAGGAGGGCACTGAGCTCTGCCTTCCTGCTTGGCTAAGAGATGAATATGGATTCTCTCTACACTCTGTCAGCTGCCCTGTGCCTCCTCAGCCACCAGAGCTGCAGCCCCTTCAAGCCTGTTAGGGTACAGGGCCAGGTACAGGTTCGCCTCTCTTGTCTGTGTTAGAGGAGGTTGTTTATAGTTTTTTTAAGCAGTCACAGGACCTGAACCTGGGCTGATTTTCACTCTGACCTGCAACCCATGCCCACTGGGGCTGAGCTATTCCCTGCTTAGACTCTAGACTCTACTATTCTCCTCTCCCTCCCTGCCTCTGTCCCTTTCTCCCTCCCTTCCTCCCTCCCTCCTCCTCTTTTTCTCTCCCTCCCTCCCTCCTTTCCCCCCATTGAAGTTACCCTTCACATGAATGTTCCCATCCCTGTTAAGGATGTGGATCCAGCCTCTCTTCTGGCTTCTTGTGTAGGCAGACACCACAAGCTATTAGGCCAGGCCTGTCTGTGGTCACACAGCTGCCCAGGAAGCCTCTGCCCAGCCCTTGGAAGCCCCATCCATTCACACACTGATGTCCTGAAGCCTAGCCCTACACAGAATCCCTCCTTCCCTGAGCTGGGGTGACCCGCTCCTCTATGATCTCACTATGATCTTACTGGGAAGACAGGATGGGGGGGGCAGTCTCCTGCCTTGGCTTTGGAGAATTGGAAGCATTCAGAGGTGGTTTTAGCAACTCTAATAAAGAATGGAAACAGAAATGGACATGTGAACTACTTTCATGCACGCATGGGTATGCACACACGTTCATATGCACGCACCTGGGCTGGCAAACCAGGAAGCCTGTCCTTTCTTAAACATTCAGTCCAATCCAGGCCATCAAACCCTCAGTTTCGGTGCTCCCAACTGGGGCCCAAAGGTGGCGGGACAATCAGAAGCGAGCTTGGTCTGGTTTAGGAGTACAGGGACTGTGCAGCGGGAATGTGTGTTTCAGTCAGGTGCTGACAGGCAGCCTTGAGCAGCTGAGGGCAAAATGAAGGCCGAGAGAGCGGGAGAGCAGGATCACTGGCCGCCTCTGCCACACGTGTCACTGCAAAACCTGGGCAGCATGCAGAGCGAACACATCATGATGGACAGTTTGCTGTCCTGGTATCAGAGTGGCTCAGGGTTAAACCCCGGGCCTCTTGGAGCCCACCATATGTGGTCAGAGACCCATGGAGCTCTGGTGCCACCATTAACTTGGCACACAGAACATCAGAAGCTCGCGTTCCAGGGCTTAGCGGTGGGACCACTGGGCTGCAGGTTCAAGGAGGCCACTGGGAAGTGGCCCAGTCGGGAGGGGCATTTAGGTACCGATGGAAGGAAGGAGAAAGCGCCAGTGTGGCGCTCCAGGACTGGGAAGAGCATTCTGTCAGCCAGTGGGAAGGCACCCTGCACCTTCCCAACTAGGGGCTCCTTGTCTCCTCATCTGGCCTGGCCGTTCTGTGTCCCTCTGGGAGGTATTTCTTTTTTATTCACCTCTTTTCCCTTCTGGGCCCAAATCTGCCGCTGGCCTTAGAATATCAGGCCGAAGCTCTGTTCACAGGTGCTTGGGTGGTTCAGCTAGAGAGAGTTTTAGAAAGCCAACATGCACAGGTTGTCTGTCCATCCACCCAGAAGCACAGCACTCTGTTTCCTTCATTCCTAGAGCTCCCTCTTCCCAAACAACTTCTTCCCTGGCCTGCAAAACACACACACACACACACACACACCACACATACCACACACACATACACACACACTCACACACACACCACACCACACACACACACACACACCAAGACTGTGCCATTCTCCCTGGAGTCGAGGCCCTTGAGGGTTCCATGGCTGATTTAAGAGCCTGGGCAATGTTGAGGGTGGTGTGGGTTCGGTTCGGTGTTCAAGGGTGAACTTGAAGTTGAAGGTCCTCCACGGAGACTGGTCACTTTTTAACCCAGGCTATAGAGGGCAGGATCTTTCTGAGGGACAGGTGGGGCAGCCGTCGGCCCTGGAAGTGCTGGGCTTTTAGCTGAGGAGGGCTTCGGGCACTGGCACAGCCCCCACTGGGGAAACTTGCAGAGTGCCTCCCATGTCAAACCCAACCCAAGCCGGTCTCTCTGTCCTTTGCCTCAGAGATATCTGGGTTTTGCTGGTTTCATGGTGAGGAGATGGACCCAACTCAAAGAGGCCAGGCAGCAGCCAAGGTCCCATGAGTGTCAAAGTGGGGTCGTCTCTTTATCTCTTCTGGCTATTGCAGCCAAACCCTTTAAGATGGGTCATTTTAAACTGGAGGAGTCTGTTGACCACTGTTGTAGTTAGCCACTCAGCAGAGCAATATCAGTGGGTCTCCCTCTGCTTCTGCTTCATAAGCTCACCTTATGGCTGCACCATTCCCTAGCCACGTCCTCTTAGGCCTCCTGCACGGTACAGGAAGCCCTGTGTGCTCAGATCGGAGGGGAGGGCTGACCTTTCCCCCAGCCATCCCTCTCTGGAGGAAACTGACTGCAGAGTAGATTTCAGTTACCGTCTCCTGGGGATGCCACAGCGCAGGGGACAGGCATCGTCTGTCGTATGAATAGACATAATGGTGTCATCACCCCACTACGGGGTTAATGAGATCAACACAGCTGGCAATTCTAACTCATGTCACAGTCATGTGGGGTGGTTCAGTAACGGCGCTCGTACAGAGTCAGCAGGGACAGGGTGTGAGCCATCTACAGATGTCCCTGTATTCAGATTGGTTTCTTTCTTAATGGCCCAGCCAGTTTGGGATGAAGGGGCAGGGACCATCAGCAACTCTGTCTGTGGCCCGCGTCGTCAAGCCACGGTGCTAGCAGAGGACAATCAGAGGTAATTACGTTCCCTTTGGTTCAAAATTTAGGAATAAGCTAGACAGGAAGTCTTCATAGGCTCTGCCCACAGGGGTCTGATATTTTAAATGTTTAAATGTACGGTTTTAATGCTACATGGACAGTGGTTATCAGCACCGTGAGCATGTCACGTCCAGGTTTGACACGTGCTGGCCAGTTACTCAGCTGGTCTGAGGGGAGCAAGGTAATCCCTGTGTTGTGTGCTGCCCATTGACAGCACTGTCCCTAGGACGCTACTAATAAATCACACTGAGAAGCTCTGGCCCTCTCTCCGTGTTCCCTGAGGAAGCAGCAGGGTATTCAAACCTGAAAGGGACAGAGAAGCCAGGCAGAGTGCAGGAACCAGGCCAGGCCAGGGACAGAGAAGCCAGGTAGCCTTGCCTAGCTGTTCCCCTGGCCTGGCCCCAAGAACTAAAGGGTGGCTGGTCACATTCTCTGGGGGACACCGTGCCCTGGCTGGCGTTTGCCTTTGCTATAGTTGTCCCGACCTTTTGAAGTGGTGCCCTCAGGGCAGAGCCGGCCACACCAGCCCAGGACTCCTTTCCCGCCTCTCTGATCAACCTGAGTACCTGGTAACAGAGGAAACTTATGTCCTAATGCAAACAGAAATCACCCCACGCAGCCCAGTCACCACCAGCTGCCCGGGAGAACTACCTTCCCCAGGTTCCATCAGGGAAGAAGATCTGATCTCAGACCTATCCTCCTTATTGTGCCTTCTCCCATCCCTGCCCACTTAATGTCACAATGGCATGGGGACATCGGGTGAGTGTGGGGCCCTGGGAAAGTCACATGACTCTCAGAGTCTCCCTCTGATCCATGCACCTGCCTCGCACTCATGTTGAAGGCCAAATGGGGTGCGTGTGAAATGCATCACATGCCTAGCCCGTAGCAAGTGCCTTCTTTCCCTTCCTTTTTCCATCAATGTGGCTGTCACAAAACAGGGGTGTCTCATTTATTCAGGAGTTCTAACCACCCCACCACACCCCACCACACCCCACCACACCCCACCACACCCCACCACACCCCCACGAAGCTCTACTTGTGGATGGACATCTGTCTCCTAGTACCTGTTCCCCAGCCCAGGACATGATCTCCTTCAAGTCCCTTTATGTCTCCTACAAAAAGACCTTGTCACAGCCATTGTTCAGTCTCCTTCCATCAATGGTAAACCCATCCACACAGTAAGTTCTCGGTGTTTTGTGGGAGAATCCAGTGCCTCCCATAGCCCAAACCTGTATATATTTGGCTGGGACAAGCTCGTTTTGGTGGCAAAATATGAGGAGACTGTATCAGATATTTCAGGGGCAGGCTGTCTAGTCAGGCAGTCTTAATCCCCGAGGGCCTGATGACACTTTTGTATTATTCCCTCCTGGAGAGTATGAAGAAGAGTTGTGAATGTGGTCATTGCTTTATCTCTTCTGTGGCAGCATCACTCCTAGTGGAGGAGCATCATCTCAGACTCCCACAGGAAAGAGCAGTGGATGTTCTAGGAAGAACCGGGGTCCTAGTGAGGAGGCTTTGGCCACAGTCTAGGTGACCAGGAAGAGTGGATCCTCTGGCTTCCAAGTTCATCGAGGGCTCAGCACCTTCTCTCTATGAGGTTCACAGCAAGAGTTTGAGAGAGACAGGTGGGATAGAACCCTGCCTTCTTTGTCCCTTGTTGATCTGGCCCTGAACAAGTACATCATCTCAGAGTGACAGATCTTTCCTGTGAAGTGACAGTGGCCTAGGCACTGATGTCCCAGCTTAATGATTATTTTCTTGAGTGTGGTTAGCGGATTGTGTTGTTAGGCCAGGATGGCAATAAAGATGGAGATGGTGGTGGTAGTGGTGGTGGTGGTGCTCCTGCTGCTGTTGCTGATGAAGGAAGAGAAGAAAGAGGAGGTTGTAGTGGTGGTGGAAACCATAATGAAAATGATAGTGATGGTATCGATGATGGTGGAGATAACAATAATCTGATGAGAGGATGATGGCGATAAGTTGGTGATAATGATCAAGGTGATGGTAAGGATGATAATTATGATGAAGACCACAAGTCTGATGGTTTTATGACGATGATTAAGATGATGGCGACTGTGGAAATGACGGTGGGATGATGATAGTGGCAATGGTGATGATTATGAAGATGGTGATGAAGATGATGCAAGGATAATGATGATGACCTCAAAGGAAGGTGATCATTATGATGATGTCAAGGACAATGGTGACCATAATGAAGATGTTAGTAGTGATAGTGTTGTTGATGATGATGATGAAAATTACTGTACTGGTAATAAAAAAAGGATGATGACAAAGTTGATGAAGAAGGTGGTGGTGAGGATTAGGATGGAGGTGATTATAGGATGATGGTAATGATGATAAACATGGTGGTGAAGGTAGTGGTGGGGATTACGATGATGATGATGATGCTCACGAAGTCAAGGATGGAGGTGTTAATTATGAGGATGGAGATGATGAAAATCATGATGGTGATGATGATGAAGATGATGGTGAGGAGGGGGATGAAGGTGGTGATTATGATGATGTCAAGGATAATGGTGACCATGATGTGGATGATAATGGTGATAGTGTTGTAGCTATGATGATGATAACCATGGTGATGATGGTGTCAGGGATCTGACTTCTGAGTCCAACCCTGCAATTCCCTGCACATTCACATACAAGGGTCTAGCAAGCATTCACATTCAAAGCCCTTGTCCTTAATGCATGCATGCTGAGTCCCTGTCTGGAAAGCTCCACCTCTCATTCTGTGGCCTTTATGGTCCACATGTTTTTCCACTTATTCCAGCCATGGCGTCCACTTACGGTGTTTTCTGCTCTCTCAACCCATGCCTGTGACAATAATGTACACCGCTGTGAGCACAGACATGGTGCTTCCTTCTTTCCATGGTAATTCTGAGAGGTGCGAGTTTCTGCCCTGGGGTTTTTAGTTTTCTATGACTGCAGGGGGTTAATTAGTTTGGTTTCTTCACAATAGCATTTACTGTTTTCTTATTAACTGGGCAGATGCTCAAAGGCCCCCCCCTCCTTCTTTGGGGTCTTCTGTTCGCCTTGAATGACAGGGCTTGGTGGTAGGACTACAGAGTGCCAGGACCAAGGTCAGCCGCATTGCTGGTGTGACCCTTTTAACCTCAGAGAGAGAGGCCCTGGGATCCGTTTGCCCTTTCTGTTTGTTTTAGGGGAGGAGTATCAGTCATTGTGAGCCAAGGGCTCAGCTGCTTCTCTGCAGATCAGCCTCAGCAGACTTCCTAAAGCCCTGGTTGTCCGTATCCTTTAAGGGGGATGGCTGGGGAATGATTGGTGAGAAGAGAACAAGGTTTAAAGTAAGCAGGAAGGACTGAAACCTCCAAGTGGTCTCGGTGCAGCGGGATGCTGAATGGAGCACCATCAGGAGTGTAAGGGGAGGACTAAGCAGCTGGCTGGCTCATCATGGAGGGCGGGGACTGCAGAACACACCAGGATGCCCTGGACCGATATGCATCTCTTGCCCCTCTCCTGCCAGACTGTTGCCCTTTCCTGCTTTGTCCTGACCCTCAACCTAGATTCAGTGGCCCTTCCCTTCATCTAGACTTCCCTCGCCCTCTAGGTGAAGCTGATCCCTATTGGCCATTTCCTGTATCCTTGCTTGTAATAGCCAACACTTGCCCAGCACGGAGATAAAGATTGAAATTGAAAAGAGAGTCTGCTCAATTATACTAATGGTTCCCCAGAATGCATTTATTCTTTTAAATGTTGAACTATCCTGAGGGCCAAGATGACATTGGGAAGCTGAGCGTTCTGAAGAAAACCTCACTGGGTACTTCATATGCCTACAAGTCCTGCAGAGAATGGCTGTTTCTGAACCAAATGCCCATGGCACTCTTAAACAGAATCCATGGAGGCCACACAGGAAAGCTGCTACAGTGTATGTCAGCCATAACATCAAGGGCAGGCAGCCAGGGCAAACCAGGATGTCCCAATGGGACAAGAGGAGCAGTCATGGCTTGCCCCTGTGGTGACACTCCGTGAGAAACTTCACACACAACCTCTCCTTGAGAGCTCTACCAGCCAGGCAGGAAAACATTGCATATTCACATCGACAAAACCATTGCTGACATCATTTATAGGATGCTTTAAAAATCTCTCCAAATACTGCATTTAGTTTGCGCTCAGGAGTAGAAACGGGAGTGTGTGAACACACATGCAGACAATTTTCCAAAGTGGAACTTTCTGCTGTGGACAGAGGTACCAGCATTTAATTACAGTGGGGAAACATGTCCTGAGAGTCCAGGACAGAGATGGAGTGCTTGCTCTCCCTTACCTTCTGGGTTAGGGGTCCAGTTGTGGGCTTGGCGAAAGGATGGCCACATTGACTTTCACCTAACACAATATCCAAAAATAAATTAATTAATAAATAAATAAACAATTCTTGGATCCAGATAAAACCAGTATGGGACAGTGAAGTATGAGCAGGAGGTTACAGGGCTGTGGAAACTGGCATCCTGCCAGTTTCTTGCCTTTATCCTGTCCTGGGGGGGGGGGGGCGGACGACTAACATGTGTTTCCCCAGACAGGGACCCCTGCTGGGCACAGCTGACGGTGCGGGTCTTGGCCGGGATCTATATTCTGCTGGAATTGAGAAGCGCTCCCCACTCTGTACTGGTCAGATGTGTGCTCTGCACAGCAGCCAATGCATAGGGCAGGAGAGAGGCCCTGGCGGAGCGCCCTGTCGTGGGTTATTGGCTTTGCCCATTCCAATTGCCACCTCGTTGCTTTCAAGCTCCCTTTTATGAACAGGAAGGATATCACTGTGCATAAGATGAGTTAATTAAGGAATTATAATTCCCAGAAAGCCTCTTTGACATAATTTTAAAACCCAGGTAGGTGTAATCCCATCATTGGAAACTTTAAATGGAACAGGAGGCTTGAAATACTGATCTGACTGTACGAAACAAATAATCCTACCAGCAAGGCGGGGCCTGGGTGGGGGAGCTGTCTGAGCAGAGACACACAGACAAGTGGATGGGGGCAAGGAAGAGGGTGCAGACAGTCCTGAGCCCACGGTACACAGAGGGCACTAGGAGACACTCCAGGGTGAGCATGTGGAATGGGTCCCCCCAGCCGCCTCCCAGCATCAGGCCCCTGTGGATACACACAGCTGCCTACCATACATGGGTGCCCCTGTCTGAGGTGCACAGGGAAAAGCCAGGCATCCATTGCTGCTACTGTATACTCCTCTGTGGGCATTCCAAATAGGATCCCATGGAGATTTATGTTGAACTTGTTCATTATAAAACAATGGCTGGACTGAGCAGGTGTGTCTGGTCTTTTGACATGTAATAAATAGGTCATTAGTTCACACTCGAGAGCCACAAAATCAGGTTTAATGTATGGGGGTCGGTGAGTCTATCTTGTAATATTTTAAGTAAGTTTTTGAGTTTGTGTTGGGCTTCATTCATAATTGTTTGGCATCGTGGGGCGCGCAAGCCATGAGTTGATACACCTCGTGGAGTGGTCCATAAACCCAGGGATGGCCTCTTGGCCTCTGGGGTCTGGGCTCGGTCCTTTTGGTTTAAATCCCTGGATAGTGTGTGAAGAATGCAGATGTCTGCCAAGAATCCAGATATAGTGTTTGGCCTGTTAAGGACTATGTTCATCAAGGCTGTATGCACAGGGGTGACCGACTGTTCATGAGCAAAGAGCAGGGCTCCCAGCGACCAGCACAGGAAGACCCTTCTTTCTGTATGTATATACTCCCGCTAGCCTCCTCACCAACGGTCTTACTAGCAGGAGGATGTCATGAGAGTCTGTAACTGGTCAGCACCAAGCAGGGCCACTGTCAGTGGTTCTGAGGATCTTCCTGGTTCACAAGGCAGATGTCTCAAGGTGTTACATGCCACTGGGCTTAAGACAGAAAGGGCGTACGCCCTGGACTTGCCATATACAGGTCCTACTCAATCTTGGCATGTTGGCCATTATGACCACTTCTACTGAGTATCGCTTCAGATATAAATGTGGGGGAGAAATCAGCGACAAGAGACAAAAACAATAGCTTTGTGGCCTAATATTAAACAAATCCGGGCGTTGCGAATTAGTGGGAACGCAGCACGCCCGTTTGACCACGGTGTCAGGAAGAGACCACTAGGTTTGCTGCACTGTGCACCGCTTCAGGGAAACAGAGCAAGAAAGGAGCTGGAACTGGGGGCTCTTAACAGCTCAGGGGCCGCGGATGAGAAGACGGCGGGCGGGCGGGCGACATGATTGCAGAACACAGGCGCTTTCTCCTCAGATGATAAACACCTTTGTTGATTAATTGTCATGTGCTATTAATAGGAAGCTGAGTAATTGGAAGTGATTGGCAGACAATAGCTGGTCCCATCTGCTTACTGCATCCTGATGGCTGTTCACAGAGCAGAGTGTGTGAGGTGACTGGGAAGTGTACCTGGCAGCAGGCCTTGAAGACAGACCCTGTGCTGGCAGCCCCAAACCCGCCACACCCCTGCCCTGAACATACCACACCCCTGCTCCCGACTCATGTGCCGAATCTGTAGTTAACAAGTATAATGAAGCCTCGTTAGTTGGCTCAGAAGTACTCAGTAAAGAGGCCTGGGCCATGGTCCACGAGAAGCCTGATGACTTACAGAATATGGCATGTCTGGCCACGTAGTGACTACGAGGCACAAGGCAAGAAGCTGAGACCAGAGGATTCTATTCATCCTGCGAGGGCAGGGAGGGACGGCCCTGCCAGGAGGGATGGCCTTGCCCACGTGCAGGTGAATATTCTCCCAGAGCCCGAATGCTCTGAGAAACAAACCCAATGGTGATGGGAGAGGCCAGTGAGGGAGGTAAGGAAGACAAGAAGAAAAGTCTCTATTCCAAAATTCTAGGAGGTCACTGGGGACAGATAAGTAGAGCATCTGTGATGGTTAATGCTAACCTTTACAGGATATAGAATCACCAAGGAGACAGACCTCTAGGCATGTCTGTAAGGGTTTCCTTGAGTGGGTTAAGGTAGGAAGACACACCCTGAATGTAGACCACACCATTTTCTGCCCCAGGGCCCGATGGAAGCAGCAGCCCTATCTCCCTCTGCGTCCTGACTGCAGATTCAGTATGACCAGCTGCCTCGTGGTCTCGCCTTCCCGCCGAGATCATCCCTTCCTTCCTTACATGGCTTTTGTCAGAGCAACAAGGAGGAATGTGACTAAAACAACATCTCGGGTAAAAATTAACCCCCTCCGTTTAAACCCAAGAACATGAGGAGGAAGTGAAGGCTCCTACATCTGTGTGTTTTAAAATCACCCACCTGTGACCCGATGAGGTCAAACCGGCTTCTCTGCTCCACACCCATTGTGTGGGAAATGGCACCTTCATATGCATCTAACTCTCTGGGCACCATGTCGGGGAGGTTATGGGCTCCTAGTGTCCTGTGGGGTTTCAAAGCTGCTGTCAGCTTGAGAAGAGCATCTTCCTTCCAACCTCCCCTGAAAAGTGGTCCATTCTTGCAGCGTTCTCTTGCTTAGCAAATGGTCTGTGGATGAATTAATGAATCTCTGCTGTGGGGTGGGGAGGATTAGACACAAAATGATTATGAATTAAGGTAACGGGATTAGTGGACCTTGATCCCACCCCCCCTAAAAAACTTCATTCAGATTAATTCAAGAGATTGGATGGGGGAGGGATCACGAACATAGAACAATGCTGATTTAGAATTTTTTACTTGAGTGAGGTGAATGTTCACGCATGTGTGGGTTGTGTTTCAGAACAGGGAACCCAGATCTTGACCAATGGTTGTCCTGCATCTAGGGAAACAGTTTCTATGTGGTAGCAAGCTTGTAGGCACCCACTCTCCTTTTCCATCACACAAGGCCAACATGGCTCTTCAACTGGCCCCACCCTTCAGCATGGGTGTGGGGAGGGTCCTAGCAGCAAGAAGGAGGTTTCCAGAGCCAGAAGTCTGGGTCTGGCTCACAGGCACGCTGCTGCAGAGTGGTGTCCTGTCCTTGTCCTTCTAGAATTTCACACAAGTCACACAGCAGCACAGCTGGACTGGTGCAGGGAAAGTAGAGAGCAGATGGGCACAGGAGGAAAACTCTAGTTGCTGCCAGGCAGAGGGCGGATGGCTCCCTAGGAATACAGTGGTCACTTGATCTGGTCAAGCCTCGGAAGTGGACCCTGATGGCTGAGGACACAGCATAGGGTAGCAACTGAGACAGGAAGAGAGGGGAGCCTTAGAGGGATGGAGGGGGAGTCTAACTCTACAAAGGAGCAGGGCTCAGAACCTGGTCAGAGGCGGGGGTGGGGAGCAGGCGGCCATTCCCAGAGGTCTCAGTAGGCAGGAACTTCTGGGGGCTGTGGGGGTTTCCAGAGAAACAGCAACAACGGTGCAGAGGTCACAGAGCCAAGCGATCCCTCCACGGGCAGGTAGATTACAGCTGCTCCCCGCCCTGTGCGGTGGGTGCAGACTGGGTAGCCATGCTGGCCGCTTATCACTGTCGAACAAACCAAGGATTCTGTTATCTGCAGCATGCAAGAACACTTGGGAACCCATGCTTGCAATGTTCTCCTGCGGTACCCTCCTTAGCCTGGGACTCTCCGAGCTTTACTTACGTAGCTGTTTTCTTTTTTCTGTTCTTCCCCTTTTTTCAGTACTGGGGATTGAACCAAGGGTCCCCATATGCAAGCACACATCCTACTTCAGAGCTACCTCCCCAGTGTGAATCCTGATGTCACGGACTGACTCGGCAATCAGAAGTGACTTCTGAATGCCATGCCCCCTATGACCTTGAGCTTGAAAGAGCCACTTGGCAACCCACTTCTCAGCCTTGTTGTGTGCCAGTGGTGGCGAGGTCTGGGCACATACTCACAGTCCTTCCTGGTATCCGGATACAAAGCTTTCTCCTTCTGATTTCAGATAGTCTTCCTCCAGTTTTGAGGGGGAAAATGAAATAGAATAAAGAGAACCCTGTCAACACATTTCTCTCTCCGGGCTTTCCCAAAGAGAAGGGGGAAATGTAGCAGGATGCTGACTCCCACGGCTCTTCCTGTGGTAACTAAATATAAATATCTGTGACAAATCGCAGAAGGAATCATTAATGACAGCTGTCGGTGTTATTTCAAACGAAGTAGACCTCTGCAGCAACCCTCTCGTAACAAACGAAGAGACAGACATTTGAGGTGATTTCGATTCATCGCCTACCTGGATGCACACTCTCGATGAGTCAGGACCACAGGTGCTCAGTGGGCAAAATAAGCTCAGCTGGAGTGTGTGGAGGAGCAAGCTCCTCCCACCGCCTGCTGGTGCCGGCTGGTGAGGTTGTTCTTTAAATCTGGGCATGACCTCCACCTGCTCAGAGTCAGCTGGTTTTGACTGTCAGAAGTGTGGACCCAGAGCTAGGGACCTAGACTAGATGCATAGAGCCCTGGGTGCGGCAAGAGTCTGGTGGTCAGAAGGAAATGCATGCTGTGCCTGCCCACAGGTGCGTCCCACCTTCTGACATTGCCACGTAATATCATCTACAGAGTTTACCCCTGAGACCCCTACGTAATCCAACTACAAAAGTAACCACAGGAATGAAAATCCTGTAGTGTTTTGAGTAAGTTTGCGGTTCTGTGTTGTAACTGTCTGGGAGGCATGAGGGTTGGGCACACACGTGTGAGAGCAGAGTCAGGCCAGCACTCTTCGTGAGCACAGGGTAGAGTGGAAATACACGAGGCTCCCACAGGGAATACCTTCTACTGCCCATGGTGACACCATGACTTCAGATCACCCTGTTTCCACTATGGTGGCCCGCCATTTCCACACTGAAGTGTGGTGGGAGAGAGTAGAGGTTTTCTGGCTAGGTTATTCTCACCAGTGTGTGTGTTTTATTACACCCAACATCCGTGTATTCAGTCGTCTTGTGGCTGGTTCCTCTGAACTGAGACACTGTCCCTCGTGGGTGGAGAAAGCTAAAGAAACTTAACCAGGGTCAGGAAACTCAAGGAACCTACAAGCACCACCAAGCCCTTCCAAAGGTTATGAAAACTGATCATTTTAGTGTGGGGGCTATGTCGGTGGAACTGCTGGCGGGTTTGCGTGGATTCCCCAGGGAGGCAGATTTCCTGAGTCGTCATCCTCGCTGGGGTGGGCTGTTTGGTGATGAGGTTGACTTTGAGTCACCCACATTCCTCTAAGTAACCCCAATAAATTCGCTGTTTCATTAGATCTGAGTTCAACATTTAATTGCTTTGATCTATCCTTTATGCCATATCTGGGCTGAACAGACACCTGTTCAGGTCTCTCCAGGAAAAGTTACTCATCACAGTGGCTCGACCGCTTTGGACAGGCAGAAGCTGTTGCTTTGCCTCTGGGAATCACAGCGCCGGCCTGCACATTCTGCCTCAGTCCCAACCACCAGTGATCCTTCCAGCATCTCTGGCACTCAGCATTTTCAGCTTTTTTGAGCTCCAGATACTTACAAGAGAGGAAGACTTTTGTTTATTTGTTTGTTTTAATTTTTATTTTTCCAATCACTGGCAGGGCAGATCCCTCAATGTTTTAGAGTGACTCTTTATACTTCTACGTGGACGCCTTAGCTTTAGTTCCTGTCACTGTGATAAAATTCGCTGGCGAAAGAGGCGTGAGTGAGGGTGGATTTGTGGCTCACAGCTCCAGGCTGCAGTCCCTCGTGGCAGGGAAGCCACGGCAGCTGGAGCTTGGAGCCGCTGTCACATGACCTCCACCAGTCGAGAGCAAGCGGCAGTGAGCTGGTTCATGCCAGTGCTCGGCTTGTGTTCTCTGCCATCACGTAGTTCAGGGTCCCCTGCCTAGGGGATGGGGCCACCCGCAGTGGACAAGTCTTCACACTTCAGTAACTTAGTCAAGACCTTCCGCCACAGACATGCACGGGGCCAGACACTCCTTCGTGGAGACCTCCTCCTCGGAGGTTCAGGGTTGCATCATGCTAACAATGAAAAGCAACCATTCCAGTGGGTAAGTGTCTTCTTGTTGATTTCCAGATGTTCTTTATATATTCCGGATTATCTCATGTTGCACTTACCTCCTGGCAGTCTGTTGTCTGGCCTCTTCCTGTTCTCCAAGTGAGCAATGCTCAATGACCTGGCACCCTGTGTTTGTGTGACATTGAGTGTCCCGTTCTCACTTGGCATAAAAGGTTGGGAATCCCGGAAACCTCAGGAAACAGAGAGCACTTCAGCCTGCCTCTACGGCATGTAGGACTCCCAGAAGCCTCTGCAGGACCTCTGTACTTCTCTTTTCCTCTCCATTCTTACAGCCAGTGGAAGGGGACGTCCTTGGCGCCCACGGTTTCTGACCCCCAGCATGGTTTCCTTTGAGCACCCCCCCCATGCCCATCCATGTATCACTCCAGGGTCAGCTGCAAGTCCTGGTTCCCCAAGTTGGTTTACCCTCACAGGAGGCAATGCTAGACTGGGGGGTAGTGTTGGAGGGGGCGGGGTGTTCAAGACAGCAGGCGCCGGTGCGTGGGGCAGTGAAGACACCAGATCCGGGACCTTGAGGTATCACCCCATCTCCCCAAAGCAGCCTTTCTCCCAACTAACATTTCCTCTTCCATTAAAATTAATTTCACAGTCTCTGGCGGTTTGCCAGGCCATCACCGATTGCGTAATGGCTGCGACTCTGGCCTGTAAATCCATTTCTCCACCGTTATCAAACTCATTACCTTGTAAACTGCCTTAATATACTGAGGCTCCTTGGAAGACAGTTTCCCTGTAAGGTGAGATTGTATTCCACAGCCCTGAGAGTGGACGCCTTTCACATTAATCACTTCTCGGAGCCTGGCTTTTAATTCAGGTAAAGGCTACTCTTCCTCTCCCTCACCCCTGGTCATCTTTCCCCTCCTCCATCCCCCCCTTCCCTTCTCCTCTTCCTGTCCCATACCCACTCCTTCCCGTCTTCTCCGTCTTCCCCTTCCTCCTCCCCCTCCTCCCTCTCTTCTCCTTCATCTGCCCTCCTCCCCTCTACTCTCCCATCCTGCCTCTTCCTTCCCTCCTCCTCCTGTGTCGCCTCAGAAACGAGTGAGAATGGCATTCATCCTCGGCTTGGCTGCTTTGGTGGAATTGGTGTACACAGAGAAGAAGGTTTCTCTCCCCGACTGCCTACGGGGCCCTCCTTGAGTGGGAGGCTACACGGAGACAAACCACAGACAGTAATGCTAAGAACTCTGCAGCCCCCAACCTGGACGCCCACAAGGGACAACTTGGCCCTCCAACAATGCTTGTCACAAGCAGAGGTGGCACTGTCTGCATGGGTGGAGCCAACTCTGGGACGGACGGACACCCTAGCCTTCCTTCCAGCCCCATGACAGCACCTCCCCCAGCATCACTGGTCTGTGGTCTAGAATAGTCTTCCTGCAACTGTGGTTGGGAGACCATGATATCTCCATAAGATTTTTTTTTTTCCGGACTCTTTGCGGTTCAGGTCACAGAGATAGAATTTCTAGCCTTGCCTCTTATCGGTGTCCTGACCACTCCTGGGCACTTCCTGCCAGTGCCCTCCTAATTGGTGGCTCTTGTGAGAATCAAGGGGCTAATTCCTCCCTTGGACTTCCCTGCTAAGCCTATGGTGTGACTCAAAGACAAAACTCAGGAGAGGAGACGATGCTCTCCACTCTCCTCTTTCCAGACCTGGGCAGGCCCTGGCATCCCTGAAGCCTGCCCATCACCTGCTTCGATTCCTGTGGCCTGGCTGCCGGGGACACTGTGGTAGACCAGCCGGGTACCCTCACAGTGGTCTGAGCACATCCTTGTCCCCTGAAGGTCCTTTTCATTCTTTGTCCCAGTGAGGACTGCTCCAGACATACTCAGACCCGCCATGTCGTACTTCTCCGACACTGGGCGTGACAGTGCTTGGGAGACTAGGGGAATGGTCTTTGAGGAGGGGGCAGAGCCCAGGAGTGTCCCTCCAGCTGCCAGGAGGCTTACTCCCCCACCCATGCTTAAGAGCACCTTCCTAATTAGGCATTGCCAGCCACCCTGGGAACCACATTCGCCCCTTTATAGTCTGTTTTCTCATGAAGAAAAGCAAAGCCAACGCAATTCTTGCTGGCTCTGGGGTTTCACGTCTCACTCAGCACATCCGACCAAGTCACCGTGGGAATAGAATGTCTCCAGTGTGGCCATATTCACTGAGCAGGGAGGGAAATGCTCTCTGTTAGTTCCGTTTGCAAAGACCCCAAGACTGTTTCTAGACAGTAAGCAAAGAGCGCACCTGTCCTGGAGAATCTGAACACCTCAGATGAGCTCTGCATGTAGAGAAGAGCGGGAAAGCTCAGGTTCAGGGAGAATGGGGGGGAAGGGGGAGAGACAGAGAGAGAGGGAGAGAGAGAGAGAGAGGGAGAGAGAGAGAGGGAGTCAGAGAGGGGGAAACAGACAGAGAGAGGGAGACAGACAGGGAGACAGAGAGAGGGGGAGAGACAGAGAGAGACAGAGAGAGAGGGAGACAGAGAGAGGGAGGGAGAGAGAGGGGGGACAGACAGAGGGAGGCAGACAGACAGAGAGAGAGAACAGGAAACAGAGAGACAGACAGAGAGAGGGAAACAGAGAGAGAGACAGACAGACAGAGAGAGAGGGAGAGGGAGAGAGAGAGAGAGAGAGAGAGAGAGAGAGAGAGAGAGAGAGCACGCTCAGGTGTCCAGCTGCTTCCCACAACATCTAAGCAAAGCCCACAGCCAGGCACCCACAGGTTCTTAGCATCCTCAGAGCCTGCTTGTGGCATGCAGGACTGAGGTAGCTGGTGGGCACAGTGTCCCTTGTGTGGAATTTTAGGAATCCATGACAAGCAGAGCTGAAGGCCACAAGCACCAGAGATGGAAACCACCCAGCGTGTCCGGACTTCACGTGGGCGTCTCCACACACGTGAGCCGTCCGGCTTTCTGCTTCAGGAGAAGCATCTGGGGCTGCGTGGGATGCACACAAGAAGAGCCAGCAGCTGGGCGCTGAGCAGAGGGAGGCATCACGGACAGGGCTATGTGCCTGCATGGACCCTGTGTCTAAGCCTGGTTCCCATCTGTTGACTCACACTCAAACATCCCAGTCCCGAGATCCGAGAAGTGTTAGACACATGGACACTCTGTAGGAAAAAATGCTTGCCTTCTTCATAGCCTGCAGCATAAAGGCCTTGGTGTGGATGCATCGGGAGGGTCATGGAATGCTCTCATGGAATGCTCTAGAAATGAGCAGGGGGGTCAGAAGAGCACGTTTAGTTGTTTCACATGCACGATGTTTATCATGAACTGAGAAGTAGTTTCTTCTAGAAGGTTTCCATCCTACCTTACTATACTTACGTGATCTGGTGTGTGTGTGTGGGGGTTGAGGTAGGGTCTCCTCTCTGTGTCTGTCTCTCTCCTCTCTCGGCATTCTGTGGCCATGGGGCTAGAAATGGAATTAGAGTATTTGTAGGACACAGGCTCAGTGCCAGGTGTGTTGGGGGGAGAGGTTTCCACAGGAAGTGCACCATGGGAAATCCTCATTATTCCTGCCCACGGATGGAAGCTCAATGTCCTAGGGGAGTTCAGTCTCCACTCTCCACCCAGGTATGGCAGCTGGCCTTCAACATGTCTGTCCTCACAAACCTGCAGCCACCCTGAGTAGACAGCCGCCACCTCAGGCTCCACAAGAACAAAGGCTGCTGCCCTGACCTGCCCCATGCACAGCGAAGACAGCAAGCTCCTCCTCAACGCCTCCCCTGTTTTAACGGGTTAGGCCAAGCGGAGAAACGCCGTGCATCCTCAGCACCTCTGTCCATCCACCATTAATTGTCTGACTTCATTTTCTTCAAGAGGCAACAAAGGGCAGAAGCTGTGGCTTTTCTGTTTAGCTGGCTGTAAATATTCAGGCTGAATTTGACTGACAGCGAGATATTATGTTCCCCAAAGCTTGCGCCGTATGTGAATATTTTAATTAGGATTGTAACAAGCTATTGAGAAAGTTTGAGCTAAATTGGTTCAGCTGTTTTTGCATTAGTGAAGCATGAAAAGGAATTTTTTTCATCTATTAGAAAATATTCCTTAAAAAAAAAAAATCAAGAAGGAGAAACGAGAGCAACTAAAAAAATCAGCCGGTTTAGGATCCTTGCAGTCAGCAGATTGGATCTGGGTAGGGCTAGACTGGACAGACTTGAAAAGAGGAAAACGAAGTTCGGAGATTGGCTGGCATTTCGCCTCTTCCTGTCAGAACTGTCTGGAAGGATGGGAGGGCTAGGGGAGGGCATGCTGCAAGGGCATGAAACCTCCAGGGGGTGTACTCCTCTGGAGAGGCCCCATTTCACATTGACACCCCCGCTTCTACGTCCTGGCAGGTCCTCCCGGTGGTAGGAGCCTGACAGAAGCTAGCCCAGGCTGTCACACGGGAGACTGCTAGCCCAGGCTGTCCCACAGGAGGCTGCTAGCCCAGGCTGTCACAGCGGAGACTGCTAAGAAAGTTCTGTCCCACCTAGAGTTTTAAGTCCTCCTGCTTCTTCCCTGTGTCACCTTTTGGCTTCTCCTTTCAGTTACTTAAGCCACCAAACTTCCCCTCCTACAGGAACCCAGCAGTCCCTGCCCCCCACCCCCCTTCTTCCACCCCGGGGGGGGGGGGAGGGTAAGTGGCACTGGGAAGCTGGAACAGAAAGTTGTCCTCATGTTTTCAGAAGGAAGAAGTAATGACCATGTGTGACACCTTCTAATTCCAGACAGGAGCAACACAGGGCTCAGATGTTCAGAAGGCTGGGCCCATGTGTCCGGCCGTATGCTCCTGGCAAGCCAGGAAGCGGTCTGCGTCCTCAGGTCTTGAGCTCAGGTCCCTGAGGTCAGTGACAGTTTGCTTTCAGATTGCCACCAGTCCTCTGACCACTAGGTGGTCCTTGGTAAGCACTGGGGTTGGGGAAGTTGGGGAAGTATGATCTCTGCTCACTGTTGGGGGGGGGGTGCTTCCGTGATGTACAGCTTTGTGTGCCCCAATTGCTCACTGCAGTAGGAACGGCCGTCAGGAGGAATGGTTCTCCTTTTCCTTTGTCTGAAGGAGGGGACTTTGACAGTTGTCTGCAAGCTCATCCACTGAGATCATTTCCCTGCAAGCCTATCCTCTTGGTGGTTGCTTTGGAACAGTAAGTAGGGTTGGTGTCTGCCTTCTCAGCCTCACCCACAGCCCAGAACTGCGGGCTCCGCAGGGCTGTGCGCTCTACCCCCAGTGGCCAGCCTAGTGCTGAGCCCAAGTGCCTAGCACATGGCGGGGCTCCAGAAAGCTCACCCAACAAACCCTGTGACATCGAATGGACCGTAGGCTTCCCCAGGAGGTCAGTCCATACCTGAAAAGGTGCCTGTGGCACCCGAGCACCTCAGGGCCCCAGGAACTGTCCCACCCACATGTGCTGAGCAACAGCAGAATGACTTCCCATCATCTCCTTCCCCATTGCTTCTGAGTCTGAAGGAGAATGTTTTAAACGCACCAGTATCACACCGTTAATTAGCAAAACCTGAAGCCCAGCCCCTGGGCACTGGTGGGCCTAGGCTCCAGGGTAGAGAGCTGGAATCTTCTGGTCCACTGGAAGCCTTGTGCCAAATTCACCTTGAGAACAGATTTGCTTCTGTTGCTACTGGCTGGGTCTAGAAGCTCCAGGCAGCAGGGAGCCTGGCCTAGGGCCGAAGACAGTAATTCTTAGCAAAGGGAACAATCCCATTAATGCAAAAAGGAGGGAGAGGAAGCCTTCATAAAACTGCACCAAACCTTCTCTCCATGGGGAGCCATCCTACAGAAAGCTTTCCATAAATTTCAGTTCAGGGTCTGGTGGGAGGGGAGGAAGGTGTTTGCTCCCTCGGGCATCAGCTGCTGTAGAGCATGCTGTATTAGAGCCCAGGGATGTTCTGATACCCTCACACCTGTTAAAAGTGGACTGATCGGCCAGCCAGGAGGCTGAGGGTTCAAACAATGGAGCCTGGAAATCTTCCAGCAAAACTCACTCACCTCCCACTCCTGGGCGGCTGGAGTTCCCATCTCCAAGGATGTCTCAGGTTCTCTGACCTCTCGTCTCTGCTTTTTGCTCACACAAGCAGTGAACTCACACATCCGCACTTTAGGAAGATCCCTGTAAACCCGGGGGGAGTTATTTACCTTTCACTCCTGTCATAGGACTGAAAGGACCCTCCCGGGTGAGGGTCCCTCAGTGCTCAACCCCACTGTCCCTTACAAACTCACCTGTGTGTACATCCACCTACCCTAAAGCTCCCATAAGAAGCACATAGGTCCAAGTTCAGGATCACACTAAGGACCTGTGACATCTGTCATTGTTTATCTGGACAGCACTCCTGTAGCCCAGGCTAGCTTCAAACTAACTGTGTAGCCCTGGATGGCCTTCAATCCTGATTCTCCTTCCTCTTCTCCAAACACTGGAATCACAGGCATGTGCCTCCATGCCTGGATAACATGTGCCTTTAAAATCTGTATTCCCCCCCACCACCACCAGAGTACTGGGGCCCAGGCTGTAGTCTTTGTTGCCTCCCACAAAGTGGCAAATGAGGCATGCAGCCCCACACCCCTGCTACTTCAGACCCTTGGCTCTTTTCTTTGATGACAGGGGATTTAGAGGCAACCTCTCCATTCCCATACCCCTCAATTTTCCCCAGAGAGGAGGAGGAGAGGGAAAACTCTAAGGGTGCACTTTGCTCTAAATGCCCACCTGAGTCTGCCCTGTGCCTGTGTCTGGGTGAAGTAGGTGGTGGTAGAGGGAAATCCGAAGGAGATGGTTGTAGTGATCTCACTAGGATGTGGCACCTGGAGAAAAGGCCTGAGGGAGCCTTTGATTATGTGTGTATATGAGTACACCGCCCCAGTGTACACATGTGAGCCCAGGTGCGTATGAAGGGCAAAGTTAAATCCCGTGCAGCTGGAGTTGCAGGTGGTGGTCGTGAGCTGCCCAGTATGCATGCTGGGGCTCAAACTTGGCTCTTCTGCAAGAACAGTTGGAGTCTTAACCACTGAGCCAGCTCCCTAGCCACAAAAATTATTTATTTATTATTTATTTATTTATTTACTTATTTATTTATTTATTTACTAGGAATGAGCCATAATAAATCCATACGAGATTAGCAGGAGGTGCAAATCCTGGAAGGAAGGAGGGCAGACCAGATCCTTCTGGAACAAATGACAAATAATAGCATAAGATGAAATCGGGAACTCTTGACAAGCGAGTGGCTGGGGGGGGGCATAAAGCTTTGTGCAGTTTTCATCTCTTCTTACTGAATGGAAGAGACAGGCTGAGTCAGTAAGACCCCCGGAGAGACTGCTGTGGCAAACTTTGTTCAGCATGCTCAGCTTGAGAGCCCCGAGGATACGGGGATAGAGCATGCTGGCTTCATCTGTAAGCAGAGACCTGGGCCAGGCCCACCGGCAGTTAGAAGATGAGCTGGCGGGTTCTGAATCTTTTCAGAGTGCAGATGGACACAGGCAGCGGGTAGACACACCTGTTCTGTGGAAGACACTGCAGAGACAGGCTGCTGGCTGCTTCTGGAGCAGAAGGCAGGAATGTGAGCTGTGGTCTGGGCTGTTCCTCAGTCCCTCCTTCCATCACTATCGATTCCTGACACTTCCTGTGAGCTGGGTGGAGAAGACATCCTCAGTGTAGAAGTGGGTTTGGGGGGGTCATGGTCTCTACACAGTGTGGTGGATAAGATTTAGAGGGAAGCAGCTCTACATAGTCCTCCCTTTCCCCGGCAACATGGAGCATAGGCCGTCTAGAGCCAGAGGGCAGCTTCTGCTTGAGGATGTAGCATTAGTTGTTAAAGCCCACCAATCAGTCACGTTCCCAGGCCTCTGTTCTCTAACCTTCTTGGTGTTGGCCATCTGGTCTTCGAGATGGTGAGTGCTCCCCGTTTAACATTAGTTTCTGGCTAATGTGGAGCATGAAGCTGGCCAACCCAATTTCCTCCTTGAAGGCAAGGAGGAAATTCCATTAGTTCCATCACCCACTTCCCAGAGTACCAACCACTCATCTCCAGACCCAGGCATGGGGTTCAGGGGCCATGAAGGGAGCCTTGAGGCTCTCTGCCTTGCTAAGGATCAACCCAGCGTTTGGCCCTCTCCTTTGTCCATGCACTGTTCAAAGCCCTGGGTATCCGGGCAAGAAAGCCTTGTGTGTGTATGTATGCATGTATGTATGTATATAAATATACCTTGCCTTCACAGAGCCCATACTTTCTAGGGCCAGAGGGAGGGGGCACAAGCAAATGTCCAACCCAATCCTCTCAACTCATAGGGGCAGAAGCTGGGGAAGAAAATAGTCACTGTGTAGATAGGGATGGGCTGGGGGATTGTCTTCAGCAAAGCAAAGGCCTTTCCAGAGGGAGACATTTGCACTAAGTCTAGAGGAGCAAGGAAAGCCAAGCAAGACACAGCTGGGACAAGAAGTCAAAGGCAAGGACACAGTTAAGTACATGCTTGAGGTGCGGGGAGAGCGAGGGCTCGCCTGGTGGGAGGGGAGCTAAGGAAAAAGCACACACTCATCAGGGAGCCAGCAATGGAGCCAGCACCTAAGGTGAGGACAGGCCATCCTGAGTCACTGCCGGGGTCTGCTGAAGCCGGATGGGGTGAGGCTCTGGGAGTCAAGCTCCTGGGTGTGGCTCCTGGGTGGGGGTCTTGAGATGATCCCCCTGATGAGCTTCCACGGTTCTGGACAACGTCCAGAGATTTCGTTGCTAGCTATGCTGAAGTGTGGACAGGGAGGCTCTCTGCACACTTGACCACACCCACGTCCGTCTGTTACTTGGCCCTGGTAGCTTGAAGAAGGGCTGTGGATTCTGATGTTGCCATGGGGTCAAAAAGATGACCTGGGATTTCTTCCCAGCTGCCATTTGTCATCATGTGGGTGAATGACTTTGAGGGTCAGTGATGGATAGAGGTACCTTCATTCCCTCATTCATTCATCAGCTCTACTCATTCATTCAACAAATAGTGCTGAGCATCCTTTTGCCAAATGCCAAACTGCGGTTTGGGGGTGGGGGCACAAGGGGCCAGGCCACAGAGGGAACTTCAGCCTTTTGAAAAGCAAGAAAGAAACTGGCCCTCCCATTCCTCCACCCCACCCCCACCCCCACCCCCACACTGATCACAACAAACAAAAGAGGTTCTGGGCCCACCCAAAGTGTTATCCAAGTGGAACATGTCCAATATAAGGGATGGAAGCTTCCTGGTGTAATCCGCCAGAGATGGCGCAGTACCCACAACAGATGCAACTGTGTGTGTGTTCATATATGTGTGCAAAGCAAGGCATGGCTACATAGAGATACCCACCCTGCCCTCACCACCTGTAGCACCAACCATGCCCATTTGGGCGTGGTCACAGGGGCAGACATGAGGGAGGGCGGGGTTAGGTCTGGGGTCCAGGACCCCAGCTGGAGCTCTTGGTTCAGGTCTGGTCGCTGACGGCAGCCTGGGTGTGGATCCTTGGAGCAGGAACTTGCGGGTCATCGGTTTCTCAAGTAAGTGACTTCTCCCCGAATAAAATTAACAACCTATTTTAAACCTAGTCCCTCGTATCTTAATCCGTGGATCAGCTTGCTTTGAGAGGTCGCTGCTCCTCTGAGGAGAAAATGAGACCGTGCCCAAAGCCATTCACGGAGCATGGGTCAGTGAGTGGGGTGGTGAAGTAAGCATCCCTACAGGCCAGGAGGTTGAAAAGCCAGATGCAGAGACCATGCCAGTAAATGTATCCAGCTAGGGTTTTCACCGGCTTCTTCCACCCTCCTGTTGAATAACCATGAACCGACACGAACTGCTGGGCGAGCGCCTTCTCCTTGGTCCCCTCTGCTGAGTTCATTTGGAGTTTATGAGCAGTGGCAGGCCTCTGGGAAAGGCCTTCTCCCAAGGCGACCTGTGTACACCTGCTCAGGACACTCACTGTAGATCACAGCAGATAGGGCTCTCAAGTGCTAATGCCTGGAGTCCACTGAGGACTCTTCACACCTTAAGATCTGACCATGAATATTCATGACACTGCTTGAGTTCAGCCTCCTCCTGGACAAGTGGGGCTCAGCTTCTTCCTCTACCAGATAATGCCCCCCTCTCTGTACCTGGTAGTCGGGAGGGGGGTGCCACAGAAGCAGGGGACTTGTCCTGCCATACCCCATCTCCTGACCTTTCCCTGGCTTGCAGGCCCATGTTGAACGGTATCAGCAAGTGTGTTCACATGCACTGGGCATGAGGGTGTTTCACTGAGATGCTGGGACGAGGTGCCAGCCTACAGCTTGTGGCTGGTGAGCCTACCTTAAAGCTGGGGCGTTGACCTTGGTTACACCCAGGTGGGGCTGGGCTTCTGCACGGTGATTCACACTCCCTACTGTGGATTTCAGGGTGCCCAGACTGCTAGAAATGCCGACCCCAGCCTCTGCCTCAGTTCACTGAGTAGCAGCTCTGTGTTTGGGAACCTGCTACCTCGGGGTGCTGTTTTAGACTAAGGTTTAGCCATCACAGCTTGGTACCACTGGACCAAACCCACCCTGGCTCTGACAACAGATGGAATATCTGGACCACAGTGCCAGCCAGGCCTCATTCCCACCCCGAGGTGAGCTCTCACACACGGAGTCTGGTTTGCATCCCTTATTGAGCTTCATAAGGATGGGATCACACAACCTGCCTTCTGAATTGAATCTTTACTTTCAGTCCAGAGAGCTGGAGGAGGAAAAGATCCCAGGCTGACTCAGGAGCCACCTCCTGGGTTTGCCTCCCAGGAGGCCCAGAGCACTTATGCAAGCTGGAAGCTTCCCCCATGCCTCAACACCTTCCCCCATGGGGAGACAAACCTCACTGATGCTTCTGAGCTGTGGAACAGGCTGTACAGTACACGTGGAGTTTTAAGTTTTATATTCACCTGGCTGCAGCCAGAGGCTGTCGGCCCCTTTGTTACTGCTGTGTAGAGTTCTGTTCCATAAATACCATTAGTAGCCTTCCTTCCCTTGACGGACAATTGGTTTCTCTCCAGTTTTTGCTTTCCTTGCTTTCATGACTGTGCACTTCCACATCGGTTTTCAGGCATGTGCACCCAGCATCTGGCCAGAAGAGGACATGGAGTCCCGGAGCTGGAGTTACAGCCACCCCCTGTGAGTGCTGGGAACCAAACTCAGGTTCTCTGGAAGAGCAACAAGTGCTCTTAACTGCTGAACCATCTCTCCAGCCCTCACTGTATTTTTTGAGACAAGACTTTCTCACTGAACCTGGAGCTCATTGATTCACTAGGCTGGCTGGCTAATAAACCCCAGGGATCCACCTCTCTGTTTCCCCAGTGCTGGAGTTACAGACAGGCACACATACCTTTTACAGGAGTTCTGGGGGGGGGGGTCCATTCATCTCCCAGCCTGTCAGAGACTTCAGGGGTGCTGCGCTTTGCAGTTGGGGATTTCGCTTTCCTTTCCAAGGTCGTAATGAAGTTCCCATCAGTTCATAGCTGCTGAGTGGGTTTCTTCCTTCTGTGTCTTTTCCATTTGGGTTCTTTCACTCACTTACGTGTTGGCATTTTCTTACTCTCTGCTGAGATGTTCACATACATGGACTCGAGTCCTCTATTAGATCTGCGTGCAGCGGGCTGTCATCTCCAATAAGCACCTTGTCCTTCCATTACCATCTTTGTGATGTCCCCAGACAAACATTAGTCCCTAATTGAGTGTGAGGAAGCGATCGATCATGCTTTGTATAGTCTGGGATTTTTGTGCCTCATTTCAGAACTCTTCCCTTAACCTAAGGTCATATGAATTTTCCACTACATCCACATCTAAGAATTCTCTTAAAGCACATGTTTGTGGTGCATCTATGTCCTTTGTCCTTCCAGAATTGATATGGAAAGAATCCGATATCAGAAATAAGGGTCTTCGGCTGTGTTGCTTGGCCAGAACGCCATTCCCCATGGACTGTCAACACCGAACACGTGAAATCCCACGTGTATGCCTCATGGGTAGGCATGTGTGTAATTGTTGATTTTGATTATTAAGCTGGCTGGATTAAGAAAGGGTCCCGGCTGTGCCGAGAGGCTTCGGTGAGTGGGAAGAATGGTCCTGAGTGAATCAAATGAGCAAAAGTGGAGAACACCACGCTATTTATCTCCCTCCACTTCTCAAGCTGCTAAGACGCATGCCAACAGCCCAGCGTCCCTCACACGCCACACCCTTCCAGCCATGAGCAGGTAAGGGCAGGAGGGGGTGACCCAGAATGAACCCTCTCTCCTCCGGTTGCTTCCAGTGAAGTCTTTGGTCACAGCAATGAAAAAGTACCAAGTGCCACACATTCCTGAACCCTGAAGGTGTCCGTGGGAAGCAGCCTCTTCTTGCGCTTAGTCTCCCCAATCCATCTGCCCAATTCTCCCCCCTATGTTCTTCCATAGAAAATTGGAAATGCCTGCTACAAAAACCACCCTGAAGCTTTGATGGGGATTTCTGTGAAACTTTGGTCCAATTAACTAAGAGCTAAGAACCTGCATATTTATGAGAGGGTTATTTCTCAGATCCCACACGTGTCCTAGGAGCCCTGTAATATGCGGTTTTCTCTTTGCATACCCCTTGCTAGGGTTTCCCCTGGGTGCTTTGTAAGCACTCCACACATTATTTCTCATTAAATACATCTTCTCCCTGTTCTTCTGTGTTGAGATGCAGCGGACACTTGTAAATTTATCTTATATCTACCAAGCTGTTCAACTTCTGGTTTCTCATAAGCTGTAGATTGCTTGGAGTTTTTCAGTGGTGGAAAATCATAGCATCTATGAGCGATGCTAATCTTAATTATCTCCCTCTAATCACTGGTTTTTCTTTCTTGTTAATTAGTCAACGTTAAATAGAGGTGTAAATTAATAGCGGATAGCTGTCTTCTTCCTAATTTAAAAGGCGATGGCTCTGATGGTCCATCATTGAGAATGATGTTTGCTGGAAATTTCTTAAAGACGCCTCTCGTGAAATGTCGGAAACCTGCCAGTCACACTTTGCTATGACTTTCTGTCAAGGTTTTTCTCTCCTGTTGAAATAGCCACGCGGTTTTTTTCTCTTTAATCTGTCATTGCGAAAATTGTAATAATAAATACTCAGCAGTTGGACCAAACTTGTGTTGGTGAGAGAAAGTCAGCTTGGACCACAGCAGATGCTTCATTAGGTCCTTCTGGACTTAGACTTCAAAAGTGAGTCTGCCTTTCGTATTGCCATGGTTTTCTTTTCCTTTTGCTTGGCTTTAGTACTAAGGCTGGCCTTGCATCAGTACACAGACCCTCCCGTTCTTTGGAAGAAGATACTCAGCACTAAGATGTTGGAGGATGACTTGGCTGGCATGCTTGTCAACCTCCCCAGCCATATGGGGGTGTCCTGCTTATGAGCAAAGGCTGCTGACACAGGCTTGTCCTTTTGATAGTTATGGGATCCATGAAATGCATCCCTTCATGTTATCGGTCAACTTGATACAAGCTAGAGTCACAGGGGGGTGGGGGAGGGAGAGAGGAACTTCAGTTGAGAAAATGCCTCCTTGAGATCCAGCTATAAGGCATTTTCTCATTTCGTGATCAAGGGGGAAGTGTCCAGCCCATGGTGGGTGGGGCCATCTCTGGGCTGGTGGTCCTGGGTTCTATAAGAAAGCAGACTGAGCTCCCCTCCATGGCCTCTGAATCAGCTCCTGCTGCTGGGATCCTGCCCTGTTTTGAGTTCCGGTCCTGAGTCCTTAAGTGATGAACAGCAATGTTGAAGTGTAAGCCAAACAAACCTTTCCTCCTCTACTTGCTCTTTGGTCATGGTGATTTGTCGAAGCAACAGAAACCCTAACTAAGACACTTAACTATCAAGTCATTTTTCATGTGTTTGGTTTTCTTTTGACTTTATGTAACAACAGGGTTTTACATATATTGAGGAAGTTTTTACACAATTGATTTAATTAACATTATGTTCTGTGGCCTTGCCAAGAAAGTAGAAATATGGAAAATTTAAACAACATAATTAACAGGATCATTTGTAAATATATAAAGAATACTGAATTCAATAAAAAAAAATCTGCTCTTTGAAAGAATGAGACTTTCTATAAAATTGTTCACCTATCATCCAAAAACCAACATTAAACGTTTGAAGATGATTTTTAATTGTTTTACTAGCTTTTGGGATAATACGCAAAGGGCATTTCACTGTGGCTTTTTTGTGTGCTCTTTTGAAAAAAGCTCTACCTGCCCCCAGTGCCCTGGGTGGAACACCTCTACTTGGCTTCTTGTTCCTTGGAAGGCATTTGTGCTGTCTGCTCCCTCCCTCCCCTGTGACTCCAGAAATGCTTTCCCTATCCTGTGTGCAAAGGTTAATTGAGGAACTGGCTTTGTTAAAGCCTTGGTAATGTCTTAACTGAAAGAGAGGAGGCAGAGCACAGCGGCTGGGGACCCACATTGCAGTTGGCTCTTTCTGGAGTTCTTCTGTTAGTCCTGGGACCCACGGCGCACTGCTTGGCTGTGGTAGGTGTGGGTCTCTGTAATGACTACCCCTGCTCTCCCCCCCTCCTCCTCTTCTCTTGCGTTTGTAATTTCAAGAGCACACTACGTCACATTCTACAATAATCAAGGAAAATATTCGATTGTGACACCCTGGGCCTGGGTCTAGAGTCTCCTGTACTTGTCCTTTTTAGAAGTCATTCCCACGAGCCCTAGGCACACAAGGAGGATGCCCTGGTGATAGTGGCCACATCCTAACTATTCCCTTGCTCTTGCTCTTGAACCCAGACATGCCACCTTCCGGAGTGGAGGGGGCTGAAGCATAGGATCCAAGCGGGTAGCTCTTCAGAGCAACTTCTTCCAAGCACAGAGGAGTTGCAGTCCACCAAGCTGACAGCCATGGCCTTTCTAACCTCCACATCCACTGCCCTTCCCCTGGCCCCAGGGCCTTGGCATGTGCTGTTTCGATTTCCCTCTCTACATGCTAGCCCTTCATAATTGCTAAGTCATACTGAAGCCCTGACCACCTGCCCATGGCAGGCTTTCCCTCGGAGTCTCTGTCCATTGCTTGTCTCTGTCTGAGCCTTTGTCACAGCCAGTAAAGCTTTTGTTTTAGCTCACCTGTCTCCTGGACAGTCTGTGCTCAAGGTGGCCCAGGCCTGTTGGTCTCTCTCCCCGTTGTATTCTTGGCATAAGGGCCTAGATGTGGATGAACACCAGCACTTTCTCTCTTCTGTGCTCTTTGGGTAGGAATGGAGTCAGAGAATCTGCAAGCAGAGGGGTCGGTGTGTTCTTGGGGGATTGACTCAAAGCCAAAACACCTTCCTGCCTGTTTCAAGGCTCAAGACGGCACCCATTGTACGTATTGTTTTCATGCCTTGGCGGAGCTCAGTGTTGCGGAGGCAGGAGTCCCGAAAAGCTTAGCATTGACTCTGTGGCCCATTTCAGGGGAGGGTCCCCAACTCTGGCATGGACCACCCAAGATACTAGGGCAAGAGCACACCAATGATACGCTCGGTAAAACCGTGTACCAAGAGTGTGCACCAAGTACACTCACAGTTAATAGGGATGCAGCAATGCCCAGTGCACGAGGACCAGAGAGGGGCAGCCCTCTATGCCACCAGGAAGGGGCACAGTGATTTGGAGTAGAGCTGGGATGACGGCGAAGAGCCAGGTCCTGAGGGCCCAGCTTAGAAGCTGATTAAGAATGGTGCGAGCCTGCTGTGCGTCTCCCGTGTGGGGACGTGTGCTGTGCGTCCCCATTCTTGTTGTAAAGTTACTGTCAGCTACTGGGCCAGAGTTCAGCCAGAGGGGCCTGCAGACAGCACCTCCACCTGCTGTCTGCCAAGGGAGATGTACTCAGCCAAAGCTGGGAGAGAGGAGGGCACTGTCTCCAGAATAAAAGCTAAGCATAATGAACTACCTGGGTCAGCATGAGATGGGTAGGCATCATAGAGCCAGTGTCTCAGAAGTGTCCATGCATTCCGAGACTCTCCAGGCAGGGTTGGGGGGATCTGAAGGAAGGCTAGCACCGACTTCCCTGTGGTAAGAAACGGTCACAGCTGACATGGCTTTGCTGCAGGATTTATCTGCGCCTATTCGGTTCTCCAGGAAGCCCAGCCCCTCTCAGATGGCCCTGAGTGTGGTGTCAAGTCGGTTGTCTGGGTGTCTGCAGGGAACCATGCATCCTAAGGTGGGTTACATCTTGGCTCGGGGACTCTTAGCACTAGATCCCATGGCAAAGGCTGGATGCAAGCAGCTGGTGAGAGGTGGTAGGGTACCTGCCTGGCACTTGGTAAATGTCAGGGTGACTTCCTGGCACCGTGGTAAAATGCCTATAATCCCAGCCTTGGGGAACCCGAGACAGAGGGATAGCGAGTTTCAGCCCAGCCTGGGTTGCTTAGTGAAGTTCTGTCTTGGAAAAACAGAGACCCAATAAAAATAAGAAAGAACAATAGTAACAGAGCGAAACAGAGACAGAGCGAGGCGGAGGAGATTGGGAAGACCAGGGAGAGGAGAGAAAGAAAATGGAAAATGTGTGCGTTAACAAAACCACACCCATGGGCAGCTGGACTCTGCCATAGAACCTTCCCAGGGACACACAAAGTGCCCAGGGCTAGTGAGAGCTGAGCCTGGGTGGTCCCCAGGTGGTCCAGTGCACCAGGTACCCCCTGAGCAGATGTATGAAGTCCTCCAGGAGAGACTAACAGGCTAGAATTGCCCCGGAGGCACCATCCCAGGGCCAGGGAAGGGCTGGACACGAGGAGAGTCCACCAGGTTCTGTGCCTCTTCCCCGCCGAGTTTACCTGTGTTTACCTACACTTCAACCATTTCAGAGGCTTAAGACGCGGCCATGATCAAAGCTGGTGGCAAGGTTCGATCAGAGGGGGAGTGATTAGGCAACAGGACCCCAGCTAATTATAAGTGAAGCCAATTAAAGCAACAAAGGGACTGTGCAGAGCTGAGACGTGTTCACATGGTGATAGGAGTACCTGGAGCCAGCTCCAAGACTCCCACCGACCCAATCTGTAAGGCTTACTCCTTACACCTTACACTTACTGAAGGACCTGAGTTCAAATCCCCAGTACTCCTGTCAAAAGCCAATCATACCTATAAGTCCCAGCACTGTGGGTGGTGTAAACAGTGTGACCACTGTGGCTTGCTAGCTGCCAGTAGCTTCAGGGTCCTCAAGAGAGTCAGGTGATAGTTAATAGACCAGAGCACATCACACATGTATGATGCATGCATGTATATGCATCATACACAAATCGTTTAAATAGATAAATGGTTAATCATGGATTATGAACTTCAGCTGTTGAATAAATAAAATTCAACAGCCATGCCATGCTGGCATAGAGGACAAGTAGTGAGATCAGAAACCACTATTGAACGGCGTCACACTGATAATCAATGTGGTATGGATTACAGATAACACACACACACTGGTGCACGCATACATACACAGACACACATGCACACGCATGTGTGCATACACACACACACACACACACAGGCATGCACATACACACCCATGACTTCACACGGGAGGGTGGGGGCAGGGGCACCCTGGTGGTGGCTTGTGTCTTTGTCTCCGTCCCCCAATCTACATATGTTGAGTCCTCACCCTTGGGGGAACACGGCATGAGGGAGGTCCTGGGAATTTATTCTTGAAGGAAGAACCCTGCCTGTTGTTCAAGGATCAGGAGAGGATTTGAATAGCAGCTGCCAGTCTGGCCCTTGGTTTCTGTGACTAACATTACCACAAAGCGGGTCTTCCCAGGGAGTGTTTAAACACTGATTACATCTTTGGCTTTGTAAATAACTCAATGGTGATTCTTTTACAATATTGCTTTTATAGCGCCTATAATGGGAAGGCAGGGTTTTCTCTCTCTCTCTCTGTCACTTGGATATTAAGCACTTTAATGAAAATGCACGAACGGACTCTCTATAAAACTTGGTCTGAAGCAAGCTGTGTGGGGCTTAATGCTGTGTTAACGTTGTGAGGGTTCCAGGGAGCTGATGAACAAATCTTTTGTCATTGCTAGGGTAATGGAATAGTGGTGGCTATTTCCCTCTCTCCCTTCCCTCTGCCTGTTTGTCCCTGCTGGAGCCATGCTGTGCTGGGCAGTGGTCACTTTGCAAGGCTTCCTGGGGAAAGAGGAGAATGCATTGCATGGCCTGGGGGGATTTTTTTTTTTTTTTTTTTTTTTTTTTTTTTTTTTTGGAGCATGCCTACTTTTTAATTGGCCTTGGTGTTAATGAATGGATTCGTTCTGTTTGGAGTGAGCAGGGCTGGGCACTGGTGCGTGTAATCTGATTGCAGCCTGGTGCTCAGAGCCCAGCGGAAGGCTCTGGAACAGTAGTGATTGTTTTGGCCCAGACTGCACTGTGCTGGCAGCCGTGGGGCACCGGGGGATAGCAGGCAAGAGAGGCGGGCACCTCTGTGTCCACAGGCCTGCTTCCTCAGTCTCTTGGTCATGGGAACCGATTGGGTTGTGTAGTCGTTGCCAAGATGGCTGTCTTGGGGCTCTGCTGTTCTGGGAGTGGAATAATCCTTCATCAAGCGATGAGGACAGACTCCCTTTCTACTCGGGAGCCTGACACACTGTGGAGGGTTTCCACCCCACCTACTCTTGAGCCATTTGGGGGGGAGTGACATTGGTGTCCCATCGGCCACCACCTGGCCATCTCCAAGCACCAGCTTTTTCTTCCCAGCCTGTTGCCTTACTCATCACACTGCAAGAGTACCAGGCAGGCTCCTGACCTCACAGACTAGTACGCCACTGGCGTTGTCACTGGGCTCCACCTCTGGAGAGGGAGACAACGTGTCCCTGGTGGGACCCGGGTCACCCACAGCAACACTGAGTGGGACAGAGTGGAAGGCGTTGGCAGCCCTGCTCCTAGCTGGGCCAAACAGAGGTGCCACGTCGTGTCATTTGAGGCTAAGAGGCACAGAGCCTGGGCTTTGATCTGGTGACAGGCTGGGCTTGGGTTTATAAACAGTACAATTCAAGACCAAAGATTAACTTTCTCTGAAATGGTTACATGAGGTGGGTGAGCTGGTGTTGTGGTTTTTTTCCTTTGTTGGATCTCTTTCCCCCAGGTCCATGATCAGTCTCTCTCTCTCTCTCTCTCTCTCTCTCTCTCTCTCTCTCTCTCTCTCTCTCTCTCTCTCCCTCCCTCCCTCTCTCTCTCCCTCTCTCTCTCTCTCCCTCTCTCTCTCTCCCTCCCTCTCTCCCTCCCCCCTCTCTCCCTCTCTCTCTCTCCCTCCCTCTCTCCCTATCTCTCTCTCCCTCTCTCTCTCTCCCTCCCTCTCTGTCCCTCCCTCTCTCCCTCTCTCTCCCTCCCTCTCTCTCTCTCCCTCTCTCTCTCTCCCTCCCCCCTCTCTCTCTCCCTCTCTCTCTCCCTCTCTCTCTCTCTCTCCCTCCCTCCTCATAAAAGTCACAATCCATTTTTGTTTGGCTGGCATTTTGGCCCCAGAATTAAGCATGTGAACCTTTGGCTGACAGATGGTCCCCAGGGGCCCCAGTGCCACATCTTCCTGATGGCCTGGCCCTTGTCTGTGACTTGGCTGCATGTTTGGAAGTCAGAGAGTGGTGACATGACCCATGTCTCATTCCAATAAAATGCAGCTGCATCAGGACGAGGGACCCAGCCTTCCAATCCCAGTGTTTACTCACAGAGAGGCTGTTGAGGGTTGTGTCCCAACTGAAATGCCCACACTCATCTTCACCTCATGCATCCCTGCTGAGGAGCGTATGCCTGCGTGGGGAGGCTTGCGTGTGGCTTCCACATCCCTCTCCAGACACACGGGGGCCTCTGCTCAGATGGCACCTGCATATCCAGTTAGTAAGCAGCAGTTTGGGATTGGTCCTCAGACCTCTGAGTACCCTTCTGTCAACCACAGCTGTGCTGTCCTGGGAAGGTCACAGGCATCTTGGCCCCTGAGTCCTCCTGAGGGACCTCCAGTCACAGGGCCCACCCCACTCACCCATATGCAGGACAGATATCTACCGGTGTTCAGTCCTCAGTGGGGAACACCCAGGCTTGTCCTCAGCTCAGCACCCGGCAGATGTGGCTGCTAGTCAGAAGGGTTGGCACCGTCTCCTTACGTCTGTTGCTTGGGCCCTGGTGTGTCCTGCAAGCCTTGGAATGGGAGCAAAGGGGTCGGACCTTCAGCACCCAGCATCGCCTGGCTGTCGTGAGCTTAGCCAGGGGCACATCCATGCTATTCCCTTTATTCTTCCTGCTATGCTTCCTATTAGTTGTTTGTTTGTTGTTTTTAATTTAGGTATGAACTCTTGATCACTTTTTCTTTTCCAGAAAAATTCCAATTCCAGGCTTAGTTTTTAAACATGAGAGAGGGAGAGTTGGTTTTCATGGCTCTTGTTCCCCAACAACTGGCTGCGGGCATTGGGCTAG
Organism: Phodopus roborovskii; assembly: GCF_943737965.1. Classification (NCBI taxonomy): domain Eukaryota; kingdom Metazoa; phylum Chordata; class Mammalia; order Rodentia; family Cricetidae; genus Phodopus; species Phodopus roborovskii. The sequence goes on along the minus strand of NW_026125059.1, from coordinate 2,449,922 downwards.
CACTGTTTTGTTCCCATTCCAGCCCAGACCTTTAGCAGCCCATGCATCCTTCCTGGCCCTTATCCTGCCATGGAATCCTGTGTATGGTGTCAGTTGGCCAACCCCCTCTGGAAGCCCTGGGGCCCAGGAAGGCTGCTTGCTCTGCTGTGCCTGGGGGAGTGAGCAGGGGCAAAGCCCTTTCCCTACTCATTTTGAATTCTTAGAGGCTTATTCAGAGCCTCCCCGGTTGTTCTAAAAACAGCAATGATATTCTTTGTTCTATGGAGATAATGTGGCCGAGATTCTATTACATTGCCCATAATGAATGGCCCCCTGGGCCTCTCGGGTCCTTTGGACTTAATGGAGAAAAGGCAGCAAATCAGGCTGTAGGATTCCCGTGTTTGCACAGCCGCACAGGCTGAGGAGCCAAGGGCAGGTGTGCTCCTACGTGCACCAGATCAGGGTGACCTTGGCCCACCGTGGACAGCAAGGCTGTACCGTCAGATGCAGAACGCAGGGGCCCTTCTCTTCCAATGTGGTTTGAATGGCTGTGAAGAACATGGGAAGGGTTATGAAAACATTAGTGGTGCCTGAGTGCCCAGAACGACTCACTCCCAGTTAGGAGTCAGGTGTGTGAGGGCTTGTGCAAGCTCTCTGGCCCAGTCCCATTGACTGCTTACTCTCTCCAGGAAGTAGTGCCTTCCAGTCCCAGGCCAGAGAGCTCTGATGTAGGGCACAAAAGTGTGGGAGTGTTTTGGGGTGCAGGGTAAGTCAATCAATGCCTAACACACATTGGGTCAGGCCCTGAGCTTGAGGTCAGTGTGTGACCTACGCAGCTTGTAAACCCCATGCTCTCTAACTTCTCTATCTCAGAGCACAGAGGGCATGTGGCTGCGGTGAGATGCTGAGGAGGCTCGAGGGGCAGAATTAAGGTTTCCCCTGCATATACGTGGGGAGGACTTCAGGAAGCAGGGAGGATTCGCCATCTGTCTCGGTCACGTGAACCAGATAGTCATTGCTGCAGAGAGGGATATCTTGTGGTGTCCAGAGAAATCCATGGAGTCGGAGGACGTCCTGGGTGGTCGACTCAGAGGTAATCCTGCCTGGATTCGGCTCTGGTTCCTCCACCCACATTCTTGTGACTTTGGACAAGTCACCGAAGGTGACTGGGACAGCTGTGGGACATCAGATGGGTCAGCCATCACAGTCAAGTTGGCGTTTAGAAGAACATACAGGAGTGCCCTGTGATGGCAACTGGTGACAACGGTAAATGGTGTGACACTGGTGTCGATGGCTACGGCAACAATGACGGTGGTTGTGGCTGCGGTGCTATGGACAGCTGCGTGGTTACATGTTGGAGCTGGCAACGCAGGGATGGCATCTGTTGGCTTCAGTGGTGGCGATGCTGTGGTAGCTGTTGGCAGGAGTTGTCAATGGCGGTGCTTATAAGGCAGGGCCTGTGTCTGCAGCTTCGTTGGTGGGGGCAGGGATGACGGCACTGGTGATGTAGCTGTACAGTCGTGTCAACATCGGTGATGCACGGTTGGCGTCTACAGCTTAATGGTGGTTATGGTGGGGATGACGGTGTTGTTGATGGTGGTAGTTGTGCGACCACATCGGTACTTACAGTGCAGTGTCTGCTGCTTCGTTGGTGATGGTGTAGAGAGGTGACTGCGTTCTTGACACAGCTGACACCTGTGGCCTCGATGGCTGTGTCCTATCGTGTGCTCTACTGAGATGAGCAGAGTCCCCACGGCTGCAGTAGACTTTGTGGTCTGGAATAAGTAGTTTGGGGAGACCCTAGGGATGGGAGTGGCTGAGGCATCTTCCAGCAGAAAGCCTACGAGGGAGGCCTGCTTTCTTCTGTGGGAAATGAGTAGGAGCAGAGATACAGTGAGAGGGTGTGGGGGGAGCGAAGCCCTGGCCAACGGGGAGGAGGTTGACCTTGAACATGAATCTTCATGCAGTCCTCTCTCAGTGTGTGTTGGAATGGCTGCCTGCCACAGGTGCTTCTGAGTGGCTTGTATCATGTACTGTGTATCTTGTACTGTGGGTCTTGGATGGACTTGGGAGGACAGTCCATGCTTACAGGTTAAGGACATGGGTTCAGGGACAACCTGACTGTATACAGGGCATGTGCAGGGCATGTGCAGGGCAAGGTGTGCTGCCTGTGTGAGGCAGGACACACCTGGACCTTTCTTCACTCACACTTTGCCGTGTCTGATACCTCTAGCTGACGGTCTAAGGGGGTCTGGTACAGATAGGTGCACACAAGACTCCAGAGAGCCTGCTTTGCAAATTTTCAAGGCCACCTTTCTCTGCCTAGTCAACCTGGAAGCCATGGGATGGCCAAAATCCTGCGTCCACCTGCCCCCAGCATGTGCCAGGAACTGCTTCCTTTTATGTCCCTGTTGCCAAGGAAACCGGGGATTTGGAAGGGACTGCAAGTGATGTCTTTAGCAAGCGAGGCTCTGTGGTTACTGAAGGGCTTGTGGATCCATCGACTGAGGAGAGTCAGCTTGGGGGAGCAGAACTGAGAAGGGCTGGCTAGAGGCCTGGTTTGACCAGTGCCTTTGGAAGCTCCTGACCTCTGGAGCAGCCAGAGGCTCCTATTCAAGGTCTACATGCAGTAGATGGTAGAGCCAATGGCCAAGGGATTCTCCGTTATCTAGAGTTCTAGCATATTTCACCACTTTAGAGATTCAGTATAGAACCCTTCAATTCCAAGTGTCACTGGCAACCATCAGGGGTCACTGTGATATGAAACAAGATTATCCTGTGCTGTCTCTCTGTGGTCACCTGCTAACTCTAGCTTTGTAACAATCCTATTGTCTGAAATTTGGTACAAAGAGCATAATCTGAGTTTCCAGGGAGAGCGCCCATCCACTGAAGCTCCTTCCAAGTTCCTCTCAGACCAGAAGAGCGTGAGGATCCTTGTCCATCTCATTCGCTGTCTTGTAGCATTAGGAAGAGGCCATTCTGTCCATTTGAAATGTGACTTTGTAGAGCCACCTTTGGGGTCCTCACCTCACTCACTGAAAGTAGGTGTGGGCAGAGGGACGGGGGCAATTCAGTACAACTGTGTTCAGTTTCTTTTTAAATAACTGGATTCACAGAAAAGAGACAAAGACAGTATGGAGTGCCCCTCCATCGTGGTGACCTCAGAGTTGGTCAGGTACTGACACTGACACAATCCACAGCTCAAGCTGCCCCAGCGGATGGAGCTGTTGGGCTGGGTCTTCTGAGGTCTTAGGAGGGCTCTGGTGGTCCCTTTCAGGGAATGAAGCATCGGGGTTCTGATTGGCAGTCAGCCCTGCAGAGAACCTGAGCACCCCTCACTGGAAATGTCAACCCAAGTGGCTGGAAAAGCTAGAGGCATGGGTTTAAGTCTGAGGACTCTGCATAGGTTTAGTTCTGAGGGTTGTTAAGGAAAGCCAGAGCCCCATCCTCGTAGCAGAAGGCAGAGGAATGAATATTCTACCCCAGCTGCCTGGCATTTCCAGTGTACAGTGGAGAGGAATCGGGCTTGTTCATAACACAGAGATTCTTAGAATGCCTCATGTCAGTGAGCTGATGCAAGGGGAAGTTTTCCCAAAGAAAAATAAGAAAATCCCAGCAGCATATTTCCCATTCCTGTTGTTTAGCAAACTCTGCCGAACAAGTTGCAAGTCCTACAATGTTAACATTTAGGAATGTTAACCAAAAAGAAAAGTCATTCTGGGAAGGTATGGGCTCGCAAAGAGGGGACAAGTCAATCAAGAAATCCAGAGTGGTGGTGAGCTTTGTTTAAAGGGGACAGTTACTCAGCTAAGTACAGAAAAATTTGAGGTGGGCATTTCATTCCCAGGCTTGTCTGGCCCCGTCCTGGGAAGATGTCCCTGCCACTGCTCACCAGAAGTGGCGATGCAGGGGGCAGAGACCAGAAGGAACAGTATTATTTTTGCATGATGTGTGCTCAGTGACAGTGACAGCCGTCGCCTGCTCCACTCCATCACACACTCCTGGGGAGGGTGCACAGTACTTCAAGTCTCATTAAACTATTTATACATAGCAATGAATGATTTTAATGTAGCGCATTAAGGTTATGCCACCCTGAGCTGGTTAAAAAAAAAAAAAGTCTATCTGGGTGTGCATAGCGTGTGGCTCTCCACTAAGTTAACGCCTTCATCCCTGCCTCCCTGGTGAACAGGCCTCACTGGCACATTAATCATACGTGTCACCAGCTCTTGCCATCTCGATGGCACTTCTGGATGGAGTGCTGATAAGATCATCACATCTGTAGGATCTGTATGTAGACAGATGTGCTATGAGGTTGGCACAAACCCGTCACTCACATGTCCCCCGACTCATAAACCCTGCCCTGGCGCCTCCTACCTGTGGCTGACAGCCTGCCTTTGCCCCGCCTACCGTGTTTGCCCCCCCCCCCATCTTTCAAGGTATTGTTGATATGTCACAATGACAGGAAGATAATATCTTTTGGGAGGATCGCAGGAAGTTCTAATAAAAAGCTGTCAATCACACCCCCCACCCCAATCACACAATCTGTGTTTTAAAGGACCACATGAACTATTAACAGGTCCACTCTGCATTAACAGGCCCACTCTGCATTAACAGGCCCACTCTGGCAGCCTGCAGCTTGGTAAGTGCAATGTGAGGGTTTCCATCAGCCGAAGAGTGCAGGGCAAGCTGGGCTTTGGCGGAGGACGGATCTGGGGTTCTACAAAATAGTGTGGCACCTGCCCTGTGTCCTGTTGGAAATGCTTCCCCCACACCTGTGGATGAAGTCTCCTGAAACATTTATCCTGAGCAGGAACGCACCCGCTCGCTACCTTCCTGTCACAAAACACTGGAGGGTCCTCTTTGTAACCCAGCAAACATATGAAGGCTCCGGCCTGTGTGGTGCGGTGCGATGCGGTTGCATATGAGTGTGGCAGATGGGAGTTCAGAGAGACCCTGTGACAAGGCTAGCCCAATCTCAGCATGGAGAAGTCTGTTTAGTTATTTCATCTGTATGTATATACATGTTTGATTGGTTTTCTCTATGAGTACATGGGTGGAGGCCAGAGATAAACGTTAGCTATCTTCTTCAATTACGCACCCGCTAATTTTTTTTTTTTTAATTTTGCATGTTTGTTCATTTCTGTGGAGGTCACACCCTCATGGAGGTCAGAGAACAGCTTGCAAAAGTTGGTTCTTCCCTTCCACCATGTGGGCTCTAGGGATTGGACTTGTGTTGCCCACCTTGGTCAGGAGCACTCTGACCTGCTAAGCTATCTGTCTGGCCTGTCACCTTGTTTGTAAATCTGAGTAAGAGGCGAAGGAAAAAGAAAGACTTGCTTGCTCTTCTTGGGAGCACTGGCCTTGAACAGGCTGTGGTCACCAGGATGAGGCAGTGGACTCGGGGGTTTATTATTTTCATACGTGATTATTACCAGCACCCAGTCAGGGGCTTGGGAGCTCTTGGGAAGAAAACAAATGGAGAAAACTGTACACAATCATTTTGAGCTGATTTTAGGCTGTGCAGAAATAATTAGCCCATCACACACACAACTCAACAATTTAGAATAAACAAAAGCATCTGCTTAGCAAGATGCCTTTGTGTTGGAGGACAAGTGAGATACGGAGTAGTGTGCTGCACAGCCATGGCCAGGGTACCTGAGGCTAGACCACCACCTGCTCACCAGGACCCCATTGAAAATCTGAGCCCCTGGCGCAGAGCGATGACAGAAGTTCACTTTCCTTTGAGAATCCAGCCTGGAGTCATCCAGATGCCATTGGCCACTTTTTTCATAGCTCTGACAGCTGAGCCACAAAACCAGCTACGGGAGGAGGGTTTGTTCTGCTTCCCAGTTTGAGGGAGCACTCCAGAAGGTGGGGAGAGCGTTGGTCAAGGCGGCTGACGGCAGCTGCAGGAGTGGGAAGCTGCTTGTTCACATCTGGGTGCGTCAGGAAGCAGAGAAAGGAAGTGGGTACAGAGCTGCCTTCTTCCTTCTTGACGTTTAGTGTTGTCTGGGGCCCCAACCATGGAGCCATGCCACCCTGTGCAGGGTGACATCTCCCTTCTCAGCCTATCCTCTCTGCGAATGTCCTCACAAACACAGCAGTTATGATTCACTCGTTCCTTAGGGACTCTTTAATCCAGTCCAGGTTCATCAGCAAAACCAAGTTCTGCAGAGACCTACTTAAAACACATCAAAGGAGGAAACATGCTTAGCACCCATGGCAAGGCAGTCATTTTGTTTGGAAGCTCAAATGCAAAAGAAACGAGGAGTAGAAAGGCATTTTTCTTAATTCCTCAAAGACCATTAAATTGTCTGACAGGGCCTAGTGAGCAGTTCAAATGTTCTACAGAGATCTGTGTGGCAGGCAGGTTGATGTCAGTCATGAGAATGCCATTTGGTGTTGATAGGAAATGCAGGGAAATGACCCGATGTCTGGAATTTAGGCGGGGGCGGCCATGCTCCCTCTGGAGGCTGACCGGAGGAGGCTGTTACTCCTGTGTCTTCCAGCTTCTCCTGGCCGTGCAGCTCCAGTCTGGTTTAAAATCGTGTAGCTTTTCCTCCCATGCATCTTCTACTTTTTTTTTTTTTTTTTTTTTTTTTTTTTTTTTTTCATAAGGACTTCTATCCCTGGCTTTAGGCACCATCTGAACTCCAGGAAGAGTTCATCCTTAAAATGATAACATTTGCAAAGGTCATCCTTCCCGGTCACAGTCACAGGTGTGATTGTGTTAACTCTCAACTTGACACAGCCTGAGATCACTTTTGAAGAGAACCTCAGGTGCTGGCCTGATGTCTCAGAGGATCATCTCTCTTACACATAAATTAGCATGGGAAGACCTAGCCCACCGTGAGCGACACCATGCCCTGTTTCGGGGGCCCTGATCTGTCTGAGTTGAGACTTCAGAAACCAATGGCAACACAAGCTAAGGAGCAAGCAGTAAGCATGCATTCATTTCCTTCTGCTCTAGACTGTGGGTGTGGCCAGCTGCTTCAAACTCTTGCCCCTGTGATGCCCCTGCTGTGACTGGCTGTGACCTGAAATTAGAAGCTGACCCCTTTGTTATGAGTAGTTTTCCCGCCAGCCAGCCTGGTCCCAGAGCTGCACCAGCCCCAGATAACACACAGAGACACTGTATTAGATCTAATGCTGTTGGCCTGTTACTAGCATTTCTTATCGGCTAGCTCTGTCTTAAATACTAACCCGTTTCTATTAATCTAAGTGTTTCCACGTGGTTTTATCTTACCCTAGAGAGGCCCAGAGTTCTGCCCTATTGCTCCTACATCCCGAAACTCATTCCTCCTGTCTCCTCCTAGTCTCCTAGTCCCGCCTATCTTGCTTTCCTATTGGCCAACAGTGTTTTATTCATTAACCAATAAAAGAATCATATTTACAGACTGACATCTCCCATCATCCCTTTCTCCATAAGCTGCCTTTTTGCTGGGGTCTTTTATCGTGGCAGCAAAAATTAAACTATAACAATCGGTAACCAGGAGAAGGTCACAAACACAGTTTAGGAAGACAAGTCACTGTGCAGACAGGAGGCGAGACAGTGTTGTTTGCAGCTCAAGCAGGCGGGCGCTAAGAAAGGACAGTCACAAGTTCAAAGCCAGCCCAAACACCATGGTGTAACTCTGCCTCAAAACCAAAGAACATAACATGAGGGGACAGATGTGCCATGGGGGTGGCAATTGCCGCTGGTAACCGCGGTGAGCAACGAGAGTGCAGACAGGTCTCCCTAGCAAGCCTGGAATCCAGGTCAGACCTGCTCCAGCCAAGCCTCTGTGGACAGCAGAGTGTTACACTCAGCGTGGGTTCTGCAGTTACCACGCAGCTGTTAGTGATCTAGAAACTGGAGACAGGCCACAGCTCTCTTAGCACCTGTGGAATCTCACAGCTGTAGGTCACACCTCCAGTTCCTATCCTCCGTCCCTCATGCTGAGATTTCCTCAGACCTGCCTTCTACTTCACCACATCTCTCTTCAGCAGCATCAGCTCAGGTCAGTCCCAACTTCAGACCTTCGGTAGAAGTTTCTAAATCATGGCTCTCTTCGGTTCATGTCTGTAATTATTTCCTGTTCTTTGCAAATATTTCAAGTTCATTAAACAGAACCCTTTAAACTTGATAAGCAAGAGTGTCTCAGAATCCCAGCGCCGATTATACACTGATATCATATGCTCTATGAATCTTAGCGCTGTGATCCGGAGAAAGAAAGAAAATGAACTGCGCAGTTATCACCCTTAAACCAACAGAAGGGCGAGGAAGGTGGCTTTGGGCTGTCTGGTGTCAACACTCACCCCAGATCACAACTCCTGGACACCTTGCACAGTTGCTTAATCATCCAGGTGAGCTTTATGCTGATCTGGGACATGGTGAGAGACCCCTCAAGGCCAGGATGGAGCCTGTGGCCCCTGAAGATTTATACTGATCATCAGTAAGTATTGGACTGCTGCCAGTCCCGACCTGGGGTGATGCTGGAACCAGGGGAAGAGGCTAACGTGGCCTGTGGCCTTTGGGAACAGCACTCACACTCCGTGTACCAGGAAGCCATGCTTGCCCAGGCTCTGTAGCTTACAGGGGGAAGATTGGGGGTGCCTTTAGGTAATACCACAAAGGCCAGCTTCCCACTCTAATCCCACCTCTTTCCCCTCAACCAGCCCTTGCTTTTCCTTTGCAAGACCCAGATCCTCGTGTTGGCCAACTCCAAGGGCAGAATCATAGGGTTCATTATGTCAAGCCCCTGAGATTGGAAACAGATGGGCCCCTGCTATTCCCTAGCTCATCTATGTCTAATGCAGTATACTTACATGTCAGTGATGGGTGTTGGTATGAACACTTGCCTGTCATCATCCCATGGGCATGATGACCCGGCCTGGTCCTGGAGCTAACTATGGTCCCTTCCATACCAGGTGCCCAGCATGACGAACTCCACAGGTACCATGTCCACTGCCTGGAAGGTTCTCCCACCTCCTCCTCATCCTCTGAGCTTGTCGAAAGGTTCTTCGACCTCATTGTCATCCTCTGAGCCTGGTATTCATCGCTTGACCAAAATGCTGTATGTCAGAACACTTGTTGCTTGATCCAGCTGCTGCGTTTAGCTGGGGACGCCACAACTATCATCCTCTTGTGTACTGCGAGCTCATGGTCAAGCTCCCGTTGTCAGCGAGGACCCATTCACTACCCTGTGCTGACGCCTGGGCTTCTGTGTGGTGTGGGTTGGTCTTATCTCACGTTGGACTCTCCTCTAAGCGTAAGGTCGAGAACCTTCCCTGGTCAAGGCCGTTAGAAGGAGGCAGTCAACTACGCCGATCTCGTGTCACACTTATCCATACACACTCAGCCCACTTCTTCCGGCGGAGACCTTTTGTGCTGCTCCAAGCAGGCCTCCCTGTGGGGCAGCGTGCCCGTGACCCCTGGGGACACTGGGGCACCTTCCTTTACCCGCCAGTGTTCTACCTCAGTTGGTTTAATGTGATAAATTATTGCCGGTCCATCTAATCCTGCGCACTGCTTTGTCACTCGGACTCACACTGATAGGATTCATGCCACCCATGGCACCTCACAGCGTTATTTCTGCAGGTTACCCTCCCCCCAGCCCCTCTACCCCCCAGCCTGGGCTTCAGGGCTTTCTCACATCTAGGCAGTTCTGAACCTCTGTGGGTGCAGAGGGGAGGGTTTGTCTTTCCTCAGTGGAGTCCAAGAACCATAATACTTATCACCTCATCATAGGACGCCACCCGGCCACTGCAGGTAAGTCGGTGGTTCCGGCCCTCCTAGCTGAGCTCTGTCTGGTGAGTGTAGTCCTCTGCTGTGCTTGGCAATGCCGGGCCTCTTCCCCTGAGTCCTCTGGTGGGTTAGTCAGTGGCTGTATCGTGACATGTGATTTTGCTGTCACGTAAGGGTCACAATCTCTCCATGTCATTGACTGTGTCTCACTGTGTGGTTAGAACCTGCACTGCCCCTACAGACTCATGTCTTGAGCATCCAATCCCCACATCCAGACAACATTTTGAAGGCTGAAGAGTCCTTCACAGGTGAGGCATGACTGGTAGAAACAGACCATGGTAGACTGAACCCCCTTTTAAAAACCATGAGCCAAAAATAAACCTTTTCCCTCTCGTGTTTCTTGTGTGAGTTTGCATGTGGGGATGTGTGTGTGTGTGTGTGTGTGCACATGTGTGCCCATGCATCACGTGTACTCCTTGATTGCTCTCCACTTTATTCTTTGAGGAAGGGTCTTATCTTGGGGTTTCTATTGCTGTGAAGAGTCATGGTGAGCACAGCAACTCTTATAAACGAATACATCTTTATCAGGGTGGCTTACAGTTCAGAGGTTTAGTGCATCATTGTCATGGTGGGAAAAGTCGGCATGCAGGCAGACGTGGTGCTGGAGAAGAAACTGAGGGTTCTACATCTTGATCCACAGGCAACAGGAAGTGAGCTGTCTCCAGGGCATAGCTTGAGCATGTGTGAGACCTCAAAGCCCAACCCCACAGGAACACAAGCCCTCCAACAAGGCCACACGCCCTAATAGTGCTACTTCCTATGGGCCAGGCATTCAAACACGGTCTATGGGGCCACACCTACTCAATCCAACACAGGTCTCTCAGACTTGGCTGACCTGACTAGTCTCTGCCCAGCTTGTCCTGGGGATCCCAACTTTGTCTCCCATATACTGGGATTCTAGATAAACTGCTGTGGCTACCTGTTTTTAATTTGGGCTCGGAGGAGCCAAACCCCAGTTCCATGCTTGCATGGCAAGTGTTTTATCCACTGGGCCACCCCCTGGCCCTGCTGTTAACATTCTTACTGAATAGAGTGCTTAATTTGATTCTTAAGTATATCCTGGACTACTTGCAAATGTTGCTGATAATGGTGGTGGTGGTGGTGGTGGTGTGTGTGTGTGTGTGTGTGTGTGTGTGCCAACATGCATATGCACACACACGTGCAGATTTACATTCTTGTATTCCACTCTTCTCGTGTAGCAACATTCCCTGGAGCTGTTTCAAGGAACCAAGCTACATCCAGAGCATAGAACTCACCTTGCCACAGGCCACACATAGCTAATGCTTTATGTTTTCTTTTGGCTTTTCACAATTATAAATTACTATGGTATAAACAGCCTTGACATTAAATCTTTTTGTTGAATCACTCTGCATTTGAATTTTATCCCCCTCCAGGGGTATTTTAAAAACTGAACTGTTGAGTCAAAGAACCTACTGGATGTTTTCTTCCATGTAGGGTTAAACTGATCAAGGTCTTTGGGGCTGGCTTTTGCTTTTGTTTCCTGCAGAAGGAAGTAGTTCTTCTTTAAGTGGGCAGATGTCCTTGGTCATCGCCAGCACAGTGGTGGCTGTGCACTAGTAGGTGGCAATTGCAGGGGTGAGGAGGCAGAGATTCTGTTTCCTCTCTTTTCTTCCCACCACTGGGTTCCAGGCCTGGCTGCCCGATGACCAGCAGGGCTGTCCTATGTGCTCCTTGTCACAGGCCACCTCATTCCCGGCCAAGCTCTTGTAGGCACCGTGCAAGAGTCACAAATGTGTAGTTCTGTAGGCTGCAGGAGTCCATTCACCAGTGTGACCACAGCCTTCTGCTCACAGCAGCACCTTGCAGCCTCACCTAGTGCCTGTCACACAATAGGTGCTTCAGATATGTGCTGATGACTTGATTGACAGATGCATCATGAAAGCCGGAGGCATCACAGCATGTCAGTGTCCAGGTGGGTCCAGGGTTCTCTTCAGGGCCCCACATACATGGTCGTATCTGGAGGCATGCCTGGCTATTGTGACTGCATGCTGGGCACCAGTGCCATCCAGTAGGTACAGGGAGGTCAGGGACACTGCTCAGTATCCCACCGTACATGATTGGGAATACACACACACACACTCACATGCAGACAACACACACTCACATGCAGACAACACACACTCACATGCAGACATATACACTCACACACACACACTCACATGCAGACACACATACTCACATACACTCGCACGCACTCACACACACACACTCACGTACACACGAAGACATACACACATACACTCACACACACACCAGTTTGAATATCTATCCTTGCCTTCCAGATTTAGAGTACATGGACACTCCAAGAATGTTCTAGAAAGCACCTCTGGGATGTGCCCAGTCTCCCAGCTGCCAAATGAGAAAGCACAAGCGTGTGATAATCTATACAAATCTATACAGTCAATCAGAGCACAAGCATCTGATAATCTATACAAATCTATACACTCAGAGCACAAGTGTGTGATAATCTATACAAATCTATACAGTCAATCAGAGCACAAACGTCTGATAATCTATACAAATCTATACAGTCAGGATGCTGAGGACAAAAGGTCATGGAGCCAGTCAGAGTTAGGCTGTACCAGCTGGGGACTATCCAAACATGTTGGATCTAGCACCTGGGACACGGGAATGGTTAGACACAGCTGGGCCTCACCGGTAACCACTAGCCAAGGGGACTGCGGTAACTGTGCCCTACGGCCATCGCCTGGCTTTGCTGGCATGAGGGATATTGTCAGAACTGGGCACATGTCGCCTTCCCAACTCCATCTAGACAACATTTCCAGAAAGTTCTCTGTGGGGCATGAGGACCCAAAAATTATGTAATGAAGTTCTTTCTTCAAAAGCGAGGAACTGTGCTGATTACCCATGAGCCTCATTGCTTGTGGGAATGGCCCCTGGCATGGCTTCTGTGGCTTGCTCCATCTCCCTTAGGGAAGCAGAAGGGTTGTCTGTCAGGTGAAGTGAATCTCCTGTGTTGGTGCAGTCCTGTGGACGGACTGAAATCAGAGTGGAAAGACAGTATCCCTCATTACACATCCAGTAATCAATTTGCCTGCATTGGGCAGCTTTCCTGGCGGCATGCCTTTGGAGATACAAAGTAGCCAGAAGAACCAGGCTCCCCTCTCTGCAGGATTGTTTTCTACCTGGCATCCTTCCAGCACTGCCTCCGGGGAAAGCTAACAGTGAGCGAGAGTAGGAAGAAGGCTCTTGGTAGCTGCATTCGACAAGGTCATCGTGGTCAGTGAGGCCTGAGGATCGCCCCCATACGACACTTGTGCGACCTCTTGTCCTCTGTGGAGGCTAATATTGACTGTCAACTTGGTATGTTTTAGAATCATCACGGAGACAAATCTCTAGGTGTGTCTGTGAGGACGTTTCTAGACTGGGTTAATGGAGTTGGGTCTTTACCCATCCTAACTATGGGTGCCGTCATTCCCTGGGCTAGGGGTCCTGAACTGTGTAAAAGGAAGACAATGTGTGTGGTGTGAGCGTCCGTTACTCTGTTCTCCGACTGTTGGCGCAGTTGATCCACTGCCTCCTCTTGCAGCTGCCATGAATCCACATCACGATTGGACTGTACCCAGGAATTGTGAGACAAAATAAATCTCCTTCAGCAAGCCGTTTTTTGTCAGCTGTCTCGTCATAGCAGCAAGAAAATTAACTAATTCAGATGTGCTCTGGAGCCTGCCTGGTTCACCACATGGACACTCAGGCCGTCCCGTGAAATAACTACCACAGAACTTAGCAGAAAGAGCATCGTGTAGATTGGGGTGGGACACAGCCACTTTGTCTTGACAAATGTGCCCCTCGCCTTTGTTAGCCTTCACTGACTCCGCCGCCAGGATGGGACCCCAACCTTGTTCCCAGAGCAGGTCACAAGAAGCTCCCGGCTTGTTTTTCTCATGGGTGAGCTTTGCTGTCTGTTTCCAGATTCTTCTAATAGCAGATGTATCTCCCTAAGAGCTAATCACTGTCATTCCTGCTCAGTATGCACTGCCACAAGGAGTCATAAGGACGGAACGTTCCAGACCCTGCATGATTTTCCAGAGAAGTGAGTTCCTTGAGAATTAAAATTAACCTTTTTTCATAACAAAAATGATACAGTCCATCGAAGTGCGGCTGGATTTATCTTATGACAGGGCTTGTCACAGCCTTGAGTGTTCACCGGGTAGTTTTAAAAGTTCATTAAGCTCAGGAGATTAACTATCGCCCTGAGCAGCGTCCCATAAAGGGGAAATATGGTCCTATTACTTGGTAAAATGTTGGGCCATGTTGTTAATCTAACCCCCTCGAGTTCTCCTCTTCCAACTCAGAAGACATTTCCCCATGCTGTTAAATCTGACATTTTCTGAGACCCTTGGAATTTCTTACAGCCATTGCCAGGACGTAACACTATGTGTTGATTTCATGGGGCGCTCCCCCATCTCCCCAGAGCTCTTGGAAAGGTCAGGTGCATTAGTCTTCCATTTGTCTCAGCCTCACCCGTCACTCCACTCAGTAATAACCAGATGACAAATGTAGAGAATCTACCGGGGAAGAGAGTATGGATAACCAGTGCCCCCGAGTCAGGCATTGTCCTGGTCACGCAGGGGTCCATGTTGGACCAGTGCCATGCTGGCCACCTGCCGGCCCTTCTGTGATGAACCCTTCTGGTTTCCCTTCTAATGCCTTACACAGCCATTTAGATATGTACGTCTCTGTAGGAGAGTATGTTCATCATCTCAGCAGCCTGGACTCACTTTTGCTTCAAACAGGCCCCTGTCACAGAGATAACACTGTTGTTATCATCATCATCATCAGTATGTATCCACGTTTATTGATAATATTAATAAATGCATTAAATAAAATTACTGACTTGAGAATATAATCAAAACCAGTAGCTGTAACTTGCAGAAGTAAGACCTTGCGGTCCTTTATAATGTTTTTAATTTTGTAGTGATCCTTTGTGGATTTCACATCATGCCCCCCCATCCCATCCAACTCTCTGTCCCTTCTTCATATCTGCCCTCTGCCACTGCAACCTCCCCCCAAAGAGTAAAAACAAGATAAAAGTTAAAAAGAAAAGATCTTGTTGTGGAAGCTGTAGTGTGACAGACTGAGTCAGGCAGTATGTCCTTTAATTTACACGTCTTTACTTGCAAGCATTAGTTCGAGGCCTCTGGAACCTCACTGAGACTCCTCTTAGCTTATGTCATGGAGACCCTGCAGCTTTGGGTATGCGGGACCAGCCCCTTCATGTTCCAGCAGTTCATACATGGGGCAGATGTTGGGGCGGGCCAGCTCATAGCCCTGGTTCTAGGCCTGCTGGGCAGCTCTCCCACATCCTCACCACCAGGGAAAGCTCACCAGCAGAGCCCAGGCCAACTCACCCAGTGCAGCAAGGGGCAGGGGCAGCCCTGCCCTCACACCCTTGGGCTAGCTCATCTGCACCCACACCACCAGGACCAGCTCTACTATATTGCCCAGCTGCAATGTAGGGCCCACTCTCCTGAGCACTGACGCTGGTGAGGGCCAGAATAGCTCTCCAGCTGTCATGCCTGCAAAGCCAGCTCTCCTGTCTGACACGGGCAGAGAGTGGTGAAGGGGCTGGATGCATCTTTCCCTCATCCACTCCAGAGACATCAGTCTTAACTGTCCCTCATGTGGACTCAGCTGGGGTAGCAAGGACATCTTCATGTACCTGAGACAGGGAGTGTGGGCTGCCATCACCCAGGAGGATCTACACGGTGCCCCTGGGACCGGCAGGACTACGGCTCTGTTTGGCATTAGAGAAGCCACCCTGAAGTGAGACTTAGAATCTGAGGTATTTACCCAGCACTGTGGTGATACATTGTTTACAATTTATTAAAAGCACTGAAGATCAGAGAAGCAAAGCAGCCAAGCCAGTAGATCTTGCTTCTACCCAGCTGAAATGGCAATCCTGTCTCCACAAATCCTCAGAGGCAAAAGCTCTCAGTTCCTGTCTCCTCCTCCTTAGATTCCTCTCTCTGCCCAGCCATATCCCCCTGTTTCCACCTCCCTAATGCTGGGATTAAAGGTGTGTGATCCCAAGTGCTGAGATCACCTTTGTGTGAGCTGTTTCTCTTTAGGACTGGATTGATTTCCTGTAGTCAGTGTGGCCTTGAATTTACAGAGATCCATCTACCTCTTAATCCTGAGGCCTGGGATTAAAGGCGTGTGCCACCATCACCCAGTTTCTATGGCTAAAGTGTGGCTGCTTTGCTATTTTGATCTCCAGTGGCTTTAATAAATCATAAATAATATACCATCACACAGTACAGTCATTTGCTGAGTATGTGCTTCAGCCAGGTCCGGCTCTGCATGTGGACCGCACAACTGTTAAATGAGAGGCAGGACTTCCAGGCTCTCAGTCAGGCCTCGAGAATTCCTCTCAGCAGTCATGTCTAGCTGGCCTGCCAGATGAAATTATGTAACATGCAGAGCTGGCCTAAACCAGAGGTCAGAGGTCAGAAGTCAGTGTTAGTGTTGGGTAGCCAAGACCATCAATGCCACCGACACCTAAAAAAAAAAGATCATATTTATCATATTTATCAGGTCCTTGTCATAGGAAAGGCAATGACTTAAATGATGTTTCACCAGTATTGACACATACAACATTCAGAGTCTTGCATACATGATGCTACTAAGTAACATTGGGCAGAGAGGATAAGAACATGCTCCAGACTGCACAGCTTGGAGCCTGGATTCAAATCCTGGCTTTCAAGATCTGGAGACCACTCCACTAGCCACATCGCACAATGTCCCCTGGTGAGTGTCTGCTTTTTCTGCCGCGACACTCATGTCTTCCAGTAAGTGGGTCTGTAATGCACCCAGCAGGGTATCAGCCCTCATCTCCATCCACATCACCATGGTGACCTCAGGTGTTAGAGCATGGTACCACTGCATTCTCAAAACTTTGGTCTTTGAGTCACGTGCCTATACGAGTACACATTCATGTCTTTGTGTTACACCACAGCTGAGTCCTGAGACACAGAAGCAAGAAGACACACCTCTTCTCATCCCCAGAGGGTTCAATGGTCATTTTTGTTGCTTTCTGAAGTTCTGGGATGGAGCAAGCTCTCTGCCATCGAGCCATGCCCCTTGCTGCCTGGAGGTGGCGGGATCCCAGATGGAGCTGGGCTTCTGTAGGTGTCTTTTTCTCCTAGGCACTTTCCCCGGTACCCAGGACCTCACCCCTGTAGGTGTGTCCTTTCTCCCAGCATCTTCTCCTCCACTCTCCAGGGTCAGCTTATGCCCTCCTCTCTAGGAGAGACTGCCACATAGCCTGCCTCGGGCCCTGTGTCCCACAACGCTCATCTGAGGGTAGTAATTGCCAGGCTAGGACTGAACGGGTGTCTGGGTGTACCTGCGTGGAGTGTCACCTCAGAATCGATAGCGCACCTTCAGACATCCCAAACCTAAATGTTCATGGAGTCTGCCCCTCTGTTTTTTAGAGATGTCCATTCTAGCTGTGTGGCATCCTGGGCACGCTGCCTGCCGAAGAGCAGAGGAAGGGAAAGCAGAATGTTTGCTGGCATTTGAGTAATGTCACTTTTAAGAGTGACAGGGACAAGTTGAGCTCTGATTAGCTGGGGTACTCGCTGGAAACATTGCCACAAGGCATGTGTCTCTGGAGAGAAGTAAAAAGGAATGGACAGACAACCAGACTCGTGCTGTGGTGGTCTGGCTGCTCTGAGAGCAGCCTGTGTGGGCTATAAAAGGCCAGGAGTCTGAGCCAAGGCCGGCTGCTATGACTCTTCTCTGGAGTCGGGCTTTGTTTTCATCTGGTAAAACCCAGACTGATTAGATGAGGCCCATTCAGGGAGTCAGCTAGCTTTCCATTACTGTAACAAAAGGCAGAGATGTCAGCATACAAGGAAAAAAGGTTTATCTTGCTCAGAATTGTGCCATTAACATAACAGAAGGCCAGAGATAATCCTGTTACTAGGAAGGAAGGGTTTTTTGGTTGTTTTGTTTTGTTTTGTTTTTCTCCCTGCTATAGAGGCCCCCTCATCCTGTGCTTTTGGCCTAGGATAGCAGCTAGGTCCCTGAAGATCATGGTGGTGTCAGAGAAGCCAGATGGTGAGGCAGCTAGTGGTGGCTTCTCCTTAGCTTTCAAGACCAAGAAGCTGAAGCCTGAGGCTCAGCCTCAGTCCCCGAGGCCAGGACCTCAGGAGTGGGTGCTTCTCTGGTGTCTCTCTGCTTCTCTGTCCAGGCCTTCTTTGTAGAGCAAGGCGGCCTGAGAGCATGGGTGTCTTAGTTGGCCCAGCCTTGCAAACCTAGTGACCCACAACCACTGCCCTCACTTATCTCTTGGGCCCTGTACCAGCCTTGCTTTCAGGGAAGCAGTCTTGTCAGCCGAACCTGCGGCCCATCCTTCTTGGTCACCGTGTGCTGTGCTGTGAATCCAGCTTCTTCAACCCACACGGCTTCCTGGTATGAGTGCATCATTTCGAGGAAGGGTTCAGTGTAGGCTTCAACACCCCAGATCCTTCAAGGCTCCCCATCATTCTCACCAACCTATGATCTCATACTCCCTATCCATCTTGTCCACAGACGCCCCGGGGCGGTCAGCTGGCAGAGGGGTGGGTGCTGTTTGGAGCGTAGACGAGGGAGAGTCCTCTGACACCGGATATCAACATCAGGCACCCACCTGAGAGCACAGGCCCCACTGGGTCTGAAACCTGTTAGTCAGATTACAAAGAAAGGGCCAGATGGTCATCTGCTTCCACGCTGGATGCTGGATGCAGTTCACGAGAGGAAATACTTCCTTCACCTAGATTTCTGTACATCTTCTTGGGGGGCAATTATCTGTCAGACAAAGGGTGCATTTTCTAGGCTCGTCTTACAGCTGGGTATGACTCTGTGAACAAGCAGAAATGTTTGGTGGTCTTTCTTCAAAAATGATTATTTTTTCTATTTTTTTCCTTCTGCCTACCACACCTTCCCCCCCCCCCTTAGTAGGCGCGGAACACTGAAATAACAGCTGTAGATGAGTCAGCTGCCTTGGATCATGAAGTAAGGTTGAAACTTACACACTTACATACAGAGAGAGAGGGAGGGGAGAGGGAGAGAGAGGGAGAGGGAGGGGAGGGAGAGAAAGGAAGAGACAGAGGGAGAGAGGGAGAGGGAGGAGAGAGACCATGCAGAGGAACAGGAGGAGGCTGGCCGTTTATCTCCCCTAACCACTCTCGTTCTCTTGAACCGGAAACTTTTGGGTTTCATTTTAGCTTGTTGAGTTTTGGGGTGTGGTAAAATGTATACCCAAAGCGCTCCCTTCTGAGTAACCGCTGTTCCTCGTGGGAGTCGGGGGTGTGCAGAGTCCCTGACACTTTGCTCCTTGTGGGCAATCCTCACTCTCCAAGGTATGTGGACAGCTCTTCAGGGGACAGGACACGCTGCAATGACCACTTCCTGCCCCCATGCCCATATGTCAAGGCAACAATCCCAGTACAGTCCCATGAGGAAGCCGTGCCACCAAGACTAGTAAAGACTCATGCACACCCTCGTTCTGCCGTCCTCAGCTGCTACTGCGGATGGCCATATGCTTACATGGACTCTCCCTGTTGGAGTTCCAGATCCAGACTCCCCAGAGACCCTCAGTTTGTTCCCTGGTTCCTCCGGGAACTCCTTCTTCAGGGAAGAGAGCAGGCATTGACTCGTCTTTATCTCCAGCACCCAAGGGGCAAAGGGAAATGGTATGACTGATGGGAGAAACGGATGGTCCCCGCGCCCTATTTTTTTGTTTTTGTTTTTGTTTTTGACAGAGCACTGCTCATCAGGATAAAAAAAAAATCCAGAGGTTGCAGCATGTGCTCTGCAGACTGTATGAACGGCTCCACATGTTATTCTTAATTAATTATATTTTATTGAAGCAATTAGGTGACTGACAGCCTCAGTTAAGTGCTAATGGAAAGCTCACGATTTTCCCATCTTTTCACATACTGTTGGCCACAAAGTACAGCTCCGACTCCCAGGGGCTGGGGCTGAGCCTGTGACAAGGGTTGGGCTGGGCATCGCATCTCTCAGGATGAAGCATCCCCAAGCTTATGCCTTCTTCTCTGCTGAGCCCAGTCCCAAAAGCAAGGACAGCTGTCTGAGTCCTGCACAATGGCGCTTCTCTGGGAAGGTGGGTTAATTGCTTGGATTTTCACACCTTTCAGTCTCCTCCAGGAGGGCAGCACAGGGGATTTTAGAGCATCAGATAGATTCCACACTTCCTGCTTTATCTGGCATCTCCAGTGGCAGCAGATGTGCCCTGGGCTCCCTTCCCAGCAGACCCAGGGCCCCATGTCTGCAGTCTGACCCAGAGCCCTGGTCATTCTGACACAGGTGCACGGGAGCAGGAGGCGCCACGGCAAGCTGAGGCACTTGTGTTTGTGTAGCCAAATTGCCCAGAGCCCTTTCTCAACATGTTGTTTTCTGGGAATGATGATGGAAGGAAACCTGCCTCCCTATCCTGGTGTCATTTATACAGAAACCAAAGCCTTTCCTAGATGGGATGTTTGTCCTTCTGGGATGCAGTCTGGGTACCTAAAGCATCTCTTCTTGCCCATGATCTGAAGGACTAAAGCCTTTTGGGGCTCAAAAGCATAGGACTGGCCTCTGTCTAGCTTTCCTGTGGGTCATGTCCCCATTCTCTATAACATAGAGCCTGCTCTCACACCTACTCTGCTCATAAGGACACATATACACACATGCACACACACAGACACACACACACTCATACACACACTCATACACACAGGCACACACACACACTCATACACACAGGCACACACACAGACACACACACACACTCATACGCACAGGCACACACACAGACACACACACACACTCATACACACAGGCACACACTCACTCATGCACACTCACACACACATGCACTCTCTCACACATTCTCACACTCAGAAACACACACACTCACACACTCACACACACACACTCACACACACACTCACCCACACACACACACTCACACACACACACACTCACACAGGCACACACACAGACACACACACACACTCACACACACAGGCACACACTCACTCATGCACACTCACACACACATGCACTCTCTCACACATTCTCACACTCAGAAACACACACACTCACACACTCACACACACACACACTCACATACACACTCACCCACACACACACACACACTCACCCTTATGGACCCAAATGCCACTTGTCACCTAAATCCGCTTCGTGATGCCGATCAAAGCCTTCCTGTTCTTCATTCCCAGGGGAGACTGGTCCGCAGTTTTCAGAGGTCCCAAGCTCATTTGGTTGGGATAGTTCAGAATCCTGAGAGTAGGACACGTATCCAGTCTACCCGTGTCTTCTTGAGCCTGTATGTGGTGGGAAAGTGTTTAGGGACAGCCGAGTGGCCCAGGGCCCTCTGTCACAGCACAAAGTCCTTTTGCTATGACAGTCTGTGTCTTAGGACACGGCATTTGGGAGAGCTTCCTTTTCCCCAGTAGCAGTAGAACTGTGGCTTCTTGGGACACTGCTGGGAACAGACTCAAGTTGGGGAGCGGTGGCCACTCCACATTGGGGCCTCCGAGTTGTATGTTTGTTTGTTTTTGTTTTCCGGTGTGCAGAGCCATCCTCTTACAATGTGTGTAGAAAGCAGACTTTCTGACATTATTACTGTCTCATATCATGTCTTGTTGGATCCCAGCTTAATGGTTCCGGCCTAAGGAGACCTGCTAGGACATAGAAACTACACGCATGTATGCTTTCCATGGTGCCAGGCGTGTGTAGGCTTCTCCACTCCCAGAGCTCCGACTGGCCTCGGGCTCGTTTCTCCATACCCCACTGCTGCTGGGCCCTTCATGCTAGCATGGTGTCTGGAATTCTGAAGCCTGTTGTGCAGGAAGCTGCCAGGTGGAAAGCAGGGTGAGGTGCTCAAATTTGTTTGTCTTCAGACCTCAGACTGAGTTGGTTCACATACAGAGGTCCCATGCCCCCATCTCGTGGTTTGGGACACTTTGTGTGGTAACTGTGAGATATCCCTGGGCAGTACTGCTGTCTTGAGCCCTCTCTTGCTGGCTACCAGCATGGGGTTTGGTGTCCAGGGAGCTGGGATCGAGGAAGAAGCCACACCCCACATTAGCGCAGGGGTCCACCCCTCATCATCGGGACCCAAAGCAGGTCCATAACACGTTATACATTATATACAGTTTTAAAGGCAGATGTCACCTGAGAACAGTTTTGCCTGCCTGGAGAGGTGAGTGTACTAGAGCACCAGGGTTTTGCTGAATCTGTGCCTCCTTGATACAAAGATGGTGCTTCCCTCATCTGACTCAGCAGTGCCTGCGAAGAGAAACGCTGCACAGCTGAAGCAGACAAGGGTGAAGGATGCTGGGCACTGTGCTGAGGTCACTTCCTGTCTGTCTGTACAGACCTCTGTGGTTAGCTAGTAGCAAGCTCCATTCTGACCCTCAGGCAGACTTTATTTGTACAAGCAAGGTATCACCTCAGGTCACGACATCAGCAGGGCCAAGAATCTCTCAGAAGCTTCGGGTCTATAATCCTGCAGGCTCCAGGAACAAGGGAATGTCTGAAGTTTTCTGGTATTCCCACTGTGGCAATGACAAGAGAGGCAGAAACACACGTTTCTCAGAATAGTCAAACTTTTATAAAACAGATCGGTGTGCATGATTTGCAGAGCCCTGGCCCTTTGATCTGGCATCTCCAAATGTCCTCACACAAGCCAAGTGAACCACAGAGGGTGTGCATCTCAGGGAGGGGCAAAGGTTGGAGCTTCACTCAGGCTGGCAATGGGGCTACCTGGCTATATGGTCACTGGCTCTCATCGCAGGCTGGGAGGCTTAGCACTGTAGAGATGTCTGGTAGCATAACGCCTTTCCTGTGAGCTACTAGGAGAAAGAACATATGAATTTATCTACCCAGCTATCTACCTACCCATCAATTCATCCACCCTCTCACCCACCTACCCATCAATCCATCCACCCACTCATCCATACATATGTCTGTATACCCACCCACCCATCTATCATGCGCCTACCACCTATCCATCTACCCTTTCATCTACTCACCCGCTGACCCACCCATCCGTCTGTCCTCCCATATGACTTCTCAACAATCTGCCAGTCCCTCTATCTGCCTACCCACCCATACATCCACCCTCTCACTCACCTATGCACATATCCTATCCATCCATCCATCTATCCATGCACTCACCATCCATCCACTCACCCACACACAGCCACTCACCCATCCATTTTAGCCAATGTCTGTTTATCCACTAACAAATCTGTTTAGCCATCTATCCATCTATCCATCCATTTATCCACCCACTAATTCATCTACCACTCCATCTGTCTACTCAATAATTCTTGTCCTTGCATCCATGCACCCATCATCCATCTGTCCATTCATCTACACATCTATCCATACATTCGCCAATCCATCTATCTAGCTACCCAACAATTTTCCCATCATTCACTCACCTATATACTTATTCAGCCATACATTTGCCTGCTTACTTGTTCCCCAATCCATCCACCCACCAACCCACTCATCCATCTACCTACCCAGCAACTCATGCATCCATGCATCCATCCATGCATGCATCCATCCATCCATGCATCCATCAATCCATGTATCCATGCATCCATCCATGCATCCATCCATCCATCCATGCATCCATGAATCCATGCGTCCATCCATCCTCCCACTTCCCAACCCCATCCTGGCACTGGGGTTGATGTGGTCTCTGGTTTAATATTCTTGCCGATGTTCCTTTCCCTTTCACAGCATCACGGAAATGGCGAGTGTAGCTTCCCAACATGGCCCTTGTTAAGTCCCCATTGGGTTTCTAACTTTGGGTTCATCTTGTGTGACTAAATTTAGAATGTCGTCATCTCAAGCACAGAAAGTGAAGGGCAAGGTAGAGCTGGGGGAGCACAGACTAGGAGGCAATGCAGCCACTCAGTGGGACATTAAGGCAGCACAGTTGACTGTGGGCACTGTGGACAAACAGAGCCTAGTTCCTCCTTGAGGAAAACTCCTTCCCTCCAGACTTCCATCCCTCCAGAGCCTTGTCTCTGGTTTCAGTCCCTCCTCTCTCTCTACCCCCATCTTGTTCTCCTCCCTCCCCTTCCTTCTCTGTCCCCTCTCCATTATTCCTCCCTCTTCCCCCTCCCTTCTTTCCTACTCCCTCCTTTTCCTCCCATCCCTTTCTTCCCCTCCTCCTTTTTCTCCTGCCTTTAACAAACACATTGAAATTTCTTCTACCTAGAGCTGGTTATGAGTGGAGAGACCCAACCCTAAGCACCAACTGCTGCCTCTAAAAATACCACCAGTGGCATGAGCATGGCAGGTGCTGGGCTTGGCCTCTGGAGCACATCCCCTTCCTAACTGCTGCTGACCAACTGTTAATGTACCCAACGCTGCTTCTGCCAGGATGTACTTATACATCGATATCTATTCAGGCTGTAAATTAGCTCCATTTTTCTGGGAGAAAGTCTGCACATTTGTGGTGACCTGGACACATACTCCCTTCCTGACAGAAACACATGCCCTACTCTAGACAGCCGACAAAGGATCTTCCTAAAGCCTAGCATTGTGAAGGGCAGATGAATGGAGACATTTCCACAGGGAGGGTTAGTGTGACCGTGAGAACTCGTACTGGGTGCTGCTACACCATAGAAGGACACTCACAGACACAATCAGTGCAGCAACACTAGGACTCTGTGCACCTGTCTCTGTGAGCACACACTCTTAGTTACGGTTTCTATCGCTGTGAAGAGACACCGTGACCATGGCAACCCTCACAAAGGAAAACATTTCATTGAGGAGGTGACCCGCAGTTTCAGAGATCCAGTCCATCACCATGGTAGGACATCGTGGAATTACGGCAGACACGGTAGTAGCTGGGCGTCCTACATCTTGCAGGCAACAGGAAGTGGTCTGAGTATCACATTGAGCAAAACTTGAGCCATAAAATGGAGAATGCTTACAGACCTGGGAGCCATTAGTAAAGTAATTTAGACAATGGGCTCTCTACAGCCTTCTCTGATACCTAAAGAATGATCTATCATAGTTATTGACTTAAAAGACTATTTCTTCACTATACCTTCACAAGAAAAAAAACAGAAAATCTCCCTTCACAGTGCCTACTTAAAATAATTCTCAGCTGGTCAAGAGATATCAATGGAAGGTCCTTCCATAGAAAATGTTAAATAGCCACACTCTAAGGCCATTACCTCAAGTCTGTTGGAAGAACAAGATGCCACTAAAGACTTGAAAGCCCACCCCCACATCGACAGTGCTTCCTCCAACAAGGCCGCACCTCCTAATAGTGCCACTCTCTTTGGGGGCCATTTTCTTTCACACCGTCCCACAGTGAGATAGCAGGTGTATCCACACAGTCTTTCATCAAGACCCGAGTTGTGGGATACGGAGGGCTATCAGACAATGAGTATCTTCCTCCCCTCTGACCGCTCTCAGCCCAGGTCATGCAACTGCAGAAAAACTCCTCCCAGAGATCACTCCTCACCCACATCCCCTGTACCTCAATCCCAGCAAGTTATCAGGGGAATATGAACATAGCCACTATTCCATGTGCTCATAGGAGGAGGCGTCATAATCCTAGTCAGAGCAAAGGTCACACGGGAAAGCAGAGTGACACACGTGGTCCTTGATGGGAGAGCTTCACCACTGGAAAGGACAAAGAGGCCTTGGGGTGGGGGCCGCGCGGAAGTGGATGTGGAGCTCTGTGCAAGCTCTAAGTTTGGTGTGCACACTTTTCCTGGAGACGGCAGGTGTTAGGGAAATTGAAGCCATCTCCCCACCCACTGGCTGACAGCTGTGAGCTGTCATTACTTCTCAAACCCCAGGCTCCAGTCCTCTGGGGTCAAACCAGGACTGTCCTGACATAGCCCAATGCCTCTCTTTGCTTCTTACCCAACCCCAGGATTTCCACAGCCACCAGACTCAGACCTACTTCTCATGACACAGCACAATGACCAAGAATACAGGAATGGCATTAGCCATGCTCAGACTTGTCTGAATGAGAGTTTGAGAGTTTTTAATCTGGCTGCTCTCTGAGACCCAGGCACGGCCTGTGGGAGACGCCATTACAGCCTCACCATTGGGCCCTCAGAAGTAGGGCCAGACCTTGATTCCCACTCAGGATCCAGGTCGATTCCAAGAAGAGTCTGTGGAACCCAGATCTGCTGGGCCAGGGCTGGGGTCACACCTGTCACTCTTCTTGAGAACGCCAAGCTGTCCCTGTTCTATGTGTTCCGTGTTGTGCTAGGCCTCTGTGTGGAGGTGACTCTCTAGCTAGGGACACTCCTAGCCTATGAGCCACCAGCTGTGGCTGCAGGGACTGTCACTCACCATGTGGGGCGCTCTATAGCAGGAGTTGGGAGGCACAACTGGGCGGTACCACAAGCCTGAAGCTACCGTATTCAAGACAGTTGGGTGCGAGCTTGTCAGAAGGAAAAGAGATGGCATCTTGGGCATGGCAGCCAGATGGAGACAGGGTACAGAGAGACCTTTGAGGCATAGCCAGCCCGTCAGAGGAACATCCAGAGAAGGAAGCCCTAGCTGTTGTCCTACTAGCCTTGAGACACACAAACATGGATTTCAGTTGTTCTGTGAAAGGGACGAGAGAGACCAGAAGCATCAGGAATCTTGCCCTCCAACTCCCTTGCTAAGGACACATTTGCTTACCAGCAGGACTTATAGCAGGATGATCACTCACAGGTAAACCAAGGCCCTAGGACCACCCTGGAAACCGAGAGTGGCCCTGTCATCCACCTTTAATAAATCTGGACCTAGTGCAAGCCAAGGAGGGCTAACTGCTTCCCTCCAGGGGAGGCCGCTGGAAGTCACACTTCTGGCTAACAAACCTGGTCCCAGGGCCGCTTTGCCTCAAATAAACACACAAAGACTTATATCAGGTGTAATGGTTCGGGCTTCTTATTGGCTAGCTCCGTCTTAATTATTAACCCATTTCTATTCATCTATGTATGGCCACGAGGCTGTGGCTCACCCATAATCCAGCATGTTACTCCTTTGGCATCAGCATCACGGTGTCTCTTGGCCGCCTCTCTCCGCCTTCCTCTCCCCAGCCTTCTCCTGGCCTGGGAGCCCCGTCTGTCCTTCCTGCCTGGCTACTGACCAATCACTGTTTTATTCATCAGCCAATAAGAGAAATATGCACGGAAGGGCGTTCCCCCATCAAAACTGCAGGTAAAGACTTGGGGAGAGGGGTTAATTAATTTTAATTTAATTGTATGAGGAGAACGACTGGGGAAGTGGAGCACTACAGAGGGAGGTGCTGTATGCGTAGCGGGAGTTTCCAGTTTCGTGTGCGTCTGTGTTCTGACAACAAACAGGGTGATCTCGTTCTTCCACCCATCTAAGTGTTGTAATCTCATGGATGGAAACGTCATTTGTCAAACTAAACCGTCTAGTGGGTCTAAGATGAGACAGTGTCTGTGCCCTGGCATGTCTGGGATCATATGAGACGTGGTGCATCCCCCTAGTCAGATGGCACTGAGCATATCTCTACACCGTAGAGGTGTACAGGGTGGTAGCAGGCCCTGGTGCCCCTGTGTGGGGCTATAGAACCCTGCCTCTTCCTCAGTTCCAAGTTCTAGCCATGAAGAATGTGGTGTCTTCTGCTAACCTCTTTCCAGTCATCGGCGTCTTTCCAGTCATCGGCGTTACTGCTGTAGGTATCAAGGACTCATACAATTTCTCTACAAAAGTCTCCTTACCAATGCAATTGTGGATGCAATCTGGCCATCCCCAGCTTTTCTGGGTTGGAGTATTGCCTGATCCTCAAAGGTGACCCTGGGAATTGACTCCTTCGGAGGCAGAGGGAGGCTTGAATCAACAGTTCCCTCCCAAGAACTGAGATGCGAGTGTGAGGCTTCTGGCTGATACTGCAGGCTGGACTGCCTCAGAATGACAGTGTGTGTGCATGTGCTGTGTGCGCCCATGTTTAGTATTTCAGGACCCGAGCATGCGTGTCCATGGGGCTCTGTCTTTGAGTCCTTTCCTGCAAGTCTGTGTGGTCTTGGGCTGTGTTAGTGATTTGTGCTGCTGTGTCCCAGGTAGGTGATGATTTTCCTTAATAATGTTCATGCCACTCATTTGTGACTGAAATGAGCACATCGTGTGACAGACTCTCCGAGTCTAATTAGGAGGAAGAAAAATCAGGGAAGTAAGCATTTTCTGAGCCAGTGTCTTTGAAACAAGAAATTAAAAGCCATGCAGAAGCCCGCCGCATATCTCCTCCTGACAAGTACTCTGAGATGAAGACAGGCAGCAGAGGCTGCACTCGGATGGCAGGGAACTTTTGCACTGCACTATGCTGGGCATCCGGCTCCGTCCTCCAGATTCTGCCCCACGCCGCTTCCCAGTGGGTCTCACTGGCTTGACTCTCTGCAGGCCTCTCTTTAATATTAGCAGACCAGAAGCCAGAGGCGTCAGTGATTTTTCTCGTGGATTTGGGGGCAGCTGCGTCAACCTTGACACCACGGCTATCTGTGTCTGCCACCTGAAGCAGATTCCAGACGGACGCTGGTGTGCTTGTTGGTGTGCCTCGCCTCGCCATTCCTATCCCTCCAGTTACATCTCTCACTTCCCCCCCCCCCCCATAGCTTGCCCGGCTCTGTGCCGGCACACTGTACTGTCTGATGGCCTCCTTGGGATCCTATGTTTAGAGCCCAGTCAGTGCCATCTATTTCTCTCCCAGCTGCACCCTACCCTGCAGGTAGTTTGTGTCCATGTCCAGCAGCGACTTCGGTTCCAGCGCAGCGCGGTAGCTGGGACCAGACTGTCACCCGAAAGCAAAGGCGATGCTATGGAGGAAGGGAATGGGGAAAGGAACTAGGGCAGAAGGCTTTGTAAGCTCTGAAGACACCAAGCAGCTTAAGGACACGAGCACAGAGACGTGAGAGCCGTCGCGTGGCGTTTCCCCAGTTGGTGCTGACCCCTAGGCTCCATGTCCTCTGGGCAGGAGAGCAGCAGACACCAAGGAAGAAGCCACACTGAGAGGCAGAGGGAAGGCAGAGCGGTAACTGATGTTTGTTTGATGGATAGATGAGTAAATGCATAGAGGAAAAACGGTGAGTTGGACGGATGGATAGATGGATGGATGAGTAGACGGGTAAATGGATGGAAGGAGGGCTGGGTAGATGATGTTTGAACAAATAGATGTGGATGGGTGACAGGTCAGTGGATGGGTGGGTGGATAGATAAATGAGTGGGTGGAGGAACGGAGGAATACATAGATTTATGTGAAGATGAATAAGTGGATGGTTATATGAATGGTAGGTAGGTACATGATAGACAGACAGATGGACAGAGTTTTCAGAACGTTGTGCCCCTGTGGCTTCCTCTGAGCCCGTCTGGATCTGAAGTAAGAGGATCATTGAGAAAAGACCAGGAACTCAGGCTTCTGAGTACCACATGGCCTGGAGACATGCTGCTCTCTTGGAAACGGACCCTGGAGGTGGACATCCTGAGGCAGCAGCAAGACCTTGACTCCACTCTCTAAGGCTCCCAGGAACGCCCACTGCTGTCTTTAGGCTGAACCATGGGGCCAGGGGTTGTACTCCCTCAGAGGTGCCTTTGATAGTTTCTTAGCCACCGCCACCTTCCCCAAAGCACCCTCTAATTGCATTAGGCAAAGGTAAACAGAGAGTGGTCTCTGGGGCACATCTTCAGGCTCTTCTGCCTGGGGTGTGCCTGCACAGCCAGAGGCTTGACTTGGCTCTTCACAGCCCACCTCATACCTGAATCCCATTCTGCTTTGAGGCAGCTTCTCTGCCTGGCGGCTCTCTGCCTCAGGCCATTTATAGAGCCATGGCCTGTGAAGCTAAAACAGTTTGATGTGTAATTGCAGGAGGAAATGAGGAACCTGCTGAGCATGGCAGGCTGGAGTGCCTTATCACCCTTTCTGTGCAGGGCCGCTAGCTGCAGTCTCCGGCAGACGCACACCGCACCGTGAGCAGAACGGTGACATTTTTTCATGGGCTGCCGTGTTCTGAATCAACACTGCAAAAGTGTGATTAGAGGAAGGAGGAAAGAGACAACCCCAGCCTCACAGGCGACAGATCGGTCCTCGATCCTGCCTCCTGCCTTATTACCCAGTCTCCTGTGATATGCAAAGTAGCTTCTCCCTCTGCCTTACACCCTCACATTACCTGAAAATTGAATTTTATTTGGTGGTCTACATATACTTCATAACGCTCCTCCCAAACGCTCCTCGGTTCTCATTTAGCTAAAAGTGGGTTCTTTATTTCCCATGGTTGAGAAACAGAAGGAAGCTGGGTGTCTGTGCACGCCAACAAACGCCATGCCTCTGGCAGCCTCCTAGAACGAGTGGTGTCCAGCTGCCTTGGCCCTCCAAGGCAGGTGTCCCCTGTCCTCCTTCCCAAGGGACAGGTGCTGTCACTGTCCTATGTAGTGAGATAGTCCTTCTGTGGCACTGACCACGCCCATTGGGGGGGTGGAGCCATGGGCGGAAGTGACCTGTGGAAGGAAGTCGGAGGGAGAGCCGGGAGAAGCTCTCTTGCTGGCGTGACTCAGACAGGAGAGGATCGGGTTGTATTTCCTGGTGTTCATCTGTCTAGGTTGTAAGTTATTTCTCCCTGAATAAACATCTATTCAACCTATTTGTTTATCCTGATCCTTATTTACTGCGATATCTGGTGTCAGAAGTGGGATGGGTGTGGTCAGTGCCACAGAAGGACTATTTCACTACAGTCCTACCTAGCCGGGGTTGTCTCCTACCTGGCTGTTGTAGGTGGACTTCAGACGTCTAATCAGCAATCCACATGACCACAGAAGCACACCAGGAGCTGGCCATGGTACCCACCTTGGAAGGGAGAGGAAGGGAGATCAGGAGTTCTATGCCAGTTTCAGCAACACTGTGACTATGGGGCCAGGCTTGATCACATGAGACCACTGTGGAAAATAAAAATAATACATATTAACATTGAATGTTCATTTTAATAGTGTTCTGAAAATCAGATGCCACCCCATACACATACACACACACAGGCACACACACAGGGGCACACACACACACTTATTCCAGGTCTTACAGTTGTCCCATACACACACATGGGCACACACACATGGGCACACACAAACACACACACACACACAGACACACTTATTCCAGGTCTTACAGTTGTCTGTACAACTAATTTTGGCTTTTGAACTTCCAATGTAAAGAAAAATATTGCTTAGTCAAAGTTACTCTTAAAAATAATTCATTGTTTTTAAAATTATGTCAATATGTACGCAGATGGGTGTAGTCATGAGTTCAGGCCCCGCCTTGCCCATCACATCTGTCATGGTATCTAGAAGGGTAAACGTTGTCCCAAGGGAGACTCCATCTATGCAGTGTTGGGGAAATCGTCAGCTGGGCTGATGTAGAACTTTCAAGTGACCTTTGAGTTATCTGCGTTGCTGTGAGTAGCCCAACAACCCCGTCGGTTCACATGCTAGACTCAGGTGGACTTGTTTCTTGGTTTGTCACAGATGCCCTGGGTTCCTTTGTGCCTGCAGAAGTGTCCGCACAGGCTCATGTGTGTGGCTTTGGCAGTTGGCTTTGTTTCCGGAGGCTGTTCAGTCTTTAGAAGGGCAGGCCTTTGGTCCAATCTGTGTTTCTGCCCTGACTCCTTCTGCTTCCAAGTCTGCTACCGAGTGGACCCTACACCCCCATGACCAACTGACCCTGCAGGCTTTCCCCATCACGGTCACTGCGAAATCAAGAGCCAAAGCACACACTTCCTCTAGGCAGCCAATTCACCGCAGTGAGCAATGCCTCTCTGGGTGTTCGTGAAGCCACAGTGCTGGTGTTTTCCCTGTCGCAAGCAAATGTCTAAGTGTGAGAGCTGGGTTCCAGAGCAGGAAATGTTCAAAGAATTAACAGTGGTTTCCCAGCCTGCTCAGAGCATTCTCTGTCCCCAGCAGCTTCTCCGGTGAGCGTGTGGTGAAGTGTCACTGTCCTTCTGGACCTCTTTCCTGGGAGTTGTGGTGTTGGGCACTTTCCATGGTCTCCTTGGGCATTCGCGTACCTTCTTTTATGAAACGTTTGTTTCAATCTTTCATCACTCTTAAATTGTACTGTTTGTTATAGACAGAGTGTGTGTTTATTAGTGACTTTTCTTTTGCTGTGATAAAACACACTTAGAGGAGACAGAGTTTCCAAAGGGTCCACATGGCACGTAAGCATGGCCGCCAAAGCAGGAAGCTGAAAGCTCACGTCCTTTACTGCAAGCGTGAAGGGGAGGGAAAGAAAACTGGAAACAGGCTGAGACCTTAAACTCGAAGCCCACCCTGGTGGCATATGTCTTGCAGCAAAGCCATTCCTCTTAAACAGTGCCACCAACTGTGAACCAAGTAAACGCTTGAGACTGTGATGCCTTGGCCATTGTTCTATTTCTGTGAAGAGACACCATGGTCACAGCAACTCTTTTAAAAGAACGCATGTGATTAGGGCTGTCTCACAGTCAGAGGTTTAGTCCGTTCTCATGGCAAGGAGCCTGGTGGCACACAGACAGGCATGGTGCCGGAGGGGTAACTGACAGTTCTGCATCCAGACCCACAGGCAGCAGGAAGAGGGAGCCACTGGGCCTGGCTTGGGCTTTTGAAACCTCAAAGCCCACTGGAAGTGACACACTTCCTCCAACAAGGCCATGCCTCCTAATCCTTTCAAATAGTGCCCCTCCCTAAGCATCCATATATGAGCCTGTGGGGGGCATTCTTATTCAAACCATCAGAATGGGTAACATTCTCATTGAAGCCACAGAAAGAGAAAGAAATTCTGAGAAACAATTGGTGATTAAATGATTGATGGACACATAATTAGATAGATGATAGGTAGGAGGTAGATAGTTGATAGATAGATGATAGATAGATAGATAGATAGATGATAGATAGATAGATAGATAGATAGATGATAGATAGATAGATAGATGATAGATAGATGATAGATGATTGATAGATAGATAGATAGATAGATAGATAGATAGATAGATAGATGATAGATAGAAGATAGATAGATAGATAGATAGATAGATAGATAGATGATAAATGTAGATTTGATGATAGATAAATGATAGATGACATAGAGATAGAAGACTGACATATTAGGCTATAGATTCATTTATGATAAACAGATACATAGTAAACAGATAGATAAATAGATATTTAGTGGGAAGAGAAGGAAAATACATACGCACATTTTGTGGTTTTATTCTGTAGGGTTTTTGGTCCTCCCCCCATCTGTATTTTGTCTTGGTATTTTCTTAGGACTATTAAAAAGTGGAAGTCCTAACTTGGATGGAATCCATGTCCAGTTTTTTCCACGGTCCATGCCTTCTGTGCTCTGATTGAGGACTGTTATACTACAAGGTCATGGCCCTTTCTTCCCCATTTCCCACAGCTCTAGGCGTACATTCAGAAGCAAGCTTTGTGTTTTATCTAGTGCGTGGAGTGAATTAAGGTCCAATGTTCTTTTGTCTTTTTGTTCTCCATGTGTACAGAAAATTATTTATGCCCCGTTTGTTAGAAAAACCGTTCCTACCCATGGAGTTGTCTTTTCAGGTTTATGAAACCCCACAGCCTCCCGTGTGTGGCTGGCCTCTGGTCAGTGCCTCCTGCGCACTGTCCTGGGTACCCTTTCCCTGTGCACACTTCCTGTGGGCATTTCCATCCCCCTGGGAGGTCTGAGACCAGCCAGTGTGCGCCATCCATCCCAGCTTCCCCTTCGAGATCACTTTTCGCTCTTCCGGCCCGTTTACATTTCCATGTACATTTCAGAATCCTCTTGTCAATTTTAGAAAATAAAACCCGCTGGAATTTTGATTGGAAATGTCAAGATCTCTCTTGAAAAATCACTCCAGTTTACACTAAAACGAAACCTGCAAAGATTTGTATGTGGTAGCCCGGGGAGGGGGGACCTGGGTGTCAGGCTCAGGGGAGCAAGGGAAGAATGGGTGTGTGCCAGGGAGCCTGGGGTAGCTGACACAGGCCTGGGGACCCCTCTTCAGGCACCCACTCTCATTAGCTTGGACTACTTGTCCCAGCTATGTGTGAAAAGGCCTGTTTATGGTTAAGTGACGTGTGGCTTCCCAGAGGGTGAGCTGTAGGGCCTCACAGAGCCTGCCCTGCACAGCCACATCCCTGCGGGATCTAAATTACTGTTCTTGCAATGGCCCTCATCCACCCACCACCACCGTCGCCACCGCCGCCACTGCCACTGTGGTGACATTCGGTTAAAGAATGGTCTACCGTCCAATGAGTACTTTCATTGCCACATAGTGTGGTCTATAGTGGTCTCTAGCAATGCAATGCTGCCTGCCATGCTCGTTAATTTGAACTGCTCACATCTAACAGTTATGACCTAGGGTCCCCTTGGAAGGAAGTCTTAATGAAGAACGGTCTAAATCAAGTTGGCCTGCGGGTATGTCTGTGGGGGACTGTCTTAACTGATGTAGGAGGACCAGCCCACTGTGGGCTGTACCATTCCCTAGGCAGGGCATCTTGAATAGTCTACAAGAGAAGAGAGCTAGCTGATAGCAAGCAAGTAAGCAGCAAGCAGGCCCATTGGGTGTGCTCATGTCTGTCTGCTCCTGACTAGGGACGTGATGCGACCAGCTACCTGAGTTCTTGCCTTGATTTCCCTTCAGTGACGGCAATAACATCCAGTGTTAAGCTGAGTAAAACCTTGCCCCCTAAGTTGTTTTTGTCCTTGGTGTTTTATCTCTGCCACAGAGATCTAACTAGAAAAGCCGCCATGTGTAAACATCACTCCAGGAGTTCTACCCAGGGACTGATGCTGGTATCCATGGTTACTTCCACTTCCCTGGTGTCAAAGATCACACCAGCCAGTAGTGCCTAGAACTAACTCACCTGGGAGCTTCATTTTGGATGTCAGCCCAGGGCAGGAAAGGCCTGCCGCTGATACCTGTTTAGTTCCACTGAATGAGCCTCATTAGATTTTGCATGATCTAATTTAGCCAGGCTCTATGAAGACATTGTACAAGCTAGTCCCCTTCTCTCTGCTATTTGAGAGAATAATACATCCATGGGAGAATTCATCTGCAACTCTAAGCCCCCAGTTAAAGATACCTCCAGGGACCAACGTGTGTAATTTGTAGAACATTCCGATCCATTTATGAGATAGATTGCAGTTTGCAGCGCATGGCAAGGCCCCGGCCAGGCTGCTTCAATGGAGGTATCCGTGTAAACCTAGCTCTCCTCTGGGAAGGAGCTGGGAGCTTCCTGGAGCGCGCTAGCAGCAAGAGCTACACTGCAAATTGCTTTCATGGCTCAGGTCCTGGGAGCAGGTACCCGTCCCGCGTTCATCTGAGCACATTAGTGAACTTCATAAAGGCTTAAGTGGCACAAAAGACATTTAATTTTCCAGCCCCGCCTCCTTCTCTGTCACACGCAGGCTCTCTCCTGTCACAGCGAGCAGAGAACACTGAGCCAAGCTGCAGCTGATGAGGTCTGGCCAGCAACTTGGGGAGGACCCAAGTGAAGCTGAGCAGGTTTCTTCGCTGCCTACTTGACACACTCCCAACTCCCTTCCCCGCCAGCTTCCTGCCTTGTCCCTGCACCTCTCCGTGGTGACTCTGTGGGTTACTGATAATTTAGGCTCCACAGCGATGTGTGGCAGATGGAGCCACTAGTCCAGCTTTCACTCTTCCTTTAAGCACACAGACAATGCCACTTGCAGCCACCCCAGCGCCCTCACAGGTGGTGAGGGAAAGGGAGTTTTCCTTCTGAGGATACAGAGCCAGGAACGGGTGACTGTGGGACCTCTGGTGACTGTAACATACGTGGCCTGCGCTGGACACACGTGATCTCTGTAGGCAGCAATCACATCATCACATCCAGTTCACAGAACACTGGGGTCCCCGGAGCAACAGGTGCTGCTCCATTACACAGGCAAGACTGGTTAGCTTTCCCGACCGACGGGGTGGAACCAAATCTCAGCCTCTGGAGCCAGGCCGGCTCAGTCTCCAGCTGCCAGCCTGGGGTTAGTCTTCCTGTGCCCAGCCCCCAGCCCGAAACCCATAGGGGCCGACAGTGAGTCACCTCATTAGCATAACAAAGACACTCCCACTTCCCAGGAAATCTCAAGGGTTTGAAGAAGCCCATGCCAGGACCCAGGAACAGAGAGCAAATTCTTCAGGACACAGGAGCAGAGCTGTTTCCTTCTTGCCTGCTCTGCCCTTTAGAGAACACAGGAAGGCAGAACCTGCTGCGCTTTGCCCCCTTCTGTGTGTGCATTGGTCCACACACACACACTCCTGCTTACACGAATGCACACATTCAGTACAAGCACACCAGACCTACATGCATAGACATTTGTGTGTTTACATGCATTAATGTGTAACTACTTACATGCATACAGTGGTGCACGGAGTACATACTTCACATACATGCAGTGCCTACATACACGCATGCTTATGTGCTCGAATATGTGCACACGTGTGCTCCAACTTGCATGCTCGCCTATCCCTGCACATACACGCCTGTTCTCACTTGCCTGTCGCACACACACTACGTACCAGGAATGCATGCATCCATACCCAGTAGCAGATGTAAGGAACCTGTCGCAGGGTGGTGTCCCCTAATTCTAGCCTTCAGAGGAGGCCACCAGTCTGTGGGGCCAGCTGTGGACAGTTCACAGCGGTCAGTAGGACATGCCTGAATTGTGGAAAGTAGGCGAGTGTGCACCAAGCACCTACCCCCACCAGCCCCTCCCTTTCGCATCTCCTTGCTTGATTTTTTTTTTTAGACAGGGTCACCCCTGCGTCCCAGGCTGGCCTGGAACTCATGATGTAATTCAAGCTTGCCTGTAACTTACAGCGACCCTCCTGCCTCAGCCTTTCACAGGCACACGCCACCACACCCAGGCATATCTCTTGTTCTGTCTTTGTTGCTTTCCTAGCAGGGAAATGGCTGCTTGGGATCCCGGGCCTGAGGAAGAAACCTGTCTATTTATCTTCACGTTCTTTTTCTTTTTTTTTTCTTTTTTTTTTTTCTTTTTTTTTTCTCCCTTCCTGGCATATGTTATTTTCCTCTGGCAAGATACCTGTTTTCTTTGGAACAGTGCTCACAATGATAGCATTTGGTCGCAGAAACAGCAGCTGTCCTCATCTCCAGTGACACAGCAAATGCTCTGGCTCACACAGCTCCTAGGTTCCCTCCCTGACAGGCGTCCTCACGCTGGGCACTGATTACTAAATAAGGTATGTGGGCTCCAGTCACTTCATCTGGGAGGGGCTGCAATCAGACCTTCCGCAGCAGGGACCTCAGAAGAAAGAGAGATGTGCTGGCTGCTTTTTCAAGCTGGGTCTTCTGCATGTGTGAGAAATAGGACCAGGCAGAGGTGCTTGGCTCTCCAGGTGACGTTTCTAGCTTCCTATGAAACTTAGTGAATGCTGCTTAAAAGAAACCCGATCTCTAGACACCCCCTAAAATCTCCCTGTGTGTCTCAGTACCCTGAGCACTTTGGGTCCCTGGACCTCCCCCTTGGTGAGCAGATGTTATGTGACAGTTTCCAAGACAGGGCCATTTCCAGTTGGAGCAGAAGTCAGCTAACTGTTCACATACAGAGCCTCACAGTCTGCACATGCCTGGGGCCATAACACCTTAGGTGAGATGTTGGCAGTACCTAAACGAGGCTAGACCAGTGGTGACTCAGGGCTATGGTTCCCCAAGCCTCAGCTAGACTTTTCTGTAATTCTGATGCAGGGTGTCCCAAGTCAGGCAAGTCTCTCACATGTACGCATGATGGATCAAAATGTTCCACTTATGCCTTGGAATCAAGGCCCAGGACCTGAAGAAGTCTCACTATTTAAGAAAACAATTAAGGCCAGGTGGTGGTGGGCACACCTCTAATCCCAGCACTGGGAAGGAAGGCAGAGGCAGGCCGATCTCTGTGAGTTTGAGACCAGCCTGGTCTACAAGAGCTAGTTCCTGGACAGCCTCCAAAGCCACAGAGAAACCCTGTCTCGAAAAAAACCAAAAACAACAACAACAACAAAACAAACAAAAAAACAATTAAGGTCCCGCAAGATGGCTCAGTGGAAAAAGGTGTGGCTGTCCAGCCTACGGGGCTAAATTCCATCCTGAGACCCATGTGGTGGAAGAGCAACCAACTCAGACAAGTTTTCTGTTTTGGCAGTTTGTCCTCTGATCACCACACATGCATTTCTCTCTCTCTCTCTCTCTCTCTCTCTCTCTCTCTCTCTCTCTCTCTCTCTCACTCTCACTCTCTCTTACACACACACACACACACACACACACACACTCAAACAAGCAAATAAATTTTTAAAAATGTTAACAATTATGCTATCATAAAACCAGTAAACCCACCAGGATGAAAACAGGGCTCCCCCAAAGAAATCTGCATAAGACACTAAAAAATCCAAGCACTGTGCAATCTGGCAGCAATCCCTTCTAGAGAAGCTGGGAAGCCTTTGTGTGAAAGTTCAGCTTTGTGGTGTGCATTTTGTTCTCCTTGAGGGAGCCTCATAACTCAACTGGACACATTTTGCTATAAAACAAATATTTTATGTGTGGAGTACTTCCTTTTATCCAGCGTTTGTGGAAGCACAAAATGGCCTGTGGATATAATGAGTTGGCCACACTCCTTAGCTGTGGATGCTGAATATCACTGTTTATGCAAAACTTGAATGTCAGAGCTTTGTTTGGGTGGATAAGCCGAGGAAAGTAGCCCCAAAACATGTTATGTGAAAAATGAATGTTCTAGGTGTCAAAAATAAATAAATAAATACGTTTTGGGAAACTTTGCAACTAGTACTGACAGGATGGTAATTGGCTTGGCTGTGGAAAGCACCCAGAACCTCACCTGGGCAGAGATAGGCCCCGCCACCACAGGAAGTCTACAATACTTCCTGTGTGCAGGACTACCATCACCAGCCCCTCCACAACAAAGAAGCTGATGGGGGTTGGGGGAGAGGTGAGGACTATCTAGAAATGTTCTTGCTTTTCCTCTCTGCCTAGCAAGGGCCTCTGTGTTGACTGCTCTGACGGGATACATTTTTAATTTTTAGGGGCTTATCTCTTCTCTGAAACAATACTTTGACTTTTTGTCAAAATGGCCAAAACAGTCTCCATGCTTGAAGCAGTGTGATTTGAAGATGCAGGACTCACTTTCACAAACAAGCCCACCCCCCACCCGAGTGTAATGTTGAAGGTTGTTGCATTGCGGGTGTGGGATGTGGTGTAGCACCTGCGTCCAAGCACTGAGCCTTTCAACAGGTAACCATCCCTGGCTCTGTGGTCCCAGCATAGATAGGACAGGCTACTGCTAGGCTCTTTCTACCTGGAGTTTCTCGTACTTTTGCTCCGACTTGAGACTTGGCCTGGTCTTGTCCCAAGCTGTGACAAGCCTGTGTTCCTTCATTCAGCCTCAGAGGCCCAGAAGTTTCTGTCCATGCTAACCTAATGCTCTGCTTCTGGGCCTGTTATAGAGCAGAGAGAGCATCATGGTGGACCATGGACCGGCCCCACAGTAGCTAGGAAGCAGAGGGAGAAGGAACTGGAAGAGCATGGCCCAATGCCCCCTCCTTCCTCCACCCATTTCCTGTTTTCACCGCTCTCCAATATTGCTCCCAAATAACAAATCCATTGCTGGACTAACCCAGTGGCTAGGTCATAGCCTGAGGATCCAGTCATTTCCCAAAGCCCCACCTCTTAGCATTGCCCCGGGGTCGAGCCTTCAACATACGTGAGGGATGACGCTCATACCTAAACCTCAGCAGTCAGTTTTTGTGTACCTGTCTGTGTTCCAGAAGAGCCCACAGCAATCCCAGACACATGCACGTCCATTACAAAGTGAGGGGCTAACATACAAGTGTGAGTTGCCTCAAAAGCGACCCCTAGGGAGGGCAAGATGACTCAGTGGGCAAAGGTACCTGCCTCGAAGCTTGGCAGACTGAGATT
The DNA here is from genome assembly GCF_943737965.1 of Phodopus roborovskii. Lineage (NCBI taxonomy): Eukaryota > Metazoa > Chordata > Mammalia > Rodentia > Cricetidae > Phodopus > Phodopus roborovskii. The sequence goes on along the minus strand of NW_026125059.1, from coordinate 2,410,132 downwards.
GACCCCCCGGGACCCACGTGGTGGAAGTACAGAACCAACTTATGCAAATTGGACTCTTGCAAGTTATCCTTTGGCGTCTGTACGTGTGCTCTGGCACCCACACATGCGCAAGCGCTCACACACACACATACACACACACACACACACACACACACACACACAATAAATTAAATTAATAGCAAGGTGATCACAGTGCTGTGAGGAGTTACAAACATCACCACCATGAGATGACCCAAGAGTTGCACCCAGACCACAGAGATGACCACAGAAGCCAAGGTCTGCTCGGCCAGCAGTAGGGGTGAGGGAGGTCATTAAGATAATCACTGAAACAATAAATGAATGAAAAGCCCAACTTCAGGAAACAAATCAACCACTCCTGACAGGATGGTTCTGTGAGTCACAATCTGTAGATGGTGTGGTGTCCTCTCAGCTGGGTGCTTCTTGTTGGCAGCTGGCCAGAGGAAATGGTCTCTATCCGATTCATCTTTCACTCTAAATGTTAGCTGGATGTTGCCGTTATAACCAAAATGTCATTAGGTATAAAGTACAACATGCCCGCCTTTTGATAAAATTTAGTTCTGATTTTCTATATGAAGTACTAAGCAAATATTTGACTTATCAAATTTACCGTGAGCTTTGAACCCTAGCTGCGTGTCAGTGGATTTGCTGGGAGTCTCGGGTTGATGGCTCAGTGATGGGATCTCCTGAGGTCTGGGTCCCTCTGATTCGGCTGGGACTCTAGCCTACCCTAATCCTTGGCTCCCACAGACCTTTGGAGTTTCCATCAGGGGTCCTGGCGTCTCTGGTTTCTATGCCCGCCTCCCTGTGAGGACCGAGGAGCAGGGAGCTCTGGCATCTACTTCATGTGGCTAAGCACCAGCCACCACAGGGTAGTAAGTTCCGGAAGGGTGTAGTTTCAGGGAAGAGCCCAGGTCACCACACCTACAGGCAGACTGCTCCCGTGGAAATCGCTCGACAATCAGCAGAGACTCGGGGTCTGAATAGACGTCTCTTCTGAGTTCAGATGTAACTTCAAAGACACTGCCTGTGTCTAGCTTCAGTCTTGGGGTGGAAAACGATGCAGCTCTTCATACATTTCAGAGGAAGGAGTGATGCCTTTGAGTTCCAGACCTCTGCCTTGTGAAAGGCTTCCCCAAAGCTTCCGGAACAACAGGCCTAAAGTGCAGCCTTCAGGAGCAAGCTCCTGCGGCTGTTCCACCTGCCTTCAAGGCACCAAACTGTCCCCTCTCCTGGTAAAGCAGGGGCAGGTAAGACTGGACCCCACAATGGGCATTCCCTGATTTGGACCACACACCTGCTGAGGCAAAACCAACTGAGACTCCAGGTCTCTGTTGAAGCTGCAACTTACACCCCCTGCAGTTGGCAGGAAGGCCACCGTCTCCTTTCATGCCTCTGCTTCTTGGCTCTGCTGTGGATGCCATGTACCTCCAATTTCACACGTTGAATCCTACCTACCAAGGCAGTGGAGTTAGGAGATGGGACTCCAGCAGTGTCTGGGTCAGAGGGCTCTACCCTGGCTCATAGCGTTAGAGCTTTTGTGGGAAAAGGCCCTGGAGAGTTGCCTGGCCTATGTGTATGTGCCATGTGAAGGCCACCAAGAGGCGCCATCTCATCCTAATCTGCCCGCCCGTTAATCTTAAACTACCTTGACCTCCTCTGCAGTATCTTTGTTTGTTTTGCAATATGGCAGTTTGAATCCAGGCTTTGTGTGTGCAGGGGAGTGTGGGGGAGCCCTACACTGTATCCTCAGCCTGCTAGTCAAGCACTCGTCTGACGTTTTTTTAGATTTTTTTTTTCTTTAGTGCGTATATGTTTTGAAGCATTTATGTGTGTCCAGGCCCCACAGAGATCAGAGATGGAGGTAGCGTTCCCTGGAACTGGAGTTATGAACAGTTGTGAGCCATCATGTGGGTGCTGGGAATTGAGCCCAGGTCCTCTGCAAAAGCAACAAGTGCAGTGAACAACCGAGCCGTGCTTTCTAACCCAGTTTCACTCTTTACTTGTGAGGCAAGGTCTTACTTAAATTGACCAGCCGGCCTTGAACACCTCCTGGGACCCAGTCTGGACTTGAACTTGCCACCCTGAACTTGAACAGCTTTTTGGTTTAGAGATGCTCCAGTCTAGGGCATTTTCTTACAGCATCCATAGCAGAGTAGGCAGTGTCTAAGGCTCCATTTTGCTGGGCAGGCAGGGCCCTTCCTTGCATGCTTACTGGGCTGAGAAAACACAGGCAGAGAGGAAGCAACCACACAAGTTCGGACCCCACCCTGGTGGTTTCAGAGAGACAGTGAGCAGATCCACACTTGAAGACAGGGCCTCTCTACACTGGTCCAGCGCAGGCTTCAGGAGCAGTCACTGCTATCTCCAGTGTCTCTGTTTAGCATGATGAATTGTATCCGTCCCTGCTAAATTGAGCATTAAAGGAGGATTTACTCAAGGCGTATTTAAGAGGAGTCAGTGTGTGTCTCATAAACGCCAACACTGGCAGTAGAGCCTGCCTATGCCGCTGTGAGGACCGCGTGTGCGCAGGCTCAGAGCCCCGTGGGGCCAATGTTCCGTTGCTCCTCCGCACAGATAATTCCCCCAGTTGCCATCTAGAGCTTGTCACTGAGTGACACTTGCCCTTCACCGTGTCACAGTGACGGAAAGACGAGCATTAAGGCTCACATTCTCAATGCTCGTCTTTCCGTTATCAAAGTACGAGAGTTTCAGGCTGAGAAGGTGGCCCCGTGGGTAAAGTACCACAGAACACATATGAAAGTGTGAGTCCGGATCCCCAGGACCCATTGAAATGCCAGGAGCACACGGGCAGATCTCTGGAGCCAATTGGTCGACCAACCTAGCCGGTCAGTGAACACTAGGTTCTGTGAATGACCCGGTCCAAGAAATAAGGTAGAGAGCACAAGAGCAAGGCCTCTGCTGTCCACCACTGCTCCCCACACATGTACAGACATACAGGGACATATATACATTCATCTCACATATGTCTGTGTGTATGATTTTGAGACTCCAAAAAGTGGGATGTGATAGCTCACACCTATAATCCCCACTCTGAGGCCGAAGCAACAGGCTTGCCCTGAAGTTGAGCCAACCTCAGCCTAACAATGAGTTCCAGATCAGCCTGTGCTACAGAGCAAGGTCTGACGGAGAACTAATGCCGTGCCGGGAAATCAAATCAAAGTGGTGTTGCTAAGATCAGGCACGGAGCCTTCGCTTTGGGGTGGTGAAGTAAACTGCACTGTGCCCACATAGCACGGTCCTCATCTGAGCCTCGGTGACTCCTAGTGGCAACCAAGGATGCTGGGCAGGGTCTGTGCTGCCCCAAGTCCTTAGATAAAAGAAGTAGCAAAGAGATTTATGCAGATAAAAATGCAGACTGTGGGAAGGCCTTTCTCTGGTGTGACCACAAATCTTTCTAGTGCACATTCCCCAGGCTCAGCACCCTTGACATCATGGGCAGGAAGGCTTTCTGGGGGGGGGGGCATGTCTAAACTGTGTCATGTGTGGCCACATCTCTGGGCTCCTTCCACTAGTGGGTGTCAAATACTACCCCTCCACATCCTTCACCCCAAGCAATGCTTGTGTCCCGGCTATCTCCAGACATGGCCATGGGCCCCCCAGAGCAGGTTGAGAACCAAAGTTTCAGTATGTTTTCTGCCTGTTGACTGCTTTGATGTACCATGTGCTTGAGAGCCCTGTACCTCCATTGTGAAGAGTGCCATGACTCCCCCAAAGAGCCTTGAACCCTTGACTGCCACTTCCACAGGCACCCCTCGAGGGTGCACCTAATGCTCGCTAATTGGTGCAGTAAATATTCTGGAGCCTGTCTTGTTATGCCGGAGTCATTTGGAAATCAGCTCTGAGACATGGCTGCTATTTTAGGGATCATCACACATCATCTGCTGTTTGGTGTCAAACCCGAGCTGCGGTTACTTAACACTGATTAATAAATGGCAGGTTGTCAGCCGGCTGCGAACATGCTTCCAGAAGCCATTGTTCTTTTAAATTAAAACATTTAAACATTTAAATCCGGGGCTGGTTCTGGTGGCTCACTCTAATTATTCCTTTTGTCTTAGTCTACCTTTCTTCCTGGATCACACAGCTGTCATGCCCCGGTACGGTACCTGGAGTTGAGCACCATAGCCATTTCCCTGGTATCCGCTGTTACTTCCGTGAGGAAAGCTGCCAGCCAGAGAAGATGTCTGGCTAAGTTATAGACTTGCACAGCTCTGAGAGCTGCCCCTCGAGTGAATTTAAATGTGGGTTCAGCCTGCAGACTGGTTGTTTCCTGGCTCTATGTGTGTGTGTTTCTGTGCTTTGGTGTGTTTGTAGCCATGTCTGTGTATATCTGTGTATCTCCAAGTTCTTGGATATGTGTGTGTTTGTATGTTATGTGTTTATTATCTTTTCATGCATGTGTTTATATTTGCCTGTGTGTATATGTTTGTATTTATCTTTCCATATATGTAAATGTGTTTTTGTGTTTACCTTTATATGCATGTGTGTTCTGTGTGCATGGCTGCATTTATCTCTAGGCATGTACATATGAATGTATTTATATGTGTTTATGTATATATGTCTGTGTATAAATGTGTATATGTCTTTGCATATATACGTGTGTGTTTCTGTGTGTGTGTGCCTGTGCATATATGAGTCTGTGGATATCTCTGTTCCTATGTACCTATTCATGCTCCATGTGTCTTTATATGCAAATATTTGTGTATCTCTACAACTGTGTCTGTATGTGTCCATATGTGTGTTTCTGAGTGTGTGTCTGTGTGTATTTCTACATGTGTGCATGTATATGTGCCTGCAGGTACCTCTGTCCCTATGCATTTATATGTGTTCCATGTGTCTCTCTATGTAGCTGTGTAATCTGTGTGAACGCTCACACATGTGTCAAGGAAGCACTTTCCTTCCATTCTTGCCCTGGAAAAATTGTCCCTCTGCTCTTCTGTCTGTCCCCTTCCTCTTCTGCCCGTGGGACACATAGTCTAACTCGGGCTTTCTCTGGCAAACCAGGGACATTTGTCAAAGTATCCAGAATCAATGGGCCTAGTGAGCCGATGGGAATGTTCCATATAGACCCAAGGCTGTGGAGAGCTGGAGCAACTTTGCCTAGCTGTCCTCTGGACACACAGACCACAGTTCCAGCCAGCCCAGGCAAAGTTCAGAATTGGTGGCCACTGGGCCACCCTCTTCAAAGTGATGGCTGTGTCACGGCGTGGATTAACAGTGGGGAGCTGCCCGTAGCGGCAAGTGGTTACTACTGACCCAACTGCTAAAGGATCAAAAGAGGTGGACCACCCTTCCTGGGTACAGAAATGTCTTTCCCCGGCACCTTCTGGACACAGCCAGCATCTATTGAGCTGTGCTCTCAAAGTTCTTAGAGGAACGGAACCAACCATGGGAGGAGCTGGCAGCCTTGCAAGAACAGTGTTTCCCGCAGGCCGTCCCCTCCACAGAGAACATTTGCCCTGGTTCCTTGCTAACACGAGCTTTGGCAGGGTCTCGTAGGCTCTGCTCTCTGGCTGACCTTGGGAGTCTGTGATCAAATGCTTGGCTTATTTCTACTCCAGAACCCCAGCCCTTTGGCACCCGGCACCCTTGGGCATCCCACAATTGGTCACGGTGTAGCAGTGAGGACAGTGACTGACTTGGGGATGTGTGGGCAGCATGTGTGAGGGTGATGATTCTAGGAGTCACTTAAGAGGGAAAACTCTAGGGGCAAGATGACCATCTATGACATTTTTTTAAGAGCAGCGATACAATTCGTGTTCCCTCACACTTAAGTGTTGTTACAGTGTTAAGTGTGGTTACAGTGTAGAGATTTTAACTGGGGAAGTTATTTTCGTAGAGAAAACAATTACCCAGCTCTTTCCTTATAGAACATGGGAGGTTGCAGGGTTGCACATGCTCAGAAAGATGACTGAGCAGTGCCTTGAAACACTGTCAACTCCCTTGGAGCCACCGGCCCGCCATCTAACCATTAATAGGAGAATCCTACCAGAATCCACTAAGTGGAGACTGGGATTTTAAAATGTATTTATTAAGCCAAATGGCCACCTGCCTGTCTCTGCACAATGTATTTTCATAAATTAACCTTGGTTTTAATTATTCCCCTCCAAATAAGTAGGAGCACAAGATTTAATATTACATGAATAAATTTTTGGTTAATTGTCTTGCCCACAAAAAAAATTGCTTTTCCAGAAAGAAAGCCCTCGCCCTTTGATCATGCTCATGTGTGAAATTGAAGCAATTTTCAGGCAAATTGAGAGTTGCATTTTAAGACAAATATTTTAATTCTGTTTGTCTTCTCATGTCGCTCCATGTCGTCAGATGTCCCGTGTGCCATAGAATGGATGCTCGCCGCTGTCTTCTTCCTGCCCCAAAGCAAGGGGCTCTCCACTAGGGAAAGTGCCCTAAGATGCACACTCTTCGTGGGTTCTTCATGTGTCTCACCATGGGGCTGACGCACACAACCGAAGCATCGGCGTAGGGTGGGTTCGGTGCATGTGGCTACGCTGTGCAACTAGAGACACAGCCGCAAACCCATTCACGAGCCTGTGTCACCTTACTCCAGAATTGTATCTTCACGCATGTGTCTATACGCATGTGTGCATTTATTCCTAGGCTTTAGTAAACATATTAGTTTGGGTCGATTTGTTAGGGGAAATCATTGAAGTGTTGTGTCATGCATAGCGGAGCCAAACCTTTATTGCAAAGTATCTGCTGGTCATTTGGTTTTTCCTGGAAGTTAGTAGTCTCCTTCGTTTTGTTGTTATTTGCTTGCTTACATCGTTCTCTTGGCCTTCTTGGAGTTCCTGCCTGTGCTGTTTCACCTGTAGGACTTCTTTATCTGCGTCTGATGCCCCCGACCTCCCGTCTGCTGCCCATTTCCTTCTGCTGTCCTTTGTGCTGTCCTTCTGCTGTCACACACTCCTGGAATGTCAGTCTTCTTTCCTAGTCTTGCCTCTGTCTTCTGGACTCCCCTTCTTCACCAAGATCCCCTGCTTCCCCTTTCATTCTGATGCATACCCTGTCTGCCACTCTTCTCCTCTCAAGACTTTTTCTCCTGTTCTTGCTTCTAGCTGTCCTTCACAGACACTCTCGAGACTGGATTGCACGCACGATCCTTTGGGGGGTGAATTTACTGGTCGTTAGTGTCACCCCAGCCCTGCAGGCTTGCTTTAGCCCAGCAGATCTCCAGAGAGCTCCTCCTTCCCTGCTTCCCCAGGAAGCACAGCCCTGGGAAAGAGGCTGGCCCTTCTGTTTGCTGGGAAGTTGCTCTTCTAAGAGATTTCTATTAAGCCCATGCTCATCCCAATCGGAAAGGTATTATGTGAACGGTTAACAGGAGAATGGAGAAAACAAACCAGTCCTGTCTGGTACAGCTGCTCCTGCCCTGTGGAGCAGTTAATCACACATCATGTTGCAGGCTCCCCAATCTCTGTAATGTGCTTTTTATTTCCATTTGGTTGGGGTTTGTAAAATAAACACACATTGTGTTCTTGGAGAAGATAATGGCTATCTCGGAGAGGACAAAGGCGGCTCGGATTCTGGCTTCTCTGCTCCGTGATAGGCGCGAGAGGAATTTCACGTACCACATTATCACCGTTCTGCTGGAAGGAAATGACTTAAATAGACCCAGCCTCGGAAATGGTAATTGCGTTAAACCTTGTTCTGATGAACTTTTCCTTGCGTGGATGTGCTCTTCTGCCTGATGAATATACAAACAGGCGCCCGTGCACCAGAAGCTCTTTCTGAATCTCTGAAAACACTATTCTTTCTCTCTCTCTTCCCCCTAGACCAATCATCATGCTTAGCGATGGAGAAATGGCAATAAAAATAATAACAACAACACAAAATAATAAAACAAGTTTTTAAAAAGCCCTGTAATATTTAAATTTCCATTAGGCAAACAGCTGCAGTGACTTGATTATACGTAGGTCACGTTACAGGGCTTCGAGGTCCTGAATATGCAGTGTTATTTTCTACTATTTTACAAAGCTGGGATTCTCATTAACTTCTGGTTTCCCCTCCACCGGCTCCAGGGAGGCAGTTGAGAATTGGGTGGCACCTGCTGCCCACATGGTATACTGTGCCAAGGGACCAGGGCTCCATCTTCACTGTGTTGAGAGCTCTGGTGCCAGCCAGCTCTGAGTTTTTAACCTAAGCCAGGGCTGTCCTTGGAGGCCCATGCATTCATCTCCACTGAGGGCAGGGGACCTTGGAACAAAGGTCAGTATGGATGGCAGCGCTAGCTGCTATTAAGCCAAACTGAGGAAATTAAAGCCATAAATTTGCATACTCCACTGTCTTCCTATCCTCTTAGGTCTGGGAAGGACTCTCTCTCTACACTCAGCAAGGCACTGTACTCCTGGAATCCCTCTGTTAATAAGGGTTGTCTGTTGTCTGTCCATGCCCCCAAGCCTTGCATCTTGTAACAGGAAGTCTAGGGCATGGTTTCACTACCCACGGGCTCCTTCTGCTTATGTGGTAATTTTGTATATTCTCTTAGAGGAAGGACTTCAACAACTTCCGCTGCTTTCTAAAATCTATTTGAATAGTGGTGTGTATTAATGGGAAGAAATATTAGTAAGAGTGGCTAGGATGCAACGTGAAATCACAACTGTTAATATTTTGCTCAACAGACAGCATTTCTAGCCTTTCCAGTTAAACCTACATGTCACCAAATAATTTTGGTTTTTCTCTTCAATTTATCCATCTACCCCAGTGATTTCCTGTATTGAGAATAATTTGGTATACTCTCAAGAACTCCAAAGACTCCTGTGTTTCAGCTCAGACTCCTTAGTTCTCCCTGGTGAGGTCCATAACCAATTCCAGAAAAGGGTCATTGAGTAGCATTTTTATATATATCACTTTGGTTACACCAGCAGAAATTATTTATTAGAAAAGCAGGCCATTTGCATCTGGCTGGACACCTCTGCCCTGGGACCAGTCCAAACCCTTCTACCTGGTAGGAGTTTGAACTGTAGTTATTTCCACAGTGCCCATGCCCTTGCCAGTGTGGTCAGGGCTGTCTTAGTGGTTGAGGTCACAATACAGGCAGCATCTCCCTGGTGAGTTACCAGCATTTGTATTGATGAGCAGAGAGCACTGTGGGGTGGTCAGGGGTGAACAGAACGCTTTTCTCTGACCCTGTTCTGTTTTCTACTAAGCAAGTAAAGTGTGAAGATGGCAGATCAGCATTGGGAACAGCTGCATCTCCAGTCCAAAGAATGAAGATCCCCTAGCCAGAGAGTTTGCTGTATGTGGAGGTGAACACCTGAACGTGGCCCAGACAGGGTGGGGTCGGGGAAGTAGTAATGTCCCCTCCCTGACAGCACCAATGGCCAACCTGACCCTGTCTGGTCACAGGCGCACTGTATAAACCTCAGCAGCCCCCTTCCAATTGCAGACCAGAAAACAAAAGGAGAAACACCGCAGAGTCTTCCCTTGTTCAGAGCTGAGGCAATGGGCATCCCGAGCCCAGGGCCAAGGTGAGCCTCCAGCCCCTCGAGTCTGAAGTATTCCCTAACCTGTCACACACCACTGGGTGCACAGCTTATCCCAGCCTGTCACTCAGAGTGCTCAGAATGGTCTAGGGAGAAAGCAGGTAAAAAGTCATTATTCATTTCATTGACCAAACAAACCTAAACTCCACTTCCTAAAGTGCAAGCTTTACCGTCTGCCGATTCACATGCACCCTGTGTCCTTCAGCAGTCGGCCCTTGTCCGTCTGTCTGGGGATGGTTGAACACAAGTCAGCCAGCAGCACTCAGCCCCTCTGTGAGCAGGGAGGCTGCTGAGGTACTGTACTCAAGCAGTAATGAAACCATCTTATTTCGTCTCTCTGAAGGTCGATTTACATGTAGAGGCCCCAGCGTCTTTGGAATTTATCTCATGTGTCAGGAAATTGTAGGAGATGATTCCAGATTCCGTGGGTCTGTAATAGATCTCAGTCCCCCATTTAAGGATCCCCTTACACAGCATGATGGGGAGGGGGGGAGCCAACCATAAGTAGCTTTATGTGTGTGGTTTGATTTCTGAAAAGATTGCTAATCCTAGTGGGGATTTTTGTAAAAGCCTTCAGTCCCCGCACAACCATGCTTTCATAATTATCAGATACGGTTCTCTGTGTGTAAATGCATTGTGGAGTGGGGCTTGGCAAATCGCTCCAGTTAATGAATTCCAAAGGTAGAGTCAGTCCTTGAAGCATCTCATCTGCTAGGGTCGCCATTTGAATGCTATTTGGCTTTTAAATTTTTGCACTTGTTGAAGAGTCTTCCAGCATTCTGTGGGGATGTAAGATAGGAAAAGCATGAAGAAGGGCACATATTTGTCTGCTTCACGGCTGATCTGGCAGGGTGTGCTCTTTCTAGACACGCTAGGGTTTCCTGTGCACACACTCCAAAGCAAGTGCGCTGGAGGGGTGGCGACTGGCAGGTGACTGGGTGGGTGGGGGAAGGAGCCAGTTAGTGAGTGACGTTTATCCTGGTTCTTACCTTTTCCCCATCCACCCCTCTACCCCGCATCCCGAAGTTCTAACCAATCTGCCTCCGATAATAACACACGGGAGGAGGGAGGGAGCGCGACCAGGCTTCAGTCTCACAACTTCTCAAAAGTTAAACTTGTAATGTCTCCTCCCCACTTTGCAGTAGAGAAAGGAGTTTTTATTAAGGAGCAGATGAAGAAATGAAAAATCAAACTTCCTGGGAAGTAATTATATCGGTTTATAATAAGCCATAAGAATTTGAAAAGAAGGGGGGCAAAGCCAGCCAAGGAATATATTGAGGATATTAAATTAAGTAATTTTAATGTCACCATTTGATATCCAGGAACACGAACAATTTGTAGTTCTCGAAACTGTCAAGTTGAAGCATCCATCTTTCTGTCGTGGGAAAGGTGGCACGGATGGGGGTTATACATCCCACTGTATAGAAAAATGGAATGTCTTATCGCACCTCAAAGATGCAGGTTCCTAGAAGGACAGGGCCAAGCAGCTGGGGCTGAGCTTGCTGCTTTTGATTTCGATTTTGTCCAGCCCTGGCCCAGTGCAGCAGCAGCCCCCAGCGACCAGAAGTCTCTCCAAAGGACCAGTGCTCTGCCTCTGACCCGAGGGTGACTCACAAGGCACCCAAGCCCCAGCTGTGGAGAGCAAGGGGGAGTGTGTGGAAGAGGTCCCTATAGGGCTCATCCCTTGGCAACCACAGTCAGGGAGAACAGAGGCCACCCACCCGGAACACCGCAGATCTGGGTTTGGCTTTATCTCCTTAACAGTCAAATACATTGCGTGTGCTTTCCCATGGAATCGAGGTGAAGCCTGAGAAGCGGCTGGGTATGACTCATGCCGCCCGCCCGATGCCCTTCCTCACCATGCCCACACATTCTCACAAGGTAACCCTTCCTTCCTCCGGGTTTGCATTGTCCGCTGCCAGACGGAGTGTCCGACATGACACAGACCTAGGGCTCAAGAAGTAGAGTAAATGACAGTTCCACCCGAGGGGAACTGTGTGATGGGGCTGTGCCATCACACAAGGAGTCATGCACGTGGACTACAGAAGTCAGATATAGCCAGGCATCAGCAAAGACCCCTCAAGACAGGATGGGTGTCAGCTGGGCGGCAGAGAGTGCAATGTTTTCAACAAGGAGCTGCAGAGATGGAAACCCCGAATCAGAGGCCCTTCCCATAGTCAGGGGTCTGGGTGGGATTGGCGTTTGACCCTGAGCCAGGCTGTCATTGCTCCCAAAGGGGTCCCTTGGGTTGCTCTCCCATATTTGAGTGAGAACAGTAGGTCAGGAGCTTCTAGATGAGGCATCTCCACAGAGGAGCTTGGTGAGCAATGCAGGAAGGGTGGGCTCCACTCCAAGGGCAGGTGAGAACCCATTTAAGGCTTTCTTTTTTTAAACATCTTTATTTAGATGAAATTTACATACCATAAAATCCACCCTTTCAATGCAGTTCAGTGGTTTTTAGTGTATTTGCAGTTACGCAACAACCACCATGACCTAATTATAGCACGTTTTCCTCACCCCAAAAGTTCCTCTGGGATTTATGTCACACGTTGATTTGTGTTACCACCACAGCCAAAGTTCCATATTGTTCCCTCTCCTCGGTGAGCATTTTAAAGAAATCAGTATTTTACACACTTTTAATGAAAATATAATGATGGCACACCCCCTTTCCCTTGAAGGATTCAGCAGAGAGCTGTGCTATGTGGAGGGTGGCAGCTGAGTGGTTCTACGCATACAGGCGCCTGCAGAAGGCTGACTGGGGAACACAGGTGCTGGATCTAGGGCTGTCATCAGAGACCCAGCAAAGGAGACACTCGCTGGGCTCGTAGGCATAGGGTAGACTCTTAACTCCAGTTAGCATGGTTATCTGTGCTCAATTCTTTTAGCCAGGACACAAGTCCCAGGAAGATCCAAGAGGCCTTCTTTCTGTAGGATTTTAATCAACCTTGCAGAGATGGGCAAGATCCTTATATAACATAAAGCCAAGATCCGAACTCAATTCTGAACGTATGGAAACTTACAGTGGTCCGGCAAAGGCCAACCAAGGCTACTCTGTGCCTTTTAGGATTCTCTGTCGTCTTTTGCTCTTGCCTAGAAGACACAAATGTCATCCAAGATACTGAAGTAATGAAAATGAGATAAAAACTTACAAAACTTTCCTTTGAAGAGACTCACTTAACTTGACAATGAGATCCTCAAAGACCCTGTATATGATTATATATCATACCCACAACATGGGCCCAGTCCCAGGGAGGTAACTGAATATGCATAAGTGTGAGGTTGGGTGAAAGGAAGGAAGAATGGATGGATTAGTGGCTATTGGATGGATGGATGACTATAGATGCATGAATAGCTAGACTAAAGGGTGGGTATTGAGGCTACATGTGTGGGTAGATTAGTATATATGTGGATAGCTATGGTGGAGAATTTGTGGATGTGTGAATGGATGGATGGATGCATGGATGCATGGATGGATGGATGGATAGATAGGTTGATGGGTAGGTGAATGGATAGATATATGTGTAGATGGATGGGTATATGGATGGATAGATGGATGTGTAGCTAGACTGAAGATTGGATGGGTGGGTGGATATGTGGATAAATCAATTACTGGCTAGACGGATTGATGATAGATAGATATGGATGGGTGGGTGAGAAATGGACCAGTCAGTACATGGGTACATGGATGGGTGGCTGTGTAGACTCTTAACTGGGTGACTAATGAATGTATGGACCAGTATATATGCAGATAGTTATGAAAAAAAAATTGGATGGGTAAGTAGGTGGGTGGGTGGATAGATGGAGATATATATATATATATATATATATATATATATATATACACACACACACACACACACACACACACACACAGTGAGTGAATAGATTGATGGTGGGTAGAGGAATAGATGTATGTACGTATGTATGTATGTATGCATGCATGTATAGTTGATGGATGGGTAGATATACTGAAGATTGGTGGATGGATAGTAGACAGAAGTTTCTGTCCCACCCAGTCCTGCAGCCATTTAGCCCCAAATAAACACACAGGGGCTTATATTAATTATAAACTATTTGACTGATAGGTCAGGCTTGTTATTGGCTAGCTCTTTCTTAATTATTAACCCATACATAGATGAATCTCCACATGGACTTGGCTTACCAGAGAATGCCTGGGCATTCTACCTACCTGGTATCTACATGGCCTGTCCTTGACTCTGCCTACTACCTTTGTCTATCCCTGTTTGGATTTCCCATCTGGATAAATCCTGCATAACCATTGACTAAAGCAGCTTTATTCATCAACCAATAAGAGAAACATATAACAGCATGCAGAAGGACATCCCCCATCATCTCCTCTTTTCTGTATAAATAAAAAGTAAGGTTTTAATTTTAATATAATAAAATTATATGTAACCAAACAGTTATCAAACAAGAATTGTAGTTACAATATTTTCTCCATTAGCATTTGGCAAAACTTAAAAGAAAATGTTCTATCATCTATCCTATCTTTGTGAGTCTAAAGTTTTATAAGTAACTTATCTTTTATCATAACTAAGGAAAACCATAACCATTCTATTTGTCTTCAGTTCCATCAAAGACCCCAGAAGGATAACTTTAGAGTTGACAGAGACATCTCGCTGCCTGGATAGTCACCCAAAGTTCCTCTGTAACGTTGGGGCATTCCTCTTCAATTTATAGTCCAGAATGTATGGCAGACTCTTTGATGAAGCAAGGACCTTAAAGGATCATCCTGTCCCTTGGCAAGTTTATCAGTCACTTTTCTTTGTAATGTTTGTCCAGTTTGGACACTGTGCTATGAAGCAGTCCAGACAAGAACAGTTTCTTGTCCAAATGGCTGTTCCTGCCATGTTGAAGGCAAACGCCATAACGAGTTTCTTCGATGCCAATCTTCCTCTCTGAAGTAATTGGTGTTACTGTTGTGTCTCACTGTTATAAAAAAAAAAAAAACCAAGCCATTTAAATGCCATATTCTGAAGGTCTTTGAAAGGTTTTGAATGTCTATCCATTTGAAATATATCTGTATTTACCTATAAAGCCCAACTTACATAACTAAATTTTGACTATTATACCCAGATAGAGAATTAACAGGTATATATTTGGGAAGCACTCATACAATGATGATAAATAAACACTGTGATCTTCCTGCTCCTGGAAATGCAGCCTCAGGATGCTTCAACCACAACCCAAGAGAGCTCAAGCCAGCCCCTCCTTTTCCTTATAAGGGGTCACATACACACATCTGAAGGAGCAAGATGCCATTACAGGATAGATCACAGGATAGATGTATGTATGGATGGACAGACGGATGGAAGGATGGATGTATGGATGCCTTGGTGGATGGGTGCATGGATGGATAGATATATAGATACATGTGTGGATGGATTGGTAGGTGGATGTATAAATAGATATATAGATGGGTGGATGGATGGATAGGATGAAGAATGTGTAGGTGGATGAGTAGATTTACAGATGGATGTGTGGGTGTGTAGTCATGGCTAGATAATTTGGTGAGTTAATGGGTGGATGTGTAGATAGATGTTATTAGTGGTGATCCAGTTGTTAATGACGTGCAGCAAAGCTTCTGGGAGTAAAGGGAGATTTTTGCTAGGTGAGCAAGTTAACACACACAGAATAAGAAAGCTGGATGCACAGTGGGTCATAATGGAAACTCAAGGCACAAAGAAGAACTGGTGTTTTAATTTGTCAGCAAATTACTGAATGGCTAGAGGTGCTTTGTGCTTGAGTTCTTCTTTCAGAGTGTGAATTTTCCTTAAAAGCAAACACGCCTTCATTTACAGCATCCACCCAAAGTAGAAGAGACAATGAGGACATAAAGTTTGAAAACCTGCTTCTGTGTTGCCATGACCACACAGGGCCTTTGGATGACAGAATTGCCATACTCGCCTGCTGTGATGTTGTTATAGTCCTTTATTCTATTTACCTGGGAAGTTAGCAACATCTCCAGCCAAGTTCTCCACACACCAGAGTGGTATACTTCCCAGTGTGGAGTGAAGGATTGGCTCACGATAACCCTGTTAAAGGTGACACCTGGAGGGAGGGAGCCAGAGATGTCTCAAGATGTAGACCATCTGAGAATTTCAGCCCACAAAGCAGAGGAGGCCTGGTGATAGCTGTCATTTCAGAGTGGTGGTGATAGTTAGGACGGTAATACTAGTTACAGCAGTAATGGCCATGATGGAGGACAGTGCCTACTGTGGTTAGATAGCAGTGGTGGCGGTAGAAGAGGTATTGGTTGTGTGTGGTGATAATTGTGGTGGTGATGATGATGATGGTGATGGTAGTGATTGTGGTGACTATGGTGATGGCAGTAATGGTGATGATGGTAATATTGTTGGTGATGTGGTGGGTGATGCTGATGATGGAGCGAGGTGATAATTTTGGTGGTAATAATGGAAAATGTGCTGGTGATAGTGGCGGTGATGATGGTAGTGATGATGGAGTGAGGTTATAATTATAGCCGTGGCCATGAGGGGATGGAGGTACTGAAGGAAATGTTAGGGCAGGGCCAGAGACTCACGCTGTGGTGAGCTTCACCTTCTTCTCCGGACACTTCTCCCCTCATCTGTCCCTGTGGAAACAGTGTCCCCAGTGGGATAGTGTCCCCTATCCTACTGTAGTGTCCTGGGCTTCTGCTGCATACAGGGCTGGTTTCGCTTCTCTCTACCAGGTTGGTCTTCTTAGAGCTGTTCTGAACACCAGGGTGTCCCAGTTTGTGGCGGGCAGACATGCAGCCACCAGGGGGAGCAGCTGAGCCAGAGCTCCTTGTGCTGTGCATTGGGTTATAGTGCTTAGGTGACTTTGATTGTTCATCCAGGAACTGGAGGGTTCAGTGACTGAGGGAGGGCTACAGCCATGGCATTGAGGTTATCTAGACATCCAGATGCTGGACCTTCTAGACCCTTAGTCTGCCATCCCTCTAGCTCCTAAAAGGATGCCAGGGGAAGCAGGCCAGTGAGCAGCGTCCTCCGTGTCCTCTGCATCAGCTCCTGCCTCCAGGTTCCTGCCCTGCTTGAGTTCCTGTCCTGACTTCCTTTCAGTGATGAACCTGGATGTGGAAGTGTGAGCCACATAAACCCTTTCCTCCCATTGGTCATGGTGTTTCGTCGACACAATAGAAACCACAAGACACCGGATATACGCAGGGCCCAGGCAGTCCCCTGGATGCCTGTAATCCGTGAAATGATGATGGAATAGGCCCTGTTGTTCCCCATCAGGCTTCACTGAGTGAATTCCTGTGGGCATAGTCTGAATTCCTAGGGTCTGTTGTGACCAGGAGGAAGTTCACTGAGAAGGCAGAGGTCAGGCTGCCTATTCGGGTATCTTAGTTAGGGATACTACTGCTGGGATAAAATACCAAGTGGAGAGGAAAGGGTTTATTTGGCTCACACTTCCACATCCAGGTTCATCACTGAAAGCAGTCAGGACAGGAATTCAAACAGAGCAGGAACCTAGAGACAGGGGCTCATACAGAAGCCATGGAGGGGAGCTGCTTACTAGGTTGCTTCCCACGGCTTGCTCAGCCTGCTTTTTTATAGAACCCAGGGCCAGCAGCCCAGGGGCGTCACAATCACTAAGAAGATGCTGCACAAGCATGGCTACAGTCCAGGCTTATGGAGACATTTTCTCCAGTGAGGTTTCATCTCAAATGACTCTAGCCTGTGTCAGATTGTCATCAAACTACCCAGCACACCAGATCTGAATTGAGGTCTCCCAGGTGATCAGGGTAGAGAAAGGAT
The DNA here is from genome assembly GCF_943737965.1 of Phodopus roborovskii. NCBI lineage: Eukaryota > Metazoa > Chordata > Mammalia > Rodentia > Cricetidae > Phodopus > Phodopus roborovskii. The sequence continues at coordinate 2,392,812 of NW_026125059.1, read as the reverse complement.
GGTGGGATGTTCTGAAGAAGGCTGCGGGGACGCCAGGGATTGTGTACCATCTCCCGAAACCCCTGAGGTGCATCCCCCACCACACCCCCACCCCCAACCATCCCTAACATCATTTCATTCGGAAGCAGCCCTGAGGCTTCCTGGGCGTCAGATGAGAACTGTGAACCAGGGTCCCAGTGCAGAACTTAGCCACATTTCCAGGCACACTCAACCCTACCCCTGAATTCTCCCAGGCTAGTGTGTCACACCCTGCCCATTCCAGGGTCACACACATGATTGTAAAAGGAATGCTGATGACAAACAGCCACAGGCTGCAGTGAGGGCTAGCCTGACCCACGACCTCTGCTCTGACAAAGGTAGAGGGTGGAGGCGGAGCTACTCACATCCTAATCTCCAGCCCTGCCGGGCCAATGAGCCACAGAGTTTCTGATTACTGTCCTCAGGCTGGCAGGGGAGGCAGAAGTGTATCCTAGTAGGAAGTGGAAAACAACTTCTCTAAAGTCCAGGGCAAGGGCTGGGGGGCGGGAGGAGGGGCATGAAAAGGGGTGGGCCCAAGAAGAGGGTGGGACATGAGGGTGTTGTCTAGCCCTGTGAAAGTGTTGGGATTGGAAGCGGTCCTGGGTCCTGGGAACAGGACCTGGGCTTGGAGAGGGGTCCTAAGAAGGGAGCTGCTGCCTGGGGAGAGGATGGAGGGGTCCAAAGCCGTGGGGAGAGGATGCCAGAGCCTTGGAGGAGGGCTGGTTCTGGAGAGAAGCATCTTTCCTCAAGCTTCTTGGAAACTGGAAGCCCTTGACTAGGTGGAGGGCTGTGGCTCCTCAGCCAGATGCTGGGTACTGAGTGCTCTGTCCCGAGGAACCATGGAAGCCCAGGGAGGTGGTCGGCACTGGGGGTGGTGGGAGACTTCTTCCTGGGCTGCTAGTCTCCGGAATTGAAGTCTTGTCCTCCTGTGTTATTTCTGCATTTGTGTAGTTGTTCACTTAACCTGCACACTGACCTGGAATGGTCCCTGAAGGAGGCACAGGATGTTTGCAGGGGCATCCTATTGAACAAGCGCCTGGCTCTTTCCACTTGGCTAGCGACCGATCAGGGAGATTATTCAGCACTTTGCTGCCCAAAGGCCTGGAATACGTGGGAATTACCGGCCAAAGAGTCACTTTGAAACCCTATGAAAAATTAAGATGCCCATTAAAAATTGAGCTGACAAAGGAGTTGTCACTTTAATTCTCCCTGTTTGGGCCCCAGATTGGAACGTGCACTTAATCATGAAGCCACCACGAGGCTTTCTGACAGAGATGGTGACTAGGATGGGGTGTTAGCAGGATTAAGGGACAAATCCAAAATTAACCCAGGGCTGGAAGCTCCACAATGAGTGAGAGCTGGCAGATGAGGTGTGGTGTGTGTGTGTGTATGTGTTGTATGTGTGTGTTCGTGTAGTGTGTGTGTGGTATATATATGTGTGTGTGTATGTGTGTGTGTGGTATATATGTGTGTGGTGTATACATGTGTGTATATGTGTGTGTGTGTGTATGTGTGTGTATGTGTTGTATGTGTGTGTTCGTGTAGTGTGTGTGGGTATATATGTGTGTGTGGTGTATACATGTGTGTATATGTGTGTGTGTGTGGTGTATGTTTGGGTGTGTATGCAGTGTATATATGTGTGTGTGGTGTGTGTATGTGTGTGAATATGTGTGTGCGGTGTATGTATTATGTGTGTATATGTGTGTGTATGTGTGTGTGGTGTATTTATGCATGTGTATGGTGTGTGTGTGTGTGTGTGTGTGTGTGTGTGTGTGTGGTGCAGAGGCTAAGCCTTGCTGAGGATCAGAACTTCCTGCCAGAGTCTACCCCCTCTCTCTCATTTCACGCTCGTTCAATCGTCCTTTGCAACCACTACTCAGCTTTGCTGTCTTTAGGTCCCTCTTGGGCAGTGTCCATCAGCACAGTGGAGAGTCCCTGATAGGCAGAGGAGAGTCCCCGATCCGCAGAGCGCTGGGGATCTGATAGAAATCTGCTCTCCTTACAGGCAAGGATTAAATGTGCACTGAGATCTCCGTGTTCTTGCGTCGGAAAAAGACATTGGCAAGGGACGATGGCTAGTGACAGAAGTAGGGACAGTTTATTAAGAAAGAGGAAGGCGTTCCTGGAAACGAGAAGTGGGAGCTAGGAAAAGTCCCAGGCTCAAAACCAGTGCGGTGGGCCATGGCCCTTCACCATAGGTCATTTACATAACTCTCCCACATACAGAGGCCTGTATTTTCTCCCACAAACTGCTTTGTTCCCAGTCTTCCTCTGCATTGTGTATACAGGGATGTTGTTTTGTGTGACCATCTTGTTGCCTCTCTTGGTCTCTCAAGGCTTCCCACCCTTCTTTGCCTGCCTGGCCAGCAATTCATGATTCCTGCATTGGCCTCTGCCTGCATGTTCTGAAAATGACAAAAATCACTCACTCAAACCGGCTTACTTGAACTCCTGTGTTAAGCTTGTGCCTTTCTTCCAGAAGGCCTCAGTGTTGAGGCCCTCCCCTCCCCCGCCCCACCCTGCTGGGATCCTGAGCATCCACTTCAGACCCCACCCTGGAGGAGGCCTCTCTGAACACATCTTTGGTTTCCATTCTTCATCCATGACACAGATGGCAACAAGGGTCTCCTCTCTGCTGAGGTTCCAAGTCGTCCTGAATGAAATGGCACAGTCAGGGAGGAGAGTCAGCCCCACAGAGTGCAAGGCCATGTTAGCAGGAGGCCGCGGAGGCTATCTGCAGAGCCAGAGGTTCCTGGAACAGGGAGACATCAAAGTGGAAGTCACAGGCCTCCATGAGGGGACGTCGGGAGCCCGCTGTGCCAGAAATATAGACAAACTTGCTTGTGCCTTTCCAGTGCCAGAAGTCACCTAATAGTAAATTCACAAGGAAGAGCTGTTTCAGTAACAGTAATCTATCATATAACCTGCCTACCTCCAGAGTCTGGCCGGAGCAAATGCAGGTTATTTTATTTCAATCTTAATTACTAATATTAACTCATAGCACAAGGCACATACATAGTCAGTATGTCTGCATCTCGGGGTTAACCTGTGGCAGTAAGTTAAAGAGGCAGCGGCAGAGTCTACTGGGATTCCCAAGTGGGCTGAGATGTCTATTGACACAGGTTTCGGTGTGGAGAGGAGGCCGCTGCAGCTGGAACTACTCAGACAGATTCCAGAGTGAAGCTTCAGGGTTGAGCTTCCAGGTGAAGGGCGGGCAGAACTGGATGAGGAGAAGGAAGTGACAGATCAGTTTCAGAAGTACTGACAGACAGACAGCCGGACAGACAGACAACCAAGGGGGCCAACTCAACAGCAGGGGTTCAGCCCGACTGAGGTTCAGGACCACCGTCGGAAGTCCTCAGCCCTCAGCACTCACACGGGGACAGACTGAAGGTTGGTATGAGGCCACGCCATCTCAGAGTTATGTGTCTGTCACTCTGTGGGGTTCAGATGAGCTAGCTGCCCCCTCTCCTCTATCTGGTGTGTCCCATAAGTTCTGGGTCCCTAATACGGTTTTAATACAACCGTGTGTCTTAGTCCACCGCAATAAACGTATATGGTGGCACTCGTTCTACCCCAGGAACGAGTCAGTCACCAGTCTGTGCTGGACGGGTGGTGCCTGCCGGACGGTTCCATTTCTGCTTCCACCAAGGGATGCAGTCATTCTTCAAAATAGAGTCCAGTGGCGTTGGTGGCAGGTGGATCTCTGTGAGTTCAAGGCCGGCCTGGTCTAGAGAGTGAGTTCCTCCGGGACAGCCAGGACTACTGGAAACATACAAACAAAAACACAGAGTCAAAAGCTGCTTGTAGGATGGAGCCTCTCCAGGCAAGACACATCCTGAAAACCCGCTATTTCAGACAGAGTAGGGCATGCTGGCTTCATCAGAAAGAAAGCCTTCAGCACCAAAGGAGAATGCCTTGGCTACACTGCTCTCCTACTCTGAGTCCTGAGGCTGCTCCCAACCAGCTGGGGGGAGGGACACAGAGTTCTTAAAGGGGTATACACACTCTGGGTCTCATTTGTACCTGCTTGAGTCTATGGCTAGTCAGGCAGCCATGAAAGATCCCACCCTTCTCCCCCCCCCACACACACACAGAGTTGGCCACATCAGAGGAGAAACCACCCCACCAAGAGCATTAAGAACCTGAAGGTCTCCTGATCCCCGTGGGAGATATTCCAGGAAGGTTGGGAGTTCAGGGAGGTCAAAGGCCAAGAGCCCTAGTGAAACCTGCCTAAGAAAGCCACCTGAGGGGACATGAGGCCCTGAACAGAGGAATGATGAAGCCGGGGTCTGACCAGAACCTCTTGAGTGTGCTAAAGGAACTGTTTGCCAGAGGACACTGGCCACCCATGAGTTCATGGGCAAAGTGACAGAGTTAATTCTATTCAAATGGGGGCTTCTCTTCTCCAAGCTCCCTGGGTTCCTAATGCAGAAGTTCTAGAAAACAGGGTGTGTCTGAGGCTGGCTGGTGTTGCTGGACGGACGGTTGGGCCAGTCCCCTGCAGACATAGGAGGCCAGGATGTACCATTTTCACAGGAAGCCTTAGAGTGTCAGATCCTATCACAGTAGATGTGTCATCGTGACCCCCACTGGAATCCAGAAGGGACAGAATGAATGGTTTTGCAATCTATTCTAGGCTGTCTTCCACGGATGGGAGGGACGTTCTCATGGCCCAAGTAATTCCCATTATACGATGATAATCCAGTATCAGGCTCCTGACCCAAATATCCTCACGCGGGGCCACCTCCAAGAGTCCTGAAAATTGAGGGGCCAAGACATCTTTTTGCCTTTGCAGCGACATGTGTCCCCATGTTGGACCAGGGCTACAGAAGGTTAATTGATGGAGGCTGATGCTGGATGCAGAGGTAGGTCTTAGGAGCCAAAACTCTGAGCAGCAAACAGGACCATAGAGGCCCCAGGGTCCAGCTTTATTAACTTTCCAGCGACTAACTTGGCTGTGCCTGCTGTCCTCGCAATGAAAAGCAATCCCGTCTTCAAAGGAGCTGAGTCCCAGTCCCTTCCCAAGCAAGCCGGATGCTCATGCCAGCATCTGTGGGGGTGGCGCAGGGACAGGCTCACCTTGCACTGTGGTCTTGGAGCTGTGACCAAATTAATTTTCCCTGAGAACAAAGAGGCCTGCCTGAGAGCCCACTGAGAATGGTTCTTTATCCCGAGCATGCATTAAAAAAAAAAAAAAAAAAAAAAAAAAGCTAAAAATGTTGCATTTGGATCCTTTATTAAGCTGGCACAGAGAGTGTATGGAGGGTCTGCGGGTGTGTGTGGGGGTGGGGGTGTTGTATGCAATCTCACATCTAAAACGCATGATAGCTGGTCCCAGGTACCTCTCAGCGGGATTTGACCACGCCTTAAAATCCTGGCAAGAGAAGTGAAGCTTGTTTTCCTGTCCCTCTGGGAGACAGGAAGGCACCTGTGTGAGAACTGGGTGGGGATGCTGCACTCTTTATGCAAACGGTGGATCTGCTGCCTACCACGGGGGAACACAGTATCCAAGGAGAAGGAAGTCTCTGTTGGAATTGTGAACTGAAGGCAACTTTCCTGATACTGGAGGTGGGCGGGGGAGTGTGTATCACAGCAGGGAAACCCCCTTCTTTGTTCTCTTTTTCAAACATGTCAGGTATTCACACACACGCGCGTGCGCACACACACACACGCACACACAGATGCACCAGTCCATGATAATGAACATATCCTTTTTATTATCTCTAAAATCAGCAGCCTTGGTGCAGTGGAGCCTATTACTGACTCGCGGGGGCCTCCTGTAACCCCGTGTCTGTTTTGATTTTCCCTGGGGCCTACTAGATGACCATTGAATCAATGAGCCTTCCTCACTAGGGAAGGTTAATTGCTGGTTGGAATTCAGACCCTTTCCTTTTTTAAGATTTTAAAAAATGTTTGTTTACCCGTGTGTCTGTGAGTGGTATTGTGCGCATGGATGTGGGTGTCTATTGGAGGCCAGCAGAGGGCGTCCGATCCCCTGGAGTTTAGACAGAGTTGTCTGTGGATTTAACCACTGAGGCATCCTCCCCTCCCTGCTGTGAATTCAGAGTCTTTATTCCAGGGGCTTTTGTCCCATTTTAACACTTTTGGAGCTTGACTTCTGCTCTTGGGTGAGTTTCCTGCTTGCAAATGTCACTTTGAATTTTGACCTTGGCGAACTGTTGAAAAGCGTAAGCTAAAACAACAGATGCGGCTTGGCACGTTACCTTATCAGGTGTGAAATACGACCCGCTGGGATGCTGGTGTTTCTTTGGACAGATTTGGATGTTCAGCCAGTTTCCAGTGGACTGCATCTGCAGTAAGGGCACAAAGAAAGTGTCTTGTTTGGGGCGGGAGGAACAGGGTCGGGTCTTCCCTTTGGAGAGTTCCATCCTGAGGACACATCAAAGTTCACCCGCAGCACAGGCCGGATGGAGTGTGCTCCTCTCCACGGGCGAATTCGTGTTTGTCTCTCCCCACCCCACGGCTGCCCTGGCACCCCTGCAGCCACTGAGCTGAGGAGTGTAGTGGTATTTACAAAGAGCCAGCAGAGGCCCTGATCCCGGAGCCCCAGCCTCAGAACTGTTGTTGCAAATGCTTTTCTAAGCTTCTCTCCAGATGTTTGACAATATGCCAACACAGCTGGATTCGTGCTGGGGAAGCAGGCGATTTTTCTGCAGTCCTATGAGATAGCACTTCCTCCTACAGATGACTAAGAATGGACAAGAACTAAACACTGTCTCAAGGCAGCAAGCAGCAAAGCCCTCCCCAGAGGGAAAGAAGAAACACAGCCAGTGAGTGCCCAGGACTGAAACTTTTGCTCCAGAGACAAAGGCCCTTTATTGGGCGGCCCCGTTATGGTGTCCATGCATTAAGAATTAGTCCTTTCCCTGGCTGAGGAGGTAGCTAGGTCTGTAAAGTGAGTCCTGCACAAACATGAGGCCCCCTAGTTCCACCTCCATCAACCCCATTAATTAATTAATAATTAATGAAGAGGCGTGGGGCCAGATACCGGCACTCTCAGCACTGGGGAGGTGGAGGCAGGTGGGTTCCTGGAGCTCACTGGACAGCCAGCCTTGCTTGTTTAGTTCCAGGCCAATGAGAGACCCTGTCCCTGCTCCCCCTCATAAAAAAACTATACAGTGACTCGACTTGTACCCAAAGGGGACCTCTGGCTTTCACTTACACGTGCATGGCACACACAGGTGCACCTGCATGCTCACACACGCACAAACACACACACACACACACACACACACACACACAGCACTTAAAACCAAAAGAATTAACACTTTCTCGCTAACACTGGGTTCTTCCTAGGTGCTGGAGACATTTATTCAAGCATGGAGTTCCTATCTTGATTTTCTTTTCTTCCCCGCTGAAGCAGTGATATTCCCGGTGTTTGTAATACTTCTGCTGTGTGCTTCCACAACCATTGTAATCAGTGATTTCTGAGAGAAGTTATAGAGAGAAGGGGGTGCCAGTTGCTGGGATCTAGTATTAGTCCACATGGGGAAATGTCCTCTGGACCTCTACGGGTTTCCTTCACAAGACTAGCCAGGTGCGGAGCGTCAGATGAGTGTGTGTAGCTCTACATGGGGCAGGGTAGAGAGAAGGGAAACTCTGAAGGTCACATGTTCGCACACCACCACCCCACCACCCGCTGGAGCCATAGAGCCTCTCTGCTTGCTGTCCCCTCCCTTATCCCTATAGTCTCTCTGGGCTCTGTTGTAAGAGTGGCATGGGGTTTGGGCCTCCCAGGCTTGCAGAGAGGACCGAGTTGCCTTGTTGAGGGTCACAGGGGTTGAGCTGCACCCTCCTGGAGCGTCTGGGTTGGGAGGAGCAAGCCCCTGCAAGGCCATTCCTTCCTGGCGGCCAGTGTCTTTTCATGCTTTGCTTTCACACAAAAGCCTCTTGATGCCTCCAGGAGCAAACAACATTGAGTCATGGAGACCTAGAGATGCAAGATGGGCTTCAGACCTTCTGGAAGCTCATCTTTCCCGGGAGGGGAAGGCTTGTAATTACTGTGGCCTGGGCGAGAAACCCTTTAGAATACAGGGATGCTGCTTCCATCCCTCTTCACCTGAAAAGCCCTCTCTTCTTTTTAGCCCCTTTCCCTGTGTGATACCGCCCAGGGCATCTTCCTACGTTCTACGAGGGAAACTCTTGCCATGGCAGATGCCAGCGGCAAACACCCTGGAGCCTTGTGTTTCTGCCTTGGATGGGATTTTACAGCATCACAGACTGCTCTGGAACATGATATCAAAGTGGGTGCTTGTAGAGCTCAGCCGTGACTTCAGGTTCTCTGTGAAGGAAGGAGCGTGCTCGCAGAGTTTTGGAAGCATTAAGTAGATCTTAGTTTTGTTCAGCTCAGAGTTTTTGTCGTAAAGTTCAGTGGGTGGCATGCTGCCGTCAAGGAGACCATTTGTGTCGTCAGCTGTTAGAACCCTGACACAATTCCCACAGCTACTATGAGCACAGGGCCAACCAAAACCCGCTCCAGAAAATGGCTTGCGTCTATTGATTCTGGAGGGAACCACCCTCAAACCACAGGGCATGTTTAGAAATGTCATCTGCCACTCAAGGCTCCTTCAAGACCCCTGGCCAAAAAAATTCTGATTTTAATAATCATGTGGGAAGGAGATACAGGAGGATCTCTGTAAGTTTAAAGCCAGCCTAGTCTACACAGTGATTTCAGGTGAGCTAAGGCTGAATAGTGAGACCCTGTGCAAAAAGCAAGCAAGCAAATAAACAAAAAACCCAAACCACAAATGTCAGTGCCCAGGAAGGGAGATGTTCTGAAAGAAGCCGTCTGTCTAGGGATCCATCTGTCCATCTGCCCATGGCTTAGACACCACTCTCCCCTTCTATATCTCTAAGGAATGTGCCTCCCTCTCTCTGTCTCTCAGAGTCCCTCTGTATGTCCATCTCTGTCTCTTTCTGTCTCTCGGTCTCCCTGTCTGTCTCTGTATGCACACCCGTGGGCTCTGAGGCCTGACAACTTCGCATGGCTTTCCTGTGCCCTGTGGTGTCTCTGGTCTCCTTCACTGTAGACTGATGTTTTCTGAGACTACAAATAAACATCGTTCGTGAAATAAATTTGAAGCATGTTCTTCCATTGATTTCTCAGGAAATCTTTTCTGCTATGTGGGTCTACTCTTTGGCCTGTGAGGACCATGGCCTAAGGCAAAGTGCCAAGGAGTGCCGTAGTAAGCCAGGAGAAAGCTCCTAGGTCATAGCTGAGCTCCTTCCCGTGAGAGACCGCTCTGCCATGCCACTGTGTCACCACACTGTCATACCATCATCTCAGACATACCACGTGCCATGCCATGGGCCACGGGCCACGAGCCACGAACCACAGCTTTGCCAATACTATGTCATGCACAGTCTCACAGCTATTCTGCATGCCACCACGCACATAGTCACATAGTAACACTGCATGCTACCACACAACCATTCCACTACATAGCCACATAGCCCCAGCACATGCCACCACACAGCCATACAGCCACTCCACATGCCACCATACTGCTGTGCCCCCATGCCATCAGAGAGCCACACACAGATAAGGTTACTGGATAGGCAATAAGAACAGTAAAATGCCAGGACATTTTTCATATGCTTAATTAAATTTTTAAAAACAATTTTAAGTTTCTCTTTTTATGTTTGGAAGCATGTTTTTCCTTTTTTTAATTTAACTTTGAAGCAAGCTGGTTTTACATGTCAATCCCAGTTCCCTCACCCTCCCCTCTACCCTTGTTCCCCTCCCAACCCCCATCTCATCCCCTTTCTGCTCCCCAGGGAGGGTGAGGCCTTCCATGGAAGAACTTCAAAGTCTGTCATATCATTTGGAGCAGGGCTCAGGCCCTCCCATGTGTGTAGGCTGAGAGAGTATCCCTCTATGTGGAATGGGCTCCCAAAGTCCATTCATATACTAGGGATAAATACTGATCCACTACCAAAGGCCCCATAGATTGCCCAGTCCTCCTCACTGATACCCACATTCAGGGGATCTGGGTCAGTCCTATGCTGGTTTCCCAGCTATCAGGCTGGGATCCATGAGCTCCCTCTTGTTCAGGTCATCAGTTTCTGTGGGTTTCTCCAGCCTGGTGTTGACCCCTTTGCTCATCACTCCTCCCTCTTTGCAACTGGATTCCAGGAGTTCGGCTCAGTGTTTAGCTGTGGATCTCTGCCTCTGCTTCCATCAGCTACTGGGTGAAGGCTCTAGGATGGCATATAAGGCAGTCATCAATCTCATTATCAGGGAAGGGCATTTAAGGAACCCTCTCCACTATGGCTTAGATTGTTAGTTGGGGTCATCCTTGCAGATCTCTGGACATTTCCCTGGTGCCAGATTTCTCCTTAAACCTATAATGGCTCCCTCTGTTATGGTATCTCTTTTTTTGCTCTCCTGTTTTTCCGGACTCAGTCTTCCTGCTCCCTCATGTCCTCCTCTCCCCTCCTCTTCTCCACTTCTCTTTCTCCTGACTCCCTCTCCCCTCCCCCCTGCTCCCAGTTTGCTCAGGAGAGCTTGTCCCTGTCCCCTTCTCCAGGGCACCATGTCTGTCTCTCTTTAGATCCTCCTTGTTTCCTAGCTCCTCTGGTGGTGTGGATTATAGGCTGGTGATCCTTTGCTCTAAATCCATATATGAGTGAGTACATACCATGTTACCTCACTCAGGATGGTTTCTTCCAGTTCCATCCATTTGCCTGTGAATTTCAAGATTCCATTGTTTTTTTTTTTTTCTTATGAGTAGTACTCCATATTTTCTTTATCCATTCTTCAGTTGAGGGACATCTAGGTTGCTTCCAGGTTCTATCTATTACAAACCAATGCTGCTATGAACATAGTTGAACAGATGTTTTTGTTGTATGAATGCACATCTTTTGGGTATATGCCTAAGAGTGGAATTGCTGGATCTTATGGTAGACTGATATTAAAGAAGATATCAGAAAATGGAAAGATCTCCCATGCTCTTGGATAGGTAGGATCAACATGGTAAAGATGGCAATCTTGCCAAAAGCAGTCTACAAATTCAATGCAACCCCCATCAAAATCCCAGCACAATTCTTCACAGACCTTGAAAGAATAATACTCAACTTGGTATGGAAAAACAAAAGACCAAGGACAGCCAAAACAACCTTATACAATAAAGGAACTTCCAGAGGCATCACCATCCCCGACTTTGAGCTCTACTATAGAGCTTGGTATTGGCACAAAAGAGATAGACCAATGGAATTGAATTGAAAACCCTGATGTTAACACACACAGCTACAAATACCTGATTTTTGACAAAGAATCTAAAATTAATCAATGGAAAAAAGAAAGCATCATCAGCAAATGATGCTAGCATTACTGGATGCTGACATGTAGAAGACTGCAGATAGACCCATCACTACCGCCATGCACATTTTAAAATTTCTATGTGCATGACTATGTGTCTACATGTACATCTATGTACCATGTACACACAGTGCCCATGAACACCGGAAGAGGGCTTCAGATCTCCTGGAACCGTCTTTCAGATGGTTATAAACTGCTATAAGGGTGCAGGGAACTGGACCCAGGTCCTCTGGAAGAACAGCCAGTGCTCTGAAGCACACAACCACTCATTGCAATAGCACTTTGATTCTTCTTTTTAATCTCTGTGACGGTGATGGTGGTGGTGATGATGATGGTGATGGTGGTGATGGTGATGATGATGGTGGTGATGATGATGGTGGTGATGATGATGGTGATGACAGTGATGATGGTGATGGTGGTGACGGTGATGATGATGGTGATGGTGGTGATGGTGGGCTATAACAGTGGATAATGACGATATATGTACGTGTTCATGTGGATGGGCATAGGTGTACTTGCCACAACTCACATGTGAGGGTCAGAAGACTATTCTAGGTGTGGGTCCTCATCATGCATGCAGCCTGTTTGAAATACAGCCTCTTGTTTGTTTGCCACAGTGTTCTCTAAGCGAGCTGTCCTAGGAGATTTCAGTGTTCTCCTGAATCTGCTCCCATTTTGTAGGAGTGTCTGGTGCTCTCCTGTGTCCACTCCTGTTGTGTATGAGTGTCTAGTGCTCTCCTGTGTCCACTGCTGTTGTGTCTGAGTGTCTGGTGTTCTCCTGTGTCCTCTCCTGTTGTGTAGGAGTGTCTGGTGCTCTCCTGTGTCCTCTCCTGCTGTGTAGACGGTCTGGTGCTCTCCTGTGTCCTCTCCTGCTGTGTAGGAGGCTTGCATTACAGGCATGTGTACTGCTGGGTGTGACTGTACTGAGGCACTGTTATCTGAACGCAGGGCATCATATTTGCATAGCGAATGTTTTACCCACTACCAATTGCGGTAGTCCATGTGCTTAACCCTGGTAATGATTTGCCTGTCCCTTTAGAGTTAAAAGTCAGCCTCACAGTTGCGTCTTTGTCTCACACGAACTCCAGTCTCCACGCTGCAACTTAGTCCCCTTGAATCCAGATTTTGCATCTGTTCTTTTCATGCCCATCCTGTGAGGACCAAAGTCATGGCCAGATAGTACCAGAAGAAATGTCTCATGCTGCGAAATGAGAGCAGGGACACAAGGCGGGCTGAGTGCAGGCCCTGTTCTGAGGGAGGCAGAAGTCCAGGTTCACGCTCAGCATCCTTGTCAGCAACACTGATCTAGAAGTGTGTGAGCTCTGAGCCCAGTGGTGGTGCACATTCTAGGCTTAGACATGTGTAACTACACGTTTATTAATGTCCCAATTTGAAATTAATCTTAACCGTACTTCTGTGAGGAGTCCCACGGCTTCTCCATTTGATCGCTTAGGAAGCAAACACAGGGAGTTGAAGTAATGGAGCCACAGGGCATACATATGGGTGGAAATGCTCAGGGGCTCAGGTCTGCTGCAATGCCTCAGGACAGCCACACAGCTGCACAAGGAGCAGCAGGAGGCTGTTCCAGGAAGTCCAGGCTGCTCCAGGAAGTCCAGGCTGCTCCAGGAAGTCCAGGCTGCTCCAGGAAGTCCAGGCTGCTCCAGGAAGTCCAGGCTGCTCCAGGAAGTCCAAGCTCTTGTGCGGTTTGACAGAGCCTTTCTCAAAACAAATAAAACAAACAAACAAGCAAACAAACAAAAAGCAGTCTGGAATGTGGCTGGGGATAGGATGTCCATCACCCACAGTCAGGACAACAGAGCTACAGTCCAGTCAGGACAAAGGGGTTTACCAGCTGCAGGAGAAATTAAATCTAGAAACCTGGACTCAAGTGGTAGAAAACTCTGGAAGCCCAGAGAGATGGGGAATCTAGATAGGACAAGCAGATGGTTACCTCTCCTTAAAGGGACAGAGCCTAGGCTGGGGCTGCCTGGAGGCAAGAGGGGACAAGTTGACTCAGCAGGGTAGAAAGAGAAAGGTGTGCCTGCTCCTATGTCCTGTGTCCCCACCCACCAGCCAGTCTACACAGTGCAGCCAGCTCCTCGGTCCAGGTAGGGGCAGGCCAGGTCTTAGGGTGGCACAGGCGGAGAGTGAGAAGACACAGCCTTACACCCAGTGCACTCGTGGTGAAACTGAACAGAGCTCCTTCCATGGTCAGGTGGCAGGTAAGGGAAGTAGTCTCAAGCTGGCTAGTTAGGGGGAACACGGGGCTGGTAGGGGACAACTAAGAAAGGTGTCCAAGGGTGGGCAGGGTGGGTTCACAGCAAACAAGCTAGTGACACGGAATTACAGGGACACATGTGGATCAGACCAGGGACACCAAGGACTGATGAGATAAGGAAATGTGTTTCTGGAGGTCCTGGCTCTGGGGACATAGAGGAAAGGTCCACCTGGGGCTAAAATGAGCTCATGGGTCCACTAGGCCCAGGCCCACAAACCCTCACCCCTACCTCAACCCCTCAGATGCCCAGCTGCCCCTCCCCACAGGCCGGCCCAGCTGCACCCCGAGTTGGATGCTGAGACAGCTCCACCTTGCCCTCCTCCTCTCCCTCCTTCCCTCCCCTACCTTTCTCCATTTCCTCCTCCTCTGTGTCCATCCAGCCATCTATCATTTCCGTTCCAGCACACAGGAAGCTGGCTGTGCCCCCTCCTCCTCTGGCTGACCTCCTGAGCAGGCTGTCACCACCATATGCCCCACAGAGCGTGTGGTGACTGGAACAGGAGTCCCACCTCTGTGGTTTGGGGTGCCTGCTTGCAGTTCCCGATTTAGAGGAGTATTTTTGTTGTCTGAGCATTTCCGATCCCTGCCAGTCATGGGAGGAATGCTGTTCCTGGCTGTCATGCAAATTACCTAAAAGGACTTTCAGTGGAAAGGTGAATTCCACCACAGAGCCAGTGCTGGCCCCATGATGCTGAGATGCAGGGTCCTTGTTATGTAACTTAACCCAAGGTGGGATCAGCTCATCAGGTGGCAAGCACCCTCTCCTCCCCTCGCGGAGTGTTCTGTGAAATGCTCCTTGTGTGGCTTGGCCTCCGCTGCACTGCACTGTGGTACCTCTTGCTTAGCAGAAGGATGAAGGCTAGGAGAGGCACTTGGACCACACAAGGGGGGTTGTCTCTCCTCTGTAACCCCAGCACTTGGTATGCTAAGGCCGGAGGATTACTTCAGGTTGGGGGCTCCATAGTGAGTTCCAGGTCAACCTGGTCCACAGTGATAATGCTCTGTCTCGAAAGGAGGAGGCATGTAAAAAGGAGAAGAGGAGGAACGGAGGGAGGAAGAGAGAGAAGGAGATGGAGAAAGGGAAGGGAAGGAAGGCAGAGGAGGGGAAGATAGAGCTGTCTCAGTGTGCAATGTGATTTCATGCCGGAAGTGTTTCTGAGCTGTCCCCAAGTGCATTCCTAAACCCCAAGTTGCTTGGGATGAGGCTGAGGACATGGTGCACGGTAGCCGGGCTCAGGTGCACCTCCTCTTCCATCAGCTTTGGAAGTGCCTAAGCCTGAAGCTGTGTGGTCCTGCAGTTAACATGTCTGCCTGTGTCTGAGGCATCGGGCTTATACAGGAGCAACACCCTACTCTTTCTTCCCAGGACAGCTGTGACCCTGCTGCTGGGGATGCTTTCTCAGGCAGAGCATCCCGACCTTGCAGAAGGTCCATGACTTCGTCTCAGTCATATGCAGACATAGAGTACCATTGTCTAAAATGACACTCCAGCAGTGCCTGTAAGGTAAGCTCCAAGCTGTGCAACAGTGAGGGACAGCATTCCTCCCATGACTGGCAGGGATACAAAATGCTCAGAGAACAAAAATACTCCTCTAAATCGGGAACTGCAAGCAGGCACCCCAAACCACAGAGGTGGGACTCCTGTTCCAGTCACCACACGCTCTGTGGGACGTATGGTGGTGACAGCCTGCTCAGGAGGTCAGCCGGAGGAGGAGGGGGCACAGCCAGCTTCCTGTGTGCTGGGACAGAGACAATGGGTGACTGGAGAAGCACCAAGAGCCTCATGCCCAGCAAGGGTGGGTGCTTACGCTCATGGTTGCTACTAGCTGTCAGCTGGTACCATTGTTTGCTAGTTTGCCTGCTTGTTTGACCATTGCTATTGTAAAATATCCTGACCAAAGCAACTTCAGGAAGAAAGGGTTTATTCTGGCTCACGGTTCAAGGTTGCAGTCTACTGTGGCTGGGAAATCAAGGCAATCGGAGTGTGAAGTAGTCAACCACATCACAAGCAGAGCCAGGAACTGAAAATGGAATATTCTTGATCGGCTTGCTCTCTTGATTTTATATTGTCCTCGATCCCAGCCTAAGGAATGGCCCTGACCACAGTGGACATGGGTCTTCCCATGTGGATGAGCACAGTCAAGATAATCCGCCCAGGCAGGCCCTGAGACTCACCTCCCAGGCAATGCCAGATCCTGCCAAGTTGATCCTGTGTCAACAATCACACTGACTATGGAGCCGCAGAGACAATGTCCAGCTGTCTCACAGCTGCTGCCGGGCTTTGGTTGGTGTCTGTGTTTGTATGTAAAATAGATCTGGTCACAGAGTTCCAGACAGACCTATTTTCCACCCACCTATGTAGGAGTATGTCCAAGTGACATGTTCTCTGGTTATCTGAGGGAAGCAGGTCAGAGGAGAAAGGATAAGTTTTGACTTTGGTTTCACTTGGCTCTGTTGCTGTAAGGCGTGCGTGCGTGGTGAGACAGGACACCATGGTGCTGGAGGGTGGCCAGGGAGCATATAGTGTGGCAGGAATTCGCACCTCATACTGGACAGGAGGCAGAGGCAGACAGAGAGGGACCCAGGACAAGAAGGAGGACCCGAGGACACACCTCCACAGTGGCCAACGTGGAGCATAGGCTCCATACCCTCAGAGTTCCATATCCTTCCAAGAATGGCATTGAGTTATAAATCTGTTGGTAGATAAATCCACTGGTTAAGTCAGATCCCTTGTGGCCCAGTGTCCTCTCAATGATTGAGTCCAGCAGCTGGGCCCAATTTTTCAATACATGAGCTTTTGGGTAGTGTCGTAAGAGCCCCTTCCCCGGGGAGACAAAAAATATCCACACCCAAAGACAAACCAACATATAATTCTCTCAGAATTCAACCTGGGGGATCATGAGTATACGTAGCTTAGTTACAGACGGTGGATGAGGAGATCCTGGCAGCATTGAGCATGACCGCAAAGCAGCCACACTGGAAAATCTCCAACAGCACAGAGGACGGCTTCCCCACAGCGACACACATGGAGCCCCCTTTCCATTAACTTCCCCCAGCTATCTACTCTAGCGCCGTCTCCCCGAGACCCCAAGGCCACAGACAATTAGGTTAGAATCACATCAAATTACCAAAAGGAGAAGCTGGGGTCTTAGGTGACTGTCTAATGACCTCCCCACCTTCCTACCCCACCCTTCCTCGAGGAATGGCAGCAATCAGCAGTCGCTAAGCCTAATCAATCACGATGACCTGTTACAAACAGGGACAGCCAATCTAACAAAGATGGCAGCTATTTTGTCAGAGAATCCGACAAAATGCAACAGGTGGGCTCTTGATATCCAAACAGTTACACACCCACACGTGTTACTCTATTCTTGTAGAACAAGACCCATCGTGGTATAGAATGACACTGGGCGCTTGCCACAAACCTGGCCTGTGCTGGACACTGTGCTTCGTACTGGAATGAAGGATAAGTCTGCATGAACACCCTCCCAAGATATGGCCAGGAGCAAGTTGTCGTGGTAGTGTGACATACTGCTGGCAGTAAGCTGGGCCTCCCAGCAGTCCAGAGAGAACAGCTTGGCCCATGGTGCTTTCCTGTGCACACACCTTTGCTCTGTGAAGACGCAGGTGTCCGTGTGGTGATTCTTCCCATCACATGGAGGATGTCTTCAAATGTCCCTCGCTGTGCTGCCCTGCTGGTGACAAATCCTAGACACCTTTCTTGTGTCTGAGAAAAATCTGCATTTTGCTGTTTTTGATAGATGTTTTTGCTGGCTGGAGAATGCCGAGTCTAAGGTTTTTGTTTTGTTTTCTGTCACTACTTTAAAAGTATGGGGCCGTGCTCTCCCCACGGGCACCATCTCTGATGAGGAATCTGCGGGCATCCTTATCTTTGGTCCCCTCTATGAAACGCTCCCCTCCTCCTGGCCGCCTTTGCGGTTTTTCTGCCGCATAGCTGCTTTGGTCTGTTTTTCTGCACACTGATTGGTTTGCTCATTTACAGCGCATTGGCTCTTTGAGTGTACAGTTTTGATCAAGGTTGGAAAATCGTTCTCATCATTTTGATAGTTTACGCTCTCCTCTCCCATACTCTTTGGTGATTCTAATTACATGTATCGGGTTGCTTGAAATCGCACCTAGCCTGCTGTCTGGGTGTTTGTTTTCATCTTCTGTTTGGAAGCGTCCTGGGTTTTCTTGTTTCATTCCCTGTACTCCCTGTTGTATCTTCTTAAACGTGGATTCGCTTCCCTCCCTCGGCATCTCACTTGATTGTGCTCAGTGCACTTTTGTTTGGACATCATCATTTCACCCCTTTTAAAGCCTTTGCTTGGGATACTCAGAATCGTGTCCTGGCCTCTCCTCTGCCCGTTTGTGCACTCATGTAGACTGCTTTTGGTCCGTCACTCTGTTCTTCGAGGGCCTCTCTTTCCACGTCTTCTTAGTTGCAGTGTGTTCTCCTTGGAAGTCGGATGCTGTGAATTTGGCTCCAGTGGGTGTGGGCATCCTCCTAAACCCAGAGAACTTCTACCTTGTTGTAGACCCAGCAGAGAACCTGGAAAGAACTGCATGTCGCCCGGTCTCTTCTGAGCCTTTTTCAGGCAGGACTGGCGCATATGCTCAGGGCTGCTCAAGTCAGCTCCCCATCACTGTAGACAAACCCCAAGACAATTGCTTGTGAGAGAAAAGGACTAACCGTCCACTGTTCTGCAGGTCCCTGAGCAGGAGGGGGAGATAGATGCATAGCTCGTGCCTCAAAGTGTTAAGATGGTAGTCCAGGGGTGAGCAGGAGGAGTGAGCTGCTCACCTCATACCCAGAAGTCAAAAGGAAACAGGAAGTGTAGGCTCACAACTGCTTCAAGCACAGGCCCCAGCCCTCACAAGCCTGTCTAAGCCCTGCAGACTACATTCCCACCACCAACAGCACTGGCCCTCCCAGGAGAGATTCCACAGCAGCTGTCTGCTGCTGAGTTCTCATTCCACATCCCGGTCAAGGGGCTGGCTGCTGGCCAGCGAGTCCCAGCCCTGGTGAGCCATCCATGTTATTCCCCTAATTCTTTCTGGAGGATCTTCCCAGTCAGTCAGGGTTCCCCCAAACTGTCAATATGACCAGCATTCAGCCTAAGACTGAAGAGAGATCTTCACTCAGCCTCCACTCAGCCTCCTCTCTCCTTCCCTCTCTCCCTCTCTCTCTCTCCCTATCTCTCTTCCTCCCTCTCTCTCTCCCTCTCTCTCCCTCCCTCTCTCTTCCTCCCTCTCTCTCCCCCTCTCTCTCTCTCCAGCTCTTCCCTTTCTCTCCTTATTATGTCTAAGAACTTCCCCCTTTCCTTATTCCAGACTTCCCACTGCATCTCCTAGTCCGAGGGATACCCAGGGTTCTCTTTCCTAAATTGCAGTATAGAGACTTTCCTGGAAGCAAAGGTATCACGCTTAGGCTTCAC
This sequence comes from Phodopus roborovskii, assembly GCF_943737965.1. NCBI lineage: Eukaryota > Metazoa > Chordata > Mammalia > Rodentia > Cricetidae > Phodopus > Phodopus roborovskii. Next base: position 2,373,734 of record NW_026125059.1, on the reverse strand, counting down.
TTCCTTCTTTTCAGCCATCTATTCACATACAGGGGTGGTTTTAGTGGAAATGTGGGGTCTGGGCACACAAAAGATCAACCACGTCTCCGACTGGCTCCTCCTTGCCGAATAGGCATGTACCCACAGCGGTGCCTGCCAGGGTGGGTGAGACACGGTAATGATGTGGAAAACTCATTCCTTGCCTCTTGCCCAAGATGTTTGTGCATTTCAATGTGTATGTAAGAGGACATCAAAATATATGATGGAGATTTTTTTCTTTCCAGGGACCAAATTGCTTCAGCAAATGGTTTTCAAATACAGTAAAATGATCATAAATTTTTACTTATAAAATGTTCCCTTATGAGATATTTTTTTTATGTTCTGTGCCTGCCCCGCGGCTCCCTGCCTTCTGCAGAGATGAGTCTGTTTCCTGTGCCCTCCCTCCTGATGTGCTTTCCACCAGCTGACCCTGAAAGGAGGCCACAGCTTCATTTCTCAGGGGGCGGGGCCAGTTTTTGTTGAGGGACAAGACCTTGGACACCCCTTGTCTCTGGCCCCGTTTATTAAAGTTGCTAGGCTTCTCTGTGCCTCCCCTGTGCCTGCCACAGTGTCTGTAAGACGCAGATGAACAGGGGTAAGGGACTGTAGTGTTCCCCCAAGAACCCTCCTCATGTTATCAAAGAACCAAGGGGAAGGAGGCTGGGGTGCACCCACACAAACATTTGAAGACGTCAGCCACCAGCTGACACCCCGTTTTTAAACATAAGGAACTTATTAACACAGTCTTTCTATTGTGACTGTGCATTTGATCTTTCTGGGACAATCTCCAGCCTCAGAGTGACTAATTCCTGCATTCTAGGGCCAGCCAGATGTTCCACAGCTGAGCCAATGTCTGCCCCTCCCCACCACACCCCTGTCACTGACAAGGCCTGGGGTTGCTGAACTGACCCCATCATCCCCAGGGGTGGATTCCTTTTGAAAAGTCCTATGATACAAAAACCAACTGGCGCGCCCCGCCCCCCCCTCCCGGTGTCCGGAGATGGGCTCTGACCCCTGCCGGGAACTCAATGCCATCAGTAGCAACGGCAACAGTGCTGTGTGCCAGGCCTAGCCCTGTACTCTCTGTTATCCACTGACCATCTGTGAGGGGGGTCCCTGCATTACTGATGCCCAGTTACAGAAGAAGAAACCGGGCCTGGGGGTCATTTCCTGCCTTTTCTGGGTAGCTTGGAGGTAAGGTGTGTGTGACATACTGCTCCTCTGGCCTTCCCACTCAGGGGTCATGCTGGGCTGGGCTGCCTTCATTCACTTGAGCTTCCCCAGGAGTGTTCTGCGCCCACACCATCCACAGTGGTACAGACGGACAGTTGCTGGGGTGGCTGGTGCTGAGCATCCTGGGGAAATAGTCTCAGCTTGCCCTGAGAATGGCCTACAGGTAGGAGCAGGCTACAGGCATCCATTTTTCCTGAACACAAAGGTAAGCTACCCATGCTACACAGCCGGGGTTTCAATTCACTGACTGTGTGGACCCAGCTGCTTTCCAGCCCCCCCCCCCACACTCAATCTACTCAAAGTAGATTGGTAAGGTCTGAGTTTCATGTTACTGAAGTGATCTACTGGGGCACATGTATGCTTTAGCATGAAAAAAAAAATTACTATGATAGAGCCATTCACCGCTAAAAAATAAGAACTCTATCTAGCCCAACAGGAAACTTTGCCATGTAAGGTGAACTGACATGCCACACTTCCTCCTCAGGCTCTAGGCCGAGGAATTGGTGTTCCGGGACAGAGGTGGGCACCCTGCTTCATCACTCTAGTGCTAGAAGCAAAATCTTCTAGAAACCTCCATGGAGGATGGTCCGCAGATCACTTTTCAGTGTGACTGAGTGACAGGAAAGTGCACCCAATCACGTCTCTCTTCCTTCTACGGCGGGTCCACCTCTGGCTCTTCTGAGTATCTACTGTAAACCAGGCAGCATGCTTTCCTCTGTAGTGTTCCATCCGGCCCAGTGTGCAGGATGGGGCCCATTGAGCTCTGTGGGGACTGTGGGGGACGGAAGGGGTGGCGGAGGATGTCCCTAATGTACTAGGGCAGGGTGACGACTGGTGGGTGGACCGCTTGGGGCCAGACTTGGCTCAGCTCCTCTCAGAATGAAACTTTGGGGGATGCCAAGGCTCCCTGTAAGTATAGCTATGTGGGTAGTCAACAACTTGTTCTCCCTAGAGCCCCTGGTTCCATGGCTCTCCTTCAACCCAGCAAATCAGCACATTTCCTCTGGTTGCGCAATCAGTCAGTACTGAAAGTCCCAGGAGTGAGTCTCGCTGCCTTAACTGTCCACTGGTTCTCAGAGCCGCTCACTGGCCAGAGCGGCTCAGATGGGAGAAGTTGAGTGTCCACCTACAGAGGTGCGTAATGCCTTGACTCCTGTCTGGAATGTTGTGGACAGAAAGAAAGGCAAGTCCCTGATTCTACCATCGTTTTCTCTCTCCTCCACCCCAGCACGCTTCCCCTCCACACTCGCCAGTCAGTGCACGTAGTTGTGTGGTCAATGGTTCCCTAAAGCAGTCGCACCACTGTCCTGGAGGCACAGTGAGTGACTGTTCCTGTTGGCCCGTGTCTACCAAGTGCTCAGGGACCCTGCGCCCTTGGCTTGCAGTACCTGGTGGCCAGCGCTTTCCTGGCAACTGCGTCTTTCTCAGTGACACGCCCGTTAAGGCCAATGTCCCATCAGAATCGTTTCTTTTCCGACTGCCAAGGTTCAGGAGGAACGAGCGTACATCGGGTGTATATTTTCTTTTAAAACTGGGTCTCGTGCCACCCAAGCTGGACCACAACTTGTCTTGCGGACAAGGACGAACTTGATTTGGGGTGCTTCTGTTTCTGTCCCCCAGATGCTAGGATTATGAGGTGCTCTGCTGTGCCTCTTCACCCAGTTCTGGGAGAGGAGTCCGGGGCATCCTGCATACTGGGGAGGCTGTGTTTGAACACAGTCCTGGCCCCTCCCATGTGGCTTTCTCAAATATCTTCAGCCGGCCTGGGGCCTGCCTCCTCATCCCCTCCTCCCTTTAACACCTTCACAAAGGCGCCAACTTCTAATTTTAACAAAATTCAACTTCTTAATGTCTTCTCTCATAATTAACACCTTGGTGTTGTACCTAAGGAGATATTGTCAACCCCAAGGTCAACCTCGAACTTCTGATGAGGCAGTTTCATGAGTGTAGACAGGCTGGGTCTACTCTGGTCTTTTCTGTTTGTCCAGTTGCTCCAGCAACATTGGCTGTAAAGACAGCCCTTTCCCTTCCGTGGGGCCTTGCTTCTTGAAGGCACACTGAACTGTGGTTCTGTGGGGCAGTTCCCCAGCAGACGGGTGAGCATCCCATCAGCTCATGAAGGAAGCCGGTGGCTTGCAAGAGAGGGTCCCAGGGAGATGTGGCTGGAAGAGCAAAGTTGAGGATAGAATCATTAGCAAACCACAAGCTTGCCAGCGAGCACTGTGGGCATAGGTTAAATTTCAGCATTGATTTATTTGGTCTTAAACCTGAAACCATCAATTGCTCTGGGTGGCTTTCTGGGCTTCATCCTCTGAAGAGGTGTGTGAAGGGACGTTTCTGTTTCACCTTTAAGCAGCCCGCTGCTCCTCCATGCATGGGAAGGGGGTGGAAGGCAAGCAGACAAGGGGCCTTCTGCAGGTTCACTCCTCCGAACCACACAGTTTTCCAGCTAGGCATCACTGAACACCACTCCAGAGCTCTGCAGAGCCCAGCACCTGGTCCCCAGCCGCCACATTCACCCCAGGGGCCTTGTCTAAATGCCAGTCTTCTGTCACTGGGATATGTCCAGAGCAAGAAAGTGCAGTTCAGCCTATGGGGATAACTATGTAAGGTCTTGAAGGCCACAGGTGGCATTGGCAGTCCCCAGAGCAGGGTCTGGCAACACCTGGGTCTTCTAGAACCATAGTCAAGGGACTAGCTCTATCCAGTCAGAGTCCAAAGAAAATAATACATTAGTTGGCTCTGTGGGTAAGCAGGTGCCAGCCTGGGCAGCAGCAAGCATTCATGATACAGGTGTGTTAAGAGCAGTTTTCCCGCTGGCCTGGTCCCAGTGCCATGCCAGCCCCAAATAACACACAGAGACGCCGTATTAGATATAGTGTTGTTGGCCTGTTACTAGCATTTCTTATTAGCTAGCTCTGCCTTAAATATTAACCCATTTCCATTGATCTAAGTATCTCCACATGGCCTTATCTTACCAGAGAGAGGGCCATGAGTTCTGCTTTCCTGATCCTACTTGCTGAATCTCTCCCTACTCTCTCCCCAAAACCTCCTTGTCTCCTAGTCTTGCCTATCTTGCTTTCCTATTGGCCAACAGTGCTTTATTCATTAACCAATAAGAGAAACATACAGAATGACATCTCCCATCATCTCCTCTTTTCTGTCTAAAATAAAAAGGGTTTTAACCTTAACATAGCAAAATATATAACAAGACAAATATGAAATAAGAACCACAGTTAACAATATTTAGTCCATTAACATGTAACAAGATTTAAAGAAAATATTTCATCATCTATCATATCTTTGTGAGTCTAAAGTCTTATATGTAATTTATCTTTACTCCTAATTAAGGAAAACTATAACCATAACTACCTGTCTTCAACTCCTTCAAAGACTACAGAAAGATAATATATAAACTCTAGAAATGACAGAGAATCCTTGTTACCTGATCAGTCACCCGAAGTTCTTCTGTAATGTTCCATCTTCAGCCTATAGGCCATAGTGTATCTGTCAGACTCCTCAGCAAAGCAGGAAACTTTAAACTGTCCATCTGTATTGGCAGTTTGTCAGTCACTTTTCTCTGTGTCCTGCAGACTGTCTGGCAGACTCTTCCATGAAGCAGGAACTCTGAAGCAATGTCCATCTTGAATCAGCAGTCACTTCCCTGTGGGTCCTGCATGTCCAGTTTATACAGCATAAAGCCAAACAGTCCAGACAAAAGCAGTATCTTGCCCAAATGGCTAGTCTTGTCATATTGAAAGTAAACTCCTTAAGGAGTTTCTTCCATGTCCATCTTTCTTTCTGATGTAGGTGGTGTAGCCAGGAGCAGTTGTGCCTCACTGTCAAGAAAAACCCTAAACCATTTTAAGTGCCATATTCTGAAGGTCTTTGAAAGGTTTGAAGAATGCCTATTTATCTCAAATACTATCTGGAAAACCTAACTAACTTAACTCTAAGTTTTGACTATCATAGGTAACTATCTGTAATCTGTGCTAAATTATATATTACATTTCCAAATGAGCTATATAAACACAATACCTAAACAAGAGGAGAAATATACATATCACAAAATTGACCTTAAATTGTATCAATAAATGAAAATCCATTTTAAAACAAAGTAATCATATCTATACCATAATCTCTTTTTAACCTTTAAAGAGACTGGTTGTGGTCATTAACCATTTATGACCAACCCCATTTAAATGAAAACACACATTGATAAACAATATTTGGGAATTTGGGAGTTGTTCTTTCCAAACTGCTTCCTGCTGGTAGGGGGCACTGTCATAGGGATTCTAAGAAGACAGAAATCTTGGCTGTAGTCTGCAAGGCTGCCTTGTCCCAGCTGTTTTGAATGTTGGATCATCTGGGACACTGCTTCAGGGAGTCTTGCTTGATGAAACCATGTTAGTCTGTAAGGAATCCACAGTTGTTTTATTTTCTGTGGAGACAAAAATAGAAATTCTTTTCCCGAGTAACTTGTTCTTAGTCTTAAATTTTGAAGTCAAAGCATTTTTAAAATGTATAAAAATATATAAATATATAATGTAGTAGCATTTGTTTTAACAGTTGTTGCTATTTCCTTAGCAGTCAAACAATTTAAAGCAAATATAATACCATACAGTATCCAGACTCTTTTTGTGTTTTCCATCTTAATGTGGCTTTTTTATTACTCTATTATTTTTATTTTTAATTTGTTGAGACAGGGTTTTTCTGTGTAACTTTTGCCTGTCCTGGAATTAACTCTGTATACCAGGTTCGCTTTGAAATCACAGAGATGTGTTTGCCTCTGCCTCCTGAGTGCTAGAATTAAAGGCCTGTGCCACCATACCCCGCTACTCTCCAGCTGCTCATACATACCATTAAATTGTTAGCAGCAGTTTTTAAAAGCTGTGCAGTTTTTTTGCAGCTTATGATGAGTCAGGAAACCCCCCTTCAAGGAGCTTCGCAAATCTCTGCTTGTCTCTAGCAAATCAGAGCCCAACCGAGAAAAACACTGTTACTAAGAAGCATTGCTTGTCTCAGTTCTTTTGTTTATAAAACCCTTTTGTAAGCTTTTGTTAAGTTTTAAGTGGAAGTTATCAGGCCCCATGGTGCAGGCGTCATTTTGTTACCAGTATTTTTTTTCCCCCAGCCCGGTCCCACAGCCACATCAGCCCCAAATAACACACAGAGACACTGTATTAGATATAACATTGTTGGCCTGTTACTAGCATTTCTTATCATTTCTTATCGGCTAACTCTGCCTTAAATATTAACCCATTTCTATCAGTCTAAGTATTTCCACGTGGCTTTATCTTACTGGACAGAGGGCCTCGAGTTCTGCTCTCTTGGTCCTACATGTTGAATCTCTACCTACTCTCTCCCTGAAACCTCCTCATCTAGTCCCACCTATCTTGCTTTCCTATTGGCCAACAATGTTTTATTCATTAACCAATAAGAGAAACATATTTACAGAATGACATCTTTCATCCCAGGTGGCCATGCAGGTCCATTCCACTCTAGGTAGGTGTGACCAAGAGGCAGAGCCATGATTGCTCCTTGCCACAATCTATCTCTCAAAAAGCATGGAGTGGTGTGATGTCCAGAAGCAACCAAGGGCTCACCTTTCTAATGACAGAGAGGTTTTTCATTTTTTAAAAGGACATTCCAAAGTAACCTTTTTTGCCCCCCACATCTCTGTAAACAAGTGCTGGGAGCCCACACAGGGGCCCCTGCAGAATGATCCTTCTAAGTGGCTTTGCTGGAAAGACTTCCTGCTGTGGTGATTACTTTAGGATAGGTTCCCTTGATGTGAATTATGCCTGTGGTGCAAACTACACTGTGCTGATTTATTTTAAATTGTAGGATAAGTTCCAAAGTATAAGAGGTGTGAGTCTATAAAAACATGTCATGGAGCCTGAGTGTAGTAACAGCTCCGTGGTGGGGTGGGTGGGGTGGGGATTAGGAGGGACAAGCAGGCAGGCGGAAGAGACCTACATTTCAAATGTCTCTTCTGACTTTGACAAAACAGGCTGAGCTTGGGAGCTGATAAAGAAAAATTTAGTTAGTGACAGTCAATTTGGAGAGAGAGAGGGGGAGAGAGGGAGGGAGGGCGGGCGGGAGAGACAGAGAGAGAGAGAGAGAGAGAGAGAGAGAGAGAGAGAGAGAGAGAGAGAGAGAGAGAGAGAAAATCAAGCCCACCTCCAGCCAGTGGCCCAGGAATTCCTTTTTGAGTTTTACCCAGAGGAATGAAAAGTGGATAAGATGGATAAGAGACTACTCAGGCAGCATTATTACAGTGAAGCAAAAACTGAGTGAGCCACACCCTGGGTGAGCCATGACCTCTAGGTGAGCTACATCCTAGATGAGCCACACAATGGCTTCCTCCACCCCTCAGAATGCCACGCATGTGAATGACCAAACTGAGGCAGAGTTGGTGGAGCACAGCTCGGGAAGGCGCCTTGAAATTCACAGAAAGAAGCAGTGCCCGACAATGCTCCTTTCCGAGGGCATTCAGGGGGGGCAACGCTAACTCTCTGAAGTGCAGAAAGAGCTTGGTAGTTAAGATCGCCTGCTGCTCTATTATAAAGAACCTGGGTTCAGTTCCCAGCACCCACAAGGCAACTCTCAGTTGTCTGTAATTTCAGGGGATCAAATGTCCTCTGCTGGCCTCCATAGACACAGCTCACGTGTGGTATGCATACATACATGCGAGCTAAGCACTCATATTCATAAAATGAGTTAATTTTTTTTTAAGTTGTCAGAGGGCTGGGGGGTGAGGTTTAGTTTGCCTGGCATGGACAAAGCCTAGGTTCAGCACAAGGTGACTGGGAGGGGAGTGAATCTCAGATGGTTCAAGATAAGCATCCACTACGTCAGCCGAGGGACTTTGTCAGAGCCCTTCGGCAGGCAGGCACACCAAAGATGTGTGCAGCCACGTTTTCCTCAGGCACAACACTACTCCATAGGCCTTTGGCATTAGGAACCAACCATAAATAGTGAAACTGCTGGTGGCTTACCTGATGACCTCTCTGGGGTTGATGGGGAGGAGCTGAAAGGGTGGACAGACCTGTGCCGAAGCCAACGCAGGGTTATGATTTGAATCTGGGGAGTCTCCCCTGAGGCTTGAGTCTCGAATACTTGTTCCCTAGCTGATAGTGCCATTGTGAGAAGCTGTGGACATTTTATGAGGTGACCCTGGCTGGTAGAAGTACACACCAAGAGTGGTCTTCCAAGCTGTTAGCCCAGCCTGCTTTCTGGCTCACTCTTCACCTCCCTGGTCCTCCATGATGTGAAAAGCTGCCTTTCCCAACCCACTCACACTGCTGTGAGCTTACCTTCTCCACCTTGCCTCCCCGCCATGATGGACCGAAACCCTCTGAGACTGAGACAAAATAAACCCTCCCTCTCTATGTGTCCGTCACACATCCTGTCATAGCAACGCAAAAAAAGACTTTGTGTCACAAGACAGCCTGTGATTGGGGGGGGGAGTCAGTGCCCAGAAGCCTCCTAGAGCAGATGTGAGACTCCTGCTGAGTCTTTGAGATGAAATTAAAGTGTCCCAGAGCCAGGCATGGAATACAGTACATTTCCAAATGAATGGGTACACTAAAGAGAAAAAAAAAATAAAATAAACTGACTAACCTAAAATGCCTAGGGTCACAGATATGTCTATTGTAGACAGATATCGCTGGAGTAGTCCTGAGACTAAGGGCAGTTACTTAAAATTAGCAGAGAGTATTGGAAGATGGGAGATGTATACCAGAGACTTGTCCTACATTATCACCAGCCAGCACTGTCGTACAAGTAGTGAGTGCAAGATGATAATGTCAATGTGACTTTACACCACTTAGGTTCGGGACTTTGCCAGCACTGGGACCTGACTGAGCTGGTGTCCATTGAGCAGTGAGTTGCCCCAGATAATGACCAGATAAATAGCTCTGAGGAGGGATTTCCAGCATCTATCCTTGCAATAGAAGAGACATCTCCTAAGACTTCCTCCTACTGAGGTCTTCCAGACAGACCCCAGACAGACAGATGTACTTTGGCCTTTGTTGAGATTTATTTCTGCAACTGCTTTATGAGAAAAGCAAGATGGTAGGGCGGCAGGTCCTATGCAGACCCAAGTTCGCCGGCGCCAGATGGCAACACTTGCGTTTAACACTTGAGTACATTTTCGTCATCTGAGTGCCATTGTCCCATCAAGATTTGCCGCCATTTTCCCATAGCATCAACTGCAACACCTAGCACCTGCTGATGTTTTGATGACTCTCTAAATGTGACACTTCCTCTTCAGACTCCACCCTTTCTGGTACCTTTGTGTCTCTGGCTCACACGACACACTCAACAGCCCAGAAGAGTGTGGTGCCTTCAGCTTGACCCAGGCGACTTATATGAGCATGACTGCCTGTGGCTGCCCTTCACTTTCTTGTGTCCTCTTAGTCAGTGTGGTTCTGACCATGTGGCCAGTTACCTGTGACTCTTGAGCAGTCAGTGACATCAGAACATATCCCATTCCAGAGCTAAGCCTGGGGAAGAAAGTCTTCGCTTCTTAGAGGGCAAACCTAGAGATTTTGGTAGTTGAGGATGGCTGATGTAGAAGAGCAGTTTGGACCGGTTATCTCTGCCACCAGTTATAAAACCCTTGCGTTTGTTCCCAGCACACTGTAAGGGACTGTCAGCATGTCTGTTTGCGTGTGGCCTTTCGTGTTTCAACACTGGCTATACTGGTACCACACTTTCGGGCAGCCATGGACTAAGCCAGGCCCTGCCTACAACACATGGTTGCATGAATGCCGTGAGATGGGTTTGAATCACAGAGCTTAAAATACACACAGAATCATTAAGGAAATACAAAATTGCATTCCGAGTAATCAAAGCCTAACAAGGATGGTTGATTTATTTTAATTGTCTGATGACAGGGGATTTATTTAAGATTCGAGTGGCCACACTCCAGGCAGATCTCACTAATCAGAATTTCTTACCTGTACTGAATGACAGTTTACCATCATTCTGCCACCTGAGTCCTTGGGAAGTGCCTTGTCAAAGGGTGACATAATTTTGTCACCAACTCCATTGCACTTCAGTAGAAGCACATGGTGTCACCAGGCCTCGCTTGTTACAGCGATCAGGACTTCCTTTAAGCACACTCACCTGTGGGCGTTTCAAATGGAAAAGCCCAAGGGCACCATCCTTGTCTTCGGACATGTCCTGTGTGGTTAGTCAGGCTGAGAAAGCTTGGGCATGCTTTGTTCTGCACACACCACACAGGCTGTTGTTGGGCTGTAACTGGGTTCTGGCACCCCTGTCCTACATTCTAAGTATGACTACCAGGACTGCTCATCCTCCAGACTTTCTGCAGGGTGGGTGTTCTGAGAAGTTGGGGAACTCAGCCGAGAGCAGGGATGTTGTGTGGAGCTGTGTGGCACGGGGAGCTTTTTGTGAGGTAGAGAATATTAATGCTGTTCAAAATTTGTGAAAAGGTGGCTCAGTGGCTGGAGACGTTTGAGTGCAGGCTTCATGATCTGAGTTCAAACCCTGTATCCCACATGGGGCCAGGAAAAACCAATTCCAAAGAGTTATTCTATGACCTCCCCCCCCCACATGCCCACCATACCACATGTATGCACGCGGCACACACGCACACACACACATGCACGCACACACGCACATACACACACATGCATGCACACACACATGCACATACACAAACACACAAGCATATACACACGCACACACACATACACACATGCACGTGCACATACACGCACATACACACACATGCATGCACACACACATGCACATACACAAACACACAAGCATATACACAAACACACAAGCATATACACACGCACACACACATACACGCACATACATACACATGCATGCACACACACGCACATACACAAACACACATGCATGTACACGCACGCACACACACGCATGCGTGTGTACACAGAGATTATTTTTAGCTGTGACAAAGACCTAGGGACAAATGAAACTTTATGATGAGTTGCCATTGTGCCCCGTTGTCTCACCCCATCTACGCTTACCCGTCTTTGGTGGGGCTGTTGGTGTTTCTGTGGTTGGGACTGGTAGTGTCCATGTGGGCTGGTGATGTTGGCTTTATCAACGGTGGTGATGTGATGGTGGCTTTTGATGATGGTAATGGATAGGCTTCATGGTAGTAACGGTGATGCTGCCGTTGATGCTAATCCTGCTGTTACAGGTGAAGGTAGCGGTGGCAAGTATCGTGATATTGACATTGCTGATGTCTTCATTGATGCTGATGTTGACGGTCTTGGTGCTGGTTGTGGAACTGATGTCAGTATGCCGGTACTGCTATTGTGCTTATGCGGGTGTTAGTATTGTTGACAGGGGTGTCAGTGTTATTGATGCTGATGTTGATGGAGTCCTTGCTGGTGTTTTGGGCACTGATGATGCTGCTTACAATGGAGTTGATATATCAGTGTTGATGGTGTTGATATTTTGATGCTGATATTGGCATTTTTCATGATGATACTTATGTTGTTGTCACTGATGTTGATGTTAGTGGTGTCCATTTGGTAGTCAATACCTCAACACTGATATTATAACCTCACCAACACCAAATATCAATGTTGAGGTATTGACTTTTTTCTGCTAATATTGATGTTGGTGGTGGCATCAATATTATTGATGTTGATGGTCTTTATATTGCTGGAGCTTTGTGCTGGTGGTGTTTTCAGAGGAGAATTCTATGGGTTTTTGACCTATAGCCTGCTATGTGTCTGTCAGAAATGGGATTGGAGATACTATGAAGAAAATGTCAGAGAAGACACCTACCCTGGAGAAGCAGAGGAAGAGCAAGCAAAGAGTGACCAAGTCAACATAGAATAACAATATCAGAAGACAAAGGCACTTTTAAGTACAAAATTGAAATACTAAAAATTGACACAAGGCAGGGAGTTTTGGGAAGGACAGCTATAAGCCACACAGCCAAAGCTGAGGAAGCCTACTTTGGAGAGGCCATAGGTAAGCCAAAATCCAAATGGAGAGCTTGAACAGACTAACGATGAAAAGACAAGCTACCTAGGCACCAGGGGCGTTCCATAGAGTGCCAAGAAGAGCTGCCCCAGAGAAAGCAAATGTTGTCTTAGAACCACAGTTCCCAGGAGCCACATAGAAAAGTGGAAGGGACAGGTCCAATTATTTACAGCAATGCACTTTATCTAATTCAATATACTAAAACCACATTGCCTCAGTAAGTAATACACGTAAATACTAATGAGCTCCATCGCATCCCTTCTATTTTAACTTTACATCTTTGAAATAAGTGGCTTCTTCCTGCCTGCATATGTCCAAGAGAGACTCAGGGTGTGCGAACAGCTGGAGGGCCGCCGTGATCGTTAGAGGGCTGGAGCATGTGGCAGTGTGAAAAGCTGGAGCTGTGTGTAGTGTTGGCCTTGGGTTTGAGGGACAGATACCCATGCTCAAGAGCTGGGGAGCTGCTCTGAGGCACTGGGGAGCCATCAGTAGTGGTCTGGGGAGTCGTCGTCCTACCCACCCACCCCATCCCATGACTAATTCGTTGAATAGGGTGAGCCTTTGGTTTGGTTTTACCTAATGTGCCTTGTATCACTCGTGGGCAGGGTGGCACTTCGCAGGGACCACCTGGCCACGCTTTGGTTTGTGTGGCTATGCTGACATTTCTCCAGCAGAGCACACAGAAGCAATGCCACTATAGGGCCTCCAGGAACAAATCACTGAGGGAGACAGAGCTGCCTCCTGGGAAGATGAAGGGTGGGTGGGTGCAGGGGAGATGATGAGATGAAGCCACCTGCTCAGAGGGCAGGCAGGCAGGCAGGGGAGGCAAAGCTGTGCTGGCCTGCCTGCTTTGAGTCAGTTGGAAGGGTGGAGGGAGTCAGAAGGTGCAGAAACATTGGGTGGGTGCAATGGAGGAGCCATTGCAGGGGTAGAAAGGGTGACATGTCGGGACATGCTGGACAGGTTGGAACACCTGCATGGATTCCATGGGGGAGCTTGCTGGGGTGCTTCTGCCCAGTAGCAGGGCTGTGACCAAGCTGAAGCCTCAGAGGGACACATTTCAGATCAGAAGTGGCCCTGGAAATGGATTTTTACCTCGCCTTCTCCCAGCTCCCTGCTCCCGGCTCCACAGCCCGCCTGGCACTGGACGGCACCTCCAGGGAAGCCTAGGTCCCACATGTGTGCAACACTCTGCCTTCCTGATAGACCCGCTCCCCTTCCAGGCAAAGGCTTGGGAGCAGCTTTGGGGGTCTCTGAATCTTGCTCCTAGTAGCGCAACCCCATCCCACCCTGTGGATAACCCCCTCCCATTGGTCCACAAAAATCCCTTTTTCGAAAACAAACTAGAAAGAGGGAACCAAGAAGCTGGTGTGGGAATCACCCCCAGGGAGCTTCTGCCAGGGATTTGTGTACCTCCCTTCAGGGACAGGCTTTCAAGGACATAGGTGGCCCCAGAGAGTGGGGCCACTCCATCCTGGGAGCTGGGTGACCAGCATGGTGGTAAATATGACCCAGACTTCAGGCCCCTCAGTTCTCCTCCCTTTCCACTTCTCACTCCAGTACCCTGGTCCCCAGGTCCCCTTCCCTGCCCCCATCCTTTGCTGTCCGCCCCCATGCAGAGCTGAGAAAGGGCGGGAAACTCTTCACCTCTAGATCTGGACATGATTCCCTGGTCTCCCTGCCACCCACCTCCCCTCTCTTCCTTCCCTCCCCACCCTAGGTACTTGACTCCCAACCTCTCCCTCCCCCCTTTCTTCCCCTTTCTCCCTCTGCCCCTTCCTTGACTCCCCAGCAGGCTGCTTTGGGGGATGGTGCTAGGGCAAGGACTCAGACCTCAGATGGATGGCTCCCTCTACCCCTGGAGAGTGCTCCATTTCAGAGAGGGGGCATCCACTCTAGACTCCCAGGGAGGACAGTGTCCTCAGGAGGCTAAGAGAGCGCCAGATGCCTCGGCCCCTGAACATGCAGCCTAGTGAGACAGGCCCCCAGCTGTGTGTTGTGGTGACAGTGCACTGGCTAAATAGTCAGCATGGAGATGGGAAGGTGAGTGGACACAGTTCACAACACAGAACTGGATTCCAGAAGCTCAGGGTGTTCCCTGAGGGCTGAGCTGGTTGGGAACCTGGCCTACTCCTAAACCCGCCCCTCTGGGCTCTGGCATGGTGTGAGGTCACATCTGGGCTCTGACTCCTGTGACACTTGGTGGGGTTTTTTTCATCCTCTTAGTTGGCTGAGTTTTGTGGCAAGTGTCGCTCCATCCTCCTTTCCTTTCTGAACCCAATATCCAAGCCTCCCTCCACCTCTGCTCTCGCATGCTGTGTGGGAATCTCTAAAATCTATAACCCTGAATAGGTTTAGAAAACCATGCACTGCTATGAAAGGGAGTCATAAATGAATCCTTACAGTTGAAGTTTTGTCATTTAACAAATGTGCTGTCTCCCCATTATCCCCTCACGACTTAACAAACAACTCATAGTGCAATGCAGAAGGCTCACTGGAAGAGCCCCCCCCCCCATTCTCTCTTTCAAAAACAGCTATTTCCTTGCAGGTAGTAATTTTGTTTTAAGAAAAGTGATGTTTAGCACCAGACTTTTTAATAAAATATGTGTGAGAGAATAATTCTTCTAAAACCTTCTGCATCTACAAAAAAAAAATCTATATGTGGAAGGACTTGAATTAATCTCTAATAGATTTTATTACATAGCAGTTAAGAATTTCTCCAACAGACATGCAGTCAAAGACATCCATTTGGGTTAGCCAAGCATGGCCCCGAGCCCTGCTTTCTGTGCTGCGGTTCTACCTAACTGGGCAACCCAGGGTGTTATCTCCAGATTCAGGAGGCCTGCTTGGGATCCTGAGTCACACCACACTGAGTCACACCATACAGTCACACCATACAAAGTGAGTCATACCACACACAGTCAGTTACACCACACAGTCACACCACACTGAGTCATACCACACAGTCACACCACACAAAGTGAGTCACACCACACACAGTGAGTCACACCACACATAGTCACACCACACAAAGAGAGTCACACCACACAGTCAGTCACACCACACACAGTGAGTCACACCACACACAGTCAGTCACCACACACAGTCACACCACACAGTCACACCACACTGAGTCACACCACACAACAAACCCCATGCAAGAGAGTTATTGGGAGGGGAAAACCCAGGCGAGTGGCTGCCTGTGTGTGCTCAGGAGAAAAGCAGCAGAGTACTGGGCAGAACACAGGTTTACATAGGGTTCCTTGCGGTGGGAAGAGATCTCTAGGGTAGCCTGAACTTGAGGTGGCCTGACCTTGAGGCCAGCTCAGGGACTGGTGGGATTATTTCCTGAGGATGGGGTCTGGTCACCTTTCTACCTCAGGGGCTGGGAAGGGCAGTTTGGGGAAGTATGGGGAGGAGGACATTGTTATGAGTAGGTTTTTCCCTGGCTGGTCTGGTCCCACTGCCAAGCCAGCCCCAAATAACACAGAGAGAGACGCTGTATTTCATATAATTCTGTTGGCCAGGTACTTGTTTCTTCTCAGCTAGCTCTGTCTTAATTATTAACCCATTTCTATTCATCTAAGTACTTCCACGTGGTCCTATCTTACCGGAAAGAGGGGCTGGCTTTCTTCTCTCTCCGTCCTCCATCTTGGAACCCCTCCTTACTACTTCCTATTTCCTCCTAGTCTCCTAGTCCCTCCTATCTTGCTTTTCTATTGGCCAACAGTGCTTTATTCATTAACCAATAAGAGAAACACATTTACAGAATGACATCTCCCATCAGGATACAGCCTGGCCATTGTAGCTCCTGAAGAGTGGGGGCTTACCTGTTGAGCTCCTCAGCCAAGGCCTGCTCTGTGCCTCAAGGGGTCAGACCTGAGTAGTCTATGAGGCTGGCAGCCAGATGCCTCTAGGGGCGGGGCTTACGAGGCAGCTCTGTCTGCAGCAGAGAAGGCCATCCCTTGCCACTCAAGGTGGCATAAATAGCCGTCAGGTGTCACTTGAGGAACAGCTCCTGAGTTAAGCTCATGGACATCTGCACGCATGCAATCCTGCATGCCCATGTGCACACTCACACAGGCATGCACGCACACGCACACACTCAGAGTATGAAGCTGACATCCATTCATCATTTCTTATTAATGGACATCTGCCACCTGCTGGGAACCCAGAGCTATGCACACTGGGGAAACTGGAATTGATAGAAAGACCAAGAGAGCCCCCACTAATGCCTGGAGCAACAGGTGGGACTCACGCGGGAAGGAAGCCAGACACAACCACACCTACTGCTCCAGCCAATCACTCACCGCATGCTTCCCCTGCTGAACCTGATGTAGATCGTTTGATTTCAAAGGCAAAGGAGTCCTATGTGCTTGCAGGAGACAAATATAGAAGACTACTGGACCTTGCCAAGTCAGGGTAAGACAGCCATTCTATAGACCTCCCTGCTGTTGTTGTGGTCTGTCAAGTTCTCTTGGCTTTAGCCAAATCTGGGTGTACCAACGTTGCTGTGAGACCTAGGGTGACTGTCCAGGTGGCTTGCTGTTTCTGTCCTTGCTGAACATTTTGGAAGTTGCCCATCCGCACTTCCTGTCTACCCTAGTATCATTATTTTCCTTCTCAGGTCTTGATGAGGTTGAAGATTAAACTATCACAACTATTATTCTCTCTTCCTAGTTAGATATATTAGGTACTAGACTTTATGTTTTCCAGCTTAGGACAACTCTATCGTAAACTCCATTATGCCTTCACCCTAGGACTAGATATGTAGGTCATTTTGTTCTCGATTTTCCTTTTCTTAGAGCACACTTGTTATTCACTGTTTTGTATATAGTTTTGTATCACACCTAAATCTTTTCTTTAGACTAAAAGGGGAATTGTAGTGAGATAGTCCTTCTGTGGCACTGACCATGCCCATTGGGGGTGGAGCCATGGGCGGAAGTGACCTGTGGAAGGAGGTCTGAGGAAGAGCCGGGGAAAGCTCTCTTGCTGGCGGGACTCGATAGGAGAGCACACGGTGGAACTTGCTGGTGTTCATCTGTCTAGGTTGTAAGTTATTTCTCCCTGAATAAACATCTATTTGGCCTATTTGTTTATCCTGATCCTTATTTAACAGCAATAGACATCCACTGGCCTGTTCATGCAAACTCATAACCACGTAGAAGGTGTGTGGCAGGTCCTGGGAGAAGAACTGTGATCAGGAAACAGGACCAAGGCACAGCTCATATGTTCTAGAGAGGCTGGCAAAAGGCACCACAGGTTAATTAAGAAGTATAACGCGCTGGCGTTACAGGTATATGATACCGCGTGCTGTGCACTTTAACAGTGTCTATTACTCATCTCCATTTTTGCAAGGGAGGTGGTGGCCGCCTGTGGTTAAGTCCTCGGCTTCTCTGAAAGAGCTCCCTCCAGGAGAGAATAATCATTGCACCGAGGGTCTTGAGCAGTTAGAGAGGGTAGAGTGGCCAAGTCTGAGCAGGCTCAGGACAGAAAGAACCTCAGCTTGCACAGCCTAGCATGACTGGAGAGGCAGCTTGGACTGGTCCACACAGACCACACTGAAGGAGTAGCAGGCATCTAGGGCCCATTTAAACTACTGCAGCTAAGGTAGCCATGCCTTCACAGATGAATTTTGTCATTCATGGAGGGCACATCTATGCTTGTGCTCACAGCTGTTCACATCAAGGATCTCATGAGCAACGGTTGGGAAAGCCCATGTCTCCCTTTGCCAGGTCCTTTCCCTACCTAAAAGTTGAATACTTCTGCTCTGGTCCTGGCTGTTAGGTTTCTTCGGGCTGTGAAGGACGCCTCCCCAGCACACAAGAACCCCCCGGAGATGCCGCTAACGTGTTCCTCTTCAGACATGTTATCTTTTTA
Source organism: Phodopus roborovskii (assembly GCF_943737965.1). Taxonomy (NCBI): domain Eukaryota; kingdom Metazoa; phylum Chordata; class Mammalia; order Rodentia; family Cricetidae; genus Phodopus; species Phodopus roborovskii. The sequence goes on along the minus strand of NW_026125059.1, from coordinate 2,355,596 downwards.
CGTACTCTTCAGAGTGTGATGGTGTGATGAGCCACAAAGCAAAGTTTGTGGGTGACCAGTTGTATATCTGAGCCCAGGTGCTTTAAGTCTTGTCTGCAAGATCAACCTGGGACCTTATCCTACAGACACGTAACGCACCCATCGCATAGGGTCTCACGGGAATACGTACAGTTCGGGGTAGTCAGGACTCTGAGACAGCCGCCCTTCAACATGTCACCCCTCCCATTAAGCAAGGCTTTAGGTTCAGCGATGGAAACCCAGATGGGACCTACTCTGACTTCATCCAGGCCCCGGCTGAGCTCCTTCCAGTGACCCTGGCTAAGCTTCCCCCAAACCTCGGTACTCTTTCCAGGTTGCCGAGGGTCCGTGAGGCCTCTACCAGGAACACTCAGAAGGGTGGCCTTGACTGAGCCATTAGAATCATTATGGTTAACGTTTGATGGCTCTTGTTGCTAAGACAACAGCCATCAACATGAGAACAGTCGATTGTCTGTCTGACCAGGGATCCTCAGAAAGGGGGTGACAGCTGAGCGCTTTGGGAGCCTCCTCAGCTTAGGCGTGGGTGCATGTGTCAATAATCTGTTGTGTTTGTCGAATAATGGGAACACAACAGGCAGCGTTTGCAAGTGGGAATTAAATTTTTAATGGGGTATATGGCAGTAATAAAGGAAGGGGTTCACACCGAGGAGGACTCGGACACGGTAATTACAGATTATAAAGTCATTACTCACATCCGCATCTGGAATTGCAGACTGAACTAAAATACGTGGCTGGGAGCAGAGTCCACGGAACGCACTCATTAAAATTCTATATCATGGCGCTGGAGAGAAATGTAAACTTGAGGTCCCATCTCACTGGCATCTGCCCTGTTTGAGCTCTCTCTCCCTCTCCATCTCCCTCCCCTCCCTCTCCCTCCCCTCCCCCTCCCTCTCCCTCCCCTCCCCCTCCCTCTCTCTCCATCCCTCTCCCCCTCTCCTTTTTCCTTTCCCTCCACCTCTCCCTCTCTCCCTCTCCCCCCCTCTCTCCATCCCTCTCCCTCCCCTCCCTCCATCTCCCCCTCCCCCGTCCCTCTCTCTTTCCTTCCTCTGTGTGTACTGAGGTGGGAAAGGAAGACAAGTCTGTGGTCTCCCTGCCACATCCTGGAAAGAAAAGAGCTGTGTCGATGCCAGGTTGGCCAGGTAGCAGAGAGGAGCACATCCTCAAACACTGATCCTGTGACTTGCCTCCTCCAGGCAGGCCCCGCCTCTCCATGTTTCCTGAGCCTCCCTGAATAACACCTGGTCACCAAGCTTAATTTATAAGCCCATGGGGGAGCCTTGGCATTCAAATTGTAACATTCCGTCCCTGGCCCCAAGGCCCGTGGTCATCTCATAAAACAAGATGCATTCAAGTCCATCTTCCCAAAGTCTCTAAAGACTTAAGAGTTCCACTAGTGTTCAGAACTCCAAGATGAGACCCAAAGCAAGCTGTTAGCTATGGGACTTTTAAAAACACACATCTAAGGTAGAATGGTTGGGGATGGGGTGGAATGGGTAGGGTCTCCACCAGAACAGTGCCAATGCCCACAGAGAAAACCCCACCTCGTAGCCCCAGATCCATTAGCCAAGACGCATGGGATCATGATGCAAGCCCTAGCCCCACACCCTTGCTATGTGGAGCTCGTATGTCTTCTCTCCGAGACTCACTCCACCCTTGGTCTGTGGAGCTTCTCCTGACAGAATACCAAAGTCTCCACTGTCATAGCTTCACAGATGGCCCCCTCAGAGTCTGCCACAGGCCTCCTAGTCCCTCAGACCCTCCTCTGAGATCTGGGTAGACGCCTCCATGACTCCATAACTCTGACATTCCAAGACTGGCAAAACTGTCATCAGTGGCTGAGCCCAGGGTGTCCCTGTGACATGTATAAGGTGGCCCAGAGCAGCATCAAGGCCGTAAGGGGTGGGGTTGGGCCAGTTCTGGCAGTTCCTCATGGTGTCTAACCACCATCCCCTCCTTGACTAACAGTAAATCACTTCTTTTCTGGATGATTTGAACCTCATCTATTTTTTTTCTCCAAGTCTTTCTGCTCTGCTCTTTGTTATCTTATCTCTCTACAAGCTTAGTCAAAAGCATCTAGCAGCGACCATTCCACATCCCAAATGGTCACCATCCTGAAATTTTATCTGCCTAATTAATCTTTTGTCTTAAAACCCAGCCTCACCTAAACTGTCAAGCCATAGGGAAGATGTTGGCAAGTTAGTCGCCAGAATGTAACTGGGATGGACTCTGCCCTGATTCCTGACAACCCTCATTCCATCGGGAACCGTGCTGTCCAATCATTCTTGTCCACACTTCTACTGGGAGCATCTTATTCTGAGCTTGCAGGAAAGTCACCCACTAAAAGAGAATAGGACCCTAAGCTTTCTCTAAGCTGCATCTTCAGACTTTCCAGAATCCCTCCCATGCTCTAGTCCCAAAAGCTTCTGCCTCCACCTCAAGATGAAGAATCCAGAGTGAGCCTTGAGTGGTAAACTACTGGGGGGGGGCGGTATCAGGTCCAGGAAATGCACATACTCTGGCAGCCATGTGAACTCACCTGGCACGGGGTAAGGGGGCACATTCTTTATAGTTCAGGGCACTTAGCTGTCTTGCCGGCACGATTGAACAACACTGATGATGTGGGTGGAACCCTTCCTCATAAGCAGTCAACTATTTCCGAAGTCCTTTCAGAGTCGGGTCTTCCGAACCCTCCCCAGGCTCTGTTGGCTTCTGCTCTGTGCTGCAGTGTGCCTGGACTGCAGGCAGCATCACACCCCGGGCTGTGGGAGGAGATAGTTTAGACTGGATATGATTGTTCTGGTCCCTATGCAGAAGAGCAGTTTAAAGGTGACTGAAAGAAAGGCCCTGGGAAAGCAGGATGAGCGGAGCTGGGACCACTCAGGGGATGCTGAAGGTCTTCGGCATACTCCTGGCTGAAGTCACAAGGGATGGTGCCTCCGCCTGGGCTCTCTTTCACTCTTTCTGAGCCCCAAAACCTTTGAGCACTTGTCTCTGCATGGCCCCAAGATGCTGTAAAGGTATGGTCACATCTATAGTGACACAGTGTGGAGATTAAAAATGGTGTCAGTCTGAGCACACCTTTGATCCCAGCCCTTGAGAGGCAGAGACAGGCGGGCCTCTCTCTATGAGTTTGAGGCCAGCCTGGACTGCACAATGTCAGAATAGTAGTCAGTTACAGCAAGGGTCAAATCTCACTCATTAGGACGGGCCCAGTTTCAGGTGACAACTAGACACAAACTTAGAGTATTCTGCAAAGAGGGGACCTCAACTGAAGAACTTCCTGAGTCAGAGACTGCCCAGTGAAGCAGCCTGTGGGCGTCTTCTTGATGATGAGTGGACTCGGAAGGGCCCAGCCCACTTGTTGGGAATACCCCAGGGGAGGTAGTCCTGGTTTGTGGAAGAATCCTGGCTGAAGGACCCTCGCTTAGACTCCTAATAATAGTGGATATGTAGCATGAACTAGCCATCTCCTGTGGCCAGATTGGTGCCTGACCCAATTGTCATCAGAGAGGTGTCATCCAGCAACTGATGGAGGCAGATGCAGAGATGAACAGTCAAACATTAGGCAGAGTTTGAGAATCCTGAGGAGGAGGAGGAAGGAGTTATAGGAGCCAGAGGGGTCAAGTGCACCACGGGAAGGCTCACACAATCAACTAACTGGGCTCATAACAGCTCACAGACACTGAACAGACAACCAGGGAGGCTGCATGGGACTGACCTGGCCCTCTACATACGTTACAGTTGTGTGGCTTGCTCTTCTTGTAGGACTCCTAACAGTGGGAACAGGGGATGCCTCTGACTCTTTACTGACTTTTAGAAACCTACTCCTCATACTGGGTCACCTTGCCCAGCTTTAATACATGGGGAAATGCTTAGTCTTACTGCAGCATGGTATATCATGTGTTATTGATACTGATAAGACACACCTGACCTTTCCTGGATGGAGACAGAAGAGGAGAGGATTGGGGGATGGGAAGGAAGAAACTGGGAAGAGGGACTAGGAGGGGAGGATGGGGAGGGAGGCTGCACACAAGTCAGGGGCAGCAAGCCAGTCAGTGATGTTCCTCTGTAGTCTCTGCTTCAAGCTCCTGCTTCAGCTTTCCTTGATGACCAGTTGTAACCTGGAAGCCAAATAAACTGCTTTGCCCATAAGCTGGTTTTGGTCCTGAAGTTTATGGCTGCAACAGGAAGTAAGTAGGACAGGAATTCAATGTGAGAAACCCTTCACCCTACTCACGAAACTTTCCTCTTGTTTCTAGGTAAGTGGTTCGCTGCTAAAGTTGGGCATATGTGTGTCTATACTGGCTGTCACACCATCAAGAAATGTTCCTTCCATTTCCTGGCTTCAGAGATGTCTGAGTGAAGACCCTATGTACAGTAAGAGCCACCCCCTCCCTCAGTGCATCTACAGGCCAATGATCCTTGGTCTGTGTGTGAGGGATGTGGGTTACATTTTCCAAGTCTATCATGGCATCTCTTGTTATATTTTGGTCTAACAAGTACAAATGAATGAAGGGGTAAAGATGAAATAGCTAAACAGTGAATCACAAAAGGTAATTGCTATGGGCTTTTCGGTCTTGGGAAGCTCACCACAATGTGATTGGAGGGCTCCAGTAGAATCCGAATGGCCTAAATGTGGCAGAACACGGAGGGAGTTTCAATGCTTCAAAACCTGCTGTCCCTATGAGGAACTTTTTAATCTCCCTGCAGCCTAGGGATGGAGCTGGATTCTGTCCCCGAGGATGATATGGGCACGTCTGTGTTGACACATTCCATATTATCTGTTTCTGCTCCCACAAGATGTTGATCAGGCTGCCGTGGGTCTTTTGGTTTGCCGCAATTTGTTGGGTAGATTTCATGGTTAAAGGAATTATTGCAAACACTTGAGAACTCTCCCTATCTACTGGAGAGAAGACTGTGAGATGTCACTTGTGTGGGTAAGAAGTGTCCCCTTTGTTGCTGGTTGTATGTAAAAACCATAGCTACAACCCTTGTATGGCATGGCTTATGGGTAAAATTATGATATTATCTGAAAGAAAAGGCCAAGCCTTCTAGTGTTCCCACAGACATGATGTTATCTCCTCTGTACCCACCTTGTGCCATGAAAGACCTGTGCAACCAGAAGGGTCAATGAGAGGCATATTATAGAGAGGCATATATATTGTGTGCCCCACAACCTGAGTACCATATGGCCTTCCCAAGCATGATGGGTAAGCACATCATGGTGTAAGCTTCCTAGTGGTCTCAGGTAGGTGCTGTCAAAATAGCTGCAGACACATCACAAAATACAGCATCATTACTTTCTTTCCTTGTTTTGGGGGTGTTGTTGTTGTTGTTGCTGACAGAATTTAGTCATACTGGAAATACCGTGCTCCATAAGAATATTCTAGATTCTGTTTTCTAAACTAAAGAACTACATGAACTACATTCTTGACATTTCTGGAGAAAACACAGGAGGGTTTCCTGTGGTTGTCTGTTCTATTTATTTCATAAGGCAATCATGGTATTATAACTTGGTTTACTGAGACCATTAGTACACTGAAAGATGCCTTGGCCCTAATGGTTGCCCAGTGATTGGGGAGTCTGGGGAGACCCTAGAGCACCATGAACATAGAAACATAGATAAGACTAGACCATAACGCCTGGTATCGTGTTACATGACCTGAAATTGGCCTGCAAGGTCCTGGGGTGACCGCTGGCACCCAGGAAGGAGGGGTGCAGATGTGTATGACGGGTTAGAGTCTATGGTGAAAGGAGACAACTCAGTGCAGGCAGAGAGAGGTGTCACTCAGGGCCAGCTGTGGGGAGTGCACCAGACAGGTACGTACTATTGTGTGGCACCAGATTTTCTAGTGTGTAGACCTTGACCCAAATGTAGATGTTGCCACTAGCTCAGACAAAGGGAGACATCATAAAAAGCTAGTCCACTAAGCACCCTAGGTTTCTTCCGGCAATGCAACCCAGAGAATGGTGCTTAGCTTTAAAAAAGCTGGGGGGGCTGGGGAGGGTCCTCACTCTTATGAAAGAATGTGAGTCATGTGTCACCTGTCGCAAGCTGTTCCCGATCTTGGATGCGAGCTTGGAAAATAGCCCGAGGCAAGTCTAAAGTGTGAGGAGGCATATCACACTTACTGGCCATTTTCTTTCCATCTTGGCAAGTAATGTAGGTCATGTGAGCAGCGCTGTCTTTTATTTCAGTCCTGTGCTGGCACTGCACTCACGATAAGCAAGTGTCTCGCTGTTTGATCTGACTGTGGCTCACCTTAGCTAGATAAATCCAATGCAAGCAGGTTGGCCGAGAGCACCCAGGGGTGCATCCTGGAGTCATTTGCTGTCTGCTTCAGCTCCGAGGATTGAAGACTCATTCACATCCCAGTGTTCTCAGCCTGTCCTGTGACCTTGCATCTGATCATAGTACCTCTGCCATCAGGGGCTTTGTTATCAACAGGTGACCAGAAGGGCGTACACATCTCAGGGTCTCAGGGTCCATGGCCCAGGCGAGATCGCTGAGTAGAACCTATCCTAGGCTATCACCAGGGTGGGGCACTCACAGGGCCGACATCTGAGGTTCTCTCCAAGACACCCATGGCTCTGTTGCCTCAAGCTGTCTTGATACTACAGATCCCTCTCTCAGAGAGAGCCTACTAGCTGTGCAGTCTCCATACCTTGAGTTAGATGATCCCCTGCTATCCCCTGAGTTGATGCCAGGGAAGTCTATAGACTCCATCTAGACTTGGTTACCATTGGTGAGTTTTTCGTGGTGGCGTTTGGGTCTTCTTGCTTTAATTTGGAGCTAGTAGTTAAACCAACTGGGTGGCGCTGGGATGTATCCGGAAGTATTCTGATGGTCACTGTTCTAGAGCGGCTTGCTAGTTGAGGATACTGTTTGCTGCCCTTCAGAAGCCAGGCAGCCTCACCTAGACACTGACAGGGTGGGAAGTGGGGAGCCCCCTGTTCTGAGATGCTGGTAGCACTGAGTGACATCTGTGAATAGAGACAGACATCGACCTAAGGTCACTGACGACGGTGACAAACAAAGACCTTCCTCCCCACCAGCTCACAGGATCCATAGCCCAGAGAGCTCAGTAACACCCCCCAATCCCACCCCAGCCCTACAGTCAGACCAGAAAATATCCCACATGGCACAAAAGAGGCCCACTCCTGCCAAGCGGAAACAAGAAGAGGCATCTAGAGAACCCCAGATTCTGGCCCCCCACCCCCTGAACTTTGTCCTCTCCTCAGATCCCCAGGCACAGGGCCAATGTGGCAGCTGTGTGTACTTGTCATGTATAAATCTAACTAATGTCCTAATTGGAACCAGTGACACAATTAATTACCCTGGGTCCTCCCCAGTCTCTGGGTGCTGACGTCCCTTGATCTCAACAAAGGCGGCCACAAAACCTGTTCTAGCCCTCTCCATACTCACAGCACACTGTCTGCCCCTGCCCAGGGGCTTGGTTCAGAAGTGTATGATTTAATGTGGCACAAGACAAAACAACAAGGAAGCCGTGGTCTGGCCCCGGGTGGGGACGAGGAAGCCCTGGTGAGGCCAGCGTCAGGGACAGTGTTCATCCCTCCCACACTCGCTGTATTACCACTTTTGCTTAGCCTGTAGGCTTGGGGGCTGTTTTGCTTGTGGAAACTGCTATCCAGTTCTTGGCTGTTTTCATTCATATGGTGCAAGGCTGGTCCGTGATGTAAGGGTGAGGAGATGTGTCTCCTGGCAGGCAGGGCCATGGCCAGCTATGTCCAGAGGAGAGAATAAAGAGGGTGGGCGCTGTGGGAAGCCATGATGGTTCGTTGGACTCTGGAAAGGTGTTTGGTGGGGATGGAGCTCAGAAGGCAGGGTGCTTGTCTAGCTTGCCCAGAACCCTGGACATGGTGATGCTTGCCTATAATCTCAGCATTTGGGAGGTGGAGGCAGGAGGACTGGAAGTTAAAGACCATCCACAGCTACACATGGAATTTTAGACCACCTGGGGCTACATAAGAGCCTGTCTCAAAAAAAATCTAATATTGGGTTGGGAATGAATCGTAGATGAAGAAAATGGAGGCAGCCTCTGTTGGCTATCTTCTGGGACGAGGGCAGGGCATGGCCACTGGAAAATCTGTGGGTACAATGAAGGGAGCAGGGGAGTCTGAAGCAATCCCCCAAGTCCTGGCTTCCCATGCTCCTAACTAGGGAAACAAACACCCAGAGCACAGGGTGTGGGCCTGGACTTCCTGGGGTACGAACGGCCTTGCTGTTTTCCATGTGGACCAGGGGATAGGCAGCCACCAGGCCACAGGCGGGCTACATCTACTCTCCTCTATCATGCTGGGCATACATACTAAAGGTGTGGTGAGAAAAAGACTCCTAACCCAAGGTCTGTGTTGCACGGAAACCCAGTCCTCACACCAAGGACCAGGCACCACACAATGGCACCCCAAACGGCACATGAACTTCCATGCTTTTTTCCCCTCTTCCTTGCTAAGTGTGGGACATTCTTTGGAGAGGCTGAGAAGCATTTCCAGAGGCACAGAAGCCTGCCTGGCTGATTAGAAGTCCAGGGACAGCCTCAAAATGTGTAGTTTGAATTACAAGCTGCAATTAAAATATCATAAAGCAATCTCCCACTGTACAGACTTTGGAATCATTCATCCCCCATACGAATTACTAATGTGGCTTCATGGTCACTGTCCATGACTGTGCAGAACACTGTGGTGTGGGGAGCGAAGAGACCGTGCACAGCAACGGAAGTGAATCTTTGCCAGAGGTCTGAGTTAGGAAACTCGCACAATCAGAGAGGGAGGCACAGAGCAGGCCTCTTGTCCTCACAATGGTGTAGGCAGCGAGCAAAGCCCTAGACAATTCCTCTGGCCTTATTAAAATCCAATTACAGTAATAGCTTAGCCTCAGATGCAGGACATTGTGAATGCAAGATAAATGTTTTCAACGAGCAGTCTCTCACACGGTCCTCCATCCACGTGCCTCCCCGCCCGTGATCTGGTTCCAGCTGCAGCTGGCTTTCTGAGTTTGTCTAGTAAAGAAATTTGGGAGAAGAAGCCTTTGATCGTGTTATGCTGAATCTTTATTATTATTTTTTTTCTTCCACCCTTACAAAGACATAAAGCCTCCATTTGACTAACTCAGTAAGTCAGAGAACTCAGTCAGTGCCTGGGTGGCTGGCACACACTAGGCCCTGACAGCTTTGCACTCAGTGAACTTGTAGATGTCCAAGGGAAGTGACACACAGGACCGGCGGCTGGTGTAAGCTCCACCTGGGTGCTGTGACCTCAGTGACTCAGGAAGGTGCTCTAGGTCCCCGTGGGAGGGCTCTGTCAATCCTGACTGCCTCTGCTGGGGCTGGGGAGGGGGGATGAGGTTACTTAGAGGAGAATAGTGATGCACGATGCACGGCTCTGGGGAACTTTAGAAATCTCAATCCAGTAGGGCCCAGCTACCCGGCAGGAGGCCCCACTCAGGGACCTCCCGGTGCTTTCCCCAGGACTCCATGCAATGCTAGGGAAATGGGACCGTATCGAGAATTCACGGAACCCTTTCTTAAGTTACATATTGTGCAACATATTGAGCCTGTTTGGGGGGGGGGGAGTATTTCTCAAATTAAGTGCAACAACTAAAAATAAATACACAGAGAGGCACTTACAAATAGATACATGTTCTCCAACTGTAATGTTTCCAAAGCCTGGATAGCTGCAGATAGCACCAGTAATTAAGAGGCGGGCAGAGCCAGCCTGATGATGGCAGTGTCTTTGGGGAGCTTGGGACTCACTTCCTTTCCTCAACCTCAGTTTTGCCATCGGATACGATTATTTTTAGTTTCTTCCAGGGATCCAAATGAGATTTGGATTACACAGAGAAGGGTCCCAAGGCAGCCTGGGTCTCCCCAAGTGCCGGCTTCCTACATCCCAGGGCAGTTTAGGGGGTGCCAGCTCACGGGCTACCTCTCTTGACTCCGAGACCAGCTTTTGTGTTCAAAACCCAAATGGTGGCACACTTAAAAATAAGTGGTATGATCTACAAAACTGACCACTTTCGGCAAATCCCAAAGGTCACTAGAAACAAGGAGAATCTGAGAAACCTTCACAGAGTAGAGGCTCCAAAGGAGGTATGAGAGGCCCTGATGTGGCCCCAGACAGACGAGGGACCTCAGGGAAAGTGCCAAATGTGGACTGTGGACTGCTGCGAGCCACAGCACAATGACATCTGAGCATCTGTTGCAGCAGCCATGGACCATGGGGCACTAAGGGATGTGTGGGCAGCAGAGGACTTGGCAGGGTGTGAGGGCCTCTCAGTCCTTACGGTCGTGACCCTGCCATTGCCATGCTTCTATGCATACCTAAAATGCTTCTAGAATAGAAGCCCCATCCCAAAGTCTAAACACAATCATCTAAGACCTCTGTATTTCCAGGACTGGGGAAAAGCTGCCACGCATTACCTCAATAGTGTCTGTGTGCCAACAGGAACATCATGGTCTCCAGGAGTGCACACACTATCGTCTGTCATTGACGGGCATAGACAATCTCCTAGGGACAATAAACCATGCCTGGTCACCCAGCCAGACATCCATCTATATGCCAGCCATTGGTATGTGAGGCATGCCATCTCCAAGAATATATATTATTGTAGTATACTATCATACATGCACACACACACACATACACATACACACACGTTCACACGAAAGACTCAGTATTCATCGTTTTAGTCTGAAATTCTTCACTTAACAATGACTTTCAGCTGTAACAGTTTTCCTGCACATGCCGTGATTTCACCCTTCCTTACGGCGGAATACTACCCCATTGTGTGTGCCACTGTGTTTCCTCATTCACCTGCTGACGGACATCTAAGTGATCTTCGTTTCCTGGACACCGTGCAGGAGCGTGTGGGTATCTCTGTGTGAGTACAGAGTCCCTTAAGTACATGCCCAGGAGTAATAAAGCTGGGTTCTCTGAGACCCTGCGCAACCCCATCCCATTGGTTGCTGGTTCACAGAGAACCACGCGAGGGGCTTTCCTGCTCTCCGGAGATGGCGCTCTGTGACTCTGAACTGGCTTGTGACAGGGAACAGCACCTCTCATCCTCCACCCTCATCTTATTCTTTCCTTCACAGAAGTTCTGGATGAGCCACTGTGCACCGTCCAGGGACACAGGCAGGTCAGCTGGCTCCGAGCAATGGCCAGAGGTCCTGAGGAAAGACCAGGCCCCTTTCCTGCCACCAGAAAGCTGGTCACCAGCTTCCTGCTGAGGGACTCATCACACCTGCATGCTTGGGGACACAACAGACTGCGCGAATCACACAGGTCCACACCCAGGTCCACACCCAGGTCCACACAGTTGCATGTGCCCATAAGCCTAGAGATGAGACCCAAGAGTACTTACAGAGAGGACGTCCGTGACACTGAGACAGGCCATCTACACTGACCCTGCTCTCCTCTAAGCTGCCCATTTCCAACCTGTAATAAGCTTCATTTTGTCCGAGGCCTGGAAAGATGGGATGCTAAATGGCAAGTCTATTACAACATTTTTTTTTTTTCTGGCCAAAGCCCTGTGCACATCACGACCCAATTCTCCAACTGCCACTGCACAAAAGGCAAAAAGTGGGTCGCTGGAGAGATGAACAGGGCGAGGGGGGATGATCCACCAGCAATCACTTAGAAATGTCTTAGTGGCAGCTTCCGGCCATTATCTAAGCAGATGAGAGCAGGCGATTCAGAGGCACAGCTCAGCTATGGCTACTTAGCACTAACCTGTGACCCGCAGGGGCCAGCCTGGGCAGGTGACAAGTGCTGGCACCTCACAGAACCAGCCTGCAGCTCACAGCTGTGAACACACGGGATATCAGGTCCTGCAAGGAGACTTCTCAGCACATCTGGGTACTGGGGTGCGGATGGGCAGAGGTAGTTTTGTTTTGGTAAACTGAGAGCTCCTGCAGCAGCAGCTGTGGGTTTTGTTGTAGGATCAGAACTCTCTTCCTACCTGCCAGTTGGAAAGGCTTCGAGATAAACTATGCTGTCAGTTAGCACAGCAATTTCAGTGTTCCTGGCTCATTACCTAGTGCCCACCGTGCACTGTCCACTGTCCACCACCCTGTCTGCCCTCTGTCCGCCCTCTTCCACCACCCTGTCCGACCTCTGTCCACCACCCTGTCCACCCTCTGTCTACCACCCTGTCCACCCTCTGTCCGCCCTCTGTCCACCGTCTGTCCGCCCTCTGTCCACCCTCTTCCACCACCCTGTCCACCTTATGTCCACCCTGTGTCTGCCCTCTGTCCGCCCTCTGTCCACCACCCTGTCCACCACCCTGTCCATCATCCACTGCCCACCACCCACTGCCCATGACCCACAGTTTCATGCACTGTCCACCCCATTATCTACCATCCCAGCCTAAGCCCAGCAGCCTAAGCCCAGTGTCTGTCTCCCACTGCCCACCACCTTCCTGATGAAGTCACCCTTGTGGTACTGTCGTTTCCCAAGGAACAACGCGCAGCAGTGGCCAGCATTCTGCCTAGACTGTCATGGTTCTCCTGAGGCTGGAACCCTAGCTCTGAGACTTCCTCACCCACTGGGACTTGCAGTATGATTACCTGAGAAAAGGTTCAGGGTGCAGGCCCTTAAGGTGTGCAGAGCATTAGGATGGCCACATCGGAGGGCCAAGGGTAGAAGATGTGCTACTAACTCCCTTCTGAAGTCAGAGCATGAGAAGTCAGGGTGCGACCTCAGAGCTGTCTGTGTGCATTAGTTACTCCTCTCGTTACCGCAACAAAATACTTGACAGAAGCAACTTCAGGAAGGGAAGAATTACCTTGGCTTACTGTTTTAAAGCGCAGTCCCTCACAACAGGGAAGGCACAGACCGACGCAGCTGGTCACGTGACAGACATCCACAGTCAGGAAGCAGAGATGAGCGGAGGTGCTAGGCTCACCTTCTCCTTTTCAGCACAGAGACTGGTGCTGGCTAAATCCAGGGTCACCCTCACAAACGCACCCAGAGATTTGTTTCTGATTGTAAGCCCCATGGATTTGACAATCAAGATTCACCATGATGCTGGGCCTCCTTATTTCCCTGCAGGCCAAGTGCTCGCTGTCCACCCATTTTACAGGGAGAAACTGAAGTATGGAAGCTATAAGATGAGCCTGGTGGCTCAGCTACTGAGGGTAGAGCTAGGGTCAACCCTGTATCCTGGGGTCCCGCTGTGGCTTTTCTTATGTAAACCTTAGACGGTGGGTGTGTGTGTGTGTGGGTGTGTGTGTGTGATACCCTTAAGCAAATCTCATCTCTAAAACTGCCAGATATTTTTTCCTCTTAAAAACAATTTTGAAAACTCTGGCTACTATAATTTATGTCCTCATGTGGCTATAACCCTTGGGACTGGCCGGGCCTCAGCACCGAAGCTACCAGCCGACCTTGGTCCTGTCACTGGGCTGTGAAGGGCCATGGGCGTTGATTGAATGGCCAAATCTTCTCTATGTCCAATATTACCTGGCTCTGAGGTTGGCAGGTAATATATAGACACAGCTCTCCACGGTAGACTGAAATCGAAACCAGAGATTAATTCTGCCCCCAGGAAATACAGGTGGAATTGTGCCATGAGTGTTCTTGGGGGTAGTCCTGGGCTGTGGTCAGGGAGTGTAAATGGTCTCAAAGGAGACTCTTCTATGGTGGTGACAAGCGGCACATGCTCAGCATCTACAGGGTGTCAGGAGGCTAAGGATATTGCTAGAAGTACAAGACACCCCTCCTCCCCATCACATGGTTTTGCACCTAAGGACAGGAGGTAGGGTATGGCTTGGCCCTTCCCCTGAAGACTACACTTTTTTCTCCCAGACTTTCCCAAAGTACCGGGCACAGAGCATGTGAGCTTGTTAAGCCTCTGGGAGAAACTAGAGAGTCTGATTCGTGTGAAGGGGTTCACTTACACTCGGAGCCAACGGTAGAAAAGCTTTAAATCCAGCTGTGAGGCACTGTGCAAACCCTGACTGCCCTTGCCTGCCTGCTGCCCACCTCTCACAGCCCAGCACTCCATGTCCACCGTCTGTCCCCACCACCCACTGCCTGTCATCCACTGTCCTACCACCCCGTCCACCACCTGCACCTTCTGTCCCCACCCACTGTCCCTTGTCCATAGCCACCGCCCACCGTTCACAGTTCTAGTACTATCCCAGCCACTGCCCACTCTCCACTGCCCCTGAGCGAGCAGGTACCACGCCCTGCCACCCTCCCGCTAACTATCTCCCGTTGCCTGCGGATCGCAATCCCCCGTAAACTCTCCCTGTCCACCTTTCTCTGCCACTTCAGCCTCATCCGCCATCTGCATCCTCTGCTTCCCACTGCCTGTCTGTCTGTCTGTCCCCCATTGCGCACCACTCACACTCCATCACACACCATCCGTTGTCTGTTGCTCACCACCCACACTGGCCATTGTCACTGTCAACCAACCCGCCATCCCATTCATGGTCTGTTACCCACCACCTTCTGCCCATCACTCATAGCCCACTGTGCACTGGCTAGTACCGCACTGGCTAGTGCCCACCGTGGTCTACCGCCGTTGTGTGACTCTCATTGTATACCCACTGTCCACTTGACACTGCTCTCTGGCCCCGCCCACCCCGTCTACGGCCACAATTGCCATCTGCTCTCCCCCACTTACTTCTCACACCACTTTAGTGCCTGATTCGGAGAGTCGCCTGTGGTTGGCCCAGTGGTAGCCTGTGGTGGTCGTCAGTCAGATCCTAAGTACACACACACACACACACACACACACACACACACACACACACACACGATTCAGGAATGCACAAGGGGTGAAGACTGCCCAGAATAACTTCCTTTGAATTTTGAGATGTAACAGACAGGCGTGCACTCACGCACTGAAGGGGAGTAGACGCTTCCTCCGTTTTCCATCAGGAGGCGGTAACTCCCCACCATCCAGTTGTTTTCAGACTGCAGGTATGGCTTAGGGAATCCCCAGGCCTGGACTCTGTAGGTCACACACCTTGTACTCCACAGTATCTTACTCCGTGAGTTTCAGCCCCATATAGGGCGGCATAACTGGATGAGAGACTTCTAAGACAATCCCACGGCAGTGAAGGTTTCCTGAATACACGGACCAGAGGTTAATTCAAAATCCAGAGTGTGACGACCCCAAGGTGAATCCCACAGCGCTCACACAGGTTGCTCTGGTGCTAGACATACAACTTAAGCATTACACCACACATCACTGCTGGGTGCTGCCTGGAGCACTCCAGCTCAGACTACTGTGTTAATAACTGCGGTGTCTGAACCAAGCAGTTTTCTGCTTCGTAGACACAGAACAGTTTAATTACAGAAAACAAACACCTTTAATATTTTCCCATTACTCCTTAGCATAGAGGTATTAAGTAAGTCTAGCTTACTTGTTCTGTGTTCAAATGTTTGATTTTTTTTTTTTAAAAAAAATGACATTTAAGTTGTTGACTTGAGTTTCTTTTTAAAATGTTAAATGAATTTGGCTTGGGATAAGAATAGAATCGCTAATAATCTCTGAGTTGGCCCTACACATAGTTCGAACAGCGTTTTCAGTATTGATGACTATGCAATCAAAATATCGATCAACTCTGAAAATCGTGGAAGATGACCAGGGTCCTGCCATGTCAAATATTCAGCCAAGATTTAATTCTTTGTGTAAGAATAAGTAAGCACATACGTCTCATTAGTATTCGAATTTACTTTCATCTTCAATAGATGATAAAATTCTGTGTATACCCAAGAATTGTTTGCACATAAATGCCTTTGATTTGCTGTCAGTAAATGTTTGATTTGTGCACCATATGTTTACATGCCCAAAGTCATATAAGGCTTTCTCAAGAGTAAAGGGGTCATGAGTGAGTAGAAAAAGCTTGAGAAACTCCGGAGTGGCTCACCCAGCGGGGGCCCTGCCTGGCTGTTCCCTTAACCAGGAAGACAACCTATCACAAACACCGACCAGTATAATGGCAACAGGCGTACATACACCTCTCCTCATGAGAGTGTGTCCTGCAGCCCACACACACCCTTGCTTACTACAGTAAGCCAGCTAGACTTGCTTTCCCCTGTCCCCAGTTAATATGGTGCCAGCTGCCTCTAAATTGCCTGCAGAGGCCCTCCATTCCCTGATTGGCCGGTCTCCAGCCCCTCCTCCCTCCTCCGTAGTGAGGTATTCACCACCACCAACCCACCTGTAGCACTGACCATGCCCGCTTGGGCGTGGTCACAGGTGCAGACATGACCGGTTAAAAGGATTGAATTGGGGCTCGGGCCGTGGAGAGCATCAGGTGGCAGGGTCTGCATCCTTGGGGCTGGAGCGATGCGATAGTCACTTGTTTCCTGTGTGAGTTATTTTCTCCAGATAAACTCCACTTCATCTTACTGGTCAAGCATCCTGATTTCCACACCTGCTCTCCTCCTCTACCATCCTACAGAGGCATTTCCCCCTGACACTGCTCTACAACCGTAGTATAGAGGGCCCACAGGCCCGTCATCTAAGCAGCCACGGGTGACATCGCCGCTGTCAGACACAGAAAAACGGGAGGCCTGAGGACTCACTGTCATCCAAATAGAAGGGTCCTATGAGCGTTCCCGTTTCCTCCAAGGCCAGGAATCAGAGCCCTTCGGCTTGGCCCAGCTCCTTTTAAGCAGGTGTAGGCTCCCTTCAGGTGCTGTAGACCCTTTGTCTTAGCTTGCTGCTAAGAACCCCTCATCTTGATCAGAGCACGGATCTCTTGCCTCCACTTTTCAGTTTCTTCAGGGAGGCCCATTTAGGATTTCCTATTTGCTTTTTATTGTTTAATGTGGTGTACAATTTATCAGCACGCAGCTGGCGGGGTTGCAGACAGCAGAGACCCCAGTGCGGATGGCACTGCATCTGACCACACAAGACTTGATCTAAAGAAGGCAGCTTCAAGCTCCGTGTGGTCCCCAGCTCCTCCCCGAGGAGAAGCAGATTTCAAAAGTCTAGCCTTCTGGGGGAATTCCGCTTGGATTTGAACTCAGGTGAACCAGTCCTTCCTGGCTTCTCGTGACCCTCTTTGTGAGGCCCACGGGCAGCATCGTGTGCGAATGTAGCTTCTCAGCACATCTTTAGCATTTCCCTGGGAAGAGACTGCTGGGACATTTACCAGATCCTGGGCATTAGGGGGGATGACAGGCGCAGTTCTTGGGCTACGGTGAGAGCCTTGGATGTGCCTTTTGGCGACCCTGAGCTTGCATTTCCAGATACGTGGCTGTGGGATATAGCTGCCAGGGCCCAGAATAGGTGGGTGTTCAGCAGATGTTGATAGTGAAAGGTCAAGGGCAATTCCTGCCACTGGATTTGGCAAGTGACTAAAACCCTTTGGGCTGCAAAGTGGAGACTAAGGACCTACCAGCCGTGAGACTGAAAAGGGGTTTCTCAGCCTGAGGAAGCACGCATGTGTTCAGGACAGGAAAGGCATGGCCATGGTCAACAGGTCCTACATTCTCAGCCAGAAAGCTTCCTGGTCGTACAACATGTTCTCGTTACTAGAAGAGCCATTCTATTTTACAGGAAGGAAAACTGAGGCACGGGAAATTAAATACAGCAAAGCCACAGAGCTGCAGCATCGTCTGACTCCCAGGCATGGCTCAGAATCTTCCTCTTGGGAGCCGGTCCTAGGCAGAGCCCGGTCGTAGGCAGAGCCCGTTCTGCTGCTGGCAAACAGAGCCACCATTCCCACGGCCTCTCCCGGCACCTCCAAGACCCACAGCCCCACAGTGTGTCTGTCCACAGGAGGTAGCGCCAGTCTCCGGTCGCAGGTTAGACCCCCAGCGTCTTCCGAAGGCTCAGATAGGCTCTGCTTGGCTGCCGCGAGACCCTGGTGGGTGAGAGCAAGCTTTGGCGTCACAGTTCATGTTCATGGCAGTTTGAGCTTTTGCTTTACCCTGCCAGCTCCTCTGTGGTCCTCAGGAGTGGGGCCAGGCCCAGCTGCTTTTTCTGTCACCTAGGCCCAGAGCTGTGCTCTCGGAGCAGTAGACTAACAAGAGCCTGGGAGTGAAGGAATGGCCCCCAGGATCAACCTCAGTCCAGGCTCCTCCCACAGAGGGTGTCTTGCTCCTCTGCAGCAGATTAGATGCAGGTAGGTTTGTAATCTGTGAACTCAGTAAAAACATGGAAAGGGCCTTAGCGCCTTTTCTGACACCAAGTGTCACATTCATTAAAGTTTAACTTGATCTTTTTTAGTATCACATTAAGTCAGTTCCATCTTGGAATGGAATGGTTATAGTTAGCATAAATCTGCCCCTCCCCACACACACACACAGCAACTTCATTTATATTAGCCTTTATTTAACAGGGTAAAAGGTAATTTGTTTTTATTAATTGATTCATTTTTCCCCTCCACTGGACCTGCCATGAGCCTCAGGCTGTGCACTGGGAACTGCTCACCTCCCTGCAGGCGGCTGCCCACCCTGGCATCAATGATGACCACTGCCGGGCACAGGCAGCCTGTTATATTACCTGCTGTGGTTTCAGGGGACCATGGCCAGTTGATTAGTCAGACTCTCTTCTGAGGTAAGCAGGGCCCGTTCACACTCTGCTTTAAGCCGTGGGGACACAGAACCAGTGGCTGTGGGCAGGACACGGGTGTCAGGGCCCACAGAGCCAGCCGGCAGCCCCCATACCCAAAAGTGTCGCTTCTCCTGCGGCTATCAGCCTCTGGCATGGTCCACTCACTCATCCATTTTGGGTCCTCTCCCAGTCCTCCCAAACCGAGGTCTGTGCCTCGGTTCCCAGTTTGGTAATTCATCTCTTCTTGCTCTGACTGGAGCTGTGACTTTGTCTCCATAGATTGGCAAATGCTGGGATGTGAGGGGTGGTCCTTAGTGAAACGGGAACCCACCGCACACACCGAGCAAACCTCCTTTCCGCCAGTCTTGGGTTTGTAAAAGAGGCCCTTCCCTCCATCCCCCTCTCGTCCCCTCCTAAAGCCTTACACTTGGACCACACCTGCAGTTTAGGACCTGGGTCTCCCGCCAAACTGCATCCGATGAGAACCGGGGCAGGCGGGTTTCTGATGCAGGGGACTGGCACAGAGTATGGTCCTGACACATCTTTATTCCAGTGCCCTTCATGACAAAGGGCAGGGGGGGCGGGCACTAGGAGTGGGCTCTGTCACCTCATAAGTGCTGAGGCCCTTTCCTTAACACAAAGGCCACGGGCTTTATATGTGTACCTGTGTGGGGTACATGTGTGTTCATGCGTGTTTTGAGACGGGGTCTCCCCCCTGAACCTGGAGTTCTCTGGTTGCCTAGACTGCCTGTCCATTAAGCCCCCAGGACCCTCCTGCATAGCACTGAGGCTACTGGCACATACCCAGCTCTTTACGTAGGTGCTGTGAGTGTCCTCACGCTTGCCGGGCAAACACTTCACTGGTTGAGCTATCTCCCCAGCCCCCAAATTACTGGAAACATTGTTAGTGATATCTGTTCTAGCTACTTTTGTTACTGTGACAAGACCTCTGATTAGGGCGGGAGAGATGGCTCCACAGTTAGGAGCACTGGCTGCTCTCCCAGAGGGTCAGAGTTAGGTTTCCGGTACCCACACGGTCGGTGGATCACAAGCATCTAGACTCCAGTGCTGGAGGATCTGATGCCATCTTTTGGCCTCCATGGGCATTGTTGTACAAAGTGCACAGACAAAACACCCATACAATCACTATTATTATTATTATTATTATGACTATAATATTTTTAAACTATATCTAAACAGATGCAGCTGAATTAAAGAAAAGCTCATTTGGGCTCACGGTTTCAGGATTTTTTGTTGTAATTTTAAAAAGCAGTGCATGAGGCGTTATGGGAAGTGAGGGGGGGAGCAATAATATGAACTAAGGAGTCAAGACCGTGATGGGGAAAGCCACAGAATCAGCTGACCCGAGCTAGTGAGAGATCACTGACTCTGACAATTGGGGAATCTACGTAAGACCAGACTAGACGCCCTCAATATAGGTGACAATGGTGTGGCTGGGACAATGTATGAGGCCACTGGCAGTGGGTCCAAGATCTAACTCTGATGCACAAACTGACTTAGTGGAGTCCATTCTATATGGAGAGATACCTTGCTCAGCCTAGACACAGGGGTGCAGGGGTGGAGAGATGCCCGGGTAAACTTCCTAGGGAGGCCTTACTCTCTCCGAGGAGCAGATGGGAGGGAGGGGGTAGAGAGTGAGGAGAGGAGGGCAGGGAGCTGGGATTGAATGTAAAACAATAAATTAATAAAAAAATTTAAAGGTAGTGTGTGAGAAAAAAGACACCATTTGACGGAGTTCAAGTGGAGGGGTTTTTTACTAGGGGAAAAGGGATCATAAAATAGGGAAAGGGACAGGGGACGCTGGCTTCTGGGAACAAGAGCAGTGGGAGAGAGGAGGAGAGAGGGGGGAGAGGGGGGGAGGGGGAGGGGGAGAGAGAGGGAGAGAGAGAGAGAGAGAGAGAGAGAGAGAGAGAGAGATGGGAGGTGGGCAGGGCCCTTTAAAAGGGAAGGTAGTGAATGTGCACAGGTGGTGTTCTTAGTGGCTGCAGCTGAGGGTGTGTCCTGTCAGGACCCCTAGGGCAGGCCAGTACAGATGCCTGAGTGCTAACAGATTTGGTCCTTCGTGTCTGTGGAAGACTGGTGGCCTGGGCAGCTCTATCTGTGGAGCTTGAGGCAGCTCTTCAGGAAGCTCCCAGAGGAGATTCAGCCTCAGAGGCTGTTTCCAGGTCTGATAGCCACACCAACCTCTCCAAACAGCACCACTCTCTGGGGACCAAATACTGAAATACAGGGAGCTGCGAGGGACAGTTTGGACTGGAACTTTACAAGCAGCTATTGATGGGCGGGCGCCAGGGCAAAACAGACACTTTGTGGCTGGGTTGGATCCCAGTCCGTCCTGGAAGTCTTGCCTGGCTACAGGAGATGGCCAGTTCAGGCTCTGAATCCGCCATTGCTAGGAGTCTTAGCTAGAGGGTCACCCTCATAGAGTCCTGTGGGTTTCCATAGCTCTAGGTTTCTAGCTCACCCCAGAGATGTCCCTGATTCCAGTGTCTCTCCCAGTACCTTCCCTCCATCCTCCAAGCACCTGACCCCTCCCCATGATATCATCCCTGGCATTGTCCCCTTTCCAAAGCAAGAAGCCTGGCAAATTCAAATTCATTATTTAGAGACAGGGAAGGGGCTTTGTCTCCCCGTCAGCGATACGCATGTCTGCTTCATGTAAACACTGAAGCTGGTGCCAGTGTGGCCCCGGCATTGCGGATGCCTGTGAACACACAGAATGATAATCAGACTAACGGTACGGTTCTGCATGGTCTCCGTGATGACACTTTCTGTGTACTCTGTGCTTCAAAGCCTTTTCTGGTCCCCATTGTTCACTTTAATCCGACTAATTGAACTTGAATCGGAACAAAGAAAAACACTGATAAATTAATTAAACCTCTGCCTTTTAGGGGGGGCAAAGGGACAGGAAACAGCTGTGTGGCAGCTGTTGGTGAGCACCCTCTGCAGTGGGGAGGGGGGGATAGAGCTACAAGATGGCCTCGCCCTCCCACTTCTGAGGATTTACATGAGAAGGGAAGAAGAAAGGATAAAGTGTGTTAGCTCTTTAATATGTAATTCCTGAGGCTAAAGCTTTGTCTCTTGTTTCCTTTCTCTGGCTCCCTTTTCTGATTCGTTTCCGCTGCTTTTATGAGAACACGTGCTGGTTGTTAAGTCTTGGCTTGCAGGGTTAGGGTTTCTCCTGGTTCCCTTGCTGGGCAGGGCGGCAATGTTCTGTGCTCCAGGGTACTCTCAGTGGCAGGCCTGTCCACTCACAGGATGACACTGCCCCTGCCTTGCCCAGGTCTGGCCAGATGTCCCCAGGCACTGAGGACAGGAAACAGGTATCCTGTTGAGAAGCCCTAACACTGAGATTAGCCTGCCTCTGAGGAGGCACAGGGCTGGGCCACGGATCTGCAGGTGCAAACAGTTCTTCTGCTTGTTGGCTCGAGGGTTCACGCCCAGCCTCAGCCAAAGTCTGCTTCTGCACCTGTGAGTAACATCCCTGTGTCCACTCTCTGCCCCTCATACTGAAGGGCAGCACATACCCAGCTCTGCCTTCACAAGAGCCTATTTCAGAAAGTCTAAGGTCTGAGGAAAGGATGCCTCAGGGGTGGGTGAGAGGAAGCATACCTGGAAAGGGCTTCACTGACCACCCTGTGTTCCCTTGTGGGAGGGGAGGTTGTGAGTCCTCCGTGGGGGGGGGGTGAGTCCTCTATTAGAGGGTTGCGAGTCCTCCGTTGGGGGGGGTTGTGAGTCCTCCGTTGGGGGGGTGTGAGTCCTCCGTTGGGGGGTTGTGAGTCCTCCGTTGGGGGGTTGCGAGTCCTCCGTTGGGGGGTTGTGAGTCCTCCGTTGGGGGGGTTGTGAGTCCTCCGTTGGGGGGGTTGTGAGTCCTCCGTTGGGGGGTTGCGAGTCCTCCGATGGGGGGTTGTGAGTCCTCCGTTGGGGGGGTTGTGAGTCCTCCGTTGGGGGGTTGTGAGTCCTCTGTTAGGGGGGTTATGAGTCCTCCGTTGGGGGGTTGTGAGTCCTCCGTGGGAGGGTTGCGAGTCCTCCGTTGGGGGGGGTGTGAGTCCTCCGTTGGGGGGTTGCGAGTCCTCCGATGGGGGGGTTGTGAGTCCTCCGTTGGGGGGGTTGTGAGTCCTCCGTTGGGGGGTTGCGAGTCCTCCGATGGGGGGGTTGTGAGTGCTCCTGGGTCTCTCCCTAGTGTGGGCGTGGTATACAGAGGACTTTAGCTACATTACTTGACTGAGATACACTAGTGGTCAGAGACTCGCCCAGGTTTGGCCAAGGTCAAAGGTTTTCTTTTCTATGTGGGTTGGGCACCATGCAGGGAGGAGGAGCCCTCAGGTGGCAACACGGACCCCTGAGCTCTGAGACAAAATCAGTGTGTGGGGACAGGCAGGGCTGATGGGGTACCTCGCCACAGGCTGCAGGCTTAGCACCTCCAGATAGATGTTAATGACAGCAAGGGAAGCTGAAAATCAGTCCGTGATATAGGTCTTTGGAGGATTCATTGAGCAAACATGGGACGATTGTAGACACACATACATGCATGCATGTATACATACATACATGTTCACTGAGCCCATATAGATGAACATATGGTGCTCACACCTGCATGTACTCAAACACAGACTTCTTCCTTGGCGAATCCCGCTGCGTGTGGATTCATCTCATGGGTGAAGTGTTGAGAGGTAGGACAGAAGGGCAGGGTAACAGCAGCCCCTTCTGCTGAAGCACACCTGCTGAGGAAGCCTAGGCCAATAGAGCTTAGGCCTGAAGAGGAGAGGGAGGCTTAGGAACAGCTGGGCCCAGGACCCCGCCCTTTAAACACATGAAAAGTATGCAGCTCATAAACCCAGTAGACAAAGTTTTGGGAAATCAGGTTTTACCTTAAAAGGACAACTCTGTGGAAAGGGAGGAGGGCCGGGACCAGTCTGTCTGGGCTCCTGAGAGCTGCTGTCTTTACCTCCTTGAGTCTCAGAAATACCGCTGCCTGTGCAGGAGGCACCAGAGATCACCAGAGAGGGTCCAGAGCTGTCCCCGAGTGACAGAGGAAGAGGCTGTGTGCTTCCTACTTACAAACTGGCCTCCAGGATTTCTCCAAAGGTAGCCCTGCTCATTGACTGTCCTCTGTAATTCTCTGGGATACTGCTCCTTAAAGCTACAGCACAACCAAGTCTACTCAGAGGCCTGTGGCCGCCAGGCGCGCTCCTTACTGCTGAGGCCACTGCAGTTAGGCAGTTAGAAGAGTCCTGCTAAGGAAAATGCTTCCCTGCTGGAGGTATGTCTTCAGGGTGGAGTGGATCAGATATAGCTGCGGAAGAGGGTGCATCAACGTCTGCCCATGTCTGTTGGGGTCCTGCATCTGTTGGGGTCCTGCATCTGTTGACGCGCCCGAGGACATTAGTTCTTGTGCTGTCCTTGGAGACCCGAGGTGAGGAACATGAGAAGTTCCCAAATGGAGGGTGCCACCTCCAGGAATCTGAAGACAGTGTCAAACTTGGAGTTTTTATTAGACATTTGTAAAATTGTATTCCCTTTTCTTACCAGGCATGCCTAAGCTTTTAGATGGCAACACAATAGTAGTCTACCAAGTTCGCACTGGAGAGCCATATAATCAAGTTAATATATATATATATAATATATATACATATATATTATATATATTTATTATATATATATATATATAATAAAGATACAGAAAAACAGCCCATAATGTTTTAAGTAAGTGTATGCTCTTGTGTTGGGCCACATTTGTGAATACACGAAGCCCGAGGGACTCTCTCGCACCACATGTCCCCCATACTCCCGTAGACAAATTTCTCGATTTGAACAACCTTCAGGTTCCCCTATCTGTCTCTTAACAGACAGTTTTAAAATGACAAAACCGGATCCTCACATAGAATAGTGGTTCCTGCCACCCCATCTCCAGAGTCTTCCATAAAGGCCTTCCCTAACCCTAACCCTAACCCTAACCCTGCCCTGTCACCTGGCAGAATGCACTCATGCAGGACCCTGGTCACCCCAGGTGCAAAGGACCCCGCCCACTTGTGCTCACTTTCTGAGCTCTTTCTGCTCTGCTCTCTATCCCCCTCTCTTTCCTGCTTTTCCTGCTCCTCTCTCTCTCCTCTCTCTTTCCCGCTGTCCCCTGGGGCAGATGGGACTTTCCCTGTCTCCCTCTTCTCTTCTGTCCTCTCTGTGTCTGTGTCTCCCCCCCCCCTTTCCTGATAAAACTTCTCACTTAAGCTGTGTCTGCCTGGAGTGTTTGCCCCTCTGCCTGGGTCACCCTCACCTGCTGGCTCGGGGTTCTTCCGTGGAGGCTTTTGGTGGGGGCTCCAGGGCAGCAGAGGGAGGCCACAGAGTTGTAGTACCATCACTTGTCACTAGGTTCTGCTGGGCGGGTTCAAATGCTGTGACATTTGGGACTTGGTGTCTTCTGCTCCACCCTGCACACGGTCACGTCTACTCTCAAGGCACACGGAGGTCCCTGGAAGCATACCTTTTGCGTCTAGGAGCCTTTTCCACCAAGGTGCTTGTCCCCCAGAAGCTAGGGAAGAAGGCCAGCTGCACGGCCACTGTTTGACCCATGCCGTGTGCCCTTCCGGAGCCTCGGTATCATCTTCAGTTGTCACCGTTTCTTATCCGCAGCTGTAACAAAGGACTGCTGGCCCACGGCTTCTGCAGTTTTCCCAGGTCAGGTCACAGACACCACTGGTGTCCCCTGCACATCCTGCTTCTGTGACAAAGCCTCCCCATGCTCGGGTTCTCTCATCCAACTGCTAAGGTGGCAGAGACCCAGGTGACAGACAGCACATGTCTCCTGCCCCCTTGCAGGCAGGACCTGCATTGCCCAGCTTAGATCCATAGTCCAAAACAGCCCAAGTGTCCCTGCCGGCCCTTGAGGGACACCACTCAGTGTGGTGGTGAGGGATGTGGCACATCCTCTACTCAAAGAGGAGCAATGTACTTTCTTGCCTGTGCACATGTTACATGGATCCCAGCCATGTGTCACCAAAGTCTCCCTATGTCCGTCTGTCCCCTTCCTGTGGGTCAGCAGGGCATTCCTGACCTCCCTGCAGAACCTGCATTAGAGGGGACCCAGAGAAGCTAGTTTTGCCAGTGGGGCCACACAGGGCTTTTGTGAACGAACACCCCCTCGTCAGCTTCCCTTGGGTCGGATTTGTCACCAGTGTCACCTCTCACGCCAATGACCAACTCTCTATGAGAGTTAATAAGGGACGGACGGAATCCAGGTTGGTTTTCTTTTTCAGGGCGGTGACTCTCGGCTGTGAATGGCGGGGTGAGTGGTTTCACTTTCGTTATTACACTTGTCATATTTCAGAACTTCCTAAATATAGCTTTATTTTTTTTTTAACCCTAGTGCCTTACATCAAGATAAAAAAGGTTTCTGTCAAAATCAAGTGACATGTCAATTTTAATGAGCAACCGAAAAATTAACAAACGCAGCGTTGTAATCTAATTATGTTCCTTCGGAAAGCTCCCTAGAAATTGACTCAAGTCTGATTTGTCGGGCTCTCTGACACTAAGACTGGATGTCAGCTTGTAGGAGACTCGCCCAGAACCTCCCTGGGCCCGTAATGTGGCCCTTCTGCACTCACGGCCCTTTTAGGACTTTGGTAGTTTGCAGGGGTGGGGGGTGGGCAGCCCAGGCATGGAAGCCTCCGGTGTTCCCAGGTCCCCATCTCCTGAGACCCAGCTCCCAGAAGGGAAGCCATGTAGCGCAGAACTCTGCCAGGCTGCTGCCGCTCTGCTTTTCCAAGTAAGGCTTTTATTAGCACAACATGGGTTTCTCCTGCTGCAGCAGGCATCCCCTCGGCAGCCTGCAAGGATCTTCCACTGTCCATGACCTCTACTCAGCCATGAGCAAAATCTTCACCGTCCTGTAACAGGACCAAGCGACCTGGCCAGCTCTTCACCAAGCACAAGTCTGGTCTGTCCTCAGAAGGTTGTCTGTAGACTGTGTCTGTGTGATGTGACATTTCACCCGAGCCACAAAGCCAGGCAGGAGGAAGCCCACTGACCGGTCCCAGACCCTCTCCTCTCCTCAGCTCACTATGCTAATGTTAATATGCTAATGCACTGTTGTTTAGTTTCAGTGAGAGCTAGACAGCCTGTAGAGAGTGTCCATTCATCCTGCACTCGTGAACAGCAGCATCATTCCTCCTGGTAAAGATTTTACTGGAAAAGTCTAGTGTGCCCACCTGACATGCAGAAAGAAAGCCCTGGGGTTCAGTCTCCAGCACTGCATACACCAGGTGTCCAGGCACATGCTTTTACTCCAGCACTTGGGAGATGGAAGCAGGAAGATCAGAAGGTCAAGGTCATTCTCAGCCATATAACAAGTTTGAGGCCGTATGCAACATGGGACCATGTCCAAAAAATGGGAGGGGGCGGAGCTAATGATTGTATTAGAGGGAATGTGAGCTAGGTGTCATAACAAAGAAGAAACATTGAAAGCTATAGAAGCTGTGGTGAAGCTAGACCACTCGGAGCATTTGGAAACCCCTACAGACAGAGGCAGGACGATGGCCAGGGTCTGGATGGACAGTGTACAGCCATCATTGCTGTGCCTGGACCACAGCTCCTACTAGAGAACGCAATGCTCACCTGGGTCTGGCCTCGGTGCCTGCGCCGTGAACATAACCTTCGTGGTGGGACGCTGAAGCAGGGGCTGATGATTTGGGAGGGCTCCCATCACAGGATGAAACATTCCGATATCCTAGCCTAGTGTTAATAAGGAAATAATCCCCAGGGACTTCTGATATTCAGAGCTGGGAGCCTAAGTCACTGTGGTCACATGAGGCTGAGAAATCTGTGGGTGATAGGTGTTGGGAAGTCATGCATATACTGTTATCTTTGTCCTTCCTCTAGTTCATAGAGTGTCGTTTACATCTGCATTAAATATCCAAGGAATTATGATAAAGGGGAACTCATAACACAGCTGGTCGTAAACTGGATCATTCAGGTGTGGCTCTTATTACAGATCATTATGATCGTATAACCCATATTAAATCCAAATCTAAGAAAAATCCTCCTCTGGAGGTGCTTTGCGAGCATTTTAATAAATTCTATTTATTGCCAATCCCTGGGTGGATATTGTCTTAATAATCCCACGCACGTTTGTAGCACAGGATCCACAGGAGGTACAGGCTCTGATTCCTGGAGGACTGGAAGCCCGTTTTCAAGTCCGTTTTCTTTGATGGTGCAAGGTATTTGCTGCAAGCATTCTTTTTTACTTTGGTTGTGCCAACATGGCTCCAGAATGGCCCTTTCTTAGAATCTTCTTCTCGTGCAGCCTGGGGACCTTTGAGGTGGATTAAAGTCGCATGGAACCATGTCACACCAGGACATAGGGAAACAACAACCGAAGGGCTAGAACTCTCTCACTGTGTCTTGCCGGGTCTTGGCTCTGACACTTCCACAGAAATCCAGTAGGACTAGTCAAGATCCAGACAAAGTGCCCAAGGGGATGACGAGGAGGTAAAAACAGCTGGGACTTAGATGCCTTGGTCCTGAAGAGGCCATGGTGGCCTTAGGAGTGGAAGTTTCTTTATTCTTAAGGACCAGAGCCAGGAGGCAGGTCCTGCAGGACCCACTGTCCCCAGCCTCACCTGGCACGGAGCAGGGACTACTGTAAACATCTGGTGACATCTGGTGACCTTGGCTTCCAACGCTTCCTCCTCTCTGTTGCTTTTCCCCAGCTGCACTGCATCTGTGTTTGCACAAGCCGAGCACTCACACCCTTCCATCAGTGTCCCACTGATGATTGGTTTCTAGACTCCCATACGTGAGAGTGTCCATCTTGAATCCAAGGCTGGGAGGAGAATGTGGCTGGACGTGTCTGTTAGAGCCCAGAACTCTAGAGCTCACATTCTAGATTCTACTCAAGTACTCCCATCTGTAAAGTGAGTCTGGCCCAGGACCTCCTTGATGGTATTAAAAAGGTTGTGTGGATTCATTAGAAAGTTCTAAAATGTCTGGTACATTTAGATGCGAGCGGCTGTTGAGTTTTTGATGTGTGTGCCTGTGCGGGGAGCAGAGGGAGAGGGAAAAGGGGACAGAGGTCGAAGTTGAGGACTATCCATCTTGTTTTTAGAAACGGGTTCTCTCAGGGCCTGGAACAGCTCATCAAGGAATCCAGACTGTCTGGCCAGAGAGTCCTGGTGCTGGATTAGAGAGGCTCTACCCACTGAACTTTTCATATGGGTTCGAGCATCAAATGCAGGTCCTTATGCTTGTACCACAGTTCACTGACTGAGCCATCTGGATCTCTCTCCAGGGCCTGGTGAACTAATTTTTAATGATTCTCTAAAGGAGATTCATGGACTGTCTTGGGTTGAGGTGGAGAGCAGAGGCCAAAGTAGCCCTGCCACGCACCCTGTGTGGTGAAGCATCAGAGAATGGGTACCCTCGACAGTGCTAGAGGAGACCGGCTGTGGAAGGATGGCGTCTCAGACGCGGCTAAGAAGGAGCTGTGGTGTGTGCGGAACCCCAGGGGTGATGGCTGTTGAGCACAGATGCTGGAAACTGGCCTCTACACTGCCTGGGGTGGCAGGATTTAGACGGTGGCTGCTTAGGAGCATGGTGAGGATTAGCTGGGATTTTAAAGTTTGTTCTTAGCATGTGCACTGCTCAAATGTGGAAGCTGCAGAAGGGATTGGCCCTGGGTCAGTAATTTCAGCTGTGACAAGCGTCAGCACTCTCAGGGGATGACACCTGTGGCAACCCCAAGGCTGTGGCCCTCCATCAGCACTGTGGAACCCTGAGTAGAGTTAATAAAACATCTGATGCTAGGAGGAGCCGGCTGACCACGACCCCATATCCCACGACCAGACAGGGCTCACTCTACCTCACCTGCATTTGAGCAGAGTACCTCACGCCAGAGGCCCGAGTTCTGGGAACACGTGAGTGTGGCGGCCTGGGGCCTCAACTCCCCACCCCTGGCTGTGAGAAGGAAACAAGGCAGAGCTATTGGAACTGTTAATTCAGATTTTGAGGAACATCTAGAAGATGCAGCCCCCTGCCACCACCTTGCGGGGGCACTAAGCAGTATCTAGGTCCCTGGGTCTACACGTGCCTCCGCTGCACCGGTTGTGACCCAAGCATGACTCTGGAGGTGTTTCTGGCTATTCCTGCCTTCCCACCGGAATCCTACTGCCCTACTGTTCTCAACCTGTGAGGCGAGACCACATATCAGATAGTTACATTACGATTCATGGCAGTATTAAAATTACAGTTATGATGTAGCAACGAAATAATCTTATGGTTGGGATCATACAGCATGAGGAACTGTGTCAAAGGTTCGCAGCATTGGGAAGGTTGAGAGCCGCTGGTTTAGGGAGATAGATGGACTGAGCCCAAACCAATCAGCTCTATTAACATATTCAGCAATAGGCAGGCGTAAGACGGCATAACTCGATTTCTATCTTAAATCATTGTTTTAATCTCGCACTTGAATATCATCATTTAATTTGTACATCCAGCTGGAAATATTGATTTTGGAGGCATTCATTCCGTGCGTTATGTAAAATTCTATTTGCTCTCTGCTGAGGAAATATTACTTTGTGGTTTAAAATAGGATTGAGATTGTTCCTTTTTTTTTTTTTTTTTTTTTTTTTTTTTTTTCCTTCCCCCAGTGTCTCCTGCTGATGTTTCTGTAGATGTAGAGTAGTAACTAGGGCTGAAATTAAAGCTTGGAGTAGGAGAAACGAGAGAGAGAAAAAAAGAGCTGTTTACTTGGTTTCCATGACTATATAAGTCTTTCTCTACACATTCATGCTTAACGCATCCTCTAAGCCCGGTGAAATTGACAGTCACAGGCTCACAGCCCTGACCACACACTGACTGGAAGCCTGGAAGAGCTCCCAGGCTAGCTGTCTTCAGGTGCCTGCTTGGGAGAGCAAGCATCAAGGACGCATGCTGTGGTTTTGCACAGTCCCTGCTGTAGGCCTTTGCTCCCTTCAGCCTCCTCTTTTGAGCCCTGGGCTCAACCCCTGAGCCTCACGTGCTGGTCAGCACGCCCCCTGGTGGCCGTATCCTGCTGTAGCTTGTCAGGCCTGAGTCTTTTTAAGCCCTCCCTCTCATTCAAAGGGCCCTAGCCCCATTTCAGGCATGTCCAATGTGTGTGGCTGGGAGCAACAGGTACCCCATAATGAATGACGCCTGACGCGTTTGTAGAAGTGTTAAACTATTAAACACACCTGAGGTGAGCCTGGCCTTAACCGTCCCTGTCAGGGGCAGAGGTGATCACTGCCACTAGAGCTGAGTGATTTCCATCATTCCCATTTCCCAGATGAGGCAGCCGCGGCCCCTGGTCCACTCATGTGGCCCATTAGCCGTTTTCTGCATGCTGAGCAGTCCCATGGTGGGGTAAGTTTTGTCAGGTTTGTGGGAGGTGTGGCTGGCCAAGGAGACGTGCCAGGGGATCCTCCAGGGAAAACGAACTTGTCCTCCTCTTGCATCTAAGCAAATACGTTTTACTATAAATTATGTAATGCGTCTATGTTTAACCACATTACTTTATTCTCAACACAGACGCTCTTGTTCCACAGAAGTCATCATCTATGTGATGAGGCACTGTGTCCACTCAATTCATTCCTTCCCAATCTGCCTACCCCTTTCCAAGTCAGTCTAAGACACCGTCTTCTGTGAGTTAGCATCCAGCTGCCAGGGGCCTCCTCTCTCCCAGTTAGGGGTCCCTAACACGAAACTGTACCTGAAACCTGGTTCTTACTTCAGGGCTGTATCCCTGGGCAATCGCCCACATACATGCTCCCCTTAAAGAAGACATCTAAATGGACTTGGCACTAATTAGGCCAACCACATTCTCCTTCCTGTGTGCGCATGTCCCTTTGCAGCCCAGGATGCAAGGAAGGTTGTGGGTTCTGGAGAGCACACAACTCTGGCTGGAGCAGCAGCTGACACAGAGGAAATCCTGGCCCTAACGTCAGACTTGGTATTGCAGTGGGAGGTGTGGGGGAGGTCAATGTGTAGTTGTCCAGGAACACTTTTCAAATGGATCGTTTCAGGACTGAGTCACTACAAAGCAGTCACAAGTGGTAATGTAATTCACGGAGCCCAGTACAACATAAGATCACAACTTTCTTGTTAAAAGAATCTCAGGATGCCAATAGCAGAGTCATAAGCCAAGCTGGGGCTTCCGTCTGGTCGGCTCTTCAGACCCTGCACACTACAGGGATGTGGCCTTGATGCCATCTGAACACTCTGGCACCGGCCACTGTCCCTTCCCAGTGAGTGCTCTGCTCCATTACACACTTCCTGCCTGTTAAGGTGGGAAGCAGCCAGAGCTACAGTTGGAAAGAGCGGGTTGGGTCTTTACAGTCAACCCCACACTTCTTCCACAGGGACCATGCAGTGTATACACCCAGGGTCTTCAGAACCCCACTCTCTGTCCTAGAGGACCGTGCAACACATGGTCCAGTTTCTACTTCTCATGGTACCGGGAGAAGGCGTGGCCAGCTCACGTCTGAGTCAGGCCTGGAAAAGCACACAGGCTTCCCAGCATCCACCCAGGCTCTCTTTAGGCCAGCTCCTGCTGTTGGACCAAAGAATAGAGTGACCGTGGAGGACACAGAGAGTATCCCATGCTTTCGTGGACATAGTGGCCCTCCACCCTCAAACACAAATCCTCAGGCCCTGACTCTCCCGAGCATCTCTCTCCCAGCTAGCCTCCAGCATCCTCAGGGGACCAAAGGGATCTGAAAGCTCAGGGAGGGGAGAGACACAGATAAACTGAGGGAAACGCTCCACCCGAGTAGAGGCAGAGGGATAAACAGTGTCCCACAGTACCAGAGAAAAACCATCTAAACAAATCAGACTTGATTTTTCCCAGGGGCGGGACTTAAGAGGGAGGACCTGTGGGCCGTGACAATCCCCACACACTGGGGCAAGACCTTCAGTTTCCAGTACCCCCACCTTGTGAGGCCAAGAGACTAAGTATAATGCAGATGACAACAAGACTCCACAATGAATTTCATTGGAGATCGTTACAGTTTAAATGAAAATATCTGCGCCCCAAACTAGTACGAACATGTGCGTCCACTGTCCCTATGCACACTGTACACTGGAGACATCTTTGTCACATCTGGAATAGAGCTGGCGAGCTGCCGATTGGTGCCCTCAGCATCCCTGGGGAGGGAAGGTCACTTGATGAGAACCAGCCTAGCTGGGTGGGAACCAGCCTCCTCTGGAACCCCAGGGTGGCTCCCTCTGAACTCACTACCGAGGAACTGCCCATATGGCTAAGCTGGAGCCATACCGTACCCCAAGTTGCAAGCCCACTGGGGTGGAAACCAGGCCCTGGAAAGCTTTAAAGAACAGAAGTGGGCATCCCTTGCCTTGCCATCGTGACTTCACCTCTTGCCCATTCTGCTTCCTGTGACTCAAAGGTTATACCCAGGTAGCCACCGTCCTCTCCACACTGGATTGGCTCCAGGGCAGGAATAGTGACCAGTCTGGAGGGCCACAGTCTAGACTAGACTATTCAAACAACAAGCTGTACTATGTGGTTCTGACATGGCCAGAGCCCCACCTGAGGCCTTTCCTGGCTTGTATGTGGCCTTCTCCTCCCTCTGTCCACTTGCGGCCATTTCTTTTTGTGCCCAGGTGCTAATCCCTTGTAATAATGCTAGTCCACGTCAGTGGCCTCAACTGACCTCTCTTCCCAGTGGGGTCACATCCTGAGCCCAAGGGTTGAGATGCCAGCATGTGAGCTGGAGTTGAAGGTTGGCTTTTGAGTTGTTGTCCAGCCCAGCCGTACAACACATGGGAAAAGGAATCATCTCCACTCTGTGCCCTGAGCCCTCGCTAACCCTGTGTCCTCACCTGAGAACTCGCTAACCCTGTGTCCTCGCCAGCATCCAGTACAGTGAGCATGAGAGAGGGCAGAGCCCAACTCTGAAACATCACTGCTTCTTCGCATCCCCAGGGGTGGAGCTAGTCACATGGTCAAGCCTCACTCCAGAGAGCTTGCAGGGCAGTGCCTTTGTAAACAGAAGAAAGGGATGCTTGGGGACTTTGGGG
Organism: Phodopus roborovskii; assembly: GCF_943737965.1. Classification (NCBI taxonomy): domain Eukaryota; kingdom Metazoa; phylum Chordata; class Mammalia; order Rodentia; family Cricetidae; genus Phodopus; species Phodopus roborovskii. The sequence goes on along the minus strand of NW_026125059.1, from coordinate 2,321,950 downwards.
AACAGTAGGTGTCGCTTAGGCCCCTCTCAGTTTCCAGGCACTCCCTGCCAACACCTGCACCCCATTCTCAGCTTTTCCGGGTGGGCAGGCACGGGAGGAGGGACAGGAACATCAGATGCTTCGCAGGTATCACCGTGGGCTTCCCCTCTGTTGCCCACTCTGCCCGTGGACCCAGAACAGGGCAAGGCACAGAATGGCTGTTCAAAAAGCAGGGTAGGTAGACAATTGAGAGGTTCTAGATTGTGGACCCACATTTAGAGGATGTGGTTGCAAAGACCTTGTCTGTGACTGCACAGAGAACGAACTCCCTTTATTTGAAAACAAAAGCCTTCGTGAAAAGATACATCCAGACACACATTAGGTAACTGATGCTTGGAGCAGAAACAGGTTGAGAAGCGTTCAGAGTGCCCCTTAGAGCTGAGCAGAAAATGGGGAAGCCGTAGCCCCCAGATTCTGATGTCTACTTCCTGGGAAACTCATGCATCCAGTATCACCACTGAGACCCACGATAAACTTCCTGTCATATAATGCCACTCTCTACACTCTGCGTTACAATAAAATTTGAGGGTCCTTGGGTGAGGGACCATGGCGGATTCCATGGTGAGGGTGACCAAGGCAGGGGACAAACATGTCAGGCAGACAGGGCTTAGTGAGACGTTTTATGAGAAAGGGGAGGAAAGGGGGGAGGAAAGAGAAAAGCGGTAAGGAGACACAGAGAGAGGAGAGAAGCAGAGGGAGGCAGGAAAGGTCCTGCCTGCCCCAGGGGAGCAGCGGGAAAGAGAGCATAAGTGGGTGGGTCTGTCTTTTAAAGGGTCCTCTGCACTTGCGTGCAGACTAGTACTCATGGAACCCTGGGCTGACCAGGGTCCTGCCTGAGTGCATTCTGCCAGGTGACAGGGGCAGGCCAGCATAATGCCTGAATCCTTGAACTCTGGACCTCTGTTCAGATGATAAATCCCTGCCTGGAGTGTTTCATGTATGGTACTAGATGTCTCCCACAGGGACAACAGGGGTGGAGGTCTCATGTCCCAAAGATGACGTGAGTGACGGCAGCCCAAAGGAAGTATACTCCCACTTTACGTATTTGGCGTTGGCGTAGAGCTTTCGGGAACTTTAATGATAGATATCAGTGTTAAGGCTGCCTGCTGGTTTGTTTTGTTTATCTTTGACATAAGTGACAGAGTTTCCGAAAGCCCCAGGCACATTGCACGGAACTCGGTGGCTTTGCAAGTGTCACTCTGACCCTTAGCAGTTCTATTTATGGCAGCAACAAGATGAGGGGTCACCATGCCCAAGTCTTCCCCACCTCTTCCCAGGCTCTGGAGCCCAGGGCATCTGTGGATGTCTTACATAACACGTCCCCGGGATTTCTAGCTTACCTCATCCTATCACAGCTTGGGTGGGAGAAACATTTGAAGACTTCCTGTCGAGAACTAAAACAGTTGGCTAGCTTCTGTCCTACCTGTGCACAGGGGAGTTTGGGAGGGACCAACTGATGCTTCTCTGGAAAATAATTAATGCCTGGCGCTCATAGGCTCTGAGTGCACCTGCTCAGTTAGCAATGGAATGTCGGCTCCTCTGACATCTCTGCCCTGCTGCTAAAAGGGGTTTGCAGAGCACATGATTCCTCTAGGGTGGGCGTGGGCTCCCTCCAGACTCACTGCAACTGGTCAGCACCCTCTGCCAAGCCTTTATGTGTGACTATTGTGTGGAGTATGTTTTCACCAAGCGCACTGGTTAATTGCTTATATTTGGGAAAATGTCACAAGTAGCTAAGGGCAAAGTATTACTGGGGTCTCCCAAACTGACAGGTGTTGATACCCACAAGCTCTAGATCCTAAAAGGAAGATCAGGCTGCAAAGGCATTCCCTGAATCACCTGTCTTCTTTTGTCTTTTATTTCTCTCTCTCTCTCTCTCTCTCTCTCTCTCTCTCTCTCTGTGTGTGTGTGTGTGTGTGTGTGTGTGAGTGAGTGAGTGCAGGTACCCACAGACACCAGAAGAGTATGCCAACTCCCCCAGAGCTGAAGTCACCGGCTGTTGTGAGCCATCTAACATGGGTGCTAAGATCCAAACTTGAGTCCTCTACAAGATCAGTCCTCCCTAACCCACTGACCCTTCTCTCCAGTCCTCTGTGTCCCTTTCTTCTCTACTCTTGCCCTGCTGCATGTACACAGAGACCAGGCTAGGTTCCCAGAGAAACTTACTTGAAACTCATGAATGATATTATCTCCTTATCTGTCCCACAGATTTTTCTTTTCAAGATCGTTGCTGCGTTTGAGTCTCCTACATTCCTCTCGGTAGCTGTCCATCAAAAGAATGTGCCATGACACGTTCCTTTGTGGCTGCCACTTCATACCTCTGCCAGGATTCCTACCTCTGCTGCCCCCCTCCCTAGCACCTGCCAGGATCCCCCTGTACTGCACCTTGACATTAAGACTAACCATAAAACTTAACCTTCACGGTGAAATGTGGGTGGGAACGGTGTCTGTCCTGGTACACCTGCATGGTGAGGTTCTCATGCAAAAATCAAACACAGCAAAGTCCTTCGGACTGCTAGTTCAAATCCAGGTGGAGCAGTGTGTCTGGGGGGCTGCAGAGCCCCTGGGAGAATTACCTAAGCTGGAAGGAGACCTGTGTTGTGTACTGGTGGAGGCTGCTTGTTGCTGTGGCAGAGCCACCCTCTCCTGACTGACTGACGGAGGCAGTTCTGATCTTCTGTCGTCAGTGTGGCAAGGCTGAGCCTACTCACCGGGTCAAAGGCAGCTGCATGGCTCCTGTCCCCAGCAGGCCCTGCATTCCACATGCTCCCTGTACTTGGAATTTGGATTCTCCATGCCTGCCAGTCAGAGAGGCCTGTGAGTTACTTCCTGGCTTCTGATGGCTGTGGGTCCGCTCACACAGCAAAGTTTTCTGTAGCAGCCCTTTTTAATGAACAGATTTCGTATTCCCACAATGCTAGGGGGGGTCACTTTATATTGGTATAAAAAAAATTAAAACATCCCTCACCAGGAGTGTAAACTCTAATAAACACATGGAGTATATTTATTAGCAGGAAGCCTAGACAGGGTTCTCCACGCCTATGAATAGGCACACCAGCGATATCTGCTTGATGTACGGAGCGAAGTTTGCAGTGCAATGCTGGCCCTTCGCAAGTGTTCCGACTGTCTAATGGTGCTTAAAGTTCCTGTGACTTGGAAAGTGACAGTTTCTTTTGTCGGTAGGAGTGGGGATGGCAGCATTTAGTTGAGTGATAAAAATGTTACGTTCACTAATGTCATTTAGCTCTGCTAATTTCACAACCTTAATAGGATTCATTTGTCACTTACGACATTGCCAAACCAAGCAGTTTTCTTTCTAACTCAGTTATAAAATTTAAACACACACACACACACTCACGCACACACTTGTGTGCACACACACTCATGCACACGCACACATTTGTGTGCACGCACACACACACACACATGCACACGCACACATGCATGCACCACAAGCAACAAAGCCGAAGGCACCTCTGATCTGCAGCTGCAGAGCCAAGAGGTTGGATCGGGGCTGCGGTATGGCAGAAAGGGGTGTTTGGCTATGAAGGGTGTTCTCCTAAGCAAGTGTGTCAGATTCTCAAGGAGCACACCCCACACACACAACCCTGAAGCCAAGGAGAAGGCTCCAGTGTTAGCCAAGGTTCCTTCCCTCATAAGCAAGGATTCTCCCTCTACACAAAACCTCTTCCTGGTCCATCCTTAAGGAGTGCCTCCCCAACTCCACCGTGCCCCAAAGCTCTGCAGCTGGTCTCTAGTGGAACCCCATCATCTTCATATCCTTTCCAGTGCCCTCATCCTTCATCCTCTTCAGTTCTGTCTGAGGGCGCTGTCCTGGAGATGGGCGTGGCTGTCACAGTGGTATGTGTTGGGGCTCCAGGCATTCAGTACAAGTGGGTGCTACAACAACACACTCTACATTTCACCAGCAGAGCTGCCCAGCTCCAAATGCCACTAGTTCCACCGACGCCGAGAAACCCTGTTTAGATGATGAGCGTGCCTACGTTGTGTGTCTTGTGGAGTCCACTCTCCCCCGCAGTGAGAGCCAGGAGGTCACGAGGAAGAAGTAGCTGAGGTGCAGGCCACAGAGACCATCACCAAGTCTCCGACCTACATCTGACGAGGACCTACTGAGGGCCGCTAAGGACACCATCCCCACACTGCACTGCCTCCCTCAGCCCCACCACACCCTCCATTTCCCAGAAGACACTGGGAACCGGAGGACCAGTTTGGGATAATTATGGAGAACAAGCGACAGGAATTTGGCCCCAAGCTGGACACTTTCCACCCTGTCACAGGAAAGAAGGTCTTGCTGTTGTCCTCCAGAGATCAGAATCACACAGCAATGAACCCTAAGCATAGAGAAGGGTCCTACCTGATGGGGGATGCACTTCTGTGTATGTGTTTGTCTTGCTGGTTGATGAATAAAACACTGATTGGTCAGTAGCCAGGCAGGAAGGACAGGCAGGGCTCCCAGACCAGGAGAAAGCTGGGGAGAGGAAGGCAGAGAGAGGCCGCCAAGAGATGCCGTGATGCCAAAGGAGTAACATGCCAGAGTATGGGTAAGCCACAGCCTCGTGGCGATACATAGATTAATAGAAATGGGCTAATAATTAAGACAGAGCTAGCCAACAAGAAGCCTAAGCCATCAACCAAGAGTATATAAATTAAAATGTCTTTGTGTGTTTGTTTGGGGCGAATTGGCTGTGGGACCAGGCAGGACGGAACCCTCCATCTTCACCTGCCAATACAAGTCTTGGAATTTGAGTGTGGGCAGAGCCATATTTACAGGCTGAGTTACGTGCTCCCATGCTAAGAGACTATTGAATCTCTGGGTGCTGCGGGGTCCACGTGACAGTGTCTCTGGGCCACTTTCAGAGCCCAGAGCACTCCATCAAATGGAATGCTCCATGTGAGCCCCCGAGCTTTGCCAAACAGCCTTGGGAGTACCATGGCCATTTACAGCTCCCACGTGAGAGTAACCACTGCTTTTTAAAAAGACCAAGTGGTCTGCAGTGTTAAGAAATTACCTTTAAAATGCTAAAATTATGGCCATGTCCAATAAGTGTGCATTTGGGACGTGGCAGTAAATTCAGTGAATGGCCAATTAACATTTCAAATGCCACAAGCTGCTGCACACTGAAACTCTGATGGCCTGTCACCAAGAAGTAGGCTTTCCCCAAGGATCATGGCATGGGTTTGTAGTACCCACCACCCTGAAACTTCCCCCACAGGGCTGGCTGTGTGCGTCACTGTGCACTGTGTCTCTCCTACCCCAGCCGGTCTTCTTGTAAGGGCCTGGGCTCCCTTTTCATGGCCAGTGGAGAAATTCTCCTCCCCTGTCACCCTTCATTGGGCAGCGGCCAGAACTTGGCGGGAGAAATCAAGGCATTCCTGGGGTGCAGCCAGTCAGCAGGCAAGGGGGTTAGGGGAGCTTTGTCCTAGCACCAGGGACTCGATGGCTGTGTGTGTGTGAGAGAGAGAGAGACAGAGAGAGAGAGAGACAGAGAGAGAGAGAGAATGTGTGTGTGTGTGTGTAATATGGGAAGAGTGTGTGTATTAGAGAGAGAGAGTAATGGGAAGAATGTGTGTGAGTGTGTGTATGTGTGTGTGTGTGAGAGAGAGTAATGGAAAGAATGTGTGTGTGTGAGAGAGAGAGAATGTGTGTGTGTGTGTGTGTGATATGGGAAGTGTGTGTATTAGAGAGAGACAAGTGTGTGTGAGAGAGAGAAAGAGAGAGTGTGTGTGTTTGTGTGTGTGTGTTATGTGGAAGTGAGAGATGAGAAAGGGATATATGTGCATGTGTGAGAAAGAGTGTGCATGTGTGCAAACAGGTATACATCTGTGTGACGTGTACATGGAGTATGTGTTTGCATATATGAGCTGTGTGTATGATATCTGTATGCAGTATGTAAGTACATGTTTGTGGGCTGCAGTATGAAGTGTGCAGGGTGATGTGTGTGTGTGCATATGTATGGTATGAGGTGTGTGTGCTTGTTTGTGTATATGTGTTTGTTCATGTATGTGGGCTACAGTGTGAGTTGTGTGTACAAACAGGCTCTTGGTCAGACTTACAACTTGTTTGAGACTAAAAAGGAAACTCTCTGTGGTGGCTGTCTCTTCCTGCAGGAGAATGCCTGCTCTGAAAACAGGGGAGGGGTATCTGGTGGGTGACCTGTGCTGGGGAAATACTGAAGAACCAGGTAACAGCCGGGGAAGGGGCCACTGAGAGACTTCAGGACGCCAGGGAGATCCCAGCGGAGACAAGTGGTACAGGGGTGCAGAGAGAAGGAGGGGGAGGCTCCAGCCTGTCAAGTCCCCTGCTGGAGCTGGAAGCACAAGGGGCATCTGTAACAGGAAGAAAGAGTGTGGGCAAAGGGAACAGGAAGGAAAGCAGCCAGGTGTGTTAAGTTGGTAGGGTTAATCCCTCCCACCCCAAGCTCTGCAACATTTTAAAATTTAATTTTGAACTATTAAGTGAAGTTCTTGGGGCAACATTTTATTCAGATTGGGTTGCGTTTCCGTGGCATAAAAATGTGTATTAAAAAATTAAAATGTGTTTACAGAAACATAAATTCTGAGTGTCTTAAATAAATTGCCTCTAAAGGCGCACACCTCTTAGCAATTCAAAGGGAGCGGTCTAAATGAGCAGCATCTGATGTACAGCCCAGCCTCAGAAGGTGTTAGGTTAGTCAGTGGGCCCGCCAAGAAGAGCCTTGGGGAGGAAAATGAAGACAAAAGCCAGGACATGGCTAGAGTTGGCAGGTGACTAGAGTCGTCTCTCTGGACTGGCGGGATAGTGAGTGGCGTGTCCAGAGGGAAGGACGAGGAAGACCGGAGTTGGGGTTTTCCAAGCCAGGCAACATGGGCGCTCACTCTGGAGCAGGTGGGTGGAAGCCGCCAACGGGGCAGAAGTGTCCGGGCAGGATGGAAGCGCGCAGCAGAAGCTGGCAGGGCACCTCTCCTTGACGCAAGCCAGCCGGCAGCAGTACCACGCCTGCTTCAACAGGTTTGGTGGGGACAACTGTGAAATCACACTGACACCTGCAGGGTGAGCCTGCAGCCGTGCATGTGGACTATGCCACCCAGCGGCTGGATAACAAGTGACAAATTGGGGGCAGGGCACTGCAACCTTGCCAGCCATTCCATCAGGAAGACTTGGGGTTGGGAGGGCGATGGACCTCTCCTTGATGGAGCAAGGAGAGCAAGAGGGTACTTAAAGCTGCACACGCTCTCCCAGACTCTGTCCACAAGCAAGAGCTGGTGCAACAGTGCCACGCAGAGTGCTGGTGTGCGTGCATGTGTGTGTGTGTGCACGTGTGTGCATGCGTGTGTGTGCATGTGTGCATACATGTGTGCGTGAGTGCATGTGTGTGCATGTGTGCATGTGTGTGTGCATGTGTGCGTACATGTGTGCGTGAGTGCATGTGTGTGCGTGCATGTGTGTGTGCACATGCGCACGCATGAGTGCATTGTGTGCATGTGTGCGTACATGTGTGCATGTGTGCATGTGTGTGTGCATGCGTGTGTGTGCACGTGTGCGTATGTGTGTGCACGTGTGCATATGTGTGTGCATGTGTGTACATGTGTGCGTGAATGCATGTGTGTGCGCATGTGTGTGTGCACACATGTGTGTGCATGTGTGCGTACATGTGTGTGTGAGTGCATTGTGTGCATGCGTGCGTGTGTGCGTGCATGTGTGCGTGCATGTGTGTGCGCATGAGTGCATGTGTGTGCATGTGTCATACATGTGCGCATGTGTGTGTGCGCATGTGTGTGTTCATGAGTGCATGTGTGTGTGCATGTGTGCTGCGTGCATGTGTGTGCATGTGTGTGTGTGTGCATGACTGTGTGTGCGTGTGCACGTGTTTACATCAGCATACTTGTATGTCTTTGAGACAGTGTCTCTCGCTGGCCTGGAACTCAGCAAGTAAGCTATGCTGGGCAGCAGGCCCTGGGGTTCTGACCCTGTATACCTCCTCAGCCCTAGGATTACAGGATTACCAGCAACCCTGACTTTTCCACATGGGTTCTGGGCATTGACCTCAGGTCTTCATGCTTGTCAGGCAAACACTTGCCTGCCTGGGCCACTGCCACAAACTAAACACTGCTTCTCCTAAACAATATTGAGGGATTGGGTGAGCTGCTGAGAAGCGTGCTTGTCCATAATTTGCATTCTTTGTGGGCAAACTTAAAGTGTTCCGTGTGCTTTGTGGCCATGCCTGTGTGTGGCCCAGCAGCTGTTTGATGAGTATGTTTATCCACATCCCTTGCTGCACCCAACCTACTAGAATTAGAGCCATTGCCTCCTTCCTGCATTCATGCATCTTAGAGCCTGGGAACGGGGCCCCACCCATGTAGGAAACATTGCCCAGGTCATAAGCAGGGGTGCTGGCCCGGAACCAAGCCAGCAGATCTGGTGTCTGGATGAACTCTCTCTGGGCTAGCTAGTCAGCTCTAGTCAGCTCTCTGTTCCCCCAAGCCAAGTGCCAGGTAGTCATAGAGCCTGACCATCCCTTCTTGCTGAAGGCTTGTTACCTGGGGGCCCCCTCATTGAGCTTACCACAGCCTGGTACCCTCCCAGACATCCCTCTGCCTCTGACTGATCTTTCCAACTCTCCCTCTATATGAGACCACAAGGAACCAGCCTCTGCCATGTGGGGTGACCTCAGTCCACCCTGTGACCTTTGTACCCCACCGTGAACTGTTCACCTGGACACTTTCCTCCCCCGGAGCCCCAGAGGCTGCAAGTGGCTTGCCACTCACACATCTTCCACAGTGCACTCAGCCCTGCACTCCCCCAGGTCCAGGACCTGCCTCTGCCAGTCCACAGCGGCCTCAGATCATGGCCGCCATGTAGAAAGCAACCATATGACCAGACCTCTGGGCCATATGCATTCAGCTACCTGCCGCCAAGAAGGGCATGTGGATGGAGCATGTCAGAGAGTGGGTCTTACAAACAATGGCAGGCAGAAATCCAGGCACTGCCACCCACTGGGGTTGGGGACAAATCACTTAATCCACACATTGAGTTTCCTCAAATACAGACCGCAAGCAGTAGCACCTCTCTTCCTCCTGGGCTGTTATACACAGCTAATGGGAGAGGCAGTGAGAAGCTTAGACAGCCAGGAGCTGTTAGCTTGTACATACGGGTTACTATACGTGTTCCTGAGCACAGGGTGCGTTGAGCTCACTGAATGTGCGCGGCAGGGATAGGGATAGTCTGCCCTCGCTGTCTTGCCTGGGCCAGTCTTTGATTTTCCTTTAATCTGATAAATTTTACTGGAGTGTGAAATTATATGGGAAAGTTCGTTACTCACCAGCCCACACCTCAACGTGTGTTCATGTAGTGAGTTTACATGTGTAACCAGACACGGGTTCTAACACCAGAGTGTTCAGGACTCCTTGACGTCTCCCGGCTCCACGGAGTTGCTGTACTGGCTTCCCCCAGCACAGGTAACTCTTGCTGTTTGTGAATGTGTGGACAGAGTGTGAACAAAACCCTCAGGGGCCAGCCACACAGGGAAGACTCCCTTACCCACTTTACACTGGGAAAGGTGGACCTGTCTGCAAAATGATAGCCCATTGTTGAGTAAAACACATGCTAAAAAGCCACAGTCGTGGCCTAGTTTGCTGGTCCAGCTTGTGATCCCCGACTCAGGAAGCTGAGTCAGGAGGAGGCCAAGTTTAACACCAGCCGGGCTGGGCTACCTATGTAACCAAGTGTCAAAATTTAAAAAACAAGTCATTAAGACAGGGTGATGCTGAGATGAAGATAAACACACAGGTCTCTAGACCTTGGCCAAAAATATAGAAGTAAACCATCCATGGCCAACTGGCTGTTGACAAGGGGCCAAGTCCACATTGGCAAAAGGACATCCTCTTCATCAAATGGCGCTGAGAGAACAGGATATCCCTGTGGGAAAGAGGGAAGCTGGGCCCCGACCTCACGCTGTACACAAAAGTAACCTCCAGATAGACCATGGGCCAGAATGCAGAAGTTAAGAGTATGAAAGTGAACGTTGCCAGATGATGGTGGCACACGCCTTTAATCCCAGCACCCAGGAGGCAGAGGCAGGTGGATCTCTGTGAGCTCAAGGCCAGCCTGGTCTGCAGAGTGAGTCCCAGGACAGCCAAGGCTATAAGAAACCCTGTCTTCAAAAGCAGAAGGGGGCGGGGTGCAGAGATACACAGAGAGACAGACAGACAGGCAGACAGACAGAGAGAAAGAGAGAGAGATGAAAGTGTTAGAGTTTCTTCAAAATTAAAAATATCTGAACTTCCAAAGATGCCATCAAGAAATCAAAAGAGGAAATGAACACACCAGAGAAAACTTTTGTAAATACTACCTATGGTGAGGGTCTGATCTAAAAAGTGCAAGCATATTCAGATCCCCAGAACCCATGTAGCTGGACACATAACACAAATATGTAACCCCACAACCTTACAACAGAATGGAAGGCAAAGACAGGAGACTTTCCAGAAGCTTGTGAACCAGCTGGCCTGTTGTCCAGCTGGAAAAACAAGTGGAATCCTATTAATTTTTGAAAAGTTTTTGTTTTACTTTTTATATAATTAGTGCAGGCATTTTGTCTACATGTGTGTCTGTGCACCAGGTGCATGCCTGGTGCCCACAGTGGTCAGAGAAGGCCAACATCCCCTGGAACTGGAGTTACAGACAGTTGTGAGCTGCCGTGTGAGTGCAGGGAACTGAACCTGTGTCCTCTGCAAGAGCGCCTCGTGCTCTTAACGGCTGAGCCGTCTCTACAGCCTGAGATAGTCAGTTTCAAACAAGGTGGAAAGCAAGAACCAAGGCCTGAAATTGTCCTCCAGTCTCCACACATGCAACATTGCGTGTGCATACCTGTGCTTACACACAACATATATACACACATACACACATGCTTGTGTGTGCATGTGCGTGCACGCACACACACACACACACACACACACACACACACACACACACACACACCATGTCCAATAAGCAAGTAGAGATAAATCAGACATTTGAGGGAGAAACAGTCACAACAAAGATTTGTTACTGGCACCACACAACCACAGGATAGCTGTGGTCATGAAGCAATGATGTTGGTGAAGACACTGAGATCGTCATGTGTCACTGGTAAAAATGGGAAATCGTGCAGTGTAGCGAGATATCCACCCCACCCGCACCTGTTGCACTGACCACGCCCACTGGAGCATGGGGACAGGTTCAGGTGTGACCAAGTGGGACTAGGTCTGGGGTCCCAGACCCCAGCACTCTCTCTTGCTTCCTGGTCAGAGACAGAGAGCATCCTGAGGCATCCTTGGGACAGGAACCTGCTAGCGGTCATCTGTTTCTGGAATAAGTGATTTCTCCCCAAAGAAACATCCATCAACCTATTCATTTTCCAGATTCTTATTTATCCATGCTAGTGCAGATACCATAGGGGGAAAGCAGATGATTCTTCCAAAGTTTAAAAAAAAAAAAAAAAAAAAAAAGCTTAACGTATAATTCAGAGATTTTACCTTTAGGAACCTACACAAAAGAATTGAAAATACAGCATCTCTCTCTCTCTCTCTCTCTCTCTCTCACACACACACACACACGCACACAGGGCTATTCAGAGTGACACTAGTCATAGTAATTAACCCCCAACTGCCCATCAGATGACGAATAGAAAACGGATAGTATATCCATGTAGCAGCAAGTTAATAGAGTGTTGAAGCGTGTCCACCATCTGTGAACCTTGGGTCCATTGTGTTAAGAGCGTGAGGCCAGATGTGGAAAGCCACATGTTTCAGGATTGCATTTGTCCACATGTCCATAGTAGGCAAATCCAAATAAATAGAAAGCACACTGTTGGGTACCAGCGGATAGAAGAAATGGAGAGCAGCGGTGGAATGATGGAGGTGTCCCGGCTGAGAGGATGGTGATGGTGGCTCATCATGTGACATGTGAGGTTGCAAAACTGTACGGTGGATTTGTAGTTGTGAGCTGTATGACAATTTTAAAATAGTGGGTAGTTTGAAGTCAGGGTCATCGTGGCTGTTGGCATGTGAACACATCAACATCATGGTGGCCCTATGTGTGATCCAAGCATTGTAGGGCCTTGATATACAGATCTCGGTCCTAAGTAGTGGTTTGTGTCTGCTGTAAGGAGGCTGCTAGGACAGGGCTGGTCTCCCCAGACAGGGGCAGGTGCCACTTTCCATGAGCAATGGCAGTCTGATTTGCATACTACCTCAGTATCATCTGGTCCGGTGTTTGGTTGCATGACAGGCTCTTGAGAAAACCACCTCATCTATTCCTTCCTGTTTCTCTGGATGCCACAGCCCTTGACATACATGTTTCTATGATTCCACCCCTGGACATTCAGAACATCGATCGGCTGTCAGAGTCACTCCGGGTGACATGTGGAGCCAGGAGGCAGGTGGAGCCACTGCAGACGCTGGTCGGGTGCATCTTGTAGACTCAGGGGTGCATTCTTGCTATTGATCTGTGGGTGCCATCTGGGGTCCCAGAGCCAAATCCACATTTTCTTTTTAACTTTGTTTTTCAGAAGACAAACACAGTCAGTCACAGATCTGGCTTTGCTCTCCAAACCCAGCCAGACTGGTAGCAGGGTAACAGGTGACCAGGTGCCTTGGGAGCTTCAAAGACAAATACAGGCCTGGAAATTGCACCAGACAGGCATCCTAGCAGGGCAGCAGAGATGCTGCAGACCAGCCATGATGCAGGGTCATGTGACATGGCATGTATGTGCAGAGGCCAGTGGGTATATGTGTTATGAGTATGTTTTCCCTGCAGGTCTAATCCCACTGCCACACCAGCCCCAGTTAACACAGACTCTGTATTTGATATTATGCTGTTGGCCAGCTACTAGTTCCTTGTTGGCTAGCTCTGTCTTAAATATTAACCCATTTCTATCAATCTAAGTATTTCCACGTGATCTCACCAGAGAGAGGGGCTGGCGTTCTGCTCTCCAGTCTCTCCATGCTGACTCCTCCCTACTACTTCCTCGAATCCTCCTTGTCTCCTAGTCCCACCTATCTTGCTTTCCTATTGGCCAACAGTGCTTTATTCATTAACCAGTACAAGAAACATATATACAGAATGACATCTCCCATCATCTCCTCTTTTCTGTCTAAAACATAAGGAAGGGTTTTAACTTTAACATAGTAAAATACATCACACAACAGTTATCAAATAAGAATCACAGTTAATAATATTCAGTCCATTAATATTTAGCAAGATTTAAGAAAATATTCCATCATCTATTCTATCTTTGTGAGTCTAAAATCCTATATGTAACTTATCTTTAATCCTAACTAAGGAAAACTATAACCATAACTATCTGTCTTCAACGCCTTCAAAGACCACAGAAGGATAATATATAAACTCTAGAAATGACAGAGACAACTCACTGCCTGATCAGTCACCCTAAGTTCTTCTGTAATGTTCCATCTTCAGCCTATAGGCCATAGTACGTCTGGCAGACTCCTCAGCAAAGCAGGAAACTTTAAACTGTCCACCTGTATTGGCAGTTTGTCAGTCACTTTTCTTTGTGTCCTGTAGACTGTCTGGCAGACTCTTCAATGAAGCAGGAATCCTGTAGCAATGTCCATCTTGAATCAGCAGTCACTTTCCTGTGGGTCCTGCATGTCCAGTTTATACAGCATAAAGCCAAACAGTCCAGACAAGAGCAGTATCTTGTCCAAATGGCTAGTCTTGCCATTTTGGAAGTAAACTCCATAATGAGTTTCTTCAATGTCCATCTTCCTTTCTGACGCAGATTGTGTTGCCAGGAGCAGTTATGTCTCACTGTTAAGAAAAACCCTAAACCATTTTAAATGCCATATTCTGTGGGTCTTTGAAAGGTTTGAAGAATGCCTATTTATCTCAAATACATCTCTGTATATCTAGAAATCCTAAGTAACTTAACTATAAGTTTTGACTATTATAGGTAATGATCTATAATCTGTACTAAGTTATACATTTTTAAATGAACTATATAAACACAATACCTAAACAAGAGGAGAAATGTACATATCACAATATTAAACTTAAATTGTATCAAATGAAAATCCATTCCAAGGCAAAGTATTTATATCTATGTCATAATCCCCTTTTATCTTAAAAAGATTGGTTGTGGTTATTAACCATTTATAACCAACCCCATTTAAATGAAAACACATTTATAAACAATATTTGGTAATTTGGATGTCGTTCTTTCCAACTGCTTCCTACTGGTAGGGGGCGCTGTCATGGGAATCCTAAGAAGATGTAGAAATCTTGGCTGTAGTCTGTAAGGCTGCCTTGTCCCAGCTGTTTTGAATGTTGGATCACCTGGGACACTGCTTCGGGGAGTCTTGCTTGATTAAACCATGTTAGTCTGGAAGGAATCAACAGCTTTTCATTTTCTGTGGAAACAAAAATAGAAATTCTTTTCCCCTGTAACCTGTCCTTAGACTTAAACTTTGAAGTCAAATCATTTTTAAAATATATAAATTGGATTGATCCAGCAGCATTTGTTTTAACAGTTGTTGCTATTTCCTCAGCAGTCAAATAATACAAAGACAATAGAATATCGTACAGTATCCAGATTCTCTCCATCTTTACTGGCCTTTTTATTACTCTGTTTCTTTTACTTCTATTTTTTTTTTTTTCATTTTTTTGAGACAGGGTTTCTCTGTGTAACTCTTATCTGTCCTGGAATTCACTCTGCATACCAGGTTTACTTTGAAATCACAGAGATCTGCTTGCCTCTGTCTCCTGAGTGCTGGAATTAAAGGCATGTGCCACCACACTCATCTCCTCTCTGTCTTTTTAAAAACATTTTATTCTTTTTCTCTCTACAGTTGAAAACACACTGTAAACCTTTAGAGGTTTTCTTAATGTGAATCTGTCTTTACTATAAATCTTTATCTTTTTGTAGCCACGAGTCTTTTATCTGGCAAATAACAACATTGCTAAAATGAAAGCCATAGCTGTATTAGCTGCGGTCTGTCCAAGATGGCGGTGGGTACTTTTACCCCCAAAATTGAGAACTATGCTCACCGCCTTGGTCTGCATTACACCCAGCAGCATGTTGCCCGCTTGGAAATGTGATCATTGTCATTGGTTAAAACCCTTCTTCTTATTTTAGACAGAAAAGAGGAGATGATGGGAGATGTCATTCTGTAAATATACTTATCATATTGGTTAATGAATAAAGTACTGTTGGCCAATAGGAAAGCCAGATAGGCGGGACTAGAAGACTACGAGGAGAGAGGAAATAGTTGGGAGAGGATCCAAGATGGTGGACTGACAGAGAGAACGCCAGCCCTTCTCTCCGGTAAGGTGAGACCACGTAGAAGTACTTAGAGTAATCGAAACAGGTTAATATTTAAGACAAAGCTAGCCGTTAAGAAACTAGTAACTGGCCAACAGAATTATATCAAATACAGGGTCTCTGTGTGTTATTTGGGGCTGGCATGGCAGTGGGACCAGACCGGTGGGGAAAGAACATTCTCCTAACACATGTGTGCATGCGTGGGTGCATATGAGAATAAGTGCATGCATGTATGTCTCGGTATGTGAGATTATTATGGTTTGGATATAAAATGCCTCTGGGAAAGGCCCTGTGCTGATCACGTAGTCCTCAGCTTGTAGACCCATTACTTGAGAAATGGCTGGGTCCAGAGGACCCTGACCCCATCAATGTGTTCACACCCTGATGGCTTTGTGATTTTATGTCAGCGTTGAAAGGCAATGGAAGTTAGGAGGCAGAGCCTGGTTGGAGGGAGCGCATCATTCAGGGTATGCCCCGAAAAGACGGACTTACCTTGAGTCTTTTGCCATCTGTCTTTGTATTTAGGCGCCATGAGGGAGGAAGTGTGCTCAACCGTGTCTGAAGGGCCTCTCAATATGAGTCCTCTGTGCCCATGTGCACACATCCATGTATGAGTAGACAATGTAAACTCACAACGTCACATGATGTGTGCAGATGTGTGCATGTGTGTGCATGGTGTGTGCAGATGTGTGCATGCGTGTACATGGTGTGTGCAGATGTGTGCATGTGTGTACATGGTGTGTGCAGACATGTGCATGCATGTACATGAGCACAGAGAGCACACCTCCTTCATGGTGCACATAAGCTCCTTCAGGGATGTGGCCCTGAGACCCAGTGCCTTCTGGGTGAGTGATTTCTTCACACGAGCACAAGGGAGCAATTTTCTGTATGAAGCCTCTGTGCTCTCTAATTGCTGCAAGAACATGGGGTGAGGAACTGAAGGCCCCAAGTTCCTCTTAATTTTTGTAGATGGCAGAAGTTTGGGTCCCCTGAGGTAGCAGCCTTGTGTGTCTCCACCAGAGCAGGTGCCCCAGGGGATTGCTTCGGCAAGAACCACCAACTGTGGCTTAGGCAAGAGGCCTCCAGGTGCCCCCACCCACCCGTGAGTCCTTGCTGTCTGATATCAGCTGCTCTGGGTGCTACTGTGTGTGCTGCCTCGCGCCCAGAGGAAGGACAGCCCTTTTCTGGCCCTGATGGTCTCTGGAACCCTTTGTGCAGAGGTCAAAAGGCATGTGACTGATGTGAGGAATCACAGCTGCTGAAGCACTCCCCATAAACAGAAGTTCCATTTGGGGTGAATGGGACCCACACATGAGTTCTGGGCTCATCAGCTCAGCAGAGAACCTACCTCTATCATGTTAAGTTTACTCAAATCACACAGAATGTTCGTTTTTAGAAACAATTTGCACTCGGTTTACGTGCCATGGGTGCTGCCCCGGGAACAATGATGTAATCCTGTTTGTAACAGGATTCACACAGTCTGTACTTGTGTGACAGTTTGGTTGCATCGTGCCTGCCCTGTGGGCACAGCACGGAGTTATTGATTGCACATTAAACAGTATTAAAGAAAGCCTCGGAGCTATGTGCATTCCTCTGTGGGCTATGATCACAGACATCTATCCCTGCTCGGAGACATCCTTGTGGGATCCCCTCAGCATCTCTACCACATGGAACATACACAACCTCCTCCCTCTCTTTTAAGGGCTCTCTGACCACCGGAGTCTGCCTAGGATGGCTTCCATGTTGGCCACAGGAACCAGGACTTGGATTTTACTGTGCTTCTCCTGAGGTTTGGATTTCTTCTAGGAAATAGTCTCCCCCGACCCCATTTGAGAAGGTCTGGGTAGAGGGTGAGCTTTGGTCTCATAGGTTTCTTGTGTTTGCTAGCATGCAGAACACAGTGCCAGTGGCCCATCTCACAGCAGAGAAGAAAGGAACCATGGGGAGTGTGGTTGCTGGGAGTAGATATGATTGGCCTCACGCAGAACGACTGTGTGACGACGACCACCTCTTCCACCCACTATGCCTTGTGTGCAGCTGTCAAACAGGAGGCACATCTCTAAAAACAGACTGGCCAAAGTCCAAATACAAGCCCTCCCTGAGCCACAGCTGGGGACTGTGGGACTCGGGAGCCCTTTCTTCCCATCACTGAGGCATTGCCATGGCCAGGGTCCTAAATACATAGCGGGAAACTCATGCACCAAAATACCACTGTTCGTAGGAGCCGCTTGCACATCACTACAAGCTGGTCCCAGCCCCTCTGTCGAGGAACCTGTGGCCCTCGTGGTCTCCCGGGATGCCTGGGGCACCTGGAATTGCCCCAAGTATAGCCAGCTGGCCGGTCTCTACCCTACAGCCACCCACCACCCTCCTTTGGAAATCTGGTCTTGCTTCAATTTGGGGCCTGATGGAATAGAAATGTCACTGGAAATTGATTTTCAATTTAATCAAAAGGGAAATTTATTTCTGGGTCTTTCCAAATGGAAGGTCACCCTTTGATGAGCTAGTGGGATTTTTATTAAGTTTTAACCTTCCCAATGGGCGTTTCTAGTGCTGTGGTCCCGGGTGAGCAGGCATCCTGGGAATCCATAAGCTAATAACTAAAAAGGTCAAAATCGGCCCCACAAAGGAGAGGCACTTGGAACAGATGGTGGCCCCAGCTACCTGGCTCCTCCTTCAAAAGGCAGCAGACTCTTGAGCCAGACAGCCATGCTTCCTGTCGTGGCCCAGATGCTAAAAGTACACTAAGCAAGTATGGGATAGAAGTGTTTACAAAGTCGTCCACCATCTCAGCCCCAGAGCCCGGTTCGCAGATGGTTAGCAGGCCGCGGGGACCCATAGCTCGGCGAAATGTTGTCCAAGACAACAGCCGATCTTGTGAAAGCAAATTCTGTTTGCAGTTTACCTCCAAGTGGGGCATCCGTGCTCTGTGCCCCAGGACCTCTCTCTGCTCACTGTGGACCGCTCCTGTCTTGCATATTAATTGGGTTTCTTAACATGATCGCTGTTATTCAGACAGCGCAGCTCAGAGGAATGAGAAGAGATAAAAATCCAGGAGTAAAACCTCAACTTGTTTACGATCCTGTCAAATTGTATCTTTCTTTTAAGGGAAGAGCACACTTCCTAGAGGCACTTGGAGTTCTGGGGTGAGGGGAGCCCCTGCACTCCCCTGAAGTTTGCACTTGCTGCAGGTGGATGGCTCTGCGGGAGCCTGAAAGTCTTGTTAATGACATTAAAGTACACTTACCTGGGTTTTAATCATCAAAGACAAATTCTCGACAACCCATGCTGGTGGAGCGTCACTAATTCTAGTTATACGGTAACTATGTAGCTCTGGGTTTTAGAAATGAGGCCTCTGAGACCCATCAGCTGTGTGGCGGGCCTTTGCTAAATGAATGGCTGTATTATTATCAAGGTAATTCAAAACAAATTTCAAGCTGTGGCAATGAAATGGCTCTGATCATAGGGCTGGGGTTTGTGCTGAAATTGCCCATTGGAATGAGCACAGCTATACTTCGGGTTGGAATTCTGGCTTATTAATTTTACGTACTCATTTTCATTAAATTCTAACAAAGTTTTTACCAGTGTGAATAATAGCAGCCTTGGGCCAACTGTGACTAGGGGTTAATAATATGATGGTGTCCCTTTCACCCCACTTAGCTGGTAGTTCTTGATGTAAGATTGCTGTCCTCTCTATCTAAGAGGAAAGAGAACACACTGGAGCATCGCACCAGTGACCCTGCCCTAGGAAGGAAGAGCTAGCTGCCCCAATCCAGTAGTGTCCTCTGTGTGCCGTGCGCTGTGTGTGTGTCTGTGTGTGAGTGTGAGAGTGTGTGTGCATGCTTGTGTGTGTGTGTGTGCATATGTATGTGTGTGTGTGGTGTGTGCTTGTGTGTGAGTGTGTGTGAGAGAGAGTGTGTGTGCTTGTGTGTGTGTGCATGTATGCATGTGTGTCTGTGTGTGAGTGTGTGTGTGAGCATGTGTGCGTGTGTGTGTGGTGTGTGCTTGTGTATGAGTGTGTGTGTGAGTGTGTGTGTGAGTGTGTGTGTATGTGCTTGTGTGTGTTTGTGTGTGTGCATGCATGCATGTCTATGTGTGAGCATGCGTGCATGCATGTGTGGTGTGTGCTTGTGTGTGTATGTGCTTGTGTTTGTTTGTGTGTGTGTGCATGCATGCATGTGTGTCTATGTGTGAGCATGCGTGCGTGCATGTGTGGTGTGTGCTTGTGTGTGTATGTGCTTGTGTGTGTTTGTGTGTGTGTGTGCATGCATGCATGCATGTCTGTGTGTGTGCATGTGTGGTGTGTGCTGATGTGTGTGTATGTATGTGTGTAAGTGCACATATGTGTGGTGTGCAGCTGACGGTGCCTGTGAAGACCAGATGTCAACCTTAGGCATCAATTTTAGGAGCCATGCATCTTGTTTTGTAAGATAGTCTTTCACCGGCCTGAAGCCAGCAGCTTGGCTGGCTTGGCCTGTCAGTCAGCCCTGGGATCCACCCACTTCCCCCTCCCAGCAGTGGGAATGCAAGTGTGCTCCACCATGCCCAACTTTCTTTACATGAGTTCTGAGGTTTGAACTCTGGTCCTCAAACGTCCAGGGTCAGTTCTCTCTACCTACTGAGCTGCCTCCCAAGCCCCAGCTCCATCCTTTAACAATGTTCATGTTGGGGACTGGACAAATAACCTAGTGGATAGGAGCATGCACTTGCCTTATAGGGGACCAGATTTCTAATCCCAGCACCCACATCAAGCAGCTTAGAACCACTCGTAACCCCAACTCCAAGGGATTGGGCACCATTAGCCTCACAAGCAGTGGCACTCACATGCCCATACCCACACAGACAGGACAGACAGACAGACAGACAGACAGGCGTCTTTCCTTTTAACATGATGTTGCACCTGGCCGCTCTATCTCTGTTCTCTGTAGCTTGTCATTCATGCCCAGGGAAAATGCCTTGAGAGACAGTGATGTGGGAACCCTTGACGTCTTTCCTCTCGCTGTGTGTACGCATGGGCAGAAGCGGGTTTAGAGACTCTCCCGGGTCATCCCGATGTCCTCATCTCCACAATTAAGCTCTGTTGCTGCCCGTATTTCCTTCTTGCTGCACAGTGTAGCAGATATCAGCAAACCTGTGGGGAGTAGCAAAGGTCATTTCCGTAACCATGTTTTGGGGACCCCTAGAGCGCCGTCTTGCATTTATGAAGAAAATGGTTCCTGAAGAATCGCCTGCAATGTGCAGTGTGTTCCTTGCCTTCACTGGGTATCAACACCCAACAGGAACAGCAGCCAACAGCATGGGGCACACAGCAGCCTCCCAAAACGCTCTCCCCTCCAGAGTTGCTAGGGAGCCACAGTCCCATGGAGAGCACCGCAGGGGCCTCCCAATGTGTTTGTCCTCTGCCAGCCAGCCCCATCCTCTCGGTCCCCTAACTGATAAGTTCCCAGCTGTGTTAAGTGCTTTAAAGGCTAAATTTTTCCTTCCTGCAGGGAAGACCTGTGAGAAACGCAGCAGGAAGGCAGACTCCCCTGCTTCATGGAATATTGACAGAGCCCTGATGTGTGGCCTAAGGAGAAAGGGGGCCCTTCTGGGTCACAATTGGGAGCCAAAACACTGGTATAAGAGGGGAGGAGAGAGATGTGCAGCTTCTGCTCAGGCAGCTAGGGAAGTCCATGTTCTCTGGCTAGGTCTCATTGCCCCTCCTTCAGGTACCAGCAAGTGATATCATCAGCCTCCCAGGGTCCTCTCTGATGCCAAGGCAGTGTCAGGCATTGGCACCCACAGGGACAATTGAAGGGCCTCAGTTGCTTCCCCTGCAAAGCTCAGGGTACCTTGATGGGAGATGTCATTCTGTATATATTTCTCATACTGGTTAATAATAAAGCACTGTTGGCCAATAGGAAAGGAAGATAGGAGGGATTAGGAGACAAGGAGGAAATAGGAAGTAGTAAGGAGGAGCCAAGATGGAGAGTCGGGAGAAAGCAGTATGCCGCCGGCTCCCCAGTAAGAGAAATACATAGATCAGCAGAAATGGGTTAATAATTAAGGCAGAGCTAGCCGATAAGAAACAAGTAACCGGGCCAACAGCATTGTATCAAATACAGAATCTCTGCGTTAATTGGGGCTGGCGGGGCGACAGGACAAGACCAGGCGGCGGCAGGCGGAAAAACAGTACTCGTTACAGCACCTCTCATCATTACGAGCAGTTTTCCCGCCAGCCTGGTCCCACCAGCCACATCAGCCCCAAGTAACACACAGAGATACTGTATCAGAAAGAAAGCTGTTGGCTAGTTACTAGTTTCTTATTGGCTACCCTGTGTTAAATATTAACCCATTTCTATTAATTTAAGTGTCTCTATGTGGTGAGAGGGTCCGGACCTTCTTCTCCCTCAAGTCTCTACATCTTGAATCTCCTCTATTACATCTCCCACAATCCTCCTTGTCTCCTAGTCCAAACTGCTTCCTGCTGGGGGGGGGGGAGGGAACAGCGCTAGCTTGGGGATCCTAAGAAGATTCAGAAATCCTGGCTGTAGTGGTCTACAAGGCCGCCTTGTCCCAGCTGTTTTGAATGCTGGATCACCTGGGACACTGTTTCAGGGGGTCTTGCTTGATCAAACCACGTTAGTCTGGAAATAATCCATAGCTTTTCATTTTCTGTGGAAACAAAAATAGAAATTTTTTTCCCCAGTAATCTGTCCTTAGACTTAAATTTGGAAGTCAAAGCATTTTTTAAATATATGTGAAAAATATATAAATTGGATCATTTCAGCAGCATTGATAATCAAGTGTATTTTAGCAGTCATTCCTTCCTTAGCAATTGAGCAACTCAAAGACAACACAATAGCATACAGTATCCAGACTCTTTGTGCATTTTCCATTTTTTATGGGGCTTTTTTTTTTTTACTCTATTTCTTTTACTTCTGTTTTTTTTTTTTTTTTTTTTTTCATTTATTGAGACAGGGTGTCTCTGTGTAACTTTGGCTGCCCTGGAATTCACTCTATACACCAGGTTCACTTTGGAATCATAGAGATCTGCTTGCCTCTATCTCCCGAGTGCTGGAATTAAAGGCATGTGCCACCACACTCAACTACACGCTTTCTATTTTTTTAAACCACTTTATCCTATTTCTTTTCCTCTCCCAAGCCTACATATACTTTAAAACACATTGTAAACCTTTAGAGGTTTTTCTTTGTCTGAATCTGTCTTTACTGAAAATCTTTATCTTTTTCTGGCCATGAGTCTTTTATCTGCTAAACAACAACATTGCTAAAATGAAAGCCATAGCTGTTTTAGCCACTGTCTATCCAAGATGGCAGGGGTACTTTTACAACCAGTAGTGAGAGCTGTGCTCACCGCCTTGGTCTACACTGCCATAAAGCAGCTTGCTGCCAGATTGGAGATGTGGTCACTGCTTTTGCCAGCTCTCATACACACCATTAAGTTGGTAGCAGAGTTTGCCACTTATGCCGAGTCAGGAATCTCCCTTAAAGGAGCTTTGCAAATCTCTGTCTCTAGCAAAACAGAGTCCAATTGAGAAAAATGCTGCTACCAAGGAGACTTGCTTGTCTCTGCTATTTTGTTTTTAAAATTCTTTCTTAAGCTTTTGTTAAAATTTAAGTGGAAGTTCTTATTAACCCCTGTTGCAGTCGCCATTTTGCTAAGAGCAGTTTTCCCTCCAGCCTGGTCCCAGAGCTGCATCAGCCCCCAGTAACACACAGAGACTCTGTATTAGATATAAATGCTGTTGGCCTATTACTAGTTTCTTATTGGCTAGCTCTGTCTTCAATATTAACCCATTTCTATCCATCTAAGTGTTTCCATGTGGTCTTATCTTACTGGAGAGAGGGCCCAGACCTTTTCCCTCAAGCTCCTACATCTTCACCCTCCTTTACTACATCTCCCAGAATCCTCCTTGTCTCCTAGTCCCGCCTATATTGCTTTCCTATTGGCCAACAGGGTTTTATTCATCAACCAATAAGAGAAACATATTTACAGAGTGACATCTCCCATCTACGTCCTCGTTACACCATCAGACTGAGTTCCCCACAGTGATTGCACAGAGAATACCCAGCCTGTCAACCCATGTGCGTACCCCTGCTTTGTTTCTGCAGTCAGTACAGACAAAGAAAGAATTCACCTGGTTGAAAACCAGGCAACTATAATTGTCCCTTACTGGGACCCTCTGGGACCTTACTGGGTAAACTGGGAAGGGAAGTAGAAGAGGGACGTGGGGGATAGGAATATGAGGGATCAAGAGGACTGAGTGGGAGGAGGGATGAGGGGGAGCAGTGGAAGAGATATCTAGATAGAGGAAGTCACTATGGGGTTATGGAGAAACCTGGTGCTAGAGAAATTCTCAGGAATTCACAGGATGACCCCAGCTAAGATCCCCTAGCAATAGTGAAGAGGTGTCTGAACTGGACTTCCCCTTTAATCAGATTAGCAACTACCTATGTCCAGTAACTGATGGAAGCAGATGCAGTGACCCACAGCCAAGCACTGGGCTGAGCTCCTGGAGTTCAGCTGGAGAGAGAGGAAGAATCATATGAACAAGAGAGTTCAAAGGCATGAAGAGGGAAACCACAGAGCCAGTGGACCTGGGCTAGAGGGAGCTCACAGGCTATGTATGATCTGACAGCTGGGGGGCCTGCATGGGACTGCACTAGAACTTTTGAATGTGGGTGGCAGTTATGTGGCTTGATCTGTTGGTGGAGGCGGGTGCATGAATTGGCTTTTTGGAGCCCATTCCCTATGATGGAATACCTTGCTCAGCATAGATACCGGTGGGGAGGGGCTTGAGCCGGCCTCAACTTGGTATGCCAGACTTTGTTGACTCCCCAAGGAAGGCCTTACCCATCTGAGAAGTGGCTGGGGGTAGGAAGAGGGGAGGCAAGGGTCAGGAGAAGGAGTGAGAGGGGGGACCGAGGTTGATATGTAAAATGAAAAAAAAAATTAATAAAAAATGAAAAGAAAACCAGGCAACCCAATTCCCGTCAGCACCATGGACAGAAATCTCCATTTCCCCCACTCTGTCCTGCAGGGACACCTCATTGTTAATGTTTTAAGTTAATTATTTCGAGGCAGAATATAAGGGGTCGGGTTTCATTGTGGCATTTCAATTCATGTGTATCATCTTACTTCGGTCTTATTCACCCCCTCCCAATGCCATGGTACCCCCCACTCCTTTAGCCATCTCCTTCCACACCGCCAATATTTCCCACTGCTACTCTCTGTCTCGTATTTTTTTGTCACCTACTCTTGTTCCCTCCTACTCCTTCCCCGTCTTCCTCTACTCCCATAGTCCTTTCTCTATTCCCATGTGCTGTGTGCGTGCGTGCGTGCATGTGTGCATAAGCCTAGATTCCGCACATGTAAGAAAGCATATAGCATGTGACATTTTTCTGAGTCTGTCTAATTCAGCTTAGCATGCTGATCTCCATTTCCATCCATTTTCTTGCAAATGTCATGATGCCATCTTTACATTCTATATCTCCTTTATCCGTTCATCTATTGGTGGACATCTAGGCTGATTCTGCATCCAGGCTGTTGTGAGTAGTGTAGCAATAGGCACGGATGTACACGTCTCTCTGAATTACTAACTTAGAATCCTTCCATTGGCTGCCCAGAGGGACGCAGCTAGATCCTGTGGCAATTCTGCTTCTAGTATATTAAGGATCCTCTGTCTTGTTGCGTAGTGTCCGTGCTGGCTTGCAGTCCCAGCAGCAGTCTGTAAGGGACCTTTTCCTGCCTCCTCCACGATTTCTTGAAGATTGCTGTTCTCATTGGGGTAAGACGGTATATATCTCAAAGCAGTTTTAATTTGCATCTCCCTGATGGATAAAGACGTCGACTGCTTTTTAAAAACGTATCGGCCCTTTGTGCCTCTCCTTGAGGACTGCCTGCTCAGTTCCTTGGCCCATTTACTGACTGAACAGCTTTGCTTTGATGTTTAATTCTTGTAGTTCTCTGTAGGTTCTAGTTATGCATTCCCTGTCCTGTGCAAGCTTGGCAAAGGCTTTTCCTCACTCTCTGGACTTGCTCTTCTTTTTGCTAATTGTTTCCATTGTTATACAGGAGACTTTTGATTCTACATGATCTCAAATTTAAGTTCTTGGGGTTACTTCTTACATTGTTGGGGCCCCTTTCAGAAATTCCTTTACCTATTCTCGTATCATGAAATATTTGGAGAAACACTATAAAGATCTTCTCACTTCCATCAATACGGCATGTGGGGGAACAAGTACTTTTAAAATGGGGGGGTCTAGGAAATGACTCCAAATCAGACCTTTCAAAGTCCCTAAATACTCATTGCAGCTGCCACAGAAGTTATTCCATAGATGTTCTGGGTGTCAGTGTGCCCAACTTGGGCTGCCCAGTCTAAGCCCTCGCCTGCCTATTGCTATCAAGTCCCTTTCCACCTCCAGTGTGAACTTTGCTGCCTGGGAGGTGAGGCTGATGGCGACAGCCTACCTGTGGATTCTGATTGGGGGGGGGCGGGAGGGAGTGACTTGGTCCTAAGAGTTCGGGGAATTCCCAGCATGCCTCGGCATACCTGTAGCATGAACCATCCAGGGTCCTGGCCATTATCTCACCCTTGAAGACATACAGTAGAAGGAGCCAGAGCCATGGCTCCTCTGGGGTGATACTAAGCCCCTCATCAGCACAAGCCTGAGACATGGCAGGCTGCTAGGGCTCAGGCCCTTCAGACATAATGATGGACTCTGCATAATAGACACTATCTGGCCTCTAGAGCCACCACTGCCCACATGGGAGGGATGAGGATATTTGTACCAGTCAGATGAGCAGGCCCGGGACATGGCTTAGATGCTGACAATGAGCCCACTGTCATTTCCCTTTGCCCTCGTCCCCACATGAGGATGAGCCAGGAGCATACCTGAGCTTTCATTTCCGAGTGTCCAGAAAGTGACGTGTTCCTTTCTGTATTACAGTAAACATGGAGAATTATTTATCAATATTCCAGCCACATCCTGTGCACACATACAAACCACACCCATGCCATGAGGACAGAGTCAGTGGCTCTGCCATTACTCTGAGATGTGGAGGGGGGCAGGTGCTGGGGCTTGGACCTTGAGATATTGTGCTGATCCCTGCATGACACAAGCTGCCCCTCTATAGCCAGCCTTGCCTATATGGAAAGTGTTATGAGTAGTTTTTCCTCCGCCGGTCAGGTCCCACCACCATGCCAAATAACACAGAGAGACAATGTATTAGATATAAATGCTATTGGCCATTTACTTGTTTCTTATCGGCTAGCTCTGTCTTAAATATTAACCCATTTCTATTCATCTAAGCACTTCCATGTGGTCTCATCTTACCAGAGAGAGGGGCTGGCATTCTGCTCTCTCCATCTTGGATCTCCTCCCTACTACATCCTCTTTCCTCCTAGTCTCCTCCACCACCTATCTTGCTTTCCTATTGGCCAACAGTGCTTTATTCATTAACCAATAAGAGAATCATTTACAGAATGACATCTCCCATCAGGAAAGGATGAGTCAGACGTCATCTTCATGACTATTTGTACCCCAAAGAGCCAAATCTGGCACCTTGCATATGTTTACAAATAAAGTTTTATTGGCACACGCCTGTGTCCATTTGGCTCTGGGTTGTCTGGCTGCTGGTGCTAAAATAATATGACCGAGTTCTTACAACAAACACCAGTGTGTCCACAAAACTGAAAATATTTACAATCCGGCCCTTTACAAAGAACCTCTGTCAGCTTTAACACACAGAGAGGAAGAGACACTGACACCAGCATCTCCAACCATATGAACTTCCCTTCCATGCTAATAAATCATCTGTGCCCAGTGGTGGCTGCCGGACGTGCCATTTCTCTAGACTATCGCGGCATCTATGGAGGCAGCAGCTCCCTCTTGAGATTGTTACCCATCTCATCTACATAGGGAGAAGGGGTGTGCCAGTACACAAAGCTGGTTCTCACTTCTGGTCATGCCAGGTGGTGTGGGGACTGGAGGGGCGGGCAGGAGGCAGCCTTGTGCACAGCAGGGGAGAGGTAATGTGGAATCTGTTGCTCCTATGGGCTGCAGGAGTGGCTCTCTGATTTATTATTTTAATTAAGTGCCTTTAAGCTTTAATTTCAAAAGTTAAATAAGCTGTCTTTGTATGTAAATCAAATCCAGAAAATTATTGCACATGAACTGGTGCACTGTCCTCTGAGGAGAGAGCCAGGTGCCCTGGCCCCTGTGTCCTGCAGCCATGGTGCTGGGGTAAGGCCCTGGAGACTTCAGCTAAGGGCTCATGTCAGAGCCCCTGGGAAAGGAGACAGGCCCGTGGAACTGCAGTTATCCGTCAGTCCTAGCTGTGCCCTCAGTACTGGCATAGTGTCGCTGCCCTACACACACAGACACAGGAACTGTGCTCAGCCCTGCACACCTGCAGCTCTGTCCTCATGCCCTGCCTCGTCCCCTCCGCTCAACCTACCCATTAAGCAGAGCAAATGCTTTTGTGTATTCGTGAGTGAGCTCTCATGTGCATAGGAAGGCTGGGAGCATGCACACTGGAGCCCAAGTCTCTGAGCAGCAGTGAGATCAGTCGCTGCAGCAAATAGACGCTGCAGCAGGCAGATGCTGCAGCAGATAGACACCGCAGCAGATAGACGCTGCAGCAGGTAGACGCCGCAGCAGATAGACGCTACAGCAGGTAGACGCCGCAGCAGGTAGACACTGCTGGAGGTAGACATTGCAGCAGGTAGACACCTAGGCTCAGGTAGATGCTGCAGCAGGTAGATGCCGCAGCAGGTAGACACTGTAGGGTCTGCATAGGCAGTGAGGGCTGCAATGACAGATGACAGAGCAATGCCCCAAAGGCAAAGGAATGGCAGGTTACTGTCCATAGGGACAGCTGGCGTCCACATCCTCCCTGCCTGTGGACACTCCTCCTGGGCTAATGGGGGTCTCTGGATTGCCCTCCTGCCATCTTGAAAGCCCCCCCATGGCTCAGCCCCAGGTGCCTATGTAGGAGACCCAGTCATGGTAATGAACAAGCCCTTTCCTGAGTGTCCTCCCACGGCCACTGGGTCCCTGGTTCTCACTCTCCTGTGTGTCAAGAAAGCCCTAAGGTCTCTCTCTGGACTGGATGAGCCTATCTTGGGGTGACCCACTGGACTGTGGGTGAGCACTAATTACCCAAGCACCCCCTGGAGACTATGGGAAATGCCTTGGCTTTGTAGATGCCTTTTAGCCTTCATTGACACCAGCTCACATCCCTGCTCTCAGCATTCAGATTCAAGTGTCCTTGTGGAGGGACAGAGGCACATGTCTCTGGTGCTGCCACCACACTGACCACCAGCCTCCCCCTTGGGAAAACTAGCAGAATTCAGTGTTCCCTCCTTTCTGATATTTTTGTTCCTCCCAAAGATTTTGAAAAATTGAAAGTGGGTTTCTGAGGCTTTGTTCTCCAGCTTGATCCCAGCAAGGATGAACCGAATTAAACATCGATGAGAGGGCTTGGGAGATGACTCACCTGCTAAAGTTCTTGCTGTGCCCATGGCAGAGTCCAGGTCTGATCCCCAGCAGCCATGTAAAAAGCCAGCTGCGGCACACTGAGCCAGGGAGATGAAAATGAGCCAACATGGCAAGGTGGGTAGGGAAAGGCACTCGCTGGTGACCCTGGCAAGCTGGTTTTAGTCTCTAGGAGGAAGAAGAGAACCAACTCCTGCGGGTGTCTTTTGACCCTACATGAGTGCTGTGGCACACACACACAGAGAGCAATTGCACACCGACGTTGTAAACGTGAGTGTTCTAGCAGCTCCCTGCACAGCCTGTGAACCTTTGTGTCTCCCTGCATTAGGTGGTTCCCACACTGTGTGTGTGGGAACTGAGGAGTTCCCTGTGTGCTGGGGGGAGACGGGCATCGTATGGCGAGAGTCTTTACACATCCACGTGGGTGCAGCAGAACTTGGCTGCTGTCTGAACAGACAGGTTCTACAGATCTCCCCTCATCCCTACCTGGTGTGCCAGCAGCAGCCGGAACCGCCCATCAGTGTCTGGGAACAAGGGTTGTGCCCTGTCATTTAGCTTGGTCCTTTTCTGCCCAAGTGACTGAACTGTAATCTGGATAAGCATTCCCCTTTCCCTGTGTCCTCCCATAGAACACAGACGCCCATGAGGACAGTTGTGTTCACGACCATAGGTGTGTGCAGTTAAAACCTTGGCATCATGTTAATCCGTCTCCATCATCGGGGCCATCTTTGCAGATGGCTGAGTGACCGGGGGTGGAAAGGAGGAGAGAGATCCAGGCACAGCCTTGGGTATGGCTTGACCAGAAGCAGCTAGCAGCTAGCAGCCCTGGTTTTTCCTCCATCTCTACAGCTTCAATTGGACTTGCTAGTCAGACCCCCCAATTGAAATATGCTGGTGATGGGTGCTGTTCTACATGTCCCTGAGACTAAGTAAAGTAACAAGGGATCTAATGTTTTCCCTAGTGTTAGCACAAACCCCAGGGAACAGGATCATGGGGCTCAGGCAGTGCCACATCCCATGAGGATTTGTTGGCTAGGCTCCCGTGGGAGCAGAAAGACACAGAACCTACAGTATTCAATGCATTTAAATGTCATGTCGGTGAGCAGCATTCAGTTAAAGCCAAGAAAGGAGAAAAGGAGCCAGCAGGAAGAAGCCTGAGTGGGAAGAGCAGGGCTCAGAGAGTTGTAGCCTTGGTGCTGTATATCTGGCCCTCTCCTCGTGTTTATAAATAAAACTTTATTGGAACATAGCCATGGCAGTGTTCCCCCATTGCCAGCACCTGCTGTCTTATTACAACAGCTGAACCGAGTAACTGCAAGAACTAAGATATACTCTGTCTGCCCCTGCCCAGAACGCAATGCCCACTCCAGCCTTTGACATACATTGAAGGAACCAGACCCGAGCTGAGGGGCATAGATGTCCTTGAAGACGTGTAGCTGAGAGGGTTGGCTCTGAGACATGATGCTCCTTCTAAGATTTGAGTCACGAGTAGGGGAGAGAAGGACAAACAGGAGAGAATGGAAGAAGGTTTGGAGGGATCTTGAACATGTGAACCTGGGCTCCCTGGTATATGCAAGTGGGTGTGAGTCCTTGGGGACACCAGGGCCCCAGGGCAGGCTTCAGGCTGGCTTTTTCTCCCTTCAGGTGTGTGCATGCAATGCAACAACACCCATTCCTGTTGATCTTCCACACCCACATCCCCTGTGTCCGATGTAGGGAGTAGAGGGGACACCTGATAGGACTCATAGGGTCTGCAGACTGCATGGATGCTGAGCTCCCTGCCTTCCTGCTGGAGCCTGGTGGGTCCAGTTGGAGAGCTGAGCTGAGTGTATCTTTAAATGGCAAACACCCTGCATCTCCATGTTGCTCCAAACCTCCACCAGCCAAAACAACAGTTTTTATTTTGTAAAACAAAATGGTGAATTAAATTGAGTATCCTTTCTGGTACTGAAAAAGAAAAAAACCGTGGAACAGCTGTGCACTTGAGATTCTTCCAGCGTCTCCTCCAGGCAAGCTGTGCCTTTTGCAGCTACCTTAGAGCATAATGCGGGAACCAGAGAGACGACTCAGTAGCTAAGAGCACTCACTGCTCTCACAGAGGGTGTGGGCTTGGTTCCCAGCATCCGCTTGCTTGGTGGCTCACAACAACCTATAACTACAGTTCCAAGGATCTGATGACCTCTTCTGGCCTACATGGGCACTGTATGTGCATGGTGCACATACATACAAGCAATCACACACACACACACACACACACACACACACACACACACACACACAAATAAACCTTTTAAAAGAACGACTCAAATCATAGCAAAGGCTTGGCTGGTGCAAAAAAAAAAAAGCCTGTCAGATTGGTACAAAACAAACAAAACAAAAACCTATAAAGTCATGGCCAACTATTTTACTTATATCACATGTGTTTTTGTTTATATTTTCTAAGCACCTACGTGATGCCTGTATAATTCAAATCTTTGGTGCTTTAGTAAGAAGCCTTAGACATTTGCAGAAGCACCCAGACACACATCCCTGAATTTCTGAGAATGGTCTTCCAGGGACAAACTAGTCACACAGAACTTCCTGCGTGAGCTGAGACCCTTGCAATAGAAGGTTCTGGGGATCCCTGGCAGCTACCACTTGTGAGGGGTGGCCCAATGTGACCTGATTTCTCCCCACCCCAATGGTGTTTCTGAGTGTGCAGGTCCCGGGCCTGACTCTGGGTTAGTGGGGATGAGCAGCCTAGGGCCACATGGCAACACAGTGAATTCTGAACCAGAGGGTGCCAGGAGCTGAGGCCACCCCCAGGAACAACATGTCCTCAGCACAGGTTCCCAGAACATCTCTCTCTCTCTCTCTCTCTCTCTCTCTCTCTCTCTCTCTCTCACACACACACACACACACACACACACACACACACACACACGAGAGAGAGAGAGACAGAGACAGAGAGAGGGGGAGAGAGAGAGAGGCAAGCACACATACCTGATGCTCAAGGGAACCTAGCACAGCTCCCAAGTACTAGAATTGGGAGAAGACAGGTATGTCCTCTCCTGGTGGCTTCAGAGATGGCAGAAGCGCAGACAGCATGTGCTAGTTAGTGTTTTTATTGCTGCAATGAAACACCAGGACCAAATGCAAGCTGTGGAGGAAAGGGTTTGTTTAGTTCACACTCCCACATCATTGTCTATCACCAAAGGAAGTCAGGACAGGAACTCAAGCAGGACAGGAACCAGGAGGCAGGAGGTGAGATGGGGCAGGGGTGGGGTGGGCAGATGCTGGTCACTGGTTTGATCCCCATGGCTGCTCAGCTTGCTTTCTGTAGAACTCAGATCCACCAGTCCAGGGTTAGCCCCACCCACAGTGGGCTGGGCTCTCCCCCATCAATCACTGATTGAGAAAGTGCTGGATAGGATGCCCACAGACCAATCTTATGCAGGTATTTCCTCCATGGAGGTCTCCTCCTGTCAGATGACTTGACATAAAACTAGCCAGAAAGGAACCACTGTCCTGTCCATCACTCCTAATCTCCGGAAATGAACACCGTGCCGTGTGGGGCTGGTTTCTAATGGCACTATTTGGTACCTCTCATCCCTTGCTGTCAGAAGTGGGTTTCAGTCACCTGTTAGTAAGGCTGGGCCCCTTGGCGGCTCCAGAGGAGAGTCTAAGTCTGCCCTCTGAAGCCTGCTCCTCTGCACCATCACACACACACTCTCTCTCTCTCTCTCTCTCTCTCTCCTCACCACCTCCCCATCTCTTTCTGCCTGCCTTGCTTCCCTCCTCCAAGGACCACCTACTTCACCCAGCTTCACTTTTACCCAGAGGTCCCCACCTCAGCCCCTCTCTCAAGTCCTTTTAGCCTTTGTGGCCATAATCGACCTGCATTATGCATTTCTGCACACCTGGAATTTTGCCTGGGCACTGACTACCATGGCTGGGTCCAGAATACACTAGACCAGCTCCTCCAAGAGCTGTTCTTCCCAACGGGGCATGCCAGGCTGGCACGGGTTCTGGGTTTCTTCTTAAACCCTGACTGACCCATCTGTGAGGTTTTGATGTTGTTTCTGGGTCCTGTGAGCTGCAATTTTCCCTGCAATTAGCGGTAGGAAGTAAAGAAGGCAGGAAGGTCTGTGCGAGCCATTCTGGAGGTGTGTAAAGGACACTGTGGAGGTTCCAGGATCCAGCTGGGGGGGGGGCGGTGGAGGAAGCCTAACCAGTGTCCAGGAGAAAAGGAAGGAGAACCATGAAGTAGGAAAACGTCAGCAGCTGACCTCACACCTACCTGCTCAGGAGTGTGTGTGTGTGTGTGTGTGTGTGTGTGTGTGTGTAAGGCAAGCATCTCACAGAAGTCACAGGCCCATGGTAGCTGCTCACATAAAGATTTATGGGTTGTGAATGTTGGGCATTTAGGGGGAAATTTAGAGGAGAAAATTATCCCTCAGAACATCTAGCTGGGGTTGGGATACTTGTGGAAGAAGCCTCAGGCACCTGTTTCCAGAGCTCCACATATGAGTCTCATCTGGACAGGCCAGCTCTGGTTTTGCTGCTCGGAGCTGATGAACTGCACTGCCCAATGTCATCTCCACCCCGCCGTAGAGCGTGGGTCATGCTCATGTGACAGACCAGACCTTGTGACTACAGGCCATCCAGTTTACAGTGTGATCTTTCCAGTGGGTGTCAATCAGGTCCAGGTGCACACTTCCTGCTCTGTCCCTTCCAGAGCTGTCTTCTGCAGCTCCTAGAATCTCACCCCAGTTCCTCATGGAATCTCAACGTGATCCAGCCCTGCAGCCTTCCTGACCCCGACTCTGCTCCCACTGGAACGCCCACCTGGGCACAGAGATGGCAGGAGCAGCCGCTTTCTCCCTAACCCTCTGTCTGCAATGAACAGCACGTTGTCTGCCACTGCCTGTGCTTGGGACCTTTTAGCTGGATCAATGCACCAATAGGTTTTTGTATAAACCGATAACAAGATGTATGCTAAACCTGGAAGATACCCTGAGGAGGGTGTGTCCTCAGAGTAGATATGGTGATGGTGGTGATTGTGATGGTGGTGATGATGGTTGTGATGATGGTGGTGGTGATAGTGATGATGGTGATGATGATGATGATGGTGATGGTGGTGATTGTGACGGTGGTGGTGATAATGGTTGTGATGATGATGGTGGTGGTGGTGATGGTGATAATGGTGATAGTGCTGATAGAAACGGTGATGATGGTAATTATGATACTGATGTGATGATCATGGTAGTAATGAAAGTATTGGCGATGATAGAAATGATGGTGTAGACAATGCCAGTAATGCTAGTGATGTTAATGATGACAGTTGTAGTAGTGGTGAGATGGATAATGATTATGGTGATATTGATGGTTACAACAGTGATAACGATGAGGTGGTAGCATCTGGTGATGGTGATGTTGCTGGTAATGGTGATGGTGATGGTGATGTTGCTGGTGATGGTGATGTTGATGTTGGTGGTGATGGTGATGTTGCTGATGATGGTGATGTTGCTGGTGATGGTGATGTTGATGTTGGTGGTGATGGTGATGGTGATGGTGATGTTGCTGGTGATGGTGATGTTGGTGGTGATGGTGATGTTGGTGGTAATGGTGATGGTGATGTTGATGTTGGTGGTGATGGTGATGTTGCTGATGATGGTGATGTTGCTGGTGATGGTGATGTTGCTGGTGATGGTGATGTTGGTGGTGATGGTGATGGTGATGTTGGTGGGGATAGTGATGCAGCGGTGATGGTGGTGAGACAGTGTGATGATGATGCTGTTAATGACAATGGTGGGTGGAGAGAGTGTTGATGGTAGTAATAAGAGTGATGGGGATGTCACCAACAACAGCTACACCGCACACTCCAGCGCTGCTCTGCTCCCTCACAATCCTGACACCTTTCTCACACAAAACCAATGATGCTCATTCCAGCCTTAGGACGGTGAGGAACTTACCTTGCAGAGAGTTGAAGTGATGTCATCAGGATTCCCAACCAATGAGTAGCAGGGCTGGATCTGAATACTAGATACTGGCCCCTCAGACTGCTCTTTTTTGTTTATTGAGTTTACATTTTCCCACTCCCCTTCCCTCCCCCTTCCACTGTAACCCCTACCCCGATGCTCCCAATTTACTCTGGAGATCTTGTTGTTTTCCCCTTCCTAGGTGGATCCATGTATGCCTCTCTTACCCCTCTTTGTTACCTAGGCTCTCTGGGGTTGTGGCCTGTAGGCTGGTTGTCTTTTGCTTTACATCTAATATCCACTTATAAGTGAGTACAAATTTGTCTTTCTGGGTCTGGGTTACCTCATTCAGGATGGCTTTTTTCTGGATCTGTCCATTTGCCTGCAAATTTCAAGATGTCATTGTTTTATTTGTTTTTTAACCTTTGAGTAGTACTCCATTGTGTAAATATATCACATTTTCTTTATCCATTCTTTGGTTGAGGAGCATCTAAGTTGTTTCCAAGATCTGGCTCTTACAAATAATGCTTCTACGAACATAGTTGAACAAGTGTCCTTCTAATGTGTGTGCATCTTGTGGGTATATGCCCAAAAGTGGTATTGTAGGCTCTTGAAATAGATTGATTCCCAATTTTATGAGCAACTGCCATAATGATTTCCCAAGTGGATGTACAAGTTTACATTCCCACCAGCAATGGAGGAGTGTTCCCCTACTCCACATCCTCTCCAGCATAAGCTGTCTTCAGAGTTTTTGATCTTGGCCATTCTGACTGGTATAAGATGGTATCTCAGAGTTGTTTTGATTTGCATTTCTCTAATGACTAATGATGTTGAGCATTTCCTTAAATGTCTTTTGACCATTTGGGATTCCTCTACTGAGATTTCTCTGTTTAGATATATACCCTTTTTTTATTGGATTATTTGGTCTTTTGACGTCAAGTCTCTTGGGTTCTTTGTATATTTTGAAGATCAGTCCTCCGTCAGATGTGGGGTTGGTGAAGATATTTTTCCATTCTGTAGGGAGCCGTTTTGTCTTGTTGACCATGTTCTTTGCTTTACAGAAGCTTCTCTGTTTTGGGAGGTTGCATTTAGTCATTGTTGCTCTCAGTGCTATTGGTGCTATAATTAGGAAGTGAAGACCACACTCTGCCCCCTTGGAAACTCACCAGCCCATGAGCAGACATTATACCGCCCCATGCACAGCAACTGGGTAACAGTTCAGAAGGCAATTGGGCTGTTAATGAATGCACTCATTCATCTACCATCTAAGCACTCAGTCTGTGCTAAGCCATAGGTTGAGAGTTACAGAACAGACATGTTGTTGGGAGGCTTGAGCACAGGAGATGAGTGTCTCTCCTGACCTCCAGTGACCCACAATCAGGGGCCAGAGTCAAGAACAGAATTACAATGGGATTCAAGGCAAGTTAGGGGTAGCCCAGATACTCAGCTCTAGAGTCTCCATTTCACATAGAGATAGGAAGACAAACAGTCAGGGAGGGACAGATGGATGCTCCTGCTGGAACTTACCTCTGGGCTTGGGAGGGGAAAGGAAGGTAAGGAAGGCTGGCAGCTTAGAGTAGGATCCCCAAAGTCCTCATCAGGACAAGACAGGTGACACTTTTGGAGTGCCTCCCTCTTTGTGGATCTCCCATTTCATTTCCCAGTGGCCACTCTGCTGGGATGTCAGCTCAGTTTCCAAACTCGTTAGACCACATCACCACCAGATCTGAGGGCCGGGAAGCAGCACTAAGTCGTATCTGAGGTCACTCATCTAAAGTGACCACGGGATCCCAGGTGGAGTTCTAAGCACTCATGAGCCCAAGACCACAGCAAAACTACGTACATCACCTTCCGTTCTTACTGATTTCAGTAAACCCAAACTGGAAGGAAGAACAGTGCTGGACACTAAGGAAATGCCAGACACTTCATGTTTTAAATGTTGGGGACAACCCCAGGGCCTGGTGTATGTTAGGCAAGTCCTCTTCCACTGAACCATATCCCAGCCCAGGAAAAGTCCCTGTTTCACCAAAATGGGTGAGCGGTGCTAGCCCAAAGGGAAACACCGGACAATGGCACTTTCCACATCCCCATGGTGGCCCTCAGCCACGTCCCCACGTCAAGCCAGCCGGTGGCCGTCAGCCACATTCTTGCTCCCTGGGGTCAAGTAGGAGAGGCCACGAGGAAGGCGGGGCTGCCCATCCTTGCTAGAAGCAAGGAGCAGAAGGGAGTAGTTCTGGGCCTGGGAGCGTGGACCCCATGTCCCTGACTGGTTCCAGACACAAGTAAACAGTGCTGACTCCACAGGGGAAACTGAGTCATCCATTGGCTCTAAGGTGCCTGTGGCCTTCTGGGTCCCCAGGGCCATGGCTCCCTTCTCCCATCATTATCCCCTGCTTTCCTCCAGGGGAGGAAAGCCACTTGTACTTCTGGAGGTGGACAGGGTTCTGTGTGCATGTGTGTAGTGTGTGTACATATGTGCAGGCATGTTCACGTGAGTGTGCACAAGCACGTGTGCAGTTACCCATGCACAGAAGTACACGTGCACATGTGTTCATGGGGAAGCCTGAGGTCCATGTCAGGTGTCTTCAACCACTCTTCCATTTTTAACTCGAACAGATCCTCCTTGACCTCAGAGCTGGCTAATTTGGCTCCTACAGTACACCACAGTAATTTTCTGTCTCTGCCTCCCAAAGGCTGAGATTACAGGCCACTGCTACGCTGGGCTTTTATGTGGGCCCTGGGGGTCAGAACTGTGGTCCTCAGGCTTGCACCGTGAGCACTTTATCCACCCAGCCATCTCTCCAGCCTCATTTGTGTCTTTCACTCAACTCTCCCCCAAGAATGCACTGTCCTGTACACTGTGGTTGGCAGTTATTTGCCCCCCTTTATGTGCCTGCCTTTCCCTGGAAAAGCAAAGCAACCCTTGCACCTCATAAATTTTAACTGCCTTTCGGCTGATGTGCTCCTCGTCTGGATCGTTTTATCAGCCTCACTTTGATTGTGAGCCCGAGGGCTGAGACCTCATCCCGTTTCATCTCTGAGCATCTCCAAGCTCACTCTTGGCACGGGGCTCGTAAAAAACCACGAGGAGATAAATACATGCAAACATCTCTAATTGTTTTACTTACAGGCATCTGACAATGGATCAGAGCATGTGTGTGTCGTGCCACATCAGAGCCCTGCACGCCATTTCCTCGAATGCCTTAATCTGCTCTTTGGGTATTAGTGATTTGTAAAACATGATTTATTTGCTTAGAATGTTCTTCATAGCTTTGAAACTGTGCATGGTGTAGAGGAAAAACTTAATCTCTGATTCCTCGTTAGAGCTTGCCAAGTAGGCTTCCTAGGGTTGGCTCTGCTTCACGGGAACTTTTTGTTGGTGATGGTGATGATTTGGGTTTGGGGGAAGGAAGGGATGGAGGGAGAGATGGGGGAGGGAAATGATAAACAGACAGACAGACAGACAGACAGGTGCATTGCACATGGCACTAGGTTGCATAGAGGCATTGTTACACAAGCATGTGATGTGCCCTGAGCATGTTCCTCCATCCCTATAGCTCTGACTTCCCGCTTACTCCCTCAGCCTCCTTCCTCCCCCAGGTAGTTTGGCTTGTCACGACATGCAAATATACTTGATTTTATGTATCTGTATAAAATCTGAGATCCATGTATAAAAGAAAATGTAGTGTTTTTCTTCCTGGGCCTGGCTTGTTTCACTTACCTTGATGGTGTCCAACCCCTCCCTTTTCCTGAAAACAACATAATTTTGTTCATTTTTATGGCTGAATAAAATTCATTGTGTGTACAAACCACATTTTCTCTATCCGCTCCTCCGGACCTGGATGCTAGGTTGTCCTCGTAAATTCTGTGGGCGGGGTAGTGATGAACAGCAACACCAAGTACCTCTGATACGTGTTGACTGTTGAATAAGTAGCAGACACGTCATGGTGGGTCACAGTTTGAGAAAGCTCCATACGGATTTCTGACGTGGCTCGACGGGTTTACATTCCCACCAGCACTGAGTGAAGAACCCTTTTCTCCACATCTTCTTTTTGTTTTCTTAATGATGGCCATTCTGCTTGGTGTTTGGTTGATTGGTTTGGGTCTTTTGAAATAGGGTTTCACTCTGTACTCAGGCTGCCTCAAACTCACTGTGCAACCCAGACTGACCTCAAATTCATGGCTATCCTGCTTCTACCTCTCTCCTGTGCTGGTGTGAGCCACCATGCCTCCTGTGCTGGCGCCACACATGTGAGCCACTGTGCCTGCTTCATCTCATGTATAGTGACCTTTAAAGACTGAGTATTTCTCTTAAGAGGAAACCTAAGTCTTCCTTCTGCCTATGTGTTAATGTTGTTGACAACAAAAGATTTCAAAACACACAACAAACATGTATAACACACACACAGACATAGACATGCACACATTTACATATTCCAGAAACATCCCCATACACATATGCTACAACATATGTGCACACACACACATGCACACACACACACACACACACACAGAGAGAGAGAGAGAGAGAGAGAGAGAGGTCCGTCTTGGACTCTGGCACAGACTCATCAGCAGTGACCCTGAACCTGAGTTTCATGTTGCTTAGCAAAGGAGCTGTGGTTGAGCCAATCTCGTCTTACCCACTGCATTCCACTTTGTTTATAATGTTGTCAACTCCCCAGTGTTCAGGAAAAAAAATTTTTGACTGTACACAATACCCCGTGACTCACATAATTTAAGAGGTGACAGCCTCAGGCAGAGGGAACGCCCACAAGAAAGCAGCTCAAACTATGCCATTCTGTCCTCCAAACCATGTCACACAGATGCTCTGTGCCAAGAAGACATGGCAATGCTGAAACCTTAGGGAGGGCAAAAGCCACACAGTGTCTGGGGGCCTGAGAGCCAGGCATGGAGACCTGCGTCTGTCTTGACTCCCGGTACTTCTCTGTGATGCGCTCCTGCACGCCAGTGCTGAGGTG
Organism: Phodopus roborovskii; assembly: GCF_943737965.1. NCBI lineage: Eukaryota > Metazoa > Chordata > Mammalia > Rodentia > Cricetidae > Phodopus > Phodopus roborovskii. The sequence goes on along the minus strand of NW_026125059.1, from coordinate 2,282,155 downwards.
CCAGAGACAAAAGGTGTTAGAAGCCTGAAGGCCAGCCTTGCCAAGTAAGTGAGCTCTAGGCTCAGTGAGATACCCTGTCTCAAGATTCGTAATGGGCAGCAATGGGGAAGACACATCATCAACCTCTGGCCTCCACACACATGTACACACATGAGCATGTGCATGTAATGCATGCACGCACACACCCCAGGGACCTTCCTTGTCACCAGAAGCAGAAATGTCAAGCTGAAGTCTCTGCCGGTTGGAAGAAGATTGTGGGAGTAGGGTAGCCAGGAGTGTCCCTGCTTCTGAGCAGCAGACACACAGGAGAGAATGGCCCTCTCCCAGCCCATGACTTTCTTGCTCTGCCATTGTCTATTTACCCCCAGCCTGTGATGTCCTTCCCTAACCCTAGACCCTCTGTGTACTATAATTCTCTTAACAATTTACCAAGCCGTAAAGAGTGTTTGTGTATAAAACTTGGTTCATGAATACTCAGAGTCAGACGTCAGAACCGAAGCGTTTGAAAAGCAGTGTCTGTCTTGTCTTAAGATAGCGTAAGATGCCCACCATGTGCCAACATAAGCTGTCTCCCAACAAAGCCAGCTGAGTGAGAAGGGCCAGTGCAGACTTATCTTCTGACCTAATGTCCAGCTGTACAGAAAGTGTCAGACCCACCACTGTGTTTGCCTTGGGTCTGTCATCTGGAGGGAATGTGGGAAAACCTTCACCAGCTCTGGATTGCTCACTGGGGAAAGTGTCACTTCTCCTCTCCATGGGGATTGTGGGTATTATCCTGAAGTCAGGCACTGGCAAGAAGAAGCTTCTCATTTCTTTAACTTTTGTGTGTGTGTGTGTGTGTGTGTGTGTGTGTGTGTGTGTGTGTGTGTGTGTGTGTGTTATTTATTGAAACAGAGTTTCCTGCTGAGCCCAGAGTTCACAGATTCTAACTAGTCTAGCTAGCCAGTTTGTTCTGGGGAGCCCCTGTCTCTGCCCCTCCTGAGGATGGGGCAGCTGGAATTACAGGAGGCCTCCATACCTGCCTGGCTTTACAGGCATTCTGAGGATGCGCTCCTTACTTACACCTGTGCAGCAGGTACTTCATCCACTGAGATACCTCTGCATCCCTGGCAAGGGTTGGTGTAGTGAGATAGTCCTTTTGTGGCACTGACCACACCAATTGGGGGTGGAGCCATGGGCAGAAGTGACCTGTGGAAGGTGGTCGGACAGAGAGCCGAGCCGGGAAAAGCTCTCTTGCTGGCGTGCCTCGGACAGGGGAGCATCAGGTGGAATTTCCTGGTGTTCATCTGTCTAGGTTGTAAGTTATTTCTCCCTAAATAAACATCTATTTGGCCTATTTGTTTATCCTGATCCATATTTAACCGCAATAGGTTGGCTTCTTAAACTTCAGCTGAGATGAGGCAGTGGAAGCCATGCCAGGAGCCCAGCAGGGAAAGGCACTGGCCTCTCTGCTCTCAGAACAGCCTCTAACCTGAACATGAAGGACTCTTCATTGGAAACTTGAGTTCCCAAGTTGGATGTTTGTTCCCTTGAACATCATGCATCAGTACTACCACGTGCATCTAGAAGCCCCTACGGATAGGGAAGCCGTAGATTGCCACCCCAGTGTCTTCAAAATTCTTTGCCTTGGACTTTGTCCCTTTTTATAACAGAATTTCATTTCATAGCTCGTTGTCATAGGCCACTTAATAACCCCTGGAACCTGCAACTCTACCACCTCACTGGCAACTGGGGCCTTTCTGTGTGACTAAGTCAGGACCTTGAGATGGGGCAGGGGATATTCTGAGTGGATATGAGACCACATGGTCTGATAAGGGGGGGGGTAGAGAAGATCCTGAGAGAACTCAAGCTGAAGGCAGAGCGATGTTGGACCATGAGACAAGGACCTCAGTGGCCTTCAGAATCTGAAAACAGACAGGAAGTGGGCGGTTGCCCAGGCATCTGGAAGGGCTGCAGCCAGGCTGGCCCCACTCTGAATCCTGCCCTCAGAACTGTGCTCTAGTGTGTCAGTGTGAGGGTGTGGCTAAGCCCCAAACTCCCTTGCTATGGTCTGACAGCAGTAGTGTGTGCCACGCTCTACCCTGGGTGCTAGGTCACATAAGGCCACAAGAGTTCCCCTCAGTGGACTTCCAATGCTGAGCAACTCTCCGGGCTGCTTTCCCCTAGGCTCAGTGACCTCCCTGTCCTTCCAAGGATCCTAACCCAGTATTTGTAGTCTGAGAAGCCTGTGGGAGAAAGCCATGCTCATTACAACCCTTCTCCATGATGGGGCATCCATAGCAACCTCTCTGTTGTGTTCCATATGAGAAACAGTTAATAAATGCAGAGAAGAGGATATTTTATGGTTTTCCTAATATGCAGAGATAGGGGCAGATGTTGATCAATTCTTACTCGGTATGAGACTATTAGATGGAATTCTTACCCTTGCCAGGTGCCATGAAAAATGGCATCCTTCTATTCCACCAAGGTCCTTGTCCAAATCATACATGATGTCATATGATTTTATGGACTGTGTTTTCTTGGCAAGTTCATGGGAAAGACAGAACTGTGGGGACCAGGCTCTGCCTGTCACACGGGGAGTCCATGAAGTGGGTGGATGAGAGCTTTCTCATGCTGGTACCCTGTAATACCCTCCCACTATACCATCTTTCCATGAAAATGCCATCTCCATTGTCTTCTGGGAGAGGAAGCACCATGATTTAGCATATATGAGCTTTGGCATGTGGTGGTATCCTTCAAGACTTCCAGCCCAAAACAAGCACATCCCTTGGGACTTGGGGACAAGTGTGGCCAGGTTAAGCAATCGCCAACGTCAGTAGAAACAGTGTGTGTGAGAGCCAGTGCCCCACAGTAGGACAGCAGGCTTGATGGGGCTAGGATTACAAAGACACTGATTACATAATCCATTCCAACCCAGCTGCCAGGAGGTATTGAATGGGAAGCCATGGCTTCTCTGCCAGGGTACAGTGACCCGGGCTGTCAATGCCTATGAGGGAATGACAAGGAGTAAATCAGCTCATCACCTAGGTTCAAAGCTCTAAGCCCCACCCCACTTCCAGAGAGGAATGCATCCGGCAAGTTGCCCCAAGGGAAGGTAGTCCAGAAGTCTATTCTTTCTCTGCAATGCTGGGAAAGTGATAGTGGCCTTCATTGACACCCTGTCCTCCAGCCAGCAAATGTCTGGTAAAGCTTCCTTCCTCATTGTCCTTGAGAAGTTGGAGAGCAGGTGTCAGTGCTTGAGCCCCACCCATTCCAACCTAAGACAGCCATGGAGGCCAGGCCACCCCATAGTCAAGGCTAGAACATTTCCCAAGCAAGTAACTACTGGTTCTCCCTTGGTACAGCAGTTCCCCAACCTTCGTTTAAGCAGAAGATAACACAAGCAAAGAAGCTTCCAGAACCAGTTATCCTCATGCTGGTCACCCCCGACCCTGAGTCCTGGGCGGTGGACTCTACAGCACATCACCAACCTCCTTTTCTTTTCTAATGAAGCTGCCCCTGGGCAAAACTGGCATAGCTTCCCTTGCAGACCTGAATCGAGGCGGGACTCATGCGTCCCCAGAGGGAGCCAGATCCCTAACCGAACTGACAGGTACTGGTGTGAGAATCGGGAGAGGGAGAGGGATTGCATAATCTAAGAGGTTTTCTATCCGAACAGACTGTCTGACAACTGGAGACATTTCTCAGAACTGTCTGGCTCCGGGATCCCAGTGAGAATGAGCTTGGCATGATGTGAGAAGCCATGCTGGGTCCAGGGGTAAGGGCCGCCCTGCATGGGTGGGCATGGCTGGGGAGCTGCTCTTTGGGGGAGTGCTGAGGGGTTGATCTGGGAATGTGGTTCCTGGGAGAGCACTTCCTAGCATGTTCAAGGTCTTAGGTTTGATTCCCCGGCACTAAAAAGAAAATCCTAAGAAGGGCTGAGTGGCGGGCGCTCTTGGTATCGAGGACGACTGTAGCTCATTTCCTCCAGTATGAACTCTGAAGGCTCACCTTGGTGCTGAGCAAAGCAATGCTTGCACGAGGGTGGGCCTGACTGAATTCCTCCTTGTCCCCGTGCCTTGGCCCTCCTCTCTACAACAGAGACCTCAGTGTTGTCCTTGGGAAGCTATGAGCTTCCCCCAGGCACCCACACCGTGCCTGTTTAGCCAGCACAGGCTGTCACCACTGCTCTCCTGTGGACTCTGCTCTAACCCTGCTTGCTTCATGGTGAGCTCCTACTCAGGCTTCAACACCTTGTGAGACTGATCCTCCTGAGGCAGCTTCCCCGGCATCTTGGACCAGGCTCTGGTGGCCCTGCTCCACAGGAATCTGGGCTGCTTTGGCCACCTGGGTCAGCTCATGTACCCTGCTGTTCCTTGGACAGGCTGCCAAATGGCCTTGACTATTGCCTTGGCAGCAGCCTGGCCATGCCCACCCCCATCTGCCCTCTGTGAGCACTGATGTCTCCCCAGATGACTGCAGCACACTATAGCAACTCCGGGACAAATAGAAGACCAGACCCTGTGGCCTCTCTCCGGCGCCAGTTTGGTGCCTGCAGCCCAGTCTCTGCCATCTGCTCTGTCAGGCGCAACCTAAGCTTGCCTTCTGTGGGCATCTGCAGGCTCAACCCTGTCTACACGGTGGCACATGGGTGGGTGGCATCCAGCCCAGATCAGGAAACACTCTTGTGTTCCTGTAGGTGTGCAGCACACACACACACACACACACACACACACACACACACACACACACACCTGTGGGTGGACATACACCACATGTAATAAGTATTCTCTTCAAACTCACAGTCCCTGAGAGCCACACTCCCTGTGTTCCCGCAGAGACCGCACGGTTAAATGGAATCATCTCCCAGCCCAACACACTGATGTCATTGCTTTCTTCCCTATTAACTTTTGTGTCCAAAGCCAAGAAGACAATATTTTTATGCCCTGGAGGAAAGATGCTGAGACAGTGACTCTCTGGAGAGTATGTGGCCAGGAGCCTTTGTAGCTGGCACAATGTGAACCTAATCATATAAGCGTCCACCCTGGCGGCAGCTGCTGTGCCTTCCTTTGCTCCTAATGAGCCTTTCTGGACACTGAGGCTGATCTCTGATGAGTTATTGATACTGATTTCCAGCTTGAATAATTGCACAAGGAGCACTGGGCCTGAAGTGGGGATGTGTTTGACAGTTGGAGGAATGAGCCTCCGACCTTGCCCTTCAGCGTATTCCAGGCAGTGATGAGATTTCTTCTGGGGTGATTTCCACACCCTGAGTCTAAGATAAGCAGATCCCTACTCCGTACATCAGAGGAGCACGTCGCAATGACCGGTGCCCTGAATAGAGTCCCTTTGCTCAGTGTCAGATCTCAGCGATGCACTCCCTTCTTCCTGTATTTGAGCACACATTACTCTTCGGCTGCTTGCATTAGCAGTCAAATTAGGAACCTCTCCATGTATATTGCAGTGGGTGTCACCTTATAGAGACTGGAAAGGAGCCAGCAACCGGGCTGATGTGGAGTAAGAGTCTAGGGCAAGCGATGAGCAGCCACGCCCATCTCCTATCATCCGTACCTTATCTAATAAGCAGGCTGAGTTCAGATTTGTGGGTGTCCCAGTGGGATTCTCAGAGGTTTGTCATGAGCGGTGTGGGATGCTGGGACTCTCTGGGTACCTGTCATGACTCTCCCATGAAATGCAGCTCCATTGGGCAGAGATGGGTACAAGGTCTGTCTGTACAGCAAAAAAAAAAAAACCCTGTTTGTAGTGCTGTCTAACCGGTGAACCTGTAACAGTGACCACACCCCCTTTGGGCGTGGCTTCAGGCGGACAGAAGCAGAAAGAGGAAGCTTGAGGCTTGGCTTCTGTTTGCATGGTCTTTCTGGTGGGTCAGCCAATCCTGTAGGAAGGGCAGAGAAATACTCCCACGATTCTTTGAATTTTTCTGTGTAAGTGTTCCCCCAATAAGCACCCGCTCATCATTCATCTTGGGTCTAGTGAAATAATTACCCCCCTCGCCTTCACCTGTTTAATGAAGGCCTGGAGGCACTCGTGGGCACAGGGGCCCCTGGGAAGGAAGTGTGGTGTCCCTGCTGCCCAGGACCAGTGGCCAGTGCCGGCATGCCCCACCACCCCACTCCACTCCACCCCACCCCGCCTACTACCTGTCTGTCTCTCTCTCTGAATGTTGTCTTTCTGCTTATCTGTCTGTCTGTCTGCCTCGTTCTGTCTCGCATGCTCTCTGTGACTCTCCCTCCCACCTCTCTCTAACTCTCTGCCCTCTCTTTTCTTCTGTATCCCACTCTGTTACTGTCCAGGCATCTGTACTGGCCTGCCCTTGGGGTTCTGACAGGACACGCCCTCAGCTGCAGCCACTAAGAGCACCACCTGTGAATGTTCACTATGTTCCCTTCTAAAAGGGCCCTGCCCACCTCCCATCCCTCTCTCCCTCTCTCTCTCCCTCTCTGCTTCTCTGCCTGTCTCTCTGTCTCTCCTTCTTCCCCAACCCCAGCTCTCTCTTCTCTTCAGCGACTCATGTTCTCACAGTCCTGTCTCCCCTCACTGCTTTCCCATTCACTTCCCCTAATAAAAAACCCTCCACCCAAGCTCTGCTGCATGGGATCTTTCTCTGGCACACTACTTTTTAAAAATTACAACACCCTCCCTTTCCGGCTTTCTCCCTCATGCACAGGCTCCTCCCCATCTCTCTCAGGCTCTGCTTTCTCTGTCACTCATCAGCCCCTGGGCCACCAGCTACATGCCATTTGACAGTGTGATCTGGCAGATGCCATTCTCAAAATGAGGCTTGTACATGATGTGATGTTCCCTCTGCCCAATCTCAGATCTGGATCCTTGTTCCAGCAGTGGCCAGTATGGGGAGAAGGAGGAGGACCTGACAGAGAGTGATCTGGAATGTGGTGGAATACGGGGTGACTTCCCAGACACCAAGGGCCTGGTAGACAGGTCTATGCCCTGGAGGCCTCCTCAGCCCACCTAGCACTTGGATGCCCTCACCTCTAAATTGTCTCCCAGTACCTATAGCCAGTTCCAGTCCTGGAAAGGCTATAGTGTTCAGAAATTATTTTCTTCCCACCCTGGGGGAATCGGGGTCAAAGGTCTAAGACCAACTGGGAGAGAAAAAGGAGCCAGAGCCATCAGCCTGTCCCTAGTGGGAGACTTCGCCTGTTTCCCGGTCTGTGGATCGCTATGGTCCTATATAAACACCATCACTCTGAATCTTCCTTCACCACGTGTCCCTGAAATCCAGATGCCAAGCCAAATACACAAACCATGTGGAAAAATAATCCCACCCTGTCACAGGGAGACTGGACCCTTATCGTGCACAGGGCTCCAGGCAGAGCTGTCTCCTGCCAGGATATGTCAGCCAAGCATGTTTGTTGTGGTGGGTTTTGTTTTGTTTTTTGTTTGTTTGTTTGTTTTTGTTTGTTTGGTTTTGGTTTTTTGTTTTGTTTTGTTCTGTTTTATTTCATGAAATCTGTAATACCATGGCCTTCTGGATTGAATGGGTAGTACGGTTCATTAAAAACCCAAAGCATTTTCACACCACTGAGAAAGAGAAGCAGAGATAGACTGTGATGGTATGTGTCTGTGTTTCTGGGAGAAGGACATAGGGGTTCTGCCCTGTCACTCTCCACCATACCTCTCTGAGACAGCCTCACACCAAAGCCAGAGCCCACTGTTTCAGCGAGACTGGCGGGCAGCAAGTTCTGGGGATCAGACTGCCTTCTGCCTCTAGTGCTGAGGTTAAAGGGACATATGGCTGTGCTTGGCTTCTGTGTAGGTGCTGGGGATCTGAACTCAGGTCCTCATTCATGAGCAGCCAATGCCCTTAACCATTGAGCCATCTTCCCAGACTAATCCACGGCTTTAAAAGAAATCAGATGTGAACCTTGGCGTGTCGTGGCAAAAAGGAACGTGGCTGTCCAGGCAAAAGTCAGCTATGTAATAGGATGAGTAAAAAAAAATGTTTCTAAGGAGTTTTGCCAATACGTGGACTCCAAGCAACATCCGAGGTTTTAGATGAAGCAGGATCAGCACTGTGGAACCTGAGCCGCAGCACAGGCTCCCTTGGACCAGGGATCTCTGCCTGGGCCAGCCTGCTCTGAAAGACTACCCTGGCTCCTGGCTGGGTTTTTATGCAGTCAGTTCAAGGGTCAGTGGGAGAAGGTTTTCACTGAGAACAGGAAATGAGGACATTGGAACAGACAGAGGAACGTCGTGTCTGAGATTTTTGCTCATGGCCAGTTTAAAGAAGCAAGCCTGCCTGGTTCTGCCGGGTGTGGCATGGCTGGGCCTCCTGCCTGCTCTGCACTTCATCCCCGGTGCTTGGATGCAGTCATGGCTCCCTTCTCGTCACCTCCTCTGCTGTTTTCACAGTCCTTTTCTCCTTGCCCCTTATCCCTCCAGCTAAAGTAAGGCCTGTCTCTCCCCTTCACTCTTCCTCCACTCCCCCTGCACCCCAAATCCGATGCTGCTGAGTCGATCTGACCGAGTCTGAAAAGCATCCCTGGATGCATGTGACTTGTCACTGCATTCGATGGCCCGGTCACCTGTCTACCAAGCCACTGAAAGGAGTCGATCTTTCTACTGTGGAGTCCCTCCACACGTCCCTTTTAAACCTGGTGCTTTTCCTGGGGTTTTATGACAGGCCGTCACCCTGTGCCAGCCCCGAGAGCCTTTCAGTACTGCCAGCCTGTCCCAGGTGAGGGCCACCGTGTGTTCCAACCTCCTAGATTGGTCTACAAAGTATTAGCAATGTGTTCACCCACGGCCACCAAACAAATATATAGATGTCATTGTTGTTGTGAGAACAAAGGAGACGGGCCTGTCCGTTGTTAACCACTCACAGATTGTCTTTCTCTAGCATCATTCAAGCCTTTTTCTTGGTTGCCCTGATGCCAGGCACTGTGTGCCAGCCACAGCCTTGCTGCTGGAGAGTGGTTGTCAGGACCCTGGACAGAGCTTCCAGCCTGGCCTGGAGGGATCCAGGACAAGCACAGAGCCTGCTGCTCTCTGTCCTTTATCCATTTAGCTGTGCTTTATGCTGTGGGGACATTAGACACAGCCAGGGGCACAGCCTGTGACAGTGACCTCATTCCCTCACCATGTGTGCACCCTGTTCCGCACGGGTTCACAGGAGGCAGGCGTCTCAATTGCAGGGGTCTCGCGAGATCAAGCAACTGCAGGGCAGAGCACGACCTCCCGTGTCGCAGAGCAGATGTCCACACTCCATGTGTAGAGAGAGCAAAGCCTGGCAGCAGCCAGACCCTTGGAGGCAGCCGCAACATTCATTGTCTAGCACCCGCAGCAAGACGTCCATGCTGAAGCCAGGCTGAGAGGCCTTATGTTTCTGGGAGCTGTGCACACAAAGCCCAGGGCCCAGCTCTTCCGTCTGCAGCTGAGTAACAGCCAGCTCCCCAGCGTGGCTTTGGGGACTGTGCGAGACACTCAGCATCATCAGACCTCACCCTGTGTCTCTGTCGTCTTCTCCAAGGCAAGTGCAGATAAGCATTAAATCCTGCTGCTGCTGTCAAATTAGAGATTTGAACTCTCTAATGTGGGGTCCCTTCTAGGCTTCCTTTGCCTGGCACTCTTACTGAGATCACATGACAGGTTCTCACCTTGTGTCAGCCCAGATAGCCTAGCCTCTGTCCAGTGTGATAGGTTGCTGGGGTCTTCTCTTTATGGTTTTGTCTTCGGTTTTTTGTTTGTTTGTTTGTTTTAATGCATAGCTAAAAGAGGGGCTTGTAGGGGCCAGCACCCTGCAAATAATGTATTCAAAGTCAGCTGGAGAGGAGAGACCAGAGCTGGAGGGCAGGTGTAGATGGTGAGTCTCAGGACATGTGGTAAATCGTCTGTGGGATGCCAGGAGACCTGAGTGCCTCTCACCCTGGATGGAAGATGTGGAATACGCAACAACACAGCCACTTCTACTCAGGTGGTCACAGGGACCCTGCTAGCAGGCTCTCTCTGCATCTTCACCCCTGCACATGCTCTACCATCATTGAAGACACCCAGGCTTCTCGTCCTTTGCAGTGTGTGTGTGTGTGTGTGTGTGTGTGTGTGTGTGTGTGTGTGTTTGTGTGTGTCTGTGTGTATTTCTGTCTGTATGTGTCTGCATGTGTATGTGGTTTTGCGTGCGTGCGTGTGTGTGTGTGTGTGTGTGTGTGTGTGTGTGTGTATGTGTGTGTTCATGTGTATGTAGGTGCCTGTACATGTGAGTGCACATGCATGTGGAGGCCTGTCAAGTGTCATCCCCGGGAACACCACCCACTTCCTCTGAGACAGGGTCTCTCATCAGGCTGGAATTCACCAAACACAGATTCACCTGTCACTGTCTCCATAATCCAAACACTGGGATTACAAGAATGTGTCGTGAAGCCCATAGGTGACATGAATCAAATTTGAGTCCTTGTACCTGCAAGGCATGCACTTTACCAACTGAGTCACAAGTGCACATGTGAGCACACATGCATGCATGTGTGCATACATACACACACACACACACACAGCCCTCCTTGGCATTTTCAACATGATTTTCCATGTAGTCTTGCAAAATTTTTCCTGGCTATTCTGCACGCTTATTCTGACAGCCACAATCTAGCTATCATTCCCTGTCACTCATGGACCTACAAGTCCAAAATTGCTTTGTCCCATGATTTAGACCCCAGGGTCTTATTCAAAGCTCCCTTTGCCTGTGTCACAAACTGTGCCAGAGCCTTGGATTCCTAGGGTTTCATTGTTACTCTCAGGCCTTTAACTGGCTCTACCAAAGTTAGGCATGAGTTAGGGATCACACACATTCTCAACTCTCTGATTTCCACAGAAGGCCTTTGGGCGCTTGGCCATTTCTTCTGCCTAATGTCTATTGCAGAGAACGTAGCTCTGAGGGAGCAGCTGCTGTCATGTCTGTTCACTACAAATCAGAAAATGACCATGAGCTACTGGTCACCCTTCCAGGCTGCCATTACAGATGTGATAAGACACGTAGCTCCAGCCCTCACAGACCTGCAGGAGTTCCTTCTCCCCTCTCTCTCCTGCAGGAGTTTCCTTGAGGATTGGGGGTGATGTTTTCAGTCCTCCTCTGCCTCACTCTTGGCTTCCGGTCCACACTTCTAACTTCCTTAACAGCACCACGTCTTCACCGGAGCACACGTTCAGAGAGACACCACTGCCCTCCAGGCACAGCAGGCCCTAGGCTTTACCCAAGCATCCTAGCCGCTGATCTGAAGACAGAGCAGATACTGTCCCCCTCATTACAGAGCTCACTGGAGCCCGTTTGCATGTGTCAATTGGTAGGAGAAATCTCCAGGGCCAGGCAACAACATTCACACCTTTTAATGTTTCCTGGGAAGTACAGAAGCCTTTCTTGCCCCTGTGTTTTGTCAGCCACTGTCATTTCTAGACTGTCCGTCTCTGTGTGGGATTTGAGATGTGGAAATGGAAAAAAAAATCCAGGAGAAGGGCTTCAAAAGGAGAAAAGTCTAGTGAGCTGGATGCCCAAACCACCAGGGAAATAATTAATTCCAAGATATTAAAAGAACATTGCAGCTGCATCCGCTGTCTTCCTGTCTGCTTCTGCCTCCTAAGCTCCAGCCTGAAGCAGAGCCCCACAGCAGCCCTTCTCTGGGGGTCGCTTGGCTTCACAGGCTTCCACTCTTTGCAGAATTTCTTTGGCATCCCCGAAGCTCCTATGAGGGAACTTAGGAGACAAGATTGTCTCCCCGCAGTGGCTGCTAGGTTTTGGTTTTCCAAGTGTGGCTTAAAGGTCTTTGTGGTTTAGCTCCCTGAGTTAGCAGGCATAGCCCGTCTGATTCATCTGTCTTACCCCCACAGAGGCAGGGCAGGGTGCAGAAGAGGGCATGGGCCAGGCGATAGGACTGTGGCATCATGAGGAACACAGTTATCCTTAGTCCCTAGTCCTTGGCTTAGAACTCCCAAACCGCTTGGAACTTCCCGAACACCCCCATGTCTTTCGATGCTCATACATAGCCCCTTTCTGCCACGCCTGAGTCGTTGACTCAGATTGAGGTAGCCAGACAGTGGCAGGGTAAGACTGGTCACCTGGAAAAGCAAGGACCTTGTGGTGTCCATCAGCTCACGCACTGGCTGTAGCTAAAGACAGGGTGGAGAGGAAACTCTTGAAGATGAAATTCAGAGAGCTACCTGGAGTCAAACACCCAAGTGGCTGTGGGGTCACGGTGTGTCTCTTGCTCTGTGTATCTCTTGTATGTCAACTGCTTTCCTGGATCCCTTGAGTCATTTTAGATAATCATGGAAGCCGAGGAGTGCTTTGTCAGAGCCTCCAGCCATGGCCAGTCAGAAGCGCTTGTCACCTGAGACGTAGGAGTGATCTGAATTGGGGTCTCTCATGGAGTGAGGTAACCGCATCAGAACTGAACTGAGCTATGAGAGGACTGTGTGTGGCTCTTAGGAGGTATTAGGGAGAACGCTGCAGTAGATTTTAGAGAGACGCGGTGGAAAAATAAAAACTGTGCTTCTGTACGTAGACATGGCTAACCCATTTCTTAGACATTAGCCATTAGCTTAGTCTTAGGCTTCCAGAAGCTTGGAAACAGGAGCCACCTGCTCAGATCCCAGCTTCCTTTCACCCAGAGCTCCGTCTCCCACACTGTATCCAGGTTAGGCTAACAGTGAGCTCCGCCCACCCAGAGACTCAGAAAATGGGGCCCTGAGTCCCACCAGAAGAGCCCTGGTAGAAGCTCACTTTTGCCACCATGATTCCATACTTTGAACTTGAGCCCCCCCCCCATGTTTTACATTTTTTAATAAGAGAACAACATTCCATGATGAAAACATTTATAATCAGTGAGGCCTCGGAGTGTTCAAGCATGGCTTACTTATGGACTTTTAAGCCTCTTGGGTTTGTATTTTATAAAGAAGAATGAATTAATGCCTGGTGGGTACGCAGACTGCTGTCTGGAGCCTCTGGCGAGTCTCACTCTGGCTTTCCCTCTTGTCTCTTTGAAGCATCCTGAGGAAATACTATAGATCTGGGCCACGAGCTCTCGTCAACAGTGGGATTAATAAGTGTTAGCAGGATTGATGATTCCAAGTCGGAGTGCACAGAAACAAACAAGGGCCTCTGGATCTCACTCTTCTTAATGTCAGGATCTGGAGGACAGAGCATCTGGGGCTGGGGGTCAGACACAGACTTTCTGCATTATCAGGGACCCCATGGGGGGAACTATGGAGTGGCCTCAGGTGTCCAGAGAGGATCCAACTGAAAAAAAAAAAAAAAAAAAAAAAAAACAGCATCTGTGCCTGGGAAGTGCCTAAATCACCCTCTCTTAGAGAGCCACACAGAGCCTCAGGCCACTGCAGGATAAAGGGACACACTTCTCAACTGGCCTCCAGCAGAGGATCCTATGTCCTTTGCTGCTCCATCTGTGGAATCCCTGGCAGCCCTCTGCAGGGTGCAGACATTAAAAAGATAACGTGGTAGCTAGAACCAGGAGAGGTGTGTAGAAGAGACCCAGAGTCCAGGGGCTGTCCTCATCAGGGTGCTTGGAAAGGTGGGACCAGGTGAGACTCATCAGCCAGGTCATGGGCTCACAGGAAGACTGGTCCTGCATCCCTCCATTGGGTAGGAGTTCCAGTGCATGGAGACCAAAAACGGCATTTCAGTAGGAAATAAGTGGTATCTTGTGCTTGATTCTGGGCTGCCCCTGCTGCTGGTGATAGACAGATTCCCCACGGGTGACTTAGAAGAATCATACAGTGATACATTTCCCAAGGACAGAACATGTAGATATCTGTCCTTCACACCTCTCAGAATTCTCTGAAGATAGGGTCTATCCTCTGAAGATAAGCCTCCCATCCGAAAGATCTCCCCATTGGCTCCCTCCACTTCTCAATTCTAGAAACGAGAGGATACCCTGGGATATGAGTTCCCAAGGCACGTTTGAGCAATAAGAATGGCAGCCAAGAGAAGTACAATGGCTCTACCCTGCAGTGTGGGGTTCTGGTAGACAGGGGCTTGGGGGGGGCACGGGCACCCTCATGTTATAGAGCCCAGCTGTAAATATCTTCCCACGGTCTTGATACAGGAAAAGGAAAGGTGAGGATATGGGCGTGAGCCAGGTGAGATCTCGAGGCCGAATGGCAGTGGAGAGCTGCGGAGTGAGGCTCTCCGTGGAGGAGGAAGTGGACAGGGACCAGCAGCTACCACACACAGCTCAGGGCAGCGCGGTCTCTCGGCTCCTTTGCCCCCTTCTCTGAGCCTGTGTTATCGGTATCATTGCTACCTCCTTAGAGAACTGTCTCTGACACCTGCCCGTCCCCAGCATCTCCAGGACACCCTCTGCTACACAGATTCAGCCCAGGCAATCATGGCGGCGCCACTGTGTGTCCTTCTGTCTATCCATCATGATGTAAGCCACCATAAACAAGGATCCCACTCAGAACCCGCAATGGCCACATGGACCAGACAGGTAAATGGATGGATGGCAATTCAGTGAGTAGTAGGTGGGTAGATAGATGGTGAATAGATAGACGTGTGCATGGATAGATAGATAGATGCGGTGCGGTGAGAGATACATGCATCTCCTTGCTATATGCATAGCAAGAATAGAAGTGCTATTTGCCAATAGACGCCATCATTCATTAACAAAGATGTTAAAATCACTTTAATTACAGCCCGTTTAATTGAAAACAACATTTTTCATTTCCTTTTGTGTCCCCTGGAGAGAATTGGTTGGTAAATGGTTCCAGAGAGATACAATAGAAGCTCTCCTCCCTGGTGTTCCAAACTCCTGGTATACCAAACTGGCTTACCCACAGGAGCCCCTCACTCCTCCAGCCCATGCTGGAGAGCTCAGGCCGGGCAGTGCTGAGTCCTGTATCTGGCTCATCCCATCCAGACGGCTGTCCTCCCTCTGTGCACTGTGGCCCAGGGGGATATCTGGATTACTGTACTTCCCAAGCACTCAGGATGCCCACTTCTGTGTCCCATCCCCCCCCCCTTCCTCCCGAGTACTGCCGATACCCATTTAGCGTGTTCTCAAGGCGACTGCCGCATTACTGCCATGAACTGGGTTTCTGTAGAAAACACAGACAGTGAGGATAACTCTAGGTCTGGGCACTGGGTTTCCCAAGGACCCCGCCCCGTCAGAACCACCCAGTTGCTGCCCCCATGGCTTCGCCAGCAGCTTCCCAGACCGCTGTTTTGCTGATGCCTGACATCTATAACTGTCTCCAGCTCAGCCAGCCCGCTCTGCTGACAGAGAACATACCTCAGAAGAAAGTTCATTAGCCTATTGAAACATCTCAACTAATTGCAAAGCCCGTACCCGCACTGTCAAATTCATACTCCATCTGGGCATGGATACAGTCATAAAGATTCTTTTTGGACAGGTTAATTTGCCTAAAATACCATGCAGTCAATCAGAGTAACAAAGTTGTTGATGCCCACATCTGTCAGGCGGGCCTCCATCAACGCTGCCCTTCCCTGAGAAGCATCCCTGGCTTTGTAGAAGCTGGCAAAGGGACAGAAGCAAGAGCCCAGCTGCAGAGGAAGCACCACTGTGAGGCGGGCCCGCGCCAGCAGCTGGGCATTGCGCTCTGAGGGCGTTTGGTAGTTCACAGTCCTTTCTGGAAGTGGAATGTAGTCATTGAGATTGGAGACGCCTGTAACCATTCATTCAGACCGCTGGTCTTATTTACATTTGTTAATTTTATATTTTTAATTTGAGGCAGATGCAAACCCTCTCTGGAATGAAGTGCATGTGCTTCTATCTGAAGATCCTAATACACATAGGTGTTTAATTTAAAAGTAAAAATAGCTTAAGTGTATAAACTATAATTATGGAAAACAGGCTCCTTAGCAGAGCTGCACGGTCCCGGCCGCACGGGAAGCGTCTCTGCAGGCCTTCCGTCATTGGCCGTTAATTTGTGACAACTGATGGAAGCACTGTTTCCTGACTGGGCCCTGCACAATGGGACAGGGCTCCTGTCCATATCCATCCTTAAGTCCTGCTGTAACGTGCTTGAAGCAGGAATGGTACTGAGTGGTAGAAAACATAAAAATGTAAGGACGACGAAGTTCAGGCGTGCAAGAAGCAAGCGCCGGTGATGTGTTGTTCACCGGGATGCCTGGCCCCTTCTCATATGCTTAGAGAAGGAAATGCCTAGTAAACAAATGAGGGGGTCACAGGAATTTACACACTGTGGCCACCCCCTCTCTTCAAAACGCTGCCAACAAGCAGGCAGTGGTGGAGCGTGTCTTTAATCCCAGCACTCGGGAGGCAGAGGCAGGCAGATCTCTGTAAGTTCAAGGCCAGCCTGGTCTATGAGAGCTAGTTCCAGGGCATCCAGGGCTGTTACACAGAGAAATCCTGTCTTGAAGAGGAAAAAAAACTGAGAACAAGTAACTGGCACATCTGTAATCCCAACATTCAAGAGACTGAGGATTCAAGACCGGCCTGGGTTGCAGGAGACCATGTCCCGATGTAAAACTACAGAAAAGCATAGAGCTGCTGTTCCCAGGGCAGTTTCACTGGTAATAAAGGGACAGGGGTATTTCAGGAAGTGAGACCTTCTTTTTCTGGCTGGAAGGGCTAAAGGCAAAATGGGGTAGGATGGAGGTGACTGCACACAGCCAGAGGCCAGGCTTTGGTGGCCCATGTCCTCCAGACCAACATGAGATGGAAGGCTCCACAGCTGGCCTTGCTGTGGAAGACTATACTAAAACCCCATACCGAGTAAGTTTGACATGAGGGACAGCCAACCACTGGAACAGCTCCCTGACTTCTGCATGTGAGATGATGCATTATGGGGTATCCGGTCTCACCCCTTACTCTACCTGGAAGATACCAGCAATACCTGCTCACCCAATTGTAACAGATAAATTGTCTCAAGACGTTGCTGCATATTTCCCAGGGACAGTGTCAGACCCATAGAGAAGCATTGCCGGAGTTGTACCAGCTAAAGGGTGACGACATTCTGAGCAATCTTGACCAACATGTGGAAGCGCTGGGCGGCTGCCCAGTGTTCACTACAGTGCCTGGGTTGACAGGAGGGGGTGGGTTAGCCCTTAGGCCACAGCCAGGGCTCTGATATGCTCATCTGAACAGACAGCCAGTCTGCCTTGAAGGCTGTTTTCATGTCAGTTAATGACATAAAACATTTGGTTTGAAAAGATGCATAGAAGCAGCTTTGAGGCAGAGAGCTTCAGCTGACATTGGAACCGGCCTGGATGCCCACGCCTGCCCTGCCACATGTAATGGGGAGGCCACAGGAAGGTGACTGACCATCCCTCTTCTGTAAGGATGAAGGAAAGCAGGTCTGTCTGGAGCTGACAGGGCTGGCTCTGCGATCCGATGGGAAGTGTTTCGGCATCGGCAGCCATGGAGCACCAGATGCCAACAATTGGGGCTGAGATTTACTTAATCACCTGCTACATGGCTGCAGGGTGCCCAAAGAGAAACAGATTCCTGTGCCCATGCCCGGGCTGGATTCACATGCAGGCTGGAAAGGGCCTGAACCAGTAAGTAGCTCTACACCATAGCTTGCCGCCCCAGACGCTCAACATGGCCTGTTCTGTCCTTGAATATCTGGGATAGCATGTCATCAAAGGACAGCTGCCACTACTATCCGTGGCTGCTCTCCCGGGTGTGAAGCAACTTCCCAACAGACACTGAAGGTGTGAACTGCACATGGTAAGGGCACAGATCACACCTCTCTTCAAAGCTTTGGCAACACTGCTGCAGCAGAAATGAAATTTCAAAACAAACCCAACAACGGCAAAAAGCCTTGTGGTGAGCTAATGAAGCCGCATGAAGAGAGCCGTGTCCAACAGCCGTGCTGTCTCTCACACATCAACCTCCTTTGTTTAGAGTGTGACACAGATCTTCAGGTGGGCCTCTAGGGACCAGCCAAAAGACAGGTCGTTGGGAGCAGAGCATTTTTATAATCAGACATAAATGTTTCATAGGCTCTAAACCAGAAACAACCAGAAGAACACCCACGTTCTCCAGGGCTGCCTGGCTGGCACAGTCATCGGGTCGGAGAGATAGAAAGGGATGGCTATCGTGCAGACCCAGCACCTCAGATTCATCCCCTGCGCATCTCGGGCAAGCACTGTATTCTTTCTGGGCTGTTTCCTTGTCTGTCAGGTGAGGCAGTCACTTTGAAGGTTCCTGCTGGAGTAAACCGAGGTTAGGCATCCCAGGCACGGGGCAGATTTCTGAAGCTCCCGGGGAATCAAGAAGATACAATCTCCACGGGACTTACTAAGACAAGTGCAATCAGCCACAATATGTCCTTCCCATAGAGCTCCCTAAATCCCAGTCAGTGACTACTGGGCAGATGTTGAATTTAGGCTCCTCTCTCCCCCTCCCCCCTTCTAAATTCACAGAAGCACTGAGAAGGCAGGCTGAGCCCAGGCAGGCTTTGTGACTTCCGGAAAGGTGATCCCAGCAGGTGTGAGATCCGATTTGACCTGTTCTCCTCAAATAGAATCCAAGGTAGACAATGATGTCTTCATGGCAAGATGGGGGTGGGAGGCATCGGCAATCTTTTTCTTTATTATAATCTTATTGAAACAAGAGTTCACGCAGTGTATTTTGATCATGTTTTTCCCTTCCCCAAACTCCTCCCAGACCCTTCCCAATTCCCTACCCACCCAATTTCATGTTCTTTCTCTCTCTCCCTTACCCAAAAAAAAAAAAAAATCCTAAGAAACTCAAAAACGAAAATCAAAACAAACAAGCAAGAGACCAATAAGACAAAAAAAAAAAAAAAAAAAATGCCAAAAATAAGTAAACTGAAATAAAATGTCCACAAAAAAAAAACTATTGAGTTGGCCAACTACTCCTGGCATGAATCCTGCCCTGGAATGTGTTCCATATACCCAGTGACATTCAGCTGGAGAAACTTCATCTTCCTTTTGCCAGAAGGTATTAATTGCACATAGCTTCTTGGTTAAGGGTGGGAGCCTCTGACCACTTCTTTCTTCTCAGTGCTGGGGCTCCATCTGGCCTGAACCTGAGCAGGCCTTGTGGAAGCTGCCAGTGCCTGTGAGTTCGTACGCGCACCAGTCCCGCTATGTGGGGAAGACAGTTTACTTGGAGCTTCTGCCTCCCCTTTTCACAGTACTTCCTGAGCCTTACGGGGAGAGGTTTGAGGAAGACGCCCCATTTAGGACCGAGTGCTCCACTCTCTGCACGTTGTCTATTTATGGGTTTTTGTGTTGGCTCCCATCTACCGCAAGAATATTCTCCGGCATGGGTTGAGCAAGGCAATGATACGTGGGTATAGCATCGGGGGTTATTTTATTGCTGTGATCCTTTAGCAGATTAACAGCATTAGGTTTTCCCACTATCAGGCCCATGACCAAACTACTCTCCGGTTCTTGGCCATGGTTAGCAGTGTCAAGGGTGGGTCGCACCCCATGAAGTGAGCCTTGAAGCAAATCAGAAAGTGGCTGGTTATTCCCATAGCATTTGTGCCACAATCACACCAGTGTATCTTGCAGGCAGGGCGCTGGTGTAGGCCACAAGGTTTGTACTGGGTGATAACGATGAATGCCTTTCTCCTGCAGTAGTGTTCAGTACCTTCCATCTCTGTGAATACTAATCAGTAGGGGTAAAACTTCCAGTTTGGCACCAGCTCAACTTTTCCATGTTCAGTGATATAATCTCATGCTGCCTTCATCAACAGGGTCTTACCGTTAGGTTCTAGAGAGAAACCAATAGTTCTGCCAATAGCCTGGGGTGTTTGATGGCTGCCATGTGGCCCCTTTGACCAACAATTTAACAAATGTGACCCATTTTAGTCGCTGGAAGTTTTACCTGGTGGCATAAGTTGTTTATTTGGGGCTCTGTCTCTCCTGTAATTTGGAGACTCTATTTAGACTCTTCTCCTACAGTACTGAATTCCACGTGGCTCTTCAAATGGACTCTGGTGACAGTTTTCCCTCCTCATGGTCCCTCTTTTAGCCTTCCCTCCCGTCCCCCTCCTTATTTAACCCTCATATTCTAGTTTCCCCCTTGTCCATAACTCTGTGTTTCTTCCCCTTTCCTTTGGAAAATTCTCTACTCACCCCGCACCCTTGCACTTACTCCTTGCTAGGAACCTACCCTCTGTGGTTATTCAGACTGTAGTAAATATATTGAAAGCTTAAAAGCTAGTATACACATATAAGAGAAAACATGCAGAATTCGTCTAGGTTAGCTCACTCAGGATGATTTTTGCTAGCTCCATCCATCTACCCGAAGTTGTCATAATCTCATTTTCCTTAATGGCTGAATAATATTCTGTTGTGTGGTTGTGTACCATGTTTTCATTATCCATTCATCATAGTAGCTGGAAACTGGGGGCAACCTCGAGTCAGCATTCTTGATGATGGGGTGGAGGGAAGGGAAGGAAAGTATGCCTATTATAAGGGAGTGAAGTCCTCTGGGGAACTGACCAGAGGCAGCAGAGATTACCCTGGGAAGGAGGTGAGGAAACACAGAGACAGCCTCGGGGAGCTGTGAGCACAGTTGAGGCGGGAAGAGATGAGTTTGTGAGGATGCAAAGACACAGTACCAGCTAAGACAGTGGCTCCCTGAGGCTGGCCCCTGCAGGGGCTCCAGGGAAGCCCTGTGGTCAGCTGCTCCCTCATAGACAAATCAGTTCACTCTAGCCATGCCACCTGCAGAACATGTAGCTTATGTCACTGTGTGTGGCTCTCTTGCTGGCCAGGAACACTGCAATCATAGGTGCCCTTGTGATGGTCAGAAAGGCTCAGCCTGAGAGGGTGCTTCTGCTCCTGAGTCATGCGTGGGACTGGGAACTTCCAGGTTTGGTTAGTTAGTTGATTGGTTGGTTGGCTTATTTGTCTTGAAACAAGGTTTTGTGTAGCCGGGGCAGACTTGAAACTATGTAACTGAAGTTGGCCACCTGCTCCTGATAATCCTTCCTCTGCCCCCAACTGCTGGAATGACAGGCGTATTCCACCACACAAAGCTGTCCTGGGCTTTGTCCTGGGCTTTCTCCACTCACCTTTTGACTCTGTCTATTTAGAGAACACTAGAATAAGGTCTGAAGTTAGGGTCTGTCCTGGGTGCTACCAGCACCTCTGTAAGACAGAGCGAGACTCCCAAGGACTCCTAACCCTGCTGACTCTGCTGGTGGTGGAGAAAGGTACCGTGGGCAGGTTTGTGTTGTTCTGTGTGTTTAATTAGCACATCCATCCCCCATTCAAATATTTAATGAGATTGTTTTTTTCTCCTCTTGACATCAGAAGTTCTGACATTTGCTGAACCAACTTGGTGTCTTAATTAAGGATTCATGTGTATGATTCTTTGTTCCCAAAAGATTGTGTGGGAGTCGGAAGCCCAAGAAGCAGGCTGAGTTGAGGTCAGAAATAACACTCATCAGCTTATCATGAGAACCATGTGCCAGCAGACCCACACAAACAGACCCAGAAGCGGCAGCATTGATGAGAGGAAAAGCCGGGTGGTGTTTGTCTCCGGTGTTGGAGGTTCTGCGTGCTGGCTTCTGAGTGTTTGGCTCTTATCTGCAGGAACTGTTGAGGAGCTTGTGGACAGCATGTTCCACAAGACTGGTGTTCTAATAGACTTGAGAGCATCCCATGTACACTCTCTGAGCCAGAACCAGCTGTAGTGACACTGATCCTCTTATCAGCCAGGAGGTCAAGGCTTAAGGGGATTGTAGCCTCGTAAGGCCCTATAGCTAAGCTGTAGAATGTCTCAGAACACCCTCATAGCCTCGGCTTCTGCTCCTGCCAGCCATGGGGATGAGACATGATAATGTATGTGCATGATCCTGGTCACCCAGAGCATCATATGAGCATCCGCACTCTGCAGCAAGGTTCAGCCACTGGGTCGGTGCAGTGAGGCACCCTCTGCTCCACAGCGTTTGACACTTCCTGTGTGTCACACAAACTCGGGTACGGAAGCCTGGACAGCCAAGAAGTGTGTTGCAGGCCAAGAAATAGGTGATTCCGAAACACGAGGGTGGGTGGGCTGGGAAGTGCCGGCTGCACAGGAGTTTTCAGGACAGAGAGCATTGAGTAAATGTCTTCAGGTCCCTTTTTTCAGATCATTGTGGTACAAAACACAGGTCCCTGGGGCCCACTGTGGTACGTGCAGTATTCTGGGCCTGTGCGCTTGACCCTGGTCTATTCCTCATGTTAGTTTGTGTGTGTGCATGTGTGCACCTGCAAATGTTCACGCGTGAAGGACTACATTGCCCCGGGGTGTGAACTGGTACAAGTCAGAATGGGAGGTAGCCTGAGAGAGATAAAAAAAAAAAAAAAAAAAAGGATCGTGGACTTTGCTTGATGATACAGCTCAGAAATGCCTCCCTGAGGTGTAGGGACTGACAGGTCCAGCCTCAATGGTCCTGGTGCCCCCACTTTGCACCCCTTGGTCAGTTCTGCCTTCGTGCCCACCATAGAGTGTCTAGGAGCTGGAGAGGTTTGCCAGCTGCTGGGCACGGAGGAAAGCAGACCCCATCCCCCATCCCCCTGGCCTGTGGTCAGGCTTCCAGGCAAAGGTCTGTAACTCAGAATCTCTCCAACCATATCTGGAGTCAAAGAATCCAAGTTCATGCCAGAAAATGAGTGATGTAGAGAAATAATACTGGGTTTTCAACCCTGCCTTCCTGGCTGTTTGGTAACCACTACTAGGCAGGGCTTCTGAGAATTCCTTGTGATCTGCAAAATGGGTTAAGCAGAGAGCTGCAGAATGGCCCGAGAGTGAGGCTGCCCTAGAGGGGACTGGAGAAACCCTCATGAGCGTGTGTGTCCCGGTCCCCTGAGCTTTGCACACCATCTCTCTGAGTATGTGTCCCACCCATGAGGTCCAGAAACGTGTTCTCCCTCACATCTCCCGGCAGGCTGGACACCTGTCCCCTGCTCCTTCATGGCCTTGCAGGGATGTCCCACCCCCTCCTCGTGCTGCACACAGAGTATGCCTTACCAGATGTCACTTCCAGGGACCTCCAGCCATTCTCTGGTATAGAGACTAAGCTAAGGAGTGGCCACTTTGCTTCTGGTATTCCAGGCAGGTCTCCCTGCTGCCCACAGCCCTGTTTGCTCTGTGTGTGTGTGTGTGTGTGTGTGTGTGTGTGTGTGTGTGTGTGTGAGACCCAGCCCACGGCTGTAGACCATGGGTCAGCCCGAAGATACCCCAGGTTCAGTGTACAGAGCAGGTACCCGCCACTGCCTGTGTGTGACTCGGCTTTGCATCCCGAGTCTGGCGTCGTCCCAGCTCCAGCCTGGATCTCCCCCTATGATCGCAGCTCCTCCAGAATGGCTGCTCTGTCTCAGGTGTCCCCACTGCTAGAAGCTCATTTGGCAGTTCCTGCACTGGAATGTGCAATGAGCCCTGTGAATTCATATTCTATCTGTGTTTGTTGAAGGATAAGCTTTCCGTCCTGCTGGGAGCCGACTTCCCATCCGAGCACAGGAGACCACCATCCGCAGCGTCCTGGGTCCTCCAGTGCCGTGGGCCAGGCATCCTGGGTAGAAAGCTGCATCCCGGGGTCCTATGTAGGATGACCCCAGTGAGTAAGCTCGATGGGGTGTGGCTGCTAGGCTCAGGGCCCTCCACAGGAATAAAACACAGAAACACAACTATGTCTGAGGGCCACTCACGGTTGAGAAGTCAGTGCTATAGATAGCACCCCATCTTTGTATGGCAGACCCTGTATTCCGAGCCCCCAAACAGGGAAAAAGCAGAGGAGGGACTCCCACCCCCCACACACACACACGCACGCACACACACACACACACATGCTACACTGGCCTTCAGGCAGGGTGGAATCTCAGATTTGTTTCCCCTCTCAGTCACTGCCCACAGTAGGGGCTTGATAAGTTCTTAGCGAGTCTTGGTTGGCAAGACCCTCTTAGCCGAGGTGCCTTCTAGGTTAAGCTCTGAAGGGCACAGCTGGTCCTCAGCACACTGGCAGGAGTCTGCCTGAACTGGCTCAGCTGCTGGCCCTGACAGCCACCTGTCCTCGTCACCTGATCCAGGGGCCACTAGGAAGGTGGTTCTTGTCTTTTGACTCTGGAGAGAAAAGACTGCCAGACAGACACAGAACGGGGGGGGGGGCGTGTGACTCTCTGTGTCCCGGGTACTACCCCAGGAGCTAGCTGTGCTCCAGGAGCAGCCGCCAGAGAGGGCTACACACAAGATGCTCTGGGCATTCACAATGCCAATAATAATAATAATAATAATAATAATAATAATAATAATAATAATAATAATAAAGAGCTTGGACCCCAAAGGTTGAGGGATTAAAAATCCCCAAGGCAAAAATGAGCCACAATCAAAGAGGCCATGGCTCTTATCTGCCCTCCACAGATGCTGCCCTGCCCGCACACAGTCGGCTTTAATTATTGGTGTTTCTTTTTAAGTTAAAGATGAATTTGAGACAGCAATGAACTTGGGAGGTTTATCTTCCAATTACAGGGAACCTGTTCATAATGATCACTTAGGGCAGCCGTGGCTTTTCCCTCGGTCGCTGAGGTGGCTGGGAACCATGGGCGAACAAAGATGTCACAGACTGCAATGTCCCGGTCACATATATCCCTGTGGGCGGGGTCTTGGGTCCAAGGTATCCTGTTGCCTGAACCAAGCAGCCAAGTCAGCCATGTCTCATAGCACCAGGAACACCAACCAATGCT